>NC_086451.1:279966316-280581052 GCF_028390025.1 Pseudophryne corroboree | reverse complement strand
ATATGGAGAACAAAAATGTTGAGGTTCCAAAAATAGGGAAAGATCAAGATCCACTTCCACCTCGTGCTGAAGCTGCTGCCACTAGTCATGGCCGAGACGATGAAATTCCATCAACGTCGTCTGCCAAGGCCGATGCCCAATGTCATAGTACAGAGCATGTAAAATCCAAAACACCAAATATCAGTAAAAAAAGGACTCAAAAATCTAAAATAAAATCGTCGGAGGAGAAGCGTAAACTTGCCAATATGCCATTTACCACACGGAGTGGCAAGGAACGGCTGAGGCCCTGGCCTATGTTCATGGCTAGTGGTTCAGCTTCACATGAGGATGGAAGCACTCAGCCTCTCGCTAGAAAAATGAAAAGACTTAAGCTGGCAAAAGCACAGCAAAGAACTGTGCGTTCTTCGAAATCACAAATCCCCAAGGAGAGTCCAATTGTGTCGGTTGCGATGCCTGACCTTCCCAACACTGGACGTGAAGAGCATGCGCCTTCCACTATTTGCAAGTGCTGGAAGGAGCACCCGCAGTCCAGTTCCTGATAGTCAGATTGAAGATGTCAGTGTTGAAGTACACCAGGATGAGGAGGATATGGGTGTTGCTGGCGCTGGGGAGGAAATTGACAAGGAGGATTCTGATGGTGAGGTGGTTTGTTTAAGTCAGGCACCCGGGGAGACACCAGTTGTCCGTGGGAGGAATATGGCCATTGACATGCCTGGTGAAAATACCAAAAAAATCAGCTCTTCGGTGTGGAAGTATTTCAACAGAAATGCGGACAACAGGTGTCAAGCCGTGTGTTGCCTTTGTCAAGCTGTAATAAGTAGGGGTAAGGACGTTAACCATCTCGGAACATCCTCCCTTATACGTCACCTGCAGCGCATTCATCATAAGTCAGTGACAAGTTCAAAAACTTTGGGCGACAGCGGAAGCAGTCCACTGACCAGTAAATCCCTTCCTCTTGTAACCAAGCTCACGCAAACCACCCCACCAACTCCCTCAGTGTCAATTTCCTCCTTCCCCAGGAATGCCAATAGTCCTGCAGGCCATGTCACTGGCAATTCTGACGAGTCCTCTCCTGCCTGGGATTCCTCCGATGCATCCTTGCGTGTAACGCCTACTGCTGCTGGCGCTGCTGTTGTTGCTGCTGGGAGTCGATGGTCATCCCAGAGGGGAAGTCGTAAGACCACTTTTACTACTTCCACCAAGCAATTGACTGTCCAACAGTCCTTTGCGAGGAAGATGAAATATCACAGCAGTCATCATGCTGCAAAGCGGATAACTGAGGCCTTGGCATCCTGGGCGGTGAGAAACGTGGTTCCGGTATCCATCATTACTGCAGAGCCAACTATAGACTTGATTGAGGTACTGTGTCCCCGGTACCAAATACCATCTAGGTTCCATTTCTCTAGGCAGGCGATACCGAAAATGTACACAGACCTCAGAAAAAGACTCACCAGTGTCCTAAAAAATGCAGTTGTACCCAATGTCCACTTAACTACGGACATGTGGACAAGTGGAGCAGGGCAGACTCAGGACTATATGACTGTGACAGCCCACTGGGTAGATGTATTGACTCCCGCCGCAAGAACAGCAGCGGCGGCACCAGTAGCAGCATCTCGCAAACGCCAACTCTTTCCTAGGCAGGCTACGCTTTGTATCACCGCTTTCCAGAATATGCACACAGCTAAAAACCTCTTACGGCAACTGAGGAAGATCATCGCAGAATGGCTTACCCCAATTGGACTCTCCTGTGGATTTGTGGCATCGGACAACGCCAGCAATATTGTGTGTGCATTAAATATGGGCAAATTCCAGCACGTCCCATGTTTTGCACATACCTTGAATTTGGTGGTGCAGAATTATTTAAAAAACCGAGAGGGGCGTGCAAGAGATGCTGTCGGTGGCCAGAAGAATTGCGGGACACTTTCGGCGTACAGGCACCACGTACAGAAGACTGGAGCAACACCAAAAACGCCTGAACCTGCCCTGCCATCATCTGAAGCAAGAAGTGGTAACGAGGTGGAATTCAACCCTCTATATGCTTCAGAGGTTGGAGGAGCAGCAAAAGGCCATTCAAGCCTATACAACTGACCACGATATAGGAGGTGGAATGCACCTGTCTCAAGCGCAGTGGAGAATGATTTCAACGTTGTGCAAGGTTCTGCAACCTTTTGAACTTGCCACACGTGAAGTCAGTTCAGACACTGCCAGCCTGAGTCAGGTCATTCCCCTCATCAGGCTTTTGCAGAAGAAGCTGGAGACATTGAAGGAGGAGCTAACACTGAGCGATTCCGCTAGGCATGTGGGACTTGTGGATGGAGCCCTTAATTCGCTTAACAAGGATTCACGGGTGGTCAATCTGTTGAAATCAGAGCACTACATTTTGGCCACCGTGCTCGATCCTAGATTTAAAACCTACGTTGTATCTCTCTTTCCGGCAGACACAAGTCTGCAGGGGTTCAAAGAACTGCTGGTGAGAAAATTGTCAAGTCAAGCGGAACGCGACCTGTCAACATCTCCTCCTTCACATTCTCCCGCAACTGGGGGTGCGAGGAAAAGGCTCAGAATTCCGAGCCCACCCGCTGGCGGTGATGCAGGGCAGTCTGGAGCGACTGCTGATGCTGACATCTGGTCCGGACTGAAGGACCTGACAACGATTACGGACATGTCGTCTACTGTCACTGCATATGATTCTCTCACCATTGAAAGAATGGTGGAGGATTATATGAGTGACCGCATCCAAGTAGGCACGTCAGACAGTCCGTACGTATACTGGCAGGAAAAAGAGGCAATTTGGAGGCCCTTGCACAAACTGGCTTTATTCTACCTAAGTTGCCCTCCCACAAGTGTGTACTCCGAAAGAGTGTTTAGTGCCGCCGCTCACCTTGTCAGCAATCGGCGTACGAGGTTACTTCCAGAAAATGTGGAGAAGATGATGTTCATTAAAATGAATTATAATCAATTCCTCCATGGAGACATTCACCAGCAGCAATTGCCTCCACAAAGTACACAGGGAGCTGTGATGGTGGATTCCAGTGGGGACGAATTGATAATCTGTGAGGAGGGGGATGTACACGGTGATGAATCGGAGGATGATGATGAGGTGGACATCTTGCCTCTGTAGAGCCAGTTTGTGCAAGGAGAGATTAATTGCTTCTTTTTTGGTGGGGGTCCAAACCAACCCGTCATTTCAGTCACAGTCGTGTGGCAGACCCTGTCACTGAAATGATGGGTTGGTTAAAGTGTGCATGTCCTGTTTATACAACATAAGGGTGGGTGGGAGGGCCCAAGGACAATTCCATCTTACACCTCTTTTTTCTTTCATTTTTCTTTGCGTCATGTGCTGTTTGGGGAGTGTTTTTTGGAAGGGCCATCCTGCGTGACACTGCAGTGCCACTCCTAGATGGGCCAGGTGTTTGTGTCGGCCACTAGGGTCGCTGAGCTTAGTCACACAGCTACCTCATTGCGCCTCTTTTTTTCTTTGCGTCATGTGCTGTTTGGGGAGTGTTTTTTGGAAGGGTCATCCTGCGTGACACTGCAGTGCCACTCCTAGATGGGCCAGGTGTTTGTGTCGGCCACTTGGGTCGCTGAGCTTAGTCATCCAGCGACCTCGGTGCAAATTTTAGGACTAAAAATAATATTGTGAGGTGTGAGGTGTTCAGAATAGACTGAAAATGAGTGGAAATTATGGTTATTGAGGTTAATAATACTTTGGGATCAAAATGACCCCCAAATTCTATGATTTAAGCTGTTTTTTAGGGTTTTTTGAAAAAAACACCCGAATCCAAAACACACCCGAATCCGACAAAAAAAAATCGGTGAGGTTTTGCCAAAACGCGCTCGAACCCAAAACACGGCCATGGAACCGGACCCAAAACCAAAACACAAAACCCGAAAAATTTCCGGTGCACATCTCTAATACACACACACATATTAGTGGTGAGAGGGCTTGTGTCTCACCACAATTGCGCACATTCTGGTGGGATCAGCTACTTTCCAGGAAGAAGAAAACAAGACCTGCACATTCTACAGCTGCAGCATTTTAAACTCTGGATATGGGGGGTAATTCTGAGTTGATTGCAGCAGGAACTTTGCTAGCAGTTGGGCAAAACCATGTGCACTGCAGGGGAGGCAGATATAACATGTGCAGAGAGAGTTAGATTTGGATGGGTTATATTGTTTCTGTGCAGGGTAAATACTGGCTGCTTTATTTTTACACTGCAATTTAGATTTCAGATTGAACACATCACACCCAAATCTAACTCTCTCTGCACAGGTTATATCTGCCCCCCCTGCAGTGCACATGGTTTTGCCCAACTGCTAACAAAGTTCCTGCTGCGATCAACTCAGAATTACCCCCATTATGGATTGCCCAGATGTTGCAGGAACTCATCACTGAGAACAAGAAGAGTTTAAAACTCCCATTCAACCAGAGTTCAGTGCTCTGATGCCTGTTAGAGGCCAGTGAGTAGGGTGCAGTTTGTAGTGCCAGGGACTGTAGGCATTGGCTGTGCCAGGAGAGTATGGCAAGGATGCCTGCAAGGCATTGCAGCAGACTGACTGCTTACCACAAGGAGTGCTATGACTTTGTATGTTTAATTGCATATTTTCAGTTACTACTGAGTCCATATATAGTTTCAATATAGAGTCTACTAAATACATGTACTGTATGATGCATTGTTGTTTCACTTTTCCCATGGCTAATTCTATGACCAAGTCAAGTGTCTTACTTCTGTGTAGCATCAGTGCTTTCATTTAATCTTGAAAATTTGAGTGTGTTGATATTGTTGTTGCCAATCACTTAATAAATGCTAAATGCTAAATCTACAAAATGGATCCTGGCACCTATATGTATGGTTCTAGCAAACTGAGTGCTAGCAGCCGTGCTCCTTGAAGAGGAATGATGCTCCTCTCAGAAAACCACAGCTGTAACAACAACTAGGTGACACTTCTAGATATGAAAAAATAAAATGAGAATGTTAATAAAATTAATTGTAATTTATTAAAGTCATCAACACATACAAAACTAGCTCCAAGGAGTAAAGAGTGTTCCTACCTCTATTACTGTCTGTTATTACCCAGTTTTGTTTTATTACCGTCGTTTCCAATTATAAAACACAATGGAATTTGCTGCGCTATATAGGAAACTGTTAATAATGTTAATAATAAATAAAAAAGACAAAAATGACTAATAAAAAACAAGTCAATATTATCTCACTAGAATGTAATTGTACCACCCATAGTGTTGCTTTAATATCATTATAGTTCAATATTGTAATACCTCTAGACTGATGTCAGTATAAAAGTCTCTAAATGATCTATTTGTTTTAAGACTGAAAAATATTGTTGTCGAGCTGCCCAATGCAGATCTCACAAAGGTAAGTAAATGGGTTCCAGACAAGTGATTAAACTAGGTAGTGCCCAATCAATTCTCTATGTTTGCAAGCCAATCTCAATAATACTCATGCAGGTATATACTATTCCACTCTTTAAATAAATTGTGTCAGTGTGTCCAGTCAGTCTCCATACAGTCACAATCGGTGAGTATGTGTTACAAGCTGCTAGCGGTGCATCTGCATTACTACACTCCAGCAGCTAGATTCCTGCATGTATCCCTGTGTTCAGCCTCAGCTGCTGTATAATTAGTAGTTTTCCTCTGTGTGTGTCTAGCTGTCCAGCTGTATTGTATCTCCTCATCAGGAGGCTTGGTTATTATGGCTGTTCTAAATGGGAGTGTCTCCCTTTATATTCCCTTCCTGTTTCCTCTCCTATGCTGATTATAGTTCCTGGTACATGTGAGTACCCATCAGCTCAGTGTGTTCCTGAAATTGGTTACCTAGTCTTGATCATGTTCCTGATCAGATCCAGTCCACCTAGAAATCCGTTTTTTGTGTGGACCCTCCACACAGATTATTACCTTTTGCTCTTTTTGTTTATCATCTTGTGCATTGTTGCACATATATACAGTTATACTCAGTCACTTAATCCACCCTGTGCATTGTTGCGTTCACATACAGTTATGGTTTAGTCGCTGATTCCATCCTGTGCATTGTTGCACTCACATACACTCTGTTATAAATATAATTTTGAGAATTAGGCAGTCAGTCTTGGTTGCATCTGGTGAGTGTCTCTCCGCACTATACCTCTTTCCCAGCCTCCAATATCTGCCTTGTCCATCCATAAGACCTGGGGGCATCTTAGTACGGGTTGGACCTAATTCACCCTTTAAAGGTAACTGCTAAAGGTGAAGCCTAGCTTAGCAGGAGGCTAACTTACTGCTGGGCAAGCCACCTGGTAGCCCTCAAAACAGAGTAGTTCCCTTAACAGTATAACCAGCACTAACTGTAGCTTCATGGGTTATTTTTCCTGATGGATCCATCTCAGCAGAATGCTGCTCAGTTCTTGGCAAACCAGATCCAGGGTTTGACCCAGCAACTACAGGATCTTTCTCTCTGAGTGGTGTCTCAGGAGGCTGGTCAAGGAACCGAGTCCTCCTCACCACCAATCCTAAGGGAGCCAAAACTTAATCTCCCTGACAGATTCACCGGGGATTGGAGTTTGTTATTTTTTGAGAGAGATGTAAGCTCTACTTCCAGCTTAGGCCTCATTCTTCTGGATCACAGACCCAGCGGGTGGGTGTTGTCATTTCCCTCTTGCAGGGTGATCCACAATCCTGGGCTTTTGGCTTTTGGGCTTCCTGCAGATCAATCTTGTCTGACTTCTGTGGATGCCTTCTTCAAGTCCTTGGGAGAGCTTTATGATAATCTGGATCGAGCAGCTTCTGCATAAGACCATCTTTCTTCTCCATTGGGCCAATGATTGTGGTTGGAATGACCCAGCTCTCCAGGGCCAGTTTTGTTTTGGCCTTTCTGAACAAATCAAGGATTTCCTATTTCAGTATCCGACCCCTGCCACCTTGGATGCCCTCATGGAATTAGCCATCAAGGTCGACAGATGGATCCGGGAGCAAAGGATGGAAAAGGAGGTTCCCTTGCCTTCACCCCACTGGACAGTTCCAAAAGTAGCAGAAAATACAGTGGAACTCATGCAGATTTGGGCCTTCCACTTGACTCCCCAGGAGAAGGCTAAGAGACATAACCTAAGCCTGTGCTTGCATTACGAGGGCAAAGGGCACTTGGCGAGTGCTTGTCCGCAGAAGGCAGAAAACAAGTAGACCTGAGAATTAACGGGGGTTTTTCTCAGGTCTCTCTTTCATCTCCCCAAATAATTTGTCCTTGCTCCCAGCTAAGATTTCTACTGCTACTGCCCAAGTTGAATTACTGGCCTTTTTGGATTCCAGTGCAGCTTGAAATTTTATGGATTTGAAGTTTGCTTGTGCCCAAGGAATTTCTACACAAGATCTTGATTCACCAATTTCTGTCTGTGGCTCATATGGGAATCTGCTCCTCAATGGTCGGATTACCGCTCGGTCATCAGTTCTACATTTTTCTGTTGGAATATTTCATTCTGAGAAGTAATCCTTTCTCCTCATTCATTGCCCACTTACTCCGGTTGTATTGGGCCTGACTTGGCTAAAAACACATAATCCAACATTCAACTGGAGTATTGGCGATCTTACATCCTGGGTGTTCTGAATGTGCTGCAAATTGTTTGACCATACCAATTAGGTCGGCACAACCAGTTCTGGAGGGGTTCAAACCCAATACTTGGCTTATGCGTATGTCTTCCCCAAGCACCAAGCTGAGTCACTGCCTCCTTATCGATCCTATGATATTGCAATCAATCTTATGCCTGGAGCCAAGCTTCCTAAGGGTCAGCTTTATGCATTATCTTTGCCCGAGACTAAAGCCATGGAAGAGTACATTCAGGAGAGTTTGGAGAAAGGTTTTCTTTGCCCTTCCAAATCACTGGTAGGAGCAGGGTTTTTTTATTTGTGCGCATCCATGCATTGACTATAGGGGTCTGAATAAGGTGATGATAAAAAAAATCTTACACCTTACCTTTAATTACTGTTTTGTTTGATTAGCTGTGGGAGACTACAATTTTTCTAAAATTGATTTGTGTGGAGCATATAACCTTATACGGATCCGGCAGGGGGGTGAATGGAAGACCACCTTTAATACTCATACAGGTCATTATGAGTATTTCGTAATGCCATTTGGACTTTCTATCGCTGCTGCCGTCTTTCAGGATCTCATTAACAATGTTCTCAGAGAATTCCTGGGAAAATTTGTTGTTTATTTAGATGATATCTTGATTTTTTTACGTAACATGCAGGAACATCGTATTCACGTTAAGACCGTTCTCTCAAAATTCAGACAAAATCATCTTTACACAAAATTGGAGAAGTGTGAATTCTAGGTGAAGGTAGCTTTCCTGGGGTACATTATCACATCCATGGATCCTAAGACACTCCAGGCAGTTCTTGATTGGGTCCATCCTACTAGTTTGAAAGCCATACAAAGCTTTCTTGGTTTCTCTAATTATTACCAAAGATTCATTAATTCATTCTCTACCATTGTAGCTCCTTTAGTGAATTTATCCAAGAAAGGTGCAGACCCTACTCGTTGGTCACCACAGGTGATTAAGGCATTTGAGGATCTAAAAAAACATTTATCTCAGCTCCTGATCTCCAGCATCCTTATTCAGATTTTCCCTTTATCGTGGAAGTAAATTCCTCCGAAGTGAGAGATTGAATTCCTGACAGGCCAGATGGGCACTGTTTTTTGCTAGATTCAATTTTTTGATTACTTTTAGGCCAGGATCCAAGAATGTAAAAGCAAACACGTTATCCTGGAGTTTTTTGCCTAGTCATGAAGTCTCTGCATCGCCTGTTCCTATTGTTTCCCCGAAATGCATTCCTGCTGGTCTCACCATGGATCTCAAATCACGCCTTTAATCAGCACAAGGGCAGGCCCCATCCAAAACTCCTGGTGGACTGTTGTTTGTTCTGTAAAAATTCAGATCTGCTGTTTTATTTGAGTTCCACTTCAATAAGACCTCGGGGCATCTAGGTGTTACTAAAACTTTGGACCTTCTCTCTCATTCAGCATGATGGCCAACTATCAAGAAGGATGTTCAGGAATTTGAAGGGCATGTAATGTCTGTGCCAAAAACAAGTCCCCTTGAGCCCTTCCTTTAGGACAGTTGCTTCCATTCTCCATACCCTCCAAACCATGGACTCATTTATCTATGGATTTTGTTGTGGATCTGCCAAAATCTTCCAAGTGTTTGGTCATTTGGGTTGTGGTTGACCATTTCAGGAAAATGGCTCACTTCATTCCCCTGTCAAATTGCCAAGTGCCAAAGATCTGTCTTCAATCAACATGTCTTTCGAGTTCATGGATTGCCTTTGGAAACTGTCTCCATTAGAGGCATTCAGTTTGTGGCTCGCTTCTGGAAGTCCTTCTGCTCTGAATTGGGAATTAACATCAGCCTTTCTGCAAGATATCATCCACAATCTAATGGACAGACTGAACGAGTAAATCAGTCCTTGAAGCAGTATCTAGGGTGTTACGTTTCAAAAAGTTAGGATGATTGGGTCGACCATCTACCCTTTTCAAAATTTGCATATTAAAATTCTGGACATTCTTTAACCTCCATGTCTCCTTTCTTTTGTTGTTTTGGTTTCCATCCCAAATCTAATAATTTCAATCCATCACAACAGTTATGTTCTTCTTTTCCTCCAGTAGCTCATCTCAGGAAAATGTGGAGGAAAGTACATCAAGCCTTAGAAGATGCTGCGGTCTGGTCCAAGAGGTCTGCGGATAAATTATGGAAACCCTGCTCTTTAAAAGTAGGAGACATGGTGTGCCTGTCTGCCAGGAATATCAAGCTCTGCCAGCCATCTCAAAAATTGGGTACCCGTTACATTGGGCAATTTCAAATTATTAAAAAAGTCAATCCTGTTGATTTTCATCTGTAGTTGTCCATTTCTTTAAAATTAAATAATGCCTTTTACTGTTCATTGTTCAAACCAGCATTTGTTTCCAGAAAGTTTAAGACCGGAAGTTCCTGTCCCAGTCATAGTTCTAGGGCATCAGTAGTTCATTGTAGAAAAAATAGTAGACTCCAAATATGTACGTGGACAGGTAAACTTTCTTGTCCATTGGAAGGGCTATAGTTCTGAGGAGAAACATTGGGTGTCTGGGAGATTCCTCCATGCTCCAGAACTAAAGAAAGGATTCTTCAAGAAATATCCCCAGAAACCTGGATTTAGGGGTTTCTTAACCCCTCGACAAGGGGGAGGGGGGGTATTGTTACAAGCCGTTTAGCGGCGCATCTTTATTACTACACTCCAGCAGTTAGATCCCTGCATGTATCCCTGTGTTCAACCTCAGCTGCTGTATAATTAGTAGTTTGCCTCTATGGGTTTTCTTGTCAAGCTGCATTGTATTGCCTCATCAGGAGTAGTGATGTGCACCGGAAATTTTTTGGGTTTTGTGTTCTGGTTTTGGATTCGGTTCCGCGGCCGTGTTTTGGATTCGGACGCGTTTTGGCAAAACCTCCCTGAAAATTTTTTGTCGGATTCGGGTGTGTTTTGGATTCGGGTGTTTTTTTACAAAAAAACCTCAAAAACCGCTTAAATCATAGATTTTGGGCGTCATTTTGATCCCATAGTATTATTAACCTCAATAACCATAATTTCCACTCATTTTCAGTCTATTCTGAACACCTCACACCTCACAATATTATTTTTAGTCCTAAAATTTGCACCGAGGACGCTGGATGGCTAAGCTAAGCGACCCAAGTGGCCGACACAAACACCTGGCCCATCTAGGAGTGGCACTGCAGTGTCAGACAGGATGGCACTTCAAAAAAATAGTCCCCAAACAGCACATGATGCAAAGAAAAAAAGAGGTGCACCAAGGTCGCTGGATGGCTAAGCTAAGCTAAGCGACACAAGTGGCCGACACAAACACCTGGCCCATCTAGGAGTGGCACTGCAGTGTCAGGCAGGATGGCACTTAAAAAAAATAGTCCCCAAACAGCACATGATGCAAAGAAAAAAAGAGGCGCACCAAGGTCGCTGTGTGACTAAGCTAAGCAACAAAAGTGGCCGACACAAACACCTGGCCCATCTAGGAGTGGCACTGCAGTGTCAGGCAGGAAGGCACTTCAAAAAAATTGTCCCCAAACAGCACATGATGCAAAGAAAAAAAGAGGCGCACCAAGGTCACTGTGTGACTAAGCTAAGCGACACAAGTGGCCGACACAAACACCTGGCCCATCTAGGAGTGGCACTGCTGTGTCAGGCAGGATGGCACTTAAAAAAAATTGTCCCCAAATAGCACATGATGCAAAGAAAAATGAAAGAAAAAAGAGGTGCAAGATGGAATTGTCCTTGGGCCCTCCCACCCACCCTTATGTTGTATAAACAGGACATGCACACTTTAATGAACCCATCATTTCAGCGACAGGGTCTGCCACATGACTGTGACTGAAATTACTGGTTGGTTTGGGCCCCCACCAAAAAAGAAGCAATCAATCTCTCCTTGCACAAACTGGCTCTACAGAGGCAAGATGTCCACCTCATCATCATCCTCTGATTCCTCAACCCTTTCACTGTGTACATCCCCCTCCTCACAGATTATGAATTCGTCCCCACTGGAATCCACCATCTCAGGTCCCTGTGTACTTTCTGGAGGCAATTGCTGGTGAATGTCTCCACGGAGGAATTGATTATAATTCATTTTAATGAACATCATCTTCTCCACATTTTCTGTAAGTAACCTCGTACGCCGATTGCTGACAAGGTGAGCGGCTGCACTAAACACTCTTTCGGAGTACACACTGGAGGTTGGGCAACTTAGGTAAAATACAGCCAGTTTGTGCAAGGGCCTCCAAATTGCCTCTTTTTCCTGCCAGTATACGTCGGACTGTCTGACGTGCCTACTTGGATGCTGTCACTCATATAATCCTCCACCATTCTTTCAATGGTGACAGAATCATATGCAGTGACATAAAACGACATGTCAGTAATCGTTGGCAGGTCCTTCAGTCCGGACCAGATGTCAGCACTCGCTCCAGACTGCCCTGCATCACCGCCAGCGGGTGGGCTTGGAATTCTTAGCCTTTTCCTCGCACCCCCAGTTGCGGGAGAATGTGAAGGAGGAGCTGTTGACGGGTCACGTTCCGCTTGACTTGACAATTTTCTCACCAGCAGGTCTTTGAACCTCTGCACACTTGTGTCTGCCGGAAAGAGAGATACAACGTAGGTTTTAAATCTAGGATCGAGCACGGTGGCCAAAATGTAGTGCTCTGATTTCAACAGATTGACCACCCGTGAATCCTGGTTAAGCGAATTAAGGGCTCCATCCACAAGTCCCACATGCCTAGCGGAATCGCTCTGTTTTAGCTCCTCCTTCAATGTCTCCAGCTTCTTCTGCAAAAGCCTGATGAGGGGAATGACCTGACTAAGGCTGGCAGTGTCTGAACTGACTTCACGTGTGGCAAGTTCAAAGGGTTGCAGAACCTTGCACAACGTTGAAGTCATTCTCCACTGCGCTTGAGTCAGGTGCATTCCCCCTCCTTTGCCTATATCGTGGGCAGATGTATAGGCTTGAATGGCCTTTTGCTGCTCATCCATCCTCTGAAGCATATAGAGGGTTGAATTCCACCTCGTTACCACCTCTTGCTTCACATGATGGCAGGGCAGGTTCAGGATTGTTTGGTAGTGCTCCAGTCTTCGGCACGCGGTGGCTGAATGCCGGAATTCTTCGGGCCACCGACAGCATCTCTTGCACACCCCTGTCGTTTTTTAAATAATTCTGCACCACCAAATTCAATGTATGTGCAAAACATGGGACGTGCTGGAATTTGCCCAGATGTAATGCACGCACAATATTGCTGGCGTTGTCCGATGTCACAAATCCCCAGGAGAGTCCAATTGGGGTAAGCCATTCTGCGATGATGTTCCTCAGTTTCCGTAAGAGGTTGTCAGCTGTGTGCCTCTTATGGAAAGCGGTGATACAAAGCGTAGCCTGCCTAGGAACGAGTTGGCGTTTGCGAGATGCTGCTACTAGTGCCGCCGCTGCTGTTCTTGCTGCGGGAGGAAATACATCTACCCAGTGGGCTGTCACAGTCATATAGTCCTGAGTCTGCCCTGCTCCACTTGTCCACATGTCCGTGGTTAAGTGGACATTGGGTACAACTGCATTTTTTAGGACACTGGTGACTCTTTCTGACGTCTGTGTACATTTTCGGTATCGCCTGCCTAGAGAAATGGAACCTAGATGGTATTTGGTACCGGGGACACAGTACCTCAATCAAGTATCTAGTTGCCTCTGAATTAACGGTGGATACCGGAACCACGTTTCTCACCACTCAGGCTGACAAGACCTGAGTTATCCGCTTTGCAGCATGATGACTGCTGTGATATTTCATCTTCCTCGCAAAGGACTTTTGGACAGTTAATTGCTTACTGGAAGTAGTACAAGTGGTCTTCCGACTTCCCCTCTGGAATAAAGATCGACTCCCCGCAGCAACAACAGCAGCGCCAGCAGCAGTAGGCGTTACACTCAAGGACGCATCGGAGGAATCCCAGGCAGGAGAGGACTCGTCAGACTTGCCAGTGACATGGCTTGCAGGACTATTGGCCTTCCTGTGTAAGGTGGAAATTGACACTGAGGGAGTTGGTGGTGTGGTTCGCAGGAGCTTGGTTACAAGAGGAAGGGATTTAGTGGTCAGTGGACTGCTTCCGCTGTCATCCAAAGTTTTTGAACTTGTCACTGACTTATGATGAATGCGCTGCAGGTGACGTATAAGGGAGGATGTTCCGAGGTGGTTAACGTCCTTACTCCTACTTATTACAGCTTGACAAAGGCAACACATGGCTTGACACTTGTTGTCCGCATTTGTGTTGAAATAATTCCACACCGAAGAGCTGATTTTTTTTTGTAGGCATGTCAATGGCCATATTCGTCCCACGGACAACAGGTGTCTCCCCGGGTGCCTGACTTAAACAAACCACCTCACCATCAGAATCCTCCTTGTCAATTTCCTCCTCAGCGCCAGCAACACCCATATCCTCATCCTATTGTACTTCAACAGTGACATCTTCAATTTGACTATCAGGAACTGGACTGCGGGTGCTCCTTCCAGCACTTGCAGGGGGCTTGCAAATGGTGGAAGGCGCAAGCTCTTCCCGTGCAGTGTTGGGAAGGTCAGGCATCGCAACCGACACAATTGGACTCTCCTTGGGGATTTGTGATTTAGAAGAACGCACAGTTCTTTGCTGTGCTTTTGCCAGCTTAAGTCTTTTCATTTTTCTAGCGAGAGGATGAGTGCTTCCATCCTCATGTGAATCTGAACCACTAGCCATGAACATAGGCCAGGGCCTCAGCAATTCCTTGCCACTCCGTGTCGTAAATGGCATATTGGCAAGTTTACGCTTCTCATCAGACGCTTTCAATTTTGATTTTTGGGTCATTTTACTGAACTTTTGTTTTTTGGATTTTACATGCTCTCTACTATGACATTGGGCATCGGCCTTGGCAGACGACGTTGATGGCATTTCATCGTCTCGGCCATGACTAGTGGCAGCAGCTTCAGCATGAGGTGGAAGTGGATCTTGATCTTTCCCAATTTTAACCTCCACATTTTTGTTCTCCATTTTTTAATGTTTTGAATTATATGCCAGTATCAATAGCAATGGCCTACTACTATATATACTGCGCACAACTGAAATGCACCACAGGTATAGATGGATAGTATATTTGACAACACAGAGGTAGGTACAGCAGTGGCCTACTGTACCGTAATGCTATATATTACATACTGGTGGTCAGCAAACTGTGCAAAACTTAAATGCACCACAGGTATGGATGGATAGTATACTTGACAACACAGAGGTAGGTACAGCAGTGGCCTACTGTACCGTAATGCTATATATTATATACTGGTGGTCAGCAAACTGTGCAAAACTTAAATGCACCACAGGTATGGATGGATAGTATACTTGACGACACAGAGGTAGGTACAGCAGTGGCCTACTGTACCATAATGCTATATATTATATACTGGTGGTCAGCAAACTGTGCAAAACTTAAATGCACCACAGGTATGGATGGATAGTATACTTGACGACACAGAGGTAGGTACAGCAGTGGCCTACTGTACCGTAATGCTATATATTATATACTGGTGGTCAGCAAACTGTGCAAAACTTAAATGCACCACAGGTATGGATGGATAGTATACTTGACGACACAGAGGTAGGTACAGCAGTGGCCTACTGTACCATAATGCTATATATTATATACTGGTGGTCAGCAAACTGTGCAAAACTTAAATGCACCACAGGTATGGATGGATAGTATACTTGATGACACAGAGGTAGGTAAAGCAGTGGCCTACTGTACCGTAATGCTATATATTATATACTGGTGGTCAGCAAACTGTGCAAAACTTAAATGCACCACAGGTATGGATGGATAGTATACTTGACAACACAGAGGTAGGTACAGCAGTGGCCTACTGTACCGTAATGCTATATATTATATACTGGTGGTCAGCAAACTGTGCAAAACTTAAATGCACCACAGGTATGGATGGATAGTATACTTGACGACACAGAGGTAGGTAAAGCAGTGGCCTACTGTACCGTAATGCTATATATTATATACTGGTGGTCAGCAAACTGTGCAAAACTTAAATGCACCACAGGTATGGATAGATAGTATACTTGACGACACAGAGGTAGGTACAGCAGTGGCCTTCTGTACTGTACTACTATATATTATATACTGGTGGTCAGCAAAATTATGCACTGTACTCCTACTATATACTACAATGCAGCACAGATATGGAGTATTTTTCAGGCAGACAACGTATACTGGTGGTCACTGGTCAGCAAAACTCTGCACTGTACTCCTCCTATATAATATACTGGTGGTCCCCAGTCCCCACAATAAAGCAGAGTGAGCACAAATATATGCAGCACACTGAGCACATATATGGAGTGTTTTTCAGGCAGACAACGTATACTGGTGGTCACTGTCAGCAAAACTCTGCACTGTACTCCTCCTATATAATACAGCTGCTCCCCAGTCCCCACAATTTAGCCGTGTGAGCACAGATATATGCAGTACACTGAGTACAGATAAGGAGTGTTTTTTTCAGCAGAGAACGGATAAAACTGGTTGTCACTGATCAGCAAAACTCTGCACTGTACTCCTCCTATATTAATATACAGCTGCTCCCCAGTCCCCACAATTAAGCAATAAGCGAGCACAAATATTTGCATCAACAATAAACGGAGAGGACGTCAGCCACGTCCTCTCCCTAACATTTCCAATGCACGAGTGAAAATGGCGGCGACGCGCGGCTGCTTATATAGATTCCGAATCTCGCGAGAATCCGACAGCGGGATGATGACGTTCGGGTGCGCTCAGGTTAACCGAGCCATACGGGAGAATCCGAGTATGCCTCGGACCCATGTAAAATGGGTGAAGTTCGGGGGGGGGGGGGTTCGGTTTCCGAGGAACCGAACTCGCTCATCACTAATCAGGAGGCTTGTTTTTTCTGGCTGTTTTGTTCGGGAGTGTCTCCCTTTATATTCCCTTCCTGTTTCCTCTCCTATGCTGGTTATAGTTCCTGTCTTGTTTGTATTCCTGATCAGATCCAGTCCACCTAGAAATCAGGTTTTTGTGTGGACCTTCCACACAGATTATTACCTTTTGGTCTGTTTGTTTATCATCTTGTGCTTTGTTGCATTTATATACAGTTATACTCAGTCACTTATTCCACCCTGTGAATTGTTGCGTTCACATACAGTTAATGTTTAGTCGCTGATTCCATCCTGTGAATTGTTGCACTCACATACACTCTGTTAAAAATATCATTTTGAGAATTAGGCAGTCAGTCTTGGTTGCATCCGGTGAGCATCTCTCCGCACTATACCTTACTCTTTCCCAGCCTCGAACAGCTGCCTTGTCCATCCATAAGACCTGGGTGCATCTGAGTATGGGGTGGACCTAATTCACCCTGGAAAGGCAGCTTATAATGGTGTAGCCTAGCTTAGCAGGAGGCTAACTTACTGCTGGGCAAGCATAATTGTATGAGCGACACCGGGTGCCACCTGGTAGCCCTCAAAACCGAGTAGTTCCCATAACAGTATGTCCAACAATTGGGTGCAACAAGATGGGTGCATATAAACACACATATGGCCACTAAAGGGACTAGGTATTACTTATTGTTCTGCAGCACCAAATGGACCAGCTGCTCTGTGTAGCACTGCTAGTGCAGGAATGGCAGTTGTTAACACCACTCTGTACGTAACTGCTGGTGATCGGGTAGACAGATGACTGCAAGATTGTATCCCCGCGGTATTCGGTAAACAGAATACCTCTGTCCCAAATCAGGCAGCCACTGACAGTAGGCACAGTCCTCTTAGCCCAATGGATCAATAAAGGGAGGCATGTGAACAATACTATAATACATTTCTCCACACACTGGGCATCTTCTGCAAGAGGTGGAAGTAGTAATACATTTTATTAAAATTCCCATTATTTTTGTTTTCAAGTGTATAAGTGCTTTCTACAACAGATATGTCATAATAAATGGTTGCAAAATTAGGCTATAATAAATAATAAACATTGACTATAAAAGGGGATGATTTTACAGAATTATAGAGTGCATTAAAAAATAGTAACATTGGGGGTAATTCAAACCTCATTGCTCGCTAGCGTTTTTTGCAGAGCTGTGATCAGGTCAGAACTGTGCACGGGTATGCACCACAATGCGCAGGTGCGTCGCACGGGTACAAAATGGATCGCAGCTCAGCAATGGGTTTGTGCAAAGAATCCATTTGCACGGGCGATCGCAATAAGAAGGCATTTGTGGGTGTCATCTGACCGTTTTCTGGAAGTGTTTGGAAAAACACAGGTGTTTCCAAGCATTTGCAGGGCGTGTGTCTGACGTCAATTCCGGTCCTGGACAGTTTGAAGTGATCACAGCAAATGAGTAAATCCTGGGCTACTCAGAAACTGCACAAGATTTTTTTGTACCACTCGGCTGCACATGCAATCGCACACTTGCACAGCTAAAGTACACTACCTGGTGGGCGGTGACTATGCGAACGCAGGACTGCAAAAACCGGCTAGCAAGTGATCAGGTCTGAATTACCCCCATTGCTTTATGCCTTAGTAATGTTACTGGCTCTTAAAATCAATTGATTATGTAAAGAGGATGAAAACTTACCTGTCAAATCCAAGATCAGCTACAGGAAGCTGTGTTTCTTGTGTCAATCCTGGGATTAGGTTTGTAATGATTCTTATGGAAGAAATCAGTATTAGTGGTACAGCTGTGTAAATACCCACTTCTACACAATACAGAGACAATAAATCACAAAGATTATATATCACAATTCCAAACAACAACTAACCAGAACAAAAGATAATTAAGGAACACAGTGGGAAGGAACACTACTAACCTACCTTGATAGAGGAGCCCTATGTACAAGGTGATAGTTAGAATTTCTAAACCAGATCAATATATGCCTAGAGAGAAGCTGTCCTTTTAAATCCCTATGTATTTCTATGAATGACAATTCCTACTGGGATTAGGCATGGCCTGGGGTTAAGGCCTCTAGAGGCCAACAATGATTCCCTAGAGCCCAATGTAATAATTAAATGAGGGCCAACTTCTTAACATACCTAGGCCTAATAACTATTACAAGTGTAGCAGGCCTAGTGCCTATTATGGTGTACACAAAAATGTTGGTGGGATAATGGATAATGAAAGTGGCAGGAATTACAAGACCAAATCCTAAGCTCAAGTGATGGTAGTTTTCTGTGCTACCTTACATCCATTGAGACCACAAAGCTTTATATAAGTAAATACTCTAATAAGTATTGTTCAGGGGCCTACTGTCCTATAATGACTTGGTGGGGCCTGAGTGTTGGTGGCATGGGTGTTGGTGGCATAGAGTCCAATACATAATGTCTGGTAATATGAGGCTAAAGTAGTTAGGCTTAATGCATAATTTATGGTTGCACTGAAGACAGGGGATGCAGGTCTATGTTTATCTTCACAGGATGGCACAGGTTCTAATGCCTAAGTATTGGGCCAATGTACACAGTGGCAAGTGGGACTACTCAGATAGCAAATAGGTGTTTAATTTGGGTCTTACCTGTTCCCAGTGCTGCAGCTGCCATGTATCCAAGTCTTAGATTTTGATCCCCTTGACTTTCATTGTTCTCACCTGGGCAGTAGAGAGCAAGGCAGGATTCTTTTAACTAAAAAGCACTCTGTTAGCCTAGGGCTTCCCCGTAATTTTCTTTGATCTTTTCCCAGCTGGTTTTCACCTAGGGCAAGTATAAGCATTTTTACCAAAGAGCCCCCTAGTCATCCGTCTTTGGCATCTTAAACTTGATTTGCCATCTTTGGTATGGCACCTCTACTCTTGTTTGGAATAATAAATGAATTATGTGCTTTAAAATGCCTTATCTTAGCCCTATCCATCACAACACGTGCCATTATTCTTGGCATTATGTTGTGTGGTGCAAGGCTGCAATGAAGTGATTCGTGCTTACACATGCCTTCAGGCCCACCACCCAATCACATGGAGAAATGTAATAATGATGGTGGGTTGCCTCTACTACCCCCCCCCTCTCACACACACACACACACACACACACACTTAAAAAAAAGAGTCTCACAAAAATCTCAGAACAATGGACAAGTTTGCTATTGAGGCCCATACACTTAAAATCTATTTCACAGTGGTATTTTATATAATGAACCTGAGATTATGACTAATTTATTCTGTATATTTATTTATTTATCAATTGCTTGGAGCCAAGTATTAGTATAGTACCTGTAAACAATAATTGTCCAGAACTTAAAAATAGCACATTAACCTGTAGTTTTTGACGGTCTAGAGTCAGGAAATTGTAACTGTATTCATGAACATGTCTTTCACCAACACCTACAGTACAAATGGTAATCCACTACCTTATAGTGTGCATAAAGTGTATCCCAATACAGATTGAAAACTTATTTGAATAACGCCATTTTTGCACTCTTTGTTTTCTGTGTTATTCTATGTTATTTTTTTCAATGTACAGTGATGCATAGTAATAAAAATCATAAATAGTAATAATAATAATAATAATAATAATACCTAATGTATGTAAGATATCTTTTTTCCTGCTAAATAATTTGATAAGTGTGCTTTTTAATGGCTACATTAACTTATTTTAATGGAAATTTCTTTTAGGTTTTTTTCTTTTTTTTCTTTTGGACAGGATATTAAGACTATTAGAAATTGTTCCCTGCTGGTCTACATTACTGGTGTGTTCTGGCTGATAATAAATGCTGCATAATTACCACCCAATGGATTATGTTAATTTATATCTCATGGGGTTTATACATTAACTTTTAATTAACTGTATATAACGCTGTAACTTATAGTGCCATATTGTATTATATCTACAGGACGCTGTTATCATCTATGAACATAACATTAAAAGTTCTTAGTATAAAACTTTTTCAGTAAGCAGGTCAAGTATTAGTAAGAATTCCATAATTATTTTAAATGCCTAGGTTAAATCTAAAAATGATCTTTGTTTGATTGACATTTGATTTCTGGTTAGGTTTTCCTTTTGCTGTAATACAAAGTTAAAGTTTATAGCAGTTATTTTGTACATTCTTCTCAGTGCTGAATCTCTATGTAGTTAGAAGTAGAGGATCATGGAGCTTTAGATTTGAGTTCTCAGTTCTGGAGTATGAGATGATTTGTAAGAACAAATTCTATATTAGAGCAATGTGGTTATATGGTGCATTATAAAACTATATAATGACAGGGAGATACATATACTGTATTTATTGACGAATGAACTGGTTGGGTTTCATGCACACAGTAATACACATCAAGTTCTACATTAATTACAACAAAAATCCACAGTATACTCTCAGTATGCTCAATGGGGGCCTATGGATATATTGGGAGTGTTAGGAATACTTTTTCTATAATATATTTAAATATATATTTTTTTAAATATATTGAATACTTATAGACTATAATGATATAAAAAGTGCTACTACCTACAAGACAATTAATACATATAAATTTAATATACCGTGATAGTTTTATATTAATAACAATAAAACCATAGCACTCCCATACAATTAAAAAGGGGGCCACTTGAAAGTCCTCAGGTGAGACTTAATTTCCAGAAAGCCACAAATTCAATGTCTACAAATGGTAGGACCCAGCACCTTCCGTGCACACAGTGTGAATATCTCAGTGAGTATTGGATACGTACCAGATAGATGATTCATGTGAGCGTTAAAGATGGTCTTTCATTCCTACGGTTCCCTTTTCAACTTCTCAGGCTCATCCAATATGAGGAGTAAACAAAAAAAACTAAAGACCAATAATAGTGCAATATTGCCAAATGTATTTTCACAACGTGCTCCAAAGTAAAAGAATATTTTTTTCTCAACAGTTGTGGTTGGTCTTATCCTTATGAAATTAGACCTCCCCATTGGTGAATGATATCAGAAACTATATTGCCCGCATTCAGATATATATATATATATATATATATATATAAATACCCGCTGCAAACTTGTTCTTCTCATATAGCGGGACCTTTATGCTTAAATCTCAGGTTTTACAGGACAATTTCTTACCTTAAAACCAGGAAATACCACCAAAGTGGGAAAGAGCCAATAGTGTAGTACGTTTTTATAAAAAAAAAAACATTTTTTTTTATATACAAACAACACATAAAAATTGGACTCGTACAATAAAAAAAACAAAAAAAAACAAAAGTCATGAGCTTATCTGAATCTCTGTGGAGGAGTGTATTAATGCCCAATGCGGTTTGTCCTTTTTTTTATTCTGTAGGACTTCTTCATGGGGATATTTCACTGTGAAATATCCCCATGAAGAAGTCCTACAGAATCAACAAATGGACGAAACGTGTTGGGCATAAATACACTCCTCCACAGAGATTTAGATAAGCTCATGACTTTTGTTTTAATTGTAAGAGTCCAATTTTTATGTGTTTCATTCCGTAGGAATGAAAGACCATCTTTAACGCTCACATGAATCATCTATCTGGTACGCATTCAATACTCACTGTGATATTCACACTGTGTTCACGGAAGGCGCTGGGTCCTACCATTTGTAGATATTGAAAACTTAATTAGATTAAAAAATTAATTATGAGTAGTTTTTGGTGTGTGTGTATCTGTATACACACACACACACACATATATATATATATATATATATATATATATATATATTCTTCCATTTTCCATATGGGCTTTGAAAACACAGCATGATCCACTTTTACTTCCCCTTTTACATTCGCTCATGCAAACCACCATAGGACAATGATGCAAAGACTGTCCAATATTAAAGAGCTATAACACCACCTTGTTTTAACTTAAATTGGTGTACATTATATTTTACCTTTCTTATATTTGCATATATAATATTCTGGAATAGCCAATTGGAGTGCATTCAAAAGGTCATCATTTGTAAGTCTAATTACTCTAGCTTTGAACAAATTTATTTCTAAATATCCATAAATTATTAGCCTAGTTGAAAGCTACTGCTGTTTCTGGTTGCTCATCTTAAACATATCTTTTCCCTGAGAAGATAAAAGAAAGGTGACCAGATTAAATATTTGGTGCAACAATCTGCGTTCTCCTCCCTGTGAGATCTTGTTTCTGATGGCTCCTCCTGCACCTAGCATAATGCTGGTGAAAGTGCTGATACTAATGTTAACAGTTGCAGTGGATGTCATAAAATCAATCAATGGCACAGTTTTCTGCTTGCTGATTCATTAACACCTACAGATTCTCAATTTATTATTATTATTATTATTATTAAATTTTATTTATAAGGCGCCACAAGTGTTTTGCAGTGCCATACAAAGAACAGTACAGGGAGACAAAACTTAGCATTACAGTAAGTAAATAACAAAAACAGAGTACAGGTAACAAAGAGCACCACAATTCTCAAAACATAATACAGCTAGGATGTAAGTAGTGAGGGAGTAATCATCATACTACTTGGGGCTGGCGGCGATAGATAGAGATGAGCCTTTACCAGCAGAAGAAAAAGTGGATAAAAATGGTCGCTGAGTAGGAGAGAGCTGTGATTGAAATGTGTTGAGAAGAAGGTTTTGACAACAAGAGGAAAGAATGCCCTGCTCTGAAGAGCTAATAATCTAGTGGGAGGGGCGACAGACAGATGACATGAGGTGCAAGCAAGTGGGAGGTAGCCTGATGGCAGTATGTAAGCAAAGCAGAGTTGTTCAATGCATGAGGCAGGGGGATGGAGGAGCAGCATCAGGACTAGGTTATGCATCGGAGGGGTACGCTTTGATGAATAGGTGGGTTTTCAGAACCCATTTGAAGATTTGCAAGGTTGGGGAGAGTCTAATGGAGTTGGGGAGTGCGTTCCACTGAAGGGGTGCCGCATGGGCAAAATCTTGCACTCGAGCATGGGAAGCAGTGACCAGGGTAGAGGAGATGCGACGGTCATTGGCAGACCGTAGGGGGCGGGAGGGAGTATGAAGGGAATTACAGATGGCCTTGTATGTAAGCGTGAGGAGTTTGAAGAGGATTCTTTAGGGGAATGGGAGCCAGTGTAGATTTTGTCGAAGGGGAGTGGAAGATGTGGAGTGGCGGGAGAGGTATATAAGCCTAGCTGCGGAGTTGAGGACAGATTGGGGGGGAGCAAGATAGGAGCAAGTGAGGCCAGTGAAGAGAACATTTCAGTAGTCGAGTTGTGAGATGACCAGTGAGTGGATGATAAGTTTAGTTGCACTCTAGTAGAGAAACGGCCTGATGCAAGCAATGTTGTGTAGCTGGAACCGACAGGATTGTGCCAGATCATACTGATCTCGTTTCAGAGATCCTTGGATCAATTCCTGCAGAGAACCCCAGTGTTTATTATTAGGATCATGACACCAAGCTTCTAACACACACACATACATATAATATATAGTATGTAAATCAAAGGTAATCACATTTTTTTGGTCAGTACCAAATAATGTAATTTAGTCACTTGTAATTTAGCATTTATGTCATTTAGTCATGAACCACTTTGCAAAAGGTATTATTTTACAAACATATAAACATCTGTGACCTCCCGATATGAAAAATGTATGTGTTAACTTTTATAAAATGAGCCAAGACAAATGCAGTTGTGGCAAATTTAATGCGAATGTTGGGCCTAGAGAATTAACTTTTATATATACATTTTGTATGCATTTGTATGTAAGGTACACCTGAAGTACTTAAAGTCTAATTTTGTTTGGTATTAGTTTTTGATTGACAATATAGCAGAGAAGCCAGTTTCAGATAAATACAATGTTGTAAATGTCATTAAAAAATGTAAAGGTTTCATGGCTAAAGAGTTGTATTCATTGGTTCTCCTCATACATTAATTCATACAACCTAACTTTTTGTTATTCTGTTTATAGACTTCCATCACAGGAAGGTTCAATGAGAAAGGGATTCTTTTTCACAACTGTTCTGAATATTGAAATGTTCTTGAAAGCTTTCAACAAGCATTAGAATTTTAACATGGAGCAGTTGAAGGTCAATTTAAATTTTATTTTCAAGAACTAAGCATTCCAAATTTGGAAAAGACTGTCATTTTTTTAGACTGTGCATTCCATCATAAGGCTTTACTCCATTTTATCATTGTTCTTTTCAAATTTAAGTCATTCAGACAGTTGAAAATATCAGCTAAACAAGCTAATTTTGCCAATCGAAGCTCATTATAAAATTGATTTAGAAATTCAAAGTTAGTTTCAATGAGAAAGATTTGAACTTCTGATCAAACTGATACAACATTTTACCGTGGGACAGCCATATTAATGTGCATAAGTAGTTGGATGTGACCACTTTCCATTTCAGAACACAAGAGTGAAAAGAGTCGTGAGTTCAGAGCTTTTGACATAATTAAATAGACCACTTTGAAGGCATACTTGAGCACTATTTTAAGTTCATTTTGCATCCATCTTGTTGTCAAAACCACTGAATGGATACAGCTATACTATGTGTAAATTTGAAGTTTGGTGTTACAGGTTTAAACTTTATATATCATATCATTGATTGTGCGCCATTAGAACAAATGTGCACACATCAATCCTAGTCAAGTCCATTTTCATTAATTCAATTAATAATTTTTTTGTAAAATGTCATCTGATATTGTCCATGACATAAGAGCATTGCAAAATAAAGGTATTTTTATTTTTCCATTTCCATGCTGCATGCTAAATCAGGGCTAATGGTGAACTAGAGAATAACTAGTAGCAGACTGGGTTCAAGACAGGCAGCAAATAAGGAATATCCTTTAAAACAAGCTGAGCTTATATTAGTAAATTTAATTAGGGGTCAGAACGGTAGCAGACAAAGTGTTCCTGTAAACATAGCCATAATCAAGATAAGCAACAGTAAGCATATTCTAGTAAGCATAGACAAAGGTCAGGACAAGACAGAAATTAACAGCAAATCAAAAGTATAGCGCAGAGAGCAGCATGTACAAGGCACCACACATAGGCTCTGTACTACCTGTCAATTCAAACCCAAAGATCCAACAGACTGTTCTTTAGGAGTGAACCCTAGAACATGATTAATATTCTTTGCAACTACAAGTGATAAAACAGGTAACTCAGATAATGGGGGTTATTCCAAGTTGATCGCAGCAGGAAATCTTTTAGCAGTTGGGCAAAACCATGTGCACTGCAGGGGGGCAGATATAACATTTGCAGAGAGAGTTAGATTTGGGTGGGTTATATTATGTCTATGCAGGGTAAATACTGGCTGCTTTATTTTTACACTGCAATTTAGATTTCAGATTGAACACACCACACCCAAATCTAACTCTCTCTGCACATGTTATATCTACCCCCCCTGCAGTGCACATGGTTTTGCCCAACTGCTAACAAAGATCCCGCTACGATCAACTCAGAATTACCCCCAATATACAGTATATTTGTGCAATGGACTAAAATTTACTATAAAGTGTTGAATTGCACACTCTGCTGCTTTCAGTGAACATACTGTACGTACTTTATGCTCACATTTCTGTTCTGGTAGACAAATATAACTATTTTTCATTGTCTGTCATTTACATATGCCCACAAATGAGTTTTATCTGCCTGGTGCAACATTAACTATGAAATATTTTGATCTTTATTATCTACAGAGATGGGCAAAGATGCTGTTTCTATCAAGATTGATATCATTTCATTAAAAATTATCAAATATTATAGTTTTGCAGCTGAGGTCCAAAGCAAGCCAGGTTTATGCATTGTGTATAATTTGAGTAATATTGCATATTAAAGCATAAGACCAAATTTTTATGAAAGAAATAGAGCCAAATGACTGTAATGTCACAGGCTAGTAGTTTAGTGCTTCTTCAGTGGCCTCTCAATTAATGTAAATAGCCTCGGCCAAATTGTTCTATTTTAGTCCTTATATATTCACTCTCATTTTGCAGCTTGATTCATCTTTTAAGATGACAGAAATTCTATTTTGTTAAATAGTTATAATTTCAAAAAATGCACAAATATATATATATATATATATATATATATATATAAAAAATAAGATGTAATTGTAAATCAGTATATTTCACAGCCTGCATTTGAAATTTGAATGCGACAATGCTTAATTATTGTTCAAGTCAAATCTAAACATTTAATTTGAAACATTTCAATGACACTACAAAGAAAAAAATATGTCCTTAACCACTTAACAGACAAATATTTTTTTTCCAAAAACCAAGTTTCTGTGATTAAACAGGTTTCAACTAGGCTTACTGTAAAGAACGTTTATAAAGAAAGTTCCTCTGATACATACTTTATATAGGCCCATCATCTGATAATAACTAGATTTGGACCATTGTGATTCAATTTTTAAAAGAATATGAAAACACTCTATGTTTAGTGATGTCCTTTTGAAAGATTTCTCATTTTTGGTGATACCATTTATTAACTCCTGAGGAAGTCACCTTGACGAAACGCGTTGAGCATATCAACTACAGTCTCTTGTCCAAATTCACTGTCACACCCTGCTGAGCTCACACCTGTCAAGGTGATGGTGTTTTGACTTATCCACCTGGTGAAATCGACAAATTTCCTTGGCTGTATTTATCATGTTCATGGGAACGTGTAAAGTTTTATTATGTGATTTTAATAAAAATATTTGGTATCAAGCCTAATTAGGCCTTTGGCCTATTTTCTTTTGGGTGTATTTGGTGTGAGGGTATTGTTGCTGGTAACATCGTATGTGAAAACCCACACCTTGGAGAATCGTTTATTTAAATATATATGAAAATGAAACAGATTTGAAAGAACTGAAGGCAATACACTGAGCGCTTTTGGTGATTTGTTTGTATAAATTGTCCTTTGTGGGCCCACTAACAGGAGCCCTCTCCAAACTGCTGCTGGTGGTCTAGGCGCAATTTCAAGACATTTTTCTTTATATATATATATATATATATATATATATATATATATATATACATACAGTATTTAAAAAAAAATCAGTGCAAACATTCATGGTCAAAACATTGTGTCCATCGATGATTGTAACATTT
The DNA here is from genome assembly GCF_028390025.1 of Pseudophryne corroboree. Taxonomy (NCBI): domain Eukaryota; kingdom Metazoa; phylum Chordata; class Amphibia; order Anura; family Myobatrachidae; genus Pseudophryne; species Pseudophryne corroboree. The sequence continues at coordinate 280,553,514 of NC_086451.1, read as the reverse complement.
GGACCATTGCACTATCCAGTTCTAGGCATCAAGTCTTCTTAGCAGCCCCAAGAGCCCCTCAAGAAGGTGAGGGGTTGCTTTTTTTCACATTTCCCCAGCGGCTGCTTGTGTTTGCAGATGCTGAGTGGGAGGTGCTGCCGGGCTGACCGATCAGCAATGATTGGGAGTACTGCAGGCACTGTGGGGTAGGGAACCAGGAAGCAGAGGGACCAGAGGACTCTCTGACAGCAGCAATTGCAGGAACCTTTGCTTGCTGCTGCTTCACAATGAGCTTTCTGACTGGTCACATCAGATGCAACCATGTCAGGGAAAGCCCAGCCTGTTGTGGTCACATCTGATGTGACCATGCCAGTAATGTGTTTAAAGCTTTTTTTTGTGGGGCAGGGGCTTTATACTGCTGCACAATTACTGTCTAATATAGAGCCATAAAATTTGCCACAATTCTTAACAATTGAATTCATTGCTGGTTTTCATAATTCATGCACTATTTCACATGGTTAAAATTTTAAATTTATTACTAGATATCTGTTAGTAACTGCTGCGTATTAGACTCTTCCTTAGTGTCAGGTACTGTGAGGATATCAGGTTTATGTGTGTTATTCTTGCCACTTGCAAATTGCAATCAAATTGTTAGTGGTCTATAGTTCCAGCATGTTACCCCAGAACATTGTGAGCCCCTTAATCACACAAAAGAGATACAATAGCGAATGTACAGTGCAACAATACATTTATTTTACACAGCACACAAACACAGTTATGTAAAATCTAGAGATGTGCAGTTCAGTTCTCTAAAAATCATAATCCACATGATTTATGTGTTTCCAAAATGAACCAAACCCCCATCTGGATCTCTCAAGGAGATCAAACCCTAACCTAGTTCCCAGTTCCCATGGTTTGGAATTCAATTTTTAAATCCAGATTTTGGGTTTTGGATTGCAAAAATTACATGATTTTAGCTGCTTTTATCATTTTTTTAATCACATTTTGTAATCCTTCGTAACTTTTTGTTCTATAGCAAGCTGTAAATATTCTTTGAACCTCAGCATTATGTAACAATATGGAAATACAGTTTATTGGTGCATAAAAATGATTTTGACAAAACAACATGCAATTCAAGTATCAATCTCAAATACTCTATGTATTTTATATCTTCAGTCATCTGAGGGAGATCCATGTGACACATGACACTCAGAATCAGTAGTCAGTCAAGGCAAAAATACGATACTAAGCACAGATTAGCTGAATCCCTATAAAACAAAGGGAACACTCCCTACATATACTGTCTATTTTGCTTACAAAGCTACATTTTCTGTTTATGGGCTACTCCACCTGATCTTGTACTAACAGGTATTTTGACATAATGCTTAATGTACTCACTCTATGTTACAACACCATATTATCTTCATGGTCTGATGTACAGTACAGTATGCTGTGTTAATTATGTGTACAAACTACTTCTAATAATATCTCTATTCTCTCTGCTCCACAAACATTGCATTTCTCTCTTTAAAAGCAACTGTTTGATCTGTTGCAATTAAATCATTATTTTATTCAGAAACTCTGTGTCATTTTGAAGCATATTTAAAAACATCTGGTGCATGTAATTAAACGACTTCAGTTTAGATAACAATTGACACTGTTTCTCAGCTACAGTTTGGTCGGGTGTACACCAAACTAACACGCTGTTGATAAGCGGGATCCACAAATGGCCCATTCATATATCTACTGTATCAATTGTTTCTTCATCACAACAATCAATGGATTTATCATGCCAATCTGACCATCTACCCTGTTAGACTTATTTTCACAAATTTATCACTGTTGTTAAACAATGTGTCAGGTCCCGGAGCCTTACCGTGCAATCGGTGCCACGGCGGTTACCGCTCAGGTGTCTGGCGGGCAGCAGCGGTGCTGAGCTGCTGCAACGGGTCCATGTGTGGCGGTGAGTGGATACTGTGGTGGGTCTGCTCGTAGTAGCCAGAGGCTGCTGCAGCGGGCTTGCTGGCACTAGGGAGCAGCTTCCAGAGAGGCCAGGGGAAGTTCTGGTGTTAAACACTAAAATGTGTCTGCTGCACAGGGGCCGCCATGTTGGAGACCAAAGCTTGAACCTATTGCACAGGCTCATTCTGTCCAGCCAATCCAGGGAGATCTCTCCTCTTAAAAGGGAGCTGGTTCAGGTTATGAGTGCCAGTGCTTCAAGTTACTACTCAGGTGTAGGATCTCCAGCCCTGTGCTCCCAGGTTACTTCAGTACCTTGGTTACTCTCCAGCTGTGCTCTGCCTCGGTCTTTCTGATTGCAGCAGTCCCGCCGTCCTTAACCTGATACCATCTGAGAGGGGCATACCCGGTAATCTTGATTCTTCAAGGATCTTGGTCGTCGACAGTCACTGTGCTCTTCAGCCTCGTTATCCAAGCCACAGCTCACCATTCATTATCTTCAAGTGTTCTTCAGCCTCGTTATCCAAGCCACAGCTCACCATTCACAGTCTTTCATCTTTAGTGTTCTTCAACCTCGTCTTTCAAACCACAGTTCATTATCTTCAAGTGTGCTACAGCCTCGTTATTCAAACCACAGCTCACAGTCTTCAGTTTTCCAAGTCACAGATTACCACCCGCAGTTCATTATTTACAGTGATCATCAAATCTCGGTAGCCTTCACTTCCATTGCTCCTGACCCATGAATAGGAATTACATCCAGCTACCTCGTCTTCTTCCCTCGCAAGTGTCCGCTTCCTCAGGTAAACCTCAGTCGCCGGATCCTCATTTCCAGCCGAGCGTGACACAATGCAATTATCACCTTTGCATACACTGTTATAAGTTGTAAAACATATAGCAATGATTTTTCAAAACAAATATAAACACTGCAAAATCAGCACTGCACCAAAATGATCAAACTTCAGTGCAATTTACTGAGTGACTTTCTGTAGCACTATGCCACTTGTAATCCTTGGTCACTTTTGTTCTATGTTAATCTGTAAATACTGTATACCCTGAAATTACGTATTATGTTAAAATATGGAAAAAGTTTATTGGAGCATATAAATATTTTTAACAAAACATGCAATTCAAGAATGATAGTCAAGAACTTTCACATGTAAGTTGAGTTTTGGTTCTTGTTTGATTATGTCTTTCATATCTTCAGTCATATGAGGGAGATCCATTATTGCATAGAATTGACAGTCAATCATTGCAGAAATACCATACTAAGCACAGATACTGTATGCATGTCACTCTGTCTTGACTGAATCCCAAATGCCATTGGGAGGGTTATTTACTAGAGGCTATGTATGTGTAAGGTGGGAGGTGCAAACAGCAGTCCCTTGGAAGTGCTGGGACTGCTGACCTACAAAGGGGATTTGTAATCAAGATACTGGCTGCAGCTAGAAGGAGTCAATGGCGACATGAAACCCCTGACAACGAGCAGGTAGTGGGTCATTGAAGCAGATGTATTAAGCCTGGAGCAATGATAAATCAGTGATAAAATAGTTATAAGTAGAAGGTGATAATGCACCAGCCAATCATTTCAGGTTTGAAAAATGACTGTTAGCAGCTGATTGGCTGGTGCGTTATCACCTTCCACTTATTACTTCTTTATCACTTCTTTATCAATTCTCCAGGCCTAATACATTTGACCCAGTATTATGAAAAGGCTACCTCCCTAAGGAATATAATATGGTATGAGGGGCATAACTGTGTGGCATAATATGCTACAAGGGGCATTCCTGTGTTGGCATAATATGGTGCAACAGGCATTACTGTGTGGAGCATAATATGGTGTGGGGAGTTTCTTGAGGTGGCCAATGTCTGGAGATGCAAGGTCAAAAACTGGGGTGTAAGGTAGACTTTTCCTGTTGCATCCATTGCAATGAGGCCATGCCCCTTTTGGAGGTACAGTGCATGCAAATGTCTTCCTTTTTAGAATGTCTATTGAGGTGCATTTTTTACTGTTCTTACTGGGAGACAAACTGTCTAGAAATGGCCTTGCAGGATACACAAGTATTTCAGGGTCCCCATGGAGCTTAGTAGTACACACGTATGTACCACTGTGGTGCTTAAAAATAGTGGACAACATGGTGCCGCAAATGCGCAGATTAAATAACGATGGCCATCTTGTGCTCTGATTCAGATATGGATGCCTATGCACAACATTTGCATACAAAGCTGAAACATGCTAATGCCAAGTGTACCTGTGTGCAAGTGAAGAATTTATGCTGTTTTGAAGGCAAATGGTGGTAACACCAAATATTGGGGCAGATGTATTAACCTATAGAAGGCATAAGGAAGTGATAAACCAGTGATATGTGCAAGGTGATAAAGGCACCAGCCAATCAGATCCTAACTGTTAATTTACATATTGGAACTGATTGGCTGGTGCCTTTATTACCTTGCACATATCATTGGTTTATCACTTCCTTATGCCTTCTACAGGTTAATACATCTGCCCCATTGATTTGATTTAGATTTCTCTACTGTTCACTTTACATTTTGTTAATTGATCAACTATTAAAACTTCTATTTTTGAAAGCATTCTTACTTTGCAGCTTTTTTTCCACACCTGCCTAAAACTTTGCACAGTACTGTACGTAAACCATTGGATTTACGCAAATCTCTGAATCAAGCTCTTGGTTAGATGCTGGCAAATGCATCACATAATGCAGTATTATGGGGAAAGTGCAATAGCACATTATACACCATACACTAATTGTTGTTACTGTTTGGTGCTATTAAAAATGACAACAAATACACCAGAATACACCCTCCAATCTACTCAGCTTTTCTCCTTTCACTCCTCAGCCTTTTCCCATTCCCATCCATTTATCACCCGTTCCTGCTGTGCACCCTCTTTCTCTCCTCACCATTGTTCATGCTGATCTTCTTTAACAGCCTGAGTGACACAAATTTTCTTTTTCTCCAGGCAGATTATGTTTTATATATATTTTGCAATTATTATGCTTAACCTTTTTACTCTGAGTTCTACAGTGTAAAGTGATGATTTTTAACAACCAGCTATTAGTGTTTTTGTCTTGTGTATTGTTCAGTGTTTTCATTATTAACATATAAATGTTAAAAAAACACCATACTCTTTGTTTTCTGCAGGTATAAATTTGCAAATCAAGCTCTTATGAGCAGTCAGAATTTTAAACCAAACAAAATCAATGTTTAAATGATGATTTCACTTTATGGAGCAAATTACAGATGACCTTATTTCAATATTATGGAGGGTTTGCTGTTTACATATCCATTTACTTTGCCGCCAGTATTAGACATGACATCTTTTAAGCAAACATTGTTTGTATTCAATGAAAAATACATGATGTACCTTATTTTCACAGTGAGTGTTGTTTACTGTACATTACCATTTCTGAGCATGTGGCTGAAAACAACCCTTACAAATGAAACTTACATAGGGCACATTAATAGTATTACTACTGTAGGTCCATATTCTAGAGTAGGCTTGGGGTTTGCCTATACAGAACAAATAACATAAACTAGCTTGTGTCTGGAGTGATTACAATTAGAAGTAATGTTACTGCCAGCAATAAATACAAGCAAACAATACTATAAAAGTGAGTATGGGGCTGTAAAAGGGATGCCATGCATCATAAGGGAATAAATATATTTTAATGCACTTATTTAATTACATTAAAAGTGAGGGCATTATTAAGAGAGCACACTTTTGTATAAACCATACAGTTTTTAACAGCAAGTGCAAAGTTGCAGGAGAAATGAGTTAGAACACAAAAGGAAAATGAAAACACTTCTATTTGCCATGATCTGTACTAGCTATTTGCAGTAGGGCATCAACAGTTTAGATCTCATAGGAAACCACCAGTGATGGGTTCCAGCCACCCTAGAAAAATACTCTTATAGAGTACTCCTCCCTTGCTAATCAAGCTCTGGTCTCCTCCGCACCAAACTTAGAAATATTTGTTGTCTCCCAATTCATCACTTCATCAGTCAGCAACTTATGTTGCAATTAATATCTTGCCTGCAGTCAGGGCCAGTGCCTTGTTTGCAAGCACTCTAAAGGTGTGTACACACAGTGAGATAAATCTGTTTGATTTTGACTATATAGTCAAAATCTGAAGGAATGTCAGTGCACATCTCAAGGTGTTAGGCAGCTTGCGATACAGATTCGATCCCAATGCGCACTCCCGTGGGGTCAGTATCGTAGGGCTAGATAGACTACAGGCAAGTCAATCTTGACTATCTAGTGTACTATCTAGTACAAAGTATAGTCAAAACTGGCACTTAGTCAAAATTGTACATAGACAAAATCTCAAGCACAGATAGTCAAAATCTGTACTATCTGGGCTCTGGGTGAGTTCAAGAGAAATCGCATAGTCAAAATCAGACATAGCAAGTTTCTCACCATGTGTACACACCTTTACCAAAGCTTCAGCTTATCATCTCTGCTCCCCTCAAAACCGTCTTATCATCCCCATCAACACATACTTATCTTTAAAAAATAAATACAAGTTCCACATACATTATAGTATTCAGGGGAAAGAACAGGATTTCTAGAAAGTGTGTACTCACTATGCCACCAGATTGGCATTGCTGTCATTTTAATCATCTAACATTAGGAATATACCTCCAAAATCAAGACAGGTAGCAGACTGTCCTGCCTACTTTGGCCTATTCTTTATCCTAGATTACTGGATCCTTGTTTTGAAAAAAAAAAAGAACTATGATTAGCTTTTATGTTTTAACAATTAGGGCTCCCTGTCTGCAACCAACACAGATATAAAAACCAAAATAGGGGGACTTGGATTGCACACCATAATTGTAAACACAATAAGATGTGCTACCATACTGAGACTTCTAGTACTATACAGTAAAAAGACAAATACAGGTGCATACTCTAAGCACTAATATAACAGATTGTCAAAATAATTTTGATAAACTCTTACAATAAACTATGTGTATAAGTGAAGTTTACAAATTTGGCAAAAAATGTGGCCCCATCCACCACATCCATGTGAACATCATCAGATGGGTCCCTTACATCCCTAATAATAAACCATTATATCATTTATATCTATTATTATTAAAACAAAACCATTCACAAATAGACCTATTTCAACCCAAGCAGACGTTAATGTTAAATTTATAAGTAAATTTTAATAGTGCTCCTCCCCAAACTCATTCCCAATTAATAACCACCAAATCATCCCAACATTAAAGTTATAGTCCCATTGTCCCACCTTAAAGTGATAGGACCATCATGATACTGCTGTTTTAGTAAACAGTCCTCACCAGCAAATATATTAAAGTATGAGTGGACACTAGACTACCATAAAAATGATAAACCTTTGAAGTGCAGCATGCTAGTAAGCATATAAACTTATTAGTATAATTTATATTTTATTGTTAGCAATAAATATAATATATGAATTAGCTGTAGACACAATGGGGGAGATTCAAATGTTTGAAAAGTCGGTTGGGTGTCTGTTTTTTCCTGTCTATTAGATAGGGGGAAAAAAGACTCCCAACTGACTTTTCAAACATTTGAATCTCCCCTGCTGTATTTGTGGAAAAATCCTAATTGACGGATGTTCACAGAGGGAGTATGTTATAAAGATATAGTTAAAGAAGTGTATATGCCAAAGATTTAAGCAATCACATCATAAGACATGTGGAGCCAGACTGGCACTGCTTCCAAACCAATGTTAGTGTTATGCACACCAGTGCTTGCAGGAATGTACTGGTGTCTGAACTGTTATGCACACCAGTGCCTGCAGGAATGTACTGGTGTCTGAACTGTTATGCACACCAGTGCCTGCAGGAATGTACTGGTGTCTGAACTGTTATGCACACCAGTGCCTGCAGGAATGTACTGGTGTCTGAACGGATAGGGATGCAAAACAAATGAACTCACAGACAGACTGGGGAATATGACATTGCGTACACAGAAGGTGATAGGGTAACAAAATAAACACAAAGTGAACAGATAAGCCCAGAGGCTAAGAAACTGGGTGTCTCCCTAGTATTAGGAATGCTCAGATGGAAAAAGCAAGATGTTGTGTTTTAATACGTAGAGAACCCGAAATGCTGTTGCTAAGGCCAACAGCAAACCCTAAAGGGTTACCAACGGGTGTGGCAGTAAACTCCTTGGTCAGAGATGGAATGATAGACACAAGGAGAGTCTCCACAATCCTAATCCTCACTTGCAGTGCACAGGTTCAGCTTACTGCCACTAAACTGACACCTGAACACCTTTGCACAGTGAGAAAGGATTTAGGCAGGCAAGTCTGAGAATACAGCCGCAAACTTGCTAAGTTCACAGAGTAGCAAAAGAACCCCAGCAAGTTAAACGACTGACTCCAGTTTTACTGCTAGGTCTGGATTGGCAGAGTGTAGTACCAAACCCCAAGGCCTATTTGCAGTAAGCAACAACAAATACAAAGCTACACAGTACTGGCTAACTTTCAGGAACTGACTAACCAACAAAGATTCAGCAGCATCTGCTTAACCTGAGAAGAGGCCTTATATAGCAGGTGCTGTCCACGCCCCACTCAGACCTCACAGACTGTGAGCACAAAAACCAGCACCGGATCCCCTGCCGTGCACAAAGCCTGTAACCACTGCACAGCAAAAGACCCAAACCGGAGTATCAGCTGCGCTCAGGCCACTCCGCTAGCACTTGTCTCCCGGTTGCCATGACGACGTGGCAGCACAGGGCAGGAGTCCCTAACAGTACCCCCCTCTGACGAGGGGTCAAAGAACCCCTACCACCGGGTTTATCGGGGAACTGCGAGAAGAAAGAGCGTATTAGTCTGGGGGCATGAAGATCACAACTGCGCACCCACGACCGCTCCTCCGGGCCATACCCCTTCCAGTGCACCAAAAATGACAGCCGACCCCGAACCATCTTGGAGTCAAGAATCCTTTCAACAACAAACTCCCTCTGGCCACGTATCAGAAGAGAAGAAGGTCTTCCACTGGAAGAAGGATTACTAATCGCCCGTTTTAAAAGGGAACAATGAAATGTTTTATTGATACCCAAAGAACGGGGCAGATCTAACTGAAATGCCACCGGATTGATAACCCTGGTGATCTTATAAGGGCGATGAACCGGGGGCCTAACTTATGAGATGGCTGTCTCAACTTCAAATTCTTGGTAGACAACCAGACGAAGTCTCCTAATTTGAAGCTGCAGGGTCTTTTCCGCTTATCAAAAACCCTTTTGGTCACTAATGACACAGACACAAGGGCTTTCTTCACTTTCCTCCAAATACCTCTAAGGACCGAAACCACAGAGGAACCACCAGGCGTGGAGTCCAGGGGGTCAAAAGAATTGGCCTTAGGATGATGCCCATACACACAAAGGAAGGGAGAGATCCCTGTAGCAGAGTGAGCCGCGTTGTTATAGGCAAACTCCGCCATGGACAGATGAGCAACCCAGTCAGTCTGACACTTGGAGACATAACACCTCAGGAACTGCTCCAAGGACTGGTTCACCCTTTCAGTCTGCCCATTAGACTGCGGATGGTAGCCTGACGACAAGCTGACAGAAATCTGGAGTTCGGAACAAAATGACCTCCAGAATTTGGCCACAAACTGGGATCCGCGGTCAGAGACCACATCAAGTGGCAACCCGTGGAGACGCACAACATGCAGCATAAATAATTCAGACAGGCATCTGGCCGATGGCAGCCCAACCAGTGGAACGAAGTGCGCCATCTTCGAAAACCTGTCAACGACAACCCAGATGGCTGTCATCCCCGAGGATTTGGGCAAGTCCACCACAAAATCCATTGAAATGTGGGTCCATGGCTTAGATGGAATAGAGAGTGGATGTAATGGGCCAACAGGAACCCCTCTAGGAGTCTTATTTCGGGCACAGATGTCACATGCCCGAACCCACTGATCCACATCTTTAGCCACCGAGGGCCACCACACCGCCCTAGATAGCAACTCCCGAGTTCTGGAAATACCCGGGTGACCAGCCGACTTCTTGGCATGGAATTCCAGGAACACTCGCTGTCTTAACCTAGGAGGCACAAACAAAAGACCTACCGGAAGGTCTGGAGGAGCCTGCTCCTGTGCTCTAAGGACTAATGACAAGAGGTCCTGGGTAATGCCCACTTTAATACATGATGGGGACACAATGGGCAACGGCTCCTCGTGGTCTCCTGGATTGGAGCAAAACTCCGCGAGAGCGCATCAGCCTTGATGTTTTTTGACCCAGGGCGATATGTTATCAAAAAATTAAAGCGAGCAAAAAACAAAGCCCTTCGTGCCTGCCTGGCATTGAGACGCTTCGCTGACTCTAAATATGCCAGATTCTTATGGTCGGTGAGAATTGAGACCACAAACTTAGCCCCCTCAAGCCAGTGTCTCCACTCCTCGAGTGCATCCTTAATAGCCAACAATTCCCGGTTACCCACGTCATAATTCATCTCGGCAGGCGAAAATTTACGGGAAAAGTAAGCACAAGGATGAAGGCGATTATCAGACACTCCCATCTGAGAGAGCACTGCCCCAATACCCATCTCAGAGGCATCCACCTCCACCACAAAAGGACGCTCTGGATCTGGGTGTCGCAGCACCTTGGCCGAGACAAATGCCCTTTTGAGACGGGCAAAAGCCGCTTTAGCCTCACAAGACCAGTGAGCAACATCCGCCCCTTTCTTAGTGAGTGCCACCAAGGGCGCCACTATAGACGAAAATCCAGCGATAAATCGTCTATAAAAATTCGCAAAGCCCAGGAAACGCTGAAGCGCCTTCAAACTAGTGGGCTACACCCAATCCAGGACTGCCTGTACCTTGGAACCCTCCATTTGGAAACCTTCTGGGGAGATAATATATCCTAGAAATGCGATTTGCTGAACTTCAAATTCGCACTTCTCCAGCTTCGCCCCAAGCCGGTGGTCTCTGAGTTTCTGGAGGACTAAGCGTACATGCTTCCGATGTTCCTCCAGGGAATGGGAGAAGATTAGGATGTCATCTAAGTAAACAACTAAGAATCTATCCAAATATTCCCTGAGTACATCGTTCATGAAATCCTGGAAGACTGCCGGGGCATTACAGACCCCAAAAGGCATCACCAAATATTCATAATGCCCTGAGTGGGTATTAAAGGCAGTCTTCCATTCATCCCCCTCTCTTATTCGGATTAGATTGTACGCCCCGCGTAGGTCAATCTTAGAAAAAATGGTGGCAGTACGAAGCTGGTCAAACAAGACCGAAATGAGAGGCAGTGGGTATGAGTTTTTAATCGTGATACGGTTCAATTCCCTGAAGTCGATGCAGGGTCGCAACGAACCGTCCTTTTTACCCACGAAGAAGAACCCCGACCCAACTGGAGACTGTGAAGGTCTGATAAATCCCTTAGCCAAGTTCTCCTGAATGTACTCTGCCATAGCCTGAGTCTCAGGACGTGACAGGGAGTACAACCTGCTCTTGGGAAGCTTAGCATTCGGCAACAAATCAATGGCACAGTCATAGGGGCGATGGGGAGGTAGTACCTCTGCAACATTTTTGGAGAACACGTCCGCAAAATCTGCATAACACCCTGGCAATCCTGGCAAACTTAGCTGCGAGAGCCTGACTGGAAGGCTCAAGCAACTCCTGAAACAATCAGTACCCCAACTAAGAATCTCCCCAGAGACCCAGTCAAATTGAGGATTGTGGGCCCTTAACCAGGGTAACCCCAACACCAATGGGGCAAAAGTGCAGACAGTCACATAAAAGGACAATTTTTCAGAGTGTGTGGCTCCAATAAACAAAGAAATCTGGCTAGTGCAAGAGGTAATTTTACCTTGGGATAATGGTTCCCTGTTTAACCCACAAATCTCAATTTCCAATGCCAAGGGTACTAAGGGAACAGAGTGTTTCAGGGCAAATTGGCGGTCCATAAAAACCCAGTCGGCCCCACTGTCCACAAAGGCCTCAGTCTTGATAGTTTGACCGAGGATCTTCAAGGTCACTGGAATGATAAAAGTCTTCTTGGGAAATTCTGACTTCTGGCCTGACAGGATATTTCCCATCACCCTCAGGCCCTGAAGTTTTCCGGCTTTTCTGGGCATGATACTACCACATGACCTTTATTCCCACAGTACAAACACAACCCCTGCTGTCTCCTCCGCGTCTTCTCACGCGAGGAGAGGCGGGTAGCCCCAATCTGCATAGGCTCCTCGGAAAATTCCTCAGAGTCTGAGGTTCCCTTGGGAAAGAAGGAAACCTCGGTCTCCCTTTCAAGCCTACGCTCTCTCAGCCGTCTATCCACCCGGATGGATAACTGCATGAGCTGATCCAAGCTATCAGGCAAGGGATATTGTACCAGTTGGTCTTTTATCTGGTTAGAAAGACCTCTTCGGTACTGGTGTCTCAGGGCTGGGTCATTCCACTGGGTATCATGGGCCAACCTCCGAAACTCCGTACAGTAAACCTCAACTGGCCTTCGCCCTTGCTTAAGGATCGAAATCTGAGCCTCGGCTGAGGCCGTCTTGTCAGGGTCATCATACAACATGCCCAGTGCCGTAAAAAAAGCATCAACACTTTTAAGCGACGGACAGTCAGGCTGCAACCCATATGCCAAGACCTGTGGGTCTCCTTGTAGCAAGGAAATCACTAAGCCCACCCGCTGAATCTCCGACCCAGAAGACTGAGGCCTAAGCCGGAAGTATAGCTTGCAGCTCTCCTTGAAACAAAAGAACTGCGAGCGATCTCCAGAAAAACGATCCGGGAGATTTACTTTCGGCTCCTTAACCCCTGAAGGTGCTGCTGCTGCGGGAGCTCCGCCAGCGGCCTGGGAGGTGTGCATTTTAATGGATAAATCATTAAATTGTCGAGTCAGGACCTGCACCTGATCAACCACCTGTTGCAACGTATTTTGAGGGGTATGCTCCATATTCCCACAAACTTTCAACAGGAGTATTGGGCTGCTGAATATGTTATGCACACCAGTGCCTGCAGGAATGTACTGGTGTCTGAACTGTTATGCACACCAGTGCCTGCAGGAATGTACTGGTGTCTGAACTGTTATGCACACCAGTGCCTGCAGGAATGTACTGGTGTCTGAACGGATAGGGATGCAAAACAAATGAACTCACAGACAGACTGGGGAATATGACATTACGTACACAGAAGGTGATAGGGTAACAAAATAAACACAAAGTGAACAGATAAGCCCAGAGGCTAAGAAACTGAGTGTCTCCCTAGTATTAGGAATGCTCAGATGGAAAAAGCAAGATGTTGTGTTTTAATACGTAGAGAACCCGAAATGCTGTTGCTAAGGGCAACAGCAAAACCCTAAAGGGTTACCAACGGGTGTGGCAGTAAACTCCTTGGTCAGAGATGGAATGATAGACACAAGGAGAGTCTCCACAATCCTAATCCTCACTTGCAGTGCACATGTTCAGCTTACTGCCACTAAACTGACACCTGAACACCTTTGCACAGTGAGAAAGGATTTAGGCAGGCAAGTCTGAGAATACAGCCGCAAACTTGCTAAGTTCACAGAGTAGCAAAAGAACCCCAGCAAGTTAAACGACTGACTCCAGTTTTACTGCTAGGTCTGGATTGGCAGAGTGTAGTACCAAACCCCAAGGCCTATTTGCAGTAAGCAACAACAAATACAAAGCTACACAGTACTGGCTAACTTTCAGGAACTGACTAACCAACAAAGATTCAGCAGCATCTGCTTAACCTGAGAAGAGGCCTTATATAGCAGGTGCTGTCCACGCCCCACTCAGACCTCACAGACTGTGAGCACATAAACCAGCACCGGATCCCCTGCCGTGCACAAAGCCTGTAACCACTGCACAGCAAAAGACCCGAACCGGAGTATCAGCTGCGCTCAGGCCACTCCACTAGCACTTGTCTCCCGGTTGCCATGACGACGTGGCAGCACAGGGCAGGAGACCCTAACAGTTAGAGACAGCATCAGCAGAGAACGAGAGAAATACATACAGTTCACATCAATTAAGATTAGAGATGTGCACTTTTTTTTGGCTTTGGTATTGGTCTAGGCTCTGAAACTATTTCAGGTTTTGGCTTTGGTTTAGGCTTTTACCCAAATTCCTTGTGTATTTCGGATTTGGTGTTGGTATGTATTGGGGATTTCATTAAAAATGATCAAAAACAGGCAAAATCATGTAATTTGTAGAACTTTTAGTTCCTTCTTTGTGATTAATATAATTAGTGTTCATTGAAAGTCTTTTACAGTCAATTTTATAAATGAACACCTCAAAACTTTAAATATTTTCCTCAATAACACCTCAATATTAACATTTTTCATCAATATTGTACAAAGACTGCAGGAAGTTTAAAGATAAAGCAGTGGATCAAACATTAAGCATTGTAACATTAAACATTAAACATTATAATCGGATACACCTATAGAATAATAATGACATGTGTGCAGACTGTGGGGAAGATTCAAATATTTGAAAAGTCAGTTGGGAGTCTGTTTTTTCCTATCTAAAAGACAGGAAAAAAAACAGACACCCAACCGACTTTTCAAACATTTGAATTCCACCCTGTGAGTCTACAGCAAGGGTGGCTGAAGTGGTATAGGGAACTATTGGTCAAACTTTGCCCCATTTATGGGAAATTTTTGTTATGGGAAGTTTATGGAAATCAAATGAGACCATTGCAGATTCTAGTCATCTGTGTCATTCTTTTCTGCTTCTTATAGATTCTTCAGCATTTTGTTAATGGCAGTAAGTAGTTTGTTGTTTCTACAGTATATAGAGTATTTGTAACTGGAAGTCTTGAAAAAATCCCGCAATTTCATTTGAAAAGTGTGGTGACAATAAAAAATGATTGATTGATTGATTGATTAAAACGAAGCAAGAATGTTAAAATAGCTCAATCTCCTAAAAAAAGTCCATCAACTTATTCTGAAGTAGCAAAAATAAAGGCCTTCTTCAAAACAAAAGCAAGCAGGGACTGACGGTGAAGGCAGTCAGTGCATACCTCAAGATACTAACCAAAAAAAAAATATTGTATCAAAAAAAGAGAGATCTTTCCCAAGCATCCACAAACAGGTATTAGGTTTTAGCACAGTTGAGTCAGAAATATGCATTGGAGCTTTCCGCAGCCTTTTATTTTATTAAATCCTATACGTTTTCCACACTGGTTAACACTGGTTAACTTATTACAAATCAAAGTTATGATATATAAACTTCTGTATTATCTTTGTTACAATGTTCCTGTGGTCAGAGTAATGCAATAAGGATGGAGGGTCACAAATTGACAATATAATAAGCATAATTAAATAATTATTAAAAGTTTATATATTGCCCTTCATTGTTAAATCTAATTTACTCTCTCACTCTACTATATAAAAATGAAACATTGTATGTTTGTTGCTCAATCACTACCACACATTTGAATTAATTGACTTAACAATTGGTGTAAGAATAGCTAGAGGCATAGGTGTGCGCAGGGGGGGTGCCTGGTGCGCACAGGCACCCCCTAATGTCCGGCACCCCAATCTCACATGCCTGATGCAGCAATCGCCGAGCAGGCAGAATACTGTCCCCTCTGCGCTGCACCCTGTCAGTACTGCACTACTGACCGGACGCCTGGGTTAATCAAGGGTGCCACTGCCACCGTCTTTCAAATTCCCAGCTCCACCTCCACGTACAAAAACAGTGTGATGTTACGTGAGGAAGACAAGTTCAATACTGGCAGGCGGTCAGCAGCAGCATTGACACGTCACTCGTTTTTCCAGCAGCAGCAGTAACTAGTCTGCGACTGTTAGTGTCAGTGAGTGACTGCAGCTAGCAGGGGAAAGAGAGGGGGAGCCAGACCAGGCTGAGGAGGAGCACTGTAATTGCAGTGAGTGCCATCAGGGGTGTTTGTTTGGTGCACACCACAACATATGACAATGTATCTGCCTTATTAGGATTGGTACAAGGGTGGATATTTTATATGCGTTGACCATCAATAGATGGTGCTAGACACGCCTAAAAGGCGGTGCTAGACACACCCCTCCGACGGTGCACCCCCTTATCAAATGTGCTGTGCACGCCAGTGGCTAGAGGCTGAGTTAGAACATAGGCTATGTGTTTTCCATTGCTCCCACTCACATTCCCATTTTTTAGGTACTGGTATACCAAATCCAATGCACATGCATGGCTCAGCTTATGCCATGCACAGCACATAATAGGGAGATCTGTAGTACAGTTAGTTTGTATCAGAGAGATAATAAAATCAAGTAAAAGTGTCAGAGAAACTAAGCTCAATAAACAATATGTACAAAACAGATACACAGGTTTCAGGCAGTGTGCAGCACAGCACTAAGTAAGTCTGAAATTGCTTACCACAGAACTGTCACGATCCGGGTATCTGGACGCCATTTCTTACCCATCAGATGCCTCCTAAGGCTGGCTCAGCGCTCCAGGACCGGATCCCATCTGTTATCCTGATGTGTACATTCCTGTATCCTCTCCTGTCACTCTGGGACACTGTCACAGTAAACGCCATATTACACCTGGCATGGCGTCTCCCGCGGCCTCCGCCGCCGTCCCTGAACTTCTGCATGCAGAGTGTCTGAGTGGCGATTACGTCAGCCGCGGCCTCCGCTGTGTCCGCGTGGTTGGATGTGCATCTGTCAGCCTGGCGCCTCCTGTCTCCGGTGGCCGGCGCCGCCATTACTGTTTTCATTACCACATGGATTACAAACCAAACTTCCCTCCAAGTGTCTGCATGGGCGCAGCCATCTTGGATTCTGTCAGCTGATCATTTCCACCAATCTGTTCTCAGTATTGATAATCTGCATAATTGCCTAGCCAATCCCTTCCTTGCTGCAGGTATAAATACACTGTGCCTGAGCAAGGAAGGCGTCAGTGCTTTGGTTGTCAAACCTAGTTCCTGTTTGTCTCTCTCCTGTGATTGTCTTCCAGGTTCCAGCTCCTGTCTCAAGACTTCCACCATAGAGACCCGCACCAGCATTCCACCTGCGGTGTAGCCTGACTCTCCAATCCATTGTGGATTCATCTGTTTCCAGCTACAACATTACCTGCTTCCAGCTCAGCGTCCAGCAGAGTACAGCTTCCCTTAAAGGGCCGGTGTCCTTTCTACACTTTACCACTCTCCACCGGTATTATTATTTCTCCGCTCTCAAGTTCTACATTTCAGTTCATATTTCATCGCTCCCAAGTTCATTTATTATTTAACTGGTTCCAGCCAGTATCCACTCCGTGCTAACAACAGTCTGGTTCCAGCCAATATCCACAGCAGCTGTTTTATCTTCAGCAACCCAGCTTTTCCTGGAACACCAGCTGGCACAATCCTGGGTTATCTCCATTGCTACAGTCGGGCCTGGTAAGGACTTTCCATCTAGAAGATCATAAGAACTATCTCACACTACCAGTGCCCTGTGGCTCCTGCCATCCTGTAGTACCCAGGAACTGTATTTATTCTTTGCTGACTTTTACGTTTTCTTTTACTGCTGCTGTGTTGCGGAGTTGTCATAATAAACATCATTGACTTTTATCCAAGTTGTCGTGGTCACGCCTTCGGGCAGTTATTATTCATGTTACTTACATGTCCAGGGGTCTGATACAACCTCCCAGGTTCCGGTACATCTCAGCCCCTACAACTGAGGCTGCCTCCCGTCAGCTCAGGCCCTCAGTTGTGACAGTAAGCACTGACCTAATGAATCCAGCCGGAGACCAGGATCAAGCGGCCAGGCCGATGCAAGAACTGGCAGCCCGACTAGAACATCAGGAGGCTGCACAGGGCCACATCATCCGCTGTCTCCAGGATCTCTCTACTCGGCTGGATGGGATTCAGACAACTCTCCGTGGATCAGCCGCGTCTGGTGCGTCAACCACAGTGACTCCAGCTATAACCCCACCCACCTTACCCATTTCTGCTCCACGTCTTCATCTTCCAACGCCAGCAAAATTTGACGGATCTCCAAGATTCTGCAGGGGATTTCTCAACCAGTGTGAGATTCAGTTTGAGCTACAACCTGGCAATTTTCCCAGTGACCGTACAAAAATTGCCTACATTATTTCTCTTCTCAGTGGCTCAGCCCTTGATTGGGCATCACCGTTATGGGAGAGGTCCGACACCCTGCTATCTTCCTACACTGCCTTCGTGTCAACATTCAGGCGCATCTTCGACGAGCCAGGCCGGGTAACCTCAGCTTCATCCGAGATTCTCCGTTTACGCCAGGGGTCACGTACTGTAGGACAATATCTGATACAGTTCCAGATCCTGGCATCCGAACTGGCATGGAACGACGAGGCCCTGTATGCTGCATTCTGGCATGGCTTATCTGAGCGTATTAAAGATGAGTTAGCTACCAGAGACTTACCTTCTAAGTTAGATGAGCTAATCTCACTTTGCACGAAAGTTGATTTACGTTTCAGAGAGAGAGCAACTGAGCGTGGAAGATCATCTGCTCCAAAATCTTCTGCTCCTCCTCCTCGTCAACTGTCACCATCTAAAGATGAGCCCATGCAACTTGGCCGTTCCCGTTTAACTCCTGCTGAGCGCCGAAGACGTCTCTCCGAGTTTCTCTGTCTCTATTGTGCAGCTCCGTCTCACACCATTAATGCCTGTCCCAAACGTCCGGGAAACTCCAAATCCTAGCTCGCCAAGGAGAGGGCCGGCTAGGAGTAATGATCTCCTCTCCATCTCCTCAAGATTGTAATCTCCCAGTCTCGCTTCAAGTTGCTCAACGTTATCGGAACGTCATTGCCCTCCTTGATTCCGGAGCAGCTGGGAACTTTATTACCGAAGCCTATGTTAAACGGTGGTCCCTACCCACCGAGAGACTTCCTTCGTCCATTTCTTTAACTGCCGTGGATGGCAGCAAAATTTTTGATGCAGTTATTTCTTTAAGGACTCTACCAGTTCGTCTGAGAGTGGGAGTTCTTCATTCCGAACTTATTTCTTTTTTAGTGATTCCAAGAGCCACACATCCTGTGGTCCTGGGCCTTCCATGGCTCCGTCTTCACAATCCTACAATTGATTGGACGACTACGCAAATCCTGGCATGGGGTTCCTCCTGTGCTGAGACATGTTTGTTTAAAGTATTGCCTGTCTGTTCTTCCTCCCCCAGGTCGTCTGATGTTCCACCTCCTCCATATCAAGATTTCACGGATGTGTTCAGTAAAGCTTCTGCTGATATCCTTCCTCCTCATAGAGAATGGGACTGTCCGATTGATCTCGTTCCAGGGAAGGTTCCACCTCGAGGCCGAACTTATCCGTTGTCTCTGCCTGAGACGCATTCTATGGAGGAATATATTAAAGAGAACCTAGCAAAGGGGTTCATTCGACCTTCTTCTTCTCCAGCCGGCGCAGGCTTCTTTTTTGTAAAAAAGAAAGATGGTGGTCTGCGGCCGTGCATCGACTACAGAGGTTTGAACGACATTACCATCAAGAACCGTTATCCTTTACCCCTGATTACTGAGCTCTTTGACAGAGTTAGCGGAGCTACCATCTTTACAAAGCTGGACTTGCGAGGTGCATACAATCTCATCCGGATCCGTGAGGGTGACGAGTGGAAGACCGCCTTTAACACCCGTGACGGACATTATGAGTACCTCGTCATGCCCTTCGGATTGAGCAATGCTCCAGCTGTCTTCCAGCATTTTGTCAATGAGATCTTTAGAGACATTCTATACCGTCATGTCGTGGTCTATCTAGACGATATCCTCATTTTTGCCAACGATTTAGAGGAACATCATTTTTGGGTTAAAGAGGTTCTATCCCGTCTCCGTGTCAATCATCTCTATTGCAAATTAGAAAAATGCGTCTTTGAAGTCAAGTCCATTCCGTTTCTAGGGTACATTGTGTCCGGTTCCGGACTAGAGATGGATCCTGAGAAACTACAAGCAATCCAAAATTGGCCGGTACCCTTAACCCTCAAAGGGGTCCAGAGGTTCTTAGGGTTCGCCAACTATTACCGAAAGTTTATACGAGACTTTTCCACCATTGTGGCGCCTATTACTGCTTTCACTAAGAAGGGTGCTAACCCGTCCAAGTGGTCTGAAGAAGCCATGCAAGCATTTCATCTTTTAAAACAAAGGTTCATCTCTGCGCCTGTTCTGAAACAGCCTGACATCGACTCTCCTTTCATCTTAGAGGTGGATGCCTCCTCCGTTGGAGTAGGAGCGGTGTTATCTCAGAGGGCTAAAGATGGCCATTTACACCCTTGCAGTTTCTTCTCCCGGAAGTTCTCCCCAGCTGAGCGCAACTATGCCATTGGCGACCAGGAGTTGCTAGCCATCAAGCTCGCTCTAGAAGAGTGGAGGTATCTGTTGGAGGGAGCTTCTCATTCAATCACCATACTTACAGACCACAAGAACCTTTTATACCTGAAGGGCGCACAATGTCTCAACCCTCGTCAGGCCAGATGGGCACTTTTCTTTTCCAGGTTCGACTTTAAACTCCAGTTCTGTCCGGGCTCTCAGAATCGCAAGGCCGATGCCCTTTCCCGCTCATGGGAGCAAGAAAATGAGTCAGAGTCTTCAGACAAGCATCCTATTATAAATCCGTTGGCATTCTCCACGGTAGGGATGGACTCTACGCCCCCATCAGGGAAAAGTTTTGTGAAGCCGATGCTAAGGAAGAAGCTCATGCATTGGGCCCATGCTTCCCGTTTTGCAGGACATACAGGTATCCAAAAAACCCTGGAGTTTATCTCTAGGTCCTATTGGTGGCCAACTCTGAAAAAGGACGTCTTGGAGTTTATTGCATCTTGCCCAAAGTGTGCCCAACATAAAGTATCCCGCCAGTCGCCTGCGGGGCAACTGGTTCCACTATCCGTTCCCCGTCGACCATGGACCCACTTGTCGTTGGATTTCATTACAGACTTACCCATGTGCAACAAGTTCAATACCATCTGGGTGGTAGTTGACCGGTTCACCAAGATGGCACACTTCATTCCTCTCACCGGTCTTCCGTCAGCTTCCAAGTTGGCTCAAGTATTCATACAAGAGATCTTCCGACTCCACGGTCTTCCTGAAGAAATTATCTCAGATCGAGGAGTTCAATTCACAGCCAAATTCTGGCGAAGTTTATGTCAAGTCCTCCAAGTCAAGCTAAAGTTTTCCACGGCTTACCATCCTCAGACCAATGGTCAAACCGAGAGGGTGAATCAGGACTTGGAGGCCTTCCTCCGCATCTATGTGTCCTCCTCTCAAGATGACTGGGTTCAATTACTTCCCTGGGCCGAGTTCTGTCATAACAACCAGTATCATTCTTCATCTGCTTCAACACCATTCTTCACTAACTTTGGATTCCACCCTAAAGTCCCTGAGTTCCAACCGCTTCCAGCAACTTCTGTTCCCGCAGTGGATATCACCTTGCATCAGTTTGCCAATATCTGGAAGAGCGTACGATCAGCTCTGCTCAAGGCATCGTTCAGGTACAAGAAGTTTGCAGATAAGAAGCGTCGAGCAGTTCCTGCTCTCAAGGTGGGTGATCGGGTATGGTTATCCACGAAGAATTTGAGGTTAAGAGTTCCCAGTATGAAGTTTGCACCTCGCTATATCGGTCCTTTCAAGATTGAACAAGTCATCAATCCTGTTGCTTACAGACTCCAGTTGCCTCCCTTCTTAAAAATACCCAGGACATTCCATGTTTCCCTGTTGAAACCGCTGATCTTGAATCGGTTTCATTCCTCACTTCCTCCAACTCCGAAAGTCCAAACTCAACGAGGCGTTGAGTATGAAGTGGCCAAGATCCTGGACTCACGTCACCGTTACGGTCAACTACAATATCTTATTGACTGGAAGGGTTATGGTCCTGAGGAACGTTCATGGACCAATGCTTCTGATGTCCATGCTCCTGCCTTGGTCCGGAGATTCCATTCCAAGTTTCCTCAAAAGCCAAAGAAGTGTCCTGGGGCCACTCCTAAAGGGGGGGGTGCTGTCACGATCCGGGTATCTGGATGCCATTTCTTACCCATCAGATGCCTCCTAAGGCTGGCTCAGCGCTCCAGGACTGGATCCCATCTGTTATCCTGATGTGTACATTCCTGTATCCTCTCCTGTCACTCTGGGACACTGTCACAGTAAACGCCATATTACACCTGGCATGGCGTCTCCCGCGGCCTCCGCCGCCGTCCCTGAACTTCTGCATGCAGAGTGTCTGAGTGGCGATTACGTCAGCCGCGGCCTCCGCTGTGTCCGCGTGGTTGGATGTGCATCTGTCAGCCTGGCGCCTCCTGTCTCCGGTGGCCGGCGCCGCCATTACTGTTTTCATTACCACATGGATTACAAACCAAACTTCCCTCCAAGTGTCTGCATGGGCGCAGCCATCTTGGATTCTGTCAGCTGATCATTTCCACCAATCTGTTCTCAGTATTGATAATCTGCATAATTGCCTAGCCAATCCCTTCCTTGCTGCAGGTATAAATACACTGTGCCTGAGCAAGGAAGGCGTCAGTGCTTTGGTTGTCAAACCTAGTTCCTGTTTGTCTCTCTCCTGTGATTGTCTTCCAGGTTCCAGCTCCTGTCTCAAGACTTCCACCATAGAGACCCGCACCAGCATTCCACCTGCGGTGTAGCCTGACTCTCCAATCCATTGTGGATTCATCTGTTTCCAGCTACAACATTACCTGCTTCCAGCTCAGCGTCCAGCAGAGTACAGCTTCCCTTAAAGGGCCGGTGTCCTTTCTACACTTTACCACTCTCCACCGGTATTATTATTTCTCCGCTCTCAAGTTCTACATTTCAGTTCATATTTCATCGCTCCCAAGTTCATTTATTATTTAACTGGTTCCAGCCAGTATCCACTCCGTGCTAACAACAGTCTGGTTCCAGCCAATATCCACAGCAGCTGTTTTATCTTCAGCAACCCAGCTTTTCCTGGAACACCAGCTGGCACAATCCTGGGTTATCTCCATTGCTACAGTCGGGCCTGGTAAGGACTTTCCATCTAGAAGATCATAAGAACTATCTCACACTACCAGTGCCCTGTGGCTCCTGCCATCCTGTAGTACCCAGGAACTGTATTTATTCTTTGCTGACTTTTACGTTTTCTTTTACTGCTGCTGTGTTGCGGAGTTGTCATAATAAACATCATTGACTTTTATCCAAGTTGTCGTGGTCACGCCTTCGGGCAGTTATTATTCATGTTACTTACATGTCCAGGGGTCTGATACAACCTCCCAGGTTCCGGTACATCTCAGCCCCTACAACTGAGGCTGCCTCCCGTCAGCTCAGGCCCTCAGTTGTGACAAGAACTTTGGAATGGAGTAGCTGCACGTAGTAAAATCCACAAAGCTTGTAACTTACATTATATTGTCATCAGTCACAATGTGTAGGAGTCATGTCATGTCTACTGATTGCTGTTAATTATAGATAATCTGCAACCATAAATTAATGCAAAAATAATGTCTGAGACTAGAGATGAGCGGCTCGGTCCCTATCTGAACTTCCAGGTCCCGAGGCAATCTGAGCTTTGGCTTGGCTCTTCCTGCCTGCCTCAGATCCCAAATTTAGGCAAAACCTTGAGATCCCACTGTCGGATCTCGCAATTTTGCCTCAGCTGATAATCAATGGGCTGAATGATTGGCTGAGAGAGTCACCTGTCACATCTCTAAGCCAATTAGCACTTGCACAGTGTTAAAGATACTGGCCGCTGCCACCACATCAGACTGAGGACCCCGCTGACATCCCCTGCTGCCGACACCACCGGCAGCCCGACAGAGTGGACACCGCCAGCATCCCACACAAAGGACACTGCTGACACCTTTGGCAGTCCCGCACTGTGGAATCCACCACCACCCCGCGCACTGCTGACACAACCTGCACTCCGGCACAGAGGATAATGCCAGCAACCCTGTACTACAGACATGGCGTGCACTCCCACAAAGAGGATACTGCCGGTGCCAATACATTACCATCACCACTGGCACATCCACAAAGTGGACAGTGCCAGCACCCCTGCACTGCCGACATTACTGCATTATCCTCCTTAAAGACACCATTGGGTGCATTTACCATCAGGCCCCCCTCCCTCCTCTTGTCACTGTAAGTGCACTATTCATGTATTCAACCCATACTGTATCAAACCTGCACTGTAACCAACACACTGTATATGATGTGCACTGTCTGTAACCTTAACTGTACCTGACCCACACTGTATCTGACCCACACTGCATCCAACCCACACTGTATGCAAGCTGCACTGTATCCGACCTTCACTGTATCCAATTCAAACTGCATTTGACCCGCACTGTATGCAACCCGCAGTTATGGAATGCTGTTTTAATAATCTATAGTCGTCTATCTATAAACCCTGTAATCCTAAATTAGAATAAAAAGTTAGAATAACAGAAAATGGATATACTGTATGTATGTATATATATATATATATATATATATATATATATTCCATACACAAAAACCTTACGGTATCACATGTCCCATTAAGGCTTCTTAGACATGATCGAAATTTCAGAAACCTGTTGTAACTCTTCGACTCAAACTACAAAAAGCAATGAAATTCCGATCATTAAGGCTGACGCCTTAATGGACGTGTTCCTTGCGCAATACAGATATGGTATGCCATCACAGCCTGTGGGTAAGTGCAGATTCAGCACTCTCACAGAGTGAGATTGCTGTCACTCACACAATGGTGGAGCTACTAATTCACAGATTTGTGTGCTCATTGGAATACACACATGCAGTCTATGCAACTGAAGGTCTGAGCAGAAGACAAAGCTGCTCGGATGAGGTAAGAGTGTTGTTGATTGGAGGGAGGAGACAGAGCAGTGTGGATGGGGGAACAAAAGTGTGTAGATAGAGGGAAGACTAAGCAGCACTGATGGGGGGACAAAGAAACACGGGATAATTCAGACTGCAACGATTGCAGTCTGAATTAGTTTGTGGGGTTTGCACGCGCAATGGCCGCACTGCGCGTGTGTACCCCGGGAGCCCAGAGAGATGCTATCAGCATCTCACTGGCTGCGATCACCCTGCCTGATTGACAGGCAGAGGTGGTTGCGGGGAAGGAGGAGGGTGTGCCAACGGTGTTAGAACGCCATTGGCGGGGCATGGTCCGCACAACGGAGGCATTTCCGAGAGTGCCAAGAGTGCAGGAGCTGCACTGCCAGGGAGCTACTTGTCAGGTACAAAAGCATAGCTGCCAGGCAATGCTTTTATACCTGTGGGATGGGGGTAGGGCCTGACATGCGGGGCGGACTAGCCCTGTGCTGGTCATCCCCCCGCATGTTAGAGTAAATGATCGTAGATGTGCTAAATTTAGCACATCTACAATCAACTCTGAATTACCCCCACAGATGGGGGGAGGTAAGACAGAGTGCAACAGAAGGGGGAAAGACAGTGGCACAGATGGTGGGAAGACAGCTGTGTGGATGGGTGGACAGTGCCGTGTGGATGAGGGTGAAAGAGCAGCACAGATGTGGGAGGGGTAAGAGCAGTACAGATGGAAAGAAACGGCACGGATGAGGAAGGCAGAGCAGCATGGATGAGGGGAAATCAGTCCCAACATCGGAGGGGATAAGTATTTATACCTTCCCTTGTCGGTGGTAGCTAGGCCTAATCCTTGAGTGAGTTGGATAGGGCAAACCCCCCAATAGTGACCCATGAAACTTACCTTCAGGATGTCAGCTACATGAATGGGGTAAGAGTGTTGTGGATAGGGGGTAGATTAAGCAGCAAATATGGGAAGGGAGACAGATTGGTGCGGTTGGGGGCAACAATGCAGATGGGTTGAAAACACTGGCACAGATGGGTAGAAAACTGGTGCAGATGGGAGAGAAGACAGTCTGCCATGTATTGGAGGAGGCAGAGTGACGTTGAAGAGGGAAACGCTGAGCAGCACAGGGAGAAGGAAACGGTGGTACAGACAAGGCACAGGTGCGGAAAGACAGATGGTACAGATAAGTTAGTACAGACTAGCACAGATGGAAGAACACAGCAATAGGGATTGGGGAAGACAGAGCAGCATGGGGGTGTATAGGGGAAGTAAGTGTAGATGCATAGACCGTAGATGGGATATTAGTTTTAGCAATTAACCAAGATGTTTGAGGGCGCTAAATGTGTATACTAAGGGGCAGATGTATTAAGCTCGGTGAAGTGATAAAGTGGAAGGTGATAAAGGACCAGCCAGTCAGCTCCTAACTGTCATTTTTCAAACCCAGCTTGTAATGTGGCAGTTAGGATCTGATTGGCTGGTCCTTTATCACTTTCCACTTTATCACTTCACCAAGCTTAATAAATCTGCCCCTCTGAGATGGATGTATGGAGTGAGAAGGCTGTTGTAACAAGGTGGGATTGTTGTGGTGACCAAATGGGATGGTTGTGGGCACTGTGTGGGATGGGAGCACCACAAAACTGCTCAGACCTTCAGTTGCATAGACTGCATGGGGTATATTTTAAAGGTCCCGATTTTGACCGAGATGCCGTTTTTTCTTCAAAGTGTCATCTCGGTAATTTACTAAGCAAAAATCACGGCAGTGATGAGGGCATTCGTAATATTTTGGAAGTCCTAGGAAAAAATCACGAATCAATACACGATCGGTCAAATACGCCTGCAATTTGGTAGAAATCGGGAATTTACTAAAAAGTGCAAAACACAAACACTGCCGACAATAGCCAAACACTGCCGTGATGAAATACAAATCGTGAAAAAGTGCTAAAAAAAACAGACCTGCTTTTTTATCCCGTGTTTGTATAGGCATGCACGGATCCATGAGATCCGTGCATGTTTTTCAGTGGGAAGGGGTGGGAAATGTTTTAATTTTTTTTAAAAAAAATGCGTGGGGTCCCCCCTCCTAAACCAAACCAGCCTCGGGCTCTTTGAGCCGGCCCTGGTTGCAAAAATATGGGGAAAAAATTGACAGGGGTTCCCCCATATTTAAACAACCAGCACCGGGCTCTGCGCCTGGTCCTGGTTCCAAAAATACGGGGGACAAAAAGCGTAGG
Source organism: Pseudophryne corroboree (assembly GCF_028390025.1). Taxonomy (NCBI): domain Eukaryota; kingdom Metazoa; phylum Chordata; class Amphibia; order Anura; family Myobatrachidae; genus Pseudophryne; species Pseudophryne corroboree. Next base: position 280,526,641 of record NC_086451.1, on the reverse strand, counting down.
GGTCCCCCGTATTTTTGAAACCAGCACCGGGCTCCACTAGCTGGACAGATAATGCCACAGCCGGGGGTCACTTTTATACAGCGCCCTGCGGCCGTGGCATTAAATATTCAACTAGTCACCCCTGGCCGGGGTACCCTGGAGGAGTGGGAACCCCTTCAATCAAGGGGTCCCCCCCCTCCAGCCACCCAAGGGCCAGGGGTGAAGCCTGAGGCTGTCCCCCCCATCCAATGGGCTGCGGATGGGGGGCTGATAGCCTTTGTTGAAAGTTATGAATATTGTTTTTAGTAGCAGTACTACAAGTCCCAGCAAGCCTCCCCCGCAAGCTGGTACTTGGAGAACCACAAGTACCAGCATGCGGCAGAAAACCGGGCCCGCTGGTACATGTAGTACTACTACTAAAAAAATACCCCAATAAAGACATTACACACACACCTTGAAAGTATAACTTTAATGCATACATACACACCACCATACACACATACTTACCTATGTTCACACGAGGGTCGGTCCTCTGCTCCATGTAGAATCCATGGTGTACCTGTTGAAAAAATTCTACTCACCAAATCCAGTGTAGAGGACTCCTCGGGTAATCCATTTGTAATCCACGTACTTGTAAAAATAAAAAAACGGACACCCGACCACGAACTGAAAGGGGCCCCATGTTTTCACATGGGACTCCTTTCCCCGAATGCCAGAAACCCCCTCTGACTTATGTCTAAGAGGGTTTCCTCAGCCAATCAGGGAGCGCCACGTTGTGGCACCCTCCTGATCGGCTGTGTGCTCCTGTACTGTCTGACAGGCGGCACACGGCAGTGTTACAATGTAGCGCCTATGCGCTCCATTGTAACCAATGGTGGGAACTTTGTGGTCAGCGGGACTGCACCAACGCGGTGATTTGAGAGCCGGTTAGCGGCGATTTAGTACAGGTGATTGTATGTATTAGTGTAGGGTATGAAGAGGGAGTTAGGAGAGCAGTTATCACGCTTCTGACGAAGGACGATGTTGTCTGAAACACGTTAAGTGTACTGCTCTCCCACTTGATACCATCCTATCTCTGGGCTAGTTCTGTGGATATCCTGCTGTTATCTGGTTCCGGAGCTCAGTTCAGACTTCCCTAATTAACAACTAGGGATAAAGAGGAGGATTCTCCACTTTTGTTGCTGCTTTTGCCTGAGTGGGATTTCTGCCTTGCGCTTTTATCTTATATATTTGTAAGTGAATCTTGTTATTCAACCTTTGCATTTAAAAAAAAACGATAATTTTCAGTATTATCCTTTTTATCTGTGTTCCCCTTCATGAGCAAAAAAATAGCTCTTGTGTACACAAAAGGGACACATTCTATTTCAGATTGTCAATCAATGATGTATTTGGAAAATGCCACCAGTTAAATGTGAAGTTGACACATCATACGAACAAACGGTATTATCCTTTTTTGAATTTTGTGGTGTATAAACAGTGAACTGGTTTTATCTTTGGAGCGCTTGTGCTCTATTTCATATTTTCTTGCAATTGTATCCATTTATTAGTGCAGTGAGGAGGCACTATTTGATGTAGAACTTAGCTGCACCATTGATTCTTTTGTGCAGAGTATCTCTGAATATTATCTTTGCTCAAGTCCCAAACTTGAAAAGTCAAGAGGGCTATACAGGTGCTCAGAATTGTATAAACAACGGGAAAAATTATCTTTCTCAGTTCTAAACTTGTGAAACTCAACCCTTTTCTGATGATGATTATCAAATCAATTAATTCCATTACTGCCAAATGACAACAAAAGTCTTAAAAGAAAATTTTGACCACTATAAATTAATTTGACTTTGAACACCATGAGCCAAATGTAATAGAGTGAGAATTTCAAAAAGTGAGAGATTTGGTAAGGTTTTGCAGTTTTTTTTTAAAGTGGCAATCATTCCAACAGCAAGATCAACCTGGTTTTGCAGTGTAAATGATTGCCACTTTAAAAAACTGAAAAACCTTACCAAATCTCTCACTTTCTGAAACTCTCACTCTATTACATTTGGCCCCAAGCCTATCAGTTATGAACAGGAGGGTTTTTCCTCCAGGGGTAAACTTTTCTAAATTGCTCAACAAAAAGTTCAAGAGGGAGAGACTTTAACCTTGAAGTCTGAATATAATTTTAGGCTTGACTGCTGATCTCCTTCAACAGCACTTTGTTAAAGTCACAGTATTTGCAATAATGTTATTAGAAAACATAACAAACATTTACATAGTATAGTACATAATTTATATTCAATATAAAATAAATATATATAGTTTTTTAAAGTTAGATGAGCTATTTATCTTCTCAGTGTGATTTTTAACAGCTTTTTCATTTTTCTTCCAATTCTATTTTTGGGACAGGGAATGTGTGAAAGACATTATTGCCAAATAGAGGTGTTACAGTTCATGAAAAAGAAAGGTGTTATTCCTGTTTTTGTTATGAGGAGAAGTCTGGCAGAAAAAAACAGTGTTTATTGAAACAGAAATGCCTTTAGAAATGTAAAGTAAAATTATGGATATATTTGTCCTAAGATTATCTTTAGGAATGTGTCATATCAAAATGATTTTTCCTGTTGCATTTAGAAAAGTTAACCTTACACAGAGGCGAGTCTTATAAGAAGTACAATAGATTACTGTCAGAATCTTTGGTGACACTCCCAATTATAATACAGGACCTCCAAAGATTTTTGAAATGCCATGTATGTATATATATATATATGTATGTATATATGTATGTACAGTATGTATGTATGTATGTATGTATGTATGTATGTATGCATGTATGTTTCCAAAGGCATTTACTATTGACTTATGGCTTACTCAAGTGAACATAAATAACACTGTTTAAAACACTGTTTAAAAGTCACACATATTAGCATTCCAGACCAACTGTGACCTGGAAGTAAAAATCAGCATTTTTTTAGCCACTTTTTTAAGATGTTACCTTTTTAAAAAGACAGTTCATCAAATGTCTTTCTTTCCAGATCTGCCTAGAAAAACTGTAAGTAAAAATGTCCAAGAACAGCAACAGCTCAATTGTGCAAAAATAAGCTCACATAGTGGCACTAAGAAGTACTAAAGAGAGTAGTGTCACTGCTGGATCTATAATATCAGTGCCGGGTGTGCGGTGTACATGGGCCCCTGGGTCTAGTGGGGCCCACTTACCACATACCCTGAACCCATTAATTATATTGACCACTCTGTCAGCCTGGAACTCGCGCTCAGAAAATAGCTCATGCGGCCATTTTGTGGTGATTTGCACATGTGTAATAGAGATGTCCCCGGGAACGAGGCATGGGTACCATGTTCCCAGATACCTGCACATGCGCAGTAAACTCTGGCACAATGCCAGATTCTAATGTATCCAGTGCGCCACCAGAGATGAGGAGGTCTGATTGGAGCCTGCACACGGGCCACCTCCACTCTTAAATCGCCTCTGAGTGGTGTGAAAAATTGTCCCTCCTTGTTTGCAAATGTCACTGTTGCTAGAAGGGACACTAGAAGTAATGTCACAACAAACTGTCAAACTGCCACTAGAAGTAATGACACAAAATGGACTGTTTATTGGAAAATTGGTCAAGTAGCCACATACAAGCCTCAAATAGCCGTGCACAATGTTCATCTTTGGAGAGTTGTTCAGCTGTGTTCTCTAGAGTAGTAAATCATGCTTCATCATCTGGCTGCCTGATTAGCAAATTTTGATTTGGTGGATTATAGCAGAATGGTTCTAAACTGTATATATACCAACAGCTGCATTGTTTGGTGTAGGTGGAAAAATGGCCTGGGATGCCCCTTAGTTAGTGAAGGTAAATATTAATGTTGCAGTATACAATGACATTTTAAAGAATTTTGTACTTCCAAGATGGGTGTTTCATTTTCAATAATGACAGAAACCCCTTTCACAAAATGAAGAAGATCCAAAATGTTTGCCAAGTTTGGTGTGTTAGAACTTTGCAAAAAAAGATGACTTTGACTCAATTGAAATCTTTGGGATGAAGTAAAATTACAATTGTGAGCCAGGTCTTCACCCAGCTTCACTGTAAACTTCACTAATATTCTTGTGACTGAATGGATGTAAATGGCAACAGCCATATTCCAAAATGTAGTGTTGAAGCTATTAAAAATAAAGGCTAACTTCCTACAAATGCCAATAGTTTTGGAAGGAAGTGTTTAACATACATTTGCAGTATGGGTGATGCTTAGATAGTGATAATGTCAATTATTATCTTTAAACATAAAGCTATAACTTTAAATACACCTTTATCGTGGGGCCGCTGCGGCCGCTAGATTGAATACACACGCTACGTACTGTGTACGCTATTTGCGTACAGAGTCCTATAGCTTACGGACTTAGCGTACAGGACGCCGCGCCGGGAGTACAAAGTACACACCGCGCGCACACAATAGGATGATAGATTTTAAACCTTGTTAGTGATACAATGTAATGATACGTTTATGCTTTAAACCTTCTGCAACACGGCACTGTAATGATGATACACTTTAAACCTTGTGCAGCGCTGTCAGTACAAAGTACTCACAGTGAGTACCCTTTACCAAATACACGTTAAAACCTTAAGCAGTTTGTGAATATAATAACCCTATAACCCCTAGCAGAGAAATGAGGACACAACACCGATATTGGGTAAAACCACAGGGTTCTAAGGCCACTGCGGATTAATTAGACAAAAGGAAATAACAATACAATTTATACACTACAAGCTAACATGATATCTAAACAGAATAATGGCTACAGAGAATGTACATATGTTAGAATTCATTCGCAAGCGCGTCCTGGACCAGTCCTCCGCTATCAGGTAGAAAGCGTTCAGAGTCTTGTGTGACCAAGCCTGCTGCAAGCTCTATTTATTCACTTCATCCAAAACAATACAATGGTCACTGTAATCCCTTTGTCTATTGGACACAGAGATGTTCATTTACATTACAGGAGAGGTCATAGGTTGATTTGAAAAGGTGGGCGATGTCATTCTCAACTGCTCTTGGGGGTGGTATCCTCTGGATTCCCGCCGCATACATAATACATAGTAAATACAGTTTTATATCTATATTCTACTTCTGCACATAACTATACGCTGCAACATGCGATCTTCCTCTAACCAACACCGGAATGTTTCCCTTAAAATACCCTACAGCTGAATACCAAACACCACCTTGTAACCTTGTTCTGTCCTCTCCTATCCTGTAAAGGTGAATCCCTTTGTTCAGTAACTATTTTAAACAGCTATTTCTTTCTGATGTGGTGCAGGGGGCTATGTGTACAATGTGCACTATTTGGGTTAAATATGGAATGTTTTGATAACCCTCTATGCGCTCACAAACACTACCGTAAATACGCACACCACCCTCAGGAACGCGGGAGCGATCATACGCAAATTGCGAGTGTGTGCACGCACGGCAGAATGGGCGCGCGCACAGCGGGCATACGCCTGGTGTTAGTACAAGGCGTATGCATTATGATATTTTTCGACTTTGACAGTCCACCCTTTGGCAGTCAACAATAACTGCCACTATCTAAACATTAAACAGAAAAATATACAATACAATACCTATAAATGATTGGGTGGTAGGAGGAGAGGAGTAGGAGGGAAATGTATGACCTAGTGGGATAGTAAAAGCATGTATGTATGAACTTCATGTCTGAGGGGCATGTATCAACGTGCCGTACATGTTCTAGATAAGCTTCGAGGTATTGCGAAGTATACATTAAATCCTTCTTATCCCATATTAAGGGTCTGTAAGTGGGCCAACAAACACTACCGAGCTCTTTTCGGCTTCTTGTTCCAACAAATGGGGTGCACATTTAGTTGATGATACATGGAGGGGAAAAACATGTGAATGCTAATATGTGGATATATATATATCACCTGTCGACTATGTGTGTCACTACCTGAAGGTTGTAGAGATGAAGATAAGAAACATATCACAAATACATTCATACAACAAATGTGCAATCATCCTTCGGTGTTGGTTGAAGTCTTGTCCGGATGGGTGTATCCTTGCTGTGGGTGGTAATCAAAGTCTTTCAAGTGTCCATAAAAAGTCTTTAAAAGTCTTTAGAGTGTCTATCAAAGTCTTTAGAATGTCCATCAAAGTCTTCTTCCGAATGGATGTATTTTTGCTTGGGAGAAAATCAAAGGAGAAACGGGTGAAAGAAACGGACCGTGGAATCACATTTTATCACAACATTGTCTCAATTGATGGGTCATAAATTAAATCAGTTGTTGTAACAATGCCCCCGCTCCTCAAACTCATCACTTTGGTTCTGCGCTTGCACCGCGTTAAAAATCGAACACATCTAAATATCAAACCAATCATTACGACGACTCCCAGGATACAAAGGAGAAACATTCACGATAACATTTTGAGCCCATTCTCCTAAACCAGAGAACCAATTGTGTGGGTTCAACCATGAGACCCAGCCGGTTAGTTCATTACTCATAGCAGTAAGGGTAAGGTTGTGTCTCCTTCGGAACTCCCACTTCAATTGCAAGATATCGTCCATCTTTTGATCTATGACCTCGGTTGGGTAATCAGTGCTGTTTGTAATATACGTGCAGCACTTCACACCATACTGAGTTGCTAGGGTGACACAGTACCCGCCTGTCACCGCTGTGATGTAATTGAGAACCATCCTGTGCTGGATCAGTTCCGTTTTGTAAGCTTGCAATTCCCTCCCAGTATACCTGAAGGTGTCATCATACATCTCGGTGATATTGTCTATCAGGTTCGCTAGCGCATGAATATACCTAAAATTTATAATTCCTCTGGCAGTATGGGTGATATCTAACGCGAGTAGGAATTGAATCCCGGTGGATTCGTGGATCAAATCAGAGGCTGCGTGCTCTGTCCTATCTATAAGGTGTCTCTTAACAATGTGTTCGTAGTGAGTGTGAGTGTAAGGAGCTTGAGCATTGCGGTGAACGTCTTTCATCTTATTATGGGTAATGGTCATTACTTCTGGCAACACTCTTCCAATGTAACACAATCCCTCTGAGTTTGGGGCAAGCCACTTATACGGCTTCCTCCCGCATATGAAATATGCATCATCGGGGAGAACATATGGGACAGAATATGACATTACCATATTGCAAACCTTCCAAGTGAATAATCCTATCCCTAGTTCTCTCATCTGTTCAGTACACTTATCAGGCTGTATGATATGCGCACAGTACCCCGGAGATACTTCTCCAACTCGCATGGTCTTACTTCCTAGAGTATTCCTATACTGAAAATACCTTCCACTGTTGGTTATTTGGCGTATAAGTTCAGGGTCTACAGGCATTCTGTCAGCTCTGTGTGAAAACGCCATGGTTTGGTTATTCCATGTCACTTCCCAATTTCCCGGCTTTCGGGAATTGGAAATGTTGAAACATACTAAGGATCTATCCACTGATATTGGTGGAGCTTCAAACTAGGGGGTTTAGAAATATTAAATTTCTTGTCCACCGGTCTCCCACCCCGTAATTCGAGTACCTCATCTATTGCTAAAGGATATGGTATTAGCCCTGACTTGCTCTGACCTTGAGGTACTTGTGAACACACCCAGCATTCTGTCTGGTTTAAGATCTTACCCACTAACGAGTGATAATCACTCAATGGATGACGGTCCATGTTAATATTACGGCTGGACTGACATCTCTGTATGCAACCGTCCTCAACTATGTTTTCACAGTTCCTACAAATACAATTTTCCTCAGCTAATAACCCTTCACAGTGCCTCTTAGTTTCATGACTACCAGATCGTTTTCTAATACTCGCCTTTGCTCGATGGTTGTGTTGCTCTTGGAGTTCTACTAATCCGTCCTTGCCATCAGAACCCATTCCAGATCCTTTCTCGACCTCTCTGGTACTCTCACCGAAACAGACTGCTCTGGTCAACAACAGGGTCAACAGGAAAACCCGGAACGCAGTCTCTTGGGGTAAGTCCATCTTGTTAAAGGAAGAGGAAAGGAATGAGAAGGGGGAGGAAAGGAGGGTGACGGGAGGTGGAGAAAATAATAAAAGGGAAAAAGAAAAACTGGTGCGACAGCCGCCTCTGGTCTTATTATTCTCAGTGCTCAGGTGCCGTCTCAACAGTACTGCCTCTCAGCCTTCCCGGAACAGACACTCCAGTGATACGATTCTTTCCGAGTCAGCGACCTTTCTGTAGGGAACATAAATCCTGCATTACAATGTGTTTAACTGTTGTGTGAAGTAAACCATCCGTGGAAAATGAAAAAGAGAGAGAGAGAGACTAAAAAAAGAAAATTTGTCTGATTTCCATTCACCATCAGGCTGTCACACCAACATGTCTATCGGTATCTCTGCACAGTCTCCCTCCACCAGTATTTCCACTCTCCACCCTCTGTGCATGGCCAGGCACAATGATGCTGGTGAGATATACTGGGGTTGGGCAGACCTCTGAAAAGACAGAGTAGATATGTGACGTTTGAGCTGTAGTTCTGTCGGTGAACGTCAGAGATGCAGAGGAAACTTTAAAGATAAATCACAGAGTTTACTTGGCCGCCCCTGTATCTACAAGAAATGATCTACCAACTACATCAACTGTGACCTCAGGTTCACTTCCAAGGCTAGCAATCAACTTCACTGGCTGCAGACTACAGGTGCAGCCCAAAATTTTTCCTATGTGATCCCTGATCCCAGTTACGTGTATCATAACTTTGCTCATTTTCTTGTCATGGGGGTCGGTATATCTTATGTGTGCTTTTATAATTACAGTTCCATGCGTAATGTCCTTCCTTCTGGCAGTTATATCATTTAACTACATACGACTTACCATCAGGGGTCTGGGGTTTCGGCTGATGTGGCTTAGTTGTCAGGGCTTTTAGACTTACTGTCATCAGCTTATCCCCCTGTGACTCCCTGTGTTTAATGATGTTCAGATCGTGCTCGATAGCGGACTCTCTTAATGCAGCCACCGAGATACCTCTCCAATTAGGTTGAGTGGTTTGTACCCTTGTTCTCAACGTTTCTTTTAACCCGTTCATTAATACGGAAACAGCTACCTCCCTATGATGTACATTTTAGTTGCCTCTACAATGTGAGGTGCTATTGTCTCTGTATAATGTACAGTACCGTACTTACCTGTGGACACGACCTCACCTGTCTCTCCGCTAGGGGCCTTTGCTACTGCTCTTACTGGTTGGGCCGTGCCCACTTGGGTGTCTTGTATGGTGGCTGCTAGAGAGAGTGCCGATATCGTGCTGGGTTCATCTTCTTGCTTGTAGTCCTGAGGGAAGTTTAAAATGGGATGCAACTTGAAGGGGTTAGGATTAATACATTTATCAGTTTTACTCTTATCATCATTAATACATTTATCAACTTTACTCTTATCATCTATCAGTATGCCATTGTCTGTAGCCACTTTCTTCACTGTAATATACAGTGGTGGTGGTGCGGTTGCCATCAGTTTCCTGCTAGGTTTGGAACCGGCTGCATGAGCTAGTTCCCTCTGTATATCACTCTCTCGTTGCCATAAATGTAAACAGTTTGAGTGTCTGATTCTTTCTTTTCGGGATTTTAGCAGACATATCCTAATCCTTAGATTCTGCAACACCTCTGGTTCAAAGCTACCTATCCCAGGAAATGATGCTTTATCCCCCACAGTTATTCGTGTCCATTCATCACAAAAGGTCTCAGTGTGGGGACCATACTTCCCCCACATTACTAACCGAGCTGACCCCCTGGGTCTCATCTCTGCTGCCTGAACCCTGGCTGAGGAACGTCCCTGTGTTGTGCACTTGGATTTCATTGTGGACCTTTTTAATATGGGAAAACTGCCTAAAATGCTCCAAACACAGTAGTCTACGGTGGAAATCCTTAAAGTTCTTCCACTAAACTTCTTCTGCTCCGAGTATCATCGATCCGCCCTTTTTAGCAGACACGTGTAGCCGTTGCAGGCCCTACTTCGGCCTATATCCCCTGGGCCTTTAGGTACCCAGTGAATATCTGCCCCTGGAGATTTTCCTGAGAGATCAGCGAAAACTCTGTAAACCTTTACTTTACACAAATCACGCTTGCTTGTGCTTCCCATAACGCGTATGATGACGAGATTTACGCACAAATATGCAAAACTTCGTATCACGTTGCGTCACGTATTGCCCATACAACCGTGTGGTCCAATCGTACCGCTCATAGACACTTGCTATCTTTAAGTGGTAGGATCACTGGAGTCTTCACACTGTGCTCCAAAACAGCCGGAGTGTAATACCACGAAAACTTTATCACACTCCGTTGCACGTATTCACCTAGACCGTGCTCCCCAGAGGTACTACAGTAAAAAAGGCTTTTAAACTAAATATTGGAAACTGATTGATTTGTGCTATTATCGCATGGCTACCGATTCACGCCTAAACTAAACAATGCTATTGTGTAATTTGTACTTAGTGGTCGTAGTTTGTACGCACGTTGCGTAAACACGCCACGTGCGTATGGCTTTACGTAGCGTACGCAGTCCCGTGTTTTGTCCGAGACACGTGTACAAAGGCCGTACGTCCGCAGTACTACAAATCCCACACTTCTATACATGTAAGCGATATTACCTATAATCGCTCACTTAACACCACACAGTTTCTTCTGTATAAACCTTTAAAACTAGGCCAGGCTGTGTGTGCGTCTTACACTTACTTCCTTAAATATTAACTCTATATTTTAACTAAATAGCAACAAATTTTCTCAGTACAGGTCAAAATGAAACTAGTAATCAATGCTTATGGCAATAATGCGAGCAGGTATACAGAGTACAAAATACAGGTCTAAATGAATCTAGTAATCAATAATTCCAATGGTATGATTCATATTGGATAGCTATCTTGCAGAACATACATTGATATAAACACACACATAATTATAATATTATATATATGTACCATTCACTGGTCTCCTGAGACCCATTTACCCATTAAGTGCTTCTAATTTGCATATGAATGCTGAGTGCTTTTGACTGTCTGTGAAGGTGGTTTTTCACTGCTAGGAAAAAGCAGTTACACAGGTTAATTTGCATTTCAATGGCTATCTTACAACAAGCAGAGTTAACTGAATCCTAGAGGTAAAGAAAAAACAAAAAACAAAAAAACTTTGTTTATATCTGTGTGTGGTTCTTACATCAGGTATTCATCTTACTATTAACTTTTCACTAGCCCCATCTGAAACTATTTGTAATTGACTATGGCATGGGTTAAATAAATGCATTGGTAACTCATAAATGGTGATTTCTTTTTGACCAAGGATGGCTGATTATTCCGGGCAGTGAAAATCAGTTATTTAGAAAAAATGACCTTCCCGACATGGCCGCTGCTCCTCCCCCTTCCACATCCATGAGGGTTACACAAAACGGTGGACAGGCCATGTGGTTAGTCCAAAATGGAGGACAGACCATGCGGCTTCCTTTGTCACAAAGAAATCACACACCATGCAAGCCCCTGAAGTTAATTTAGGCCTGAGTTAAAAATAAAACTATATCAAAGCTATGCAAACTTTTAAATATACTTTTAAACCTACTTAAACAGATAAACAATCCAATCTGAATCAAACACAATATGACCTTTGAATCTTGTTTTGTAACAATAAAAATACATTTTAGCATCTTAAATATTATGAGAAACACCTTGTCCCTTAAAATTTCCTATCAGCATCTTACTGATACCACAACAATACATTAACGTGGATGTTTTTTTTCGTCAGCATTTTGCGATGCGTCCATCATTAGCCGGTCAATTACAGCCGCGTTTGTTATGTACAGTGCATCATTAAGAACGTGATATCCCGTGAGAGCCACCAATTGATAATGTCAATTATTATCTTTAAACATAAAGCTATAACTTTAAATACACCTTTATCGTGGGGCCGCTGCGGCCGCTAGATTGAATACACATGCTATGTACTGTGCGTACCCTTTACCAAATACACGTTAAAACCTTAAGCAGTTTGTGATTATAATAACCCTATAACCCCTAGCAGAGAAATGAGGACACAACACCGATATGGGGTAAAACCACAGGGTTCTAAGGCCACTGCGGATTAATTAGACAAAAGGAAATAACAATACAATTTATACACTTCAAGCTAACATGATATCTAAACAGAATAATGGCTACAGAGAATGTACATACGTGAGAATTTGTTCGCAAGCGCGTCCTGGACCAGTCCTCCGCTATCAGGTAGAAAGCGTTCAGAGTCTTGTGTGACCAAGCCTGCTGCAAGCTCTATTTATTCACTTCATCCAAAACAATACAATGGTCACTGTAATCCCTTTGTCTATTGGACACAGAGATGTTCATTTACATTACAGGAGAGGTCATAGGTTGATTTGAAAAGGTGGGCGATGTCATTCTCAACTGCTCTTGGGGGTGGTATCCTCTGGATTCCTGCCGCATACATAATACATAGTAAATACAGTTTTATATCTATATTCTACTTCTGCACATAACTATATGCTGCAACATGCGATCTTCCTCTAACCAACACCGGAATGTTTCCCTTAAAATACCCTACAGCTGAATACCAAACACCACCTTGTAACCTTGTTCTGTCCTCTCCTTCCTGTAAACACACACTGCACAGTGGGCATGCGCCTGGTGTTAGTACAAGGCATATGCATTATGATATTTTTCGACTTTGACAATAGCCACATCGTTTTGACCATGTAATATATAATGATTATACATTTCAGCATGAGAAAAAACAATCTAGCAAGGCAGTTTTGTAGCTTGCAGTTGTTTTATTTATGCAAATAAGGCATACATTTTGAGTGGCAAAGGCACTCTGTGCAGCCCCTTGGACCTGGTTTGCCGAGATGGGTTGTTGTAGCAACTGAAGACACAATGCATGAGGATGCATCTGGAAATGAAGACGGTAAGGTACTGACCTAAATATAGTTTACTGGTGCGTAAAGGAATTTGTTGAACCACACATTCATCTGTAAAGTAGATTACAGGTTGAGTATCCCTTATCCAAAATGCTTGGGACCAGAGGTATTTTGGATATGGGATTATTCCGTATTTTGGAATAATTACATACCATAATGAGATATCATGGTGATGGGACCTAAATTTAAGCACAGAATGCATTTATGTTACATATACACCTTATATACACAGCCTGAAGGTCATTTTAGCCAACATTTTTTATATCTTTGTGCATTAAACAAAGTGTGTCTACATTCACACAATTCATTTATGTTTCATATACACCTTATACACACAGCCTAAAGGTCATTTAATATAATACTTTTAATAAATGTGTGTATTAAACAAAGTTTGTGTACATTGAGCCATCAGAAAACAAAGGTTTCACTATCTCACTCTCACTCAAAAAAGTCCGTATTTTGGAATATTCCGTATTTCGGATGTTTGGATATGGGATACTCAACCTGTATATGTAAACAGGAACTGTTTAACAACAATAACATTAATATATATATATATATATATATATATATATATATATATAGTCACAGTGAACAGAGGCGGCACTCTCAGGACTTGCAGTCGTAGTTCAAATAAAGAAATAACAGCTACAACATAGCTCTGTCGATTAACGTTTCGATTTATAGCAAAACCGTCATCAGAATCATATAACACATATTACAAACAAGACATACTTACATAACCTCGTGTCCCCCCGTCAGGAAGCCGCCAGCGCCGCGCCGTCTCCCGAGTCTGTGACGTCACACATGCGACGCGCGCCCTCCGGCGCGCTCAGGTGACCGCCCGGCGTCATGGCAACCTGATAAACAAATACACATACCAGTGAACAAAACATAAAAACAACAGCAATCGAGTATACTGGCATAATCAGGGGTTAAGGTAACCATCCTATATTAATAATGCCTACACCAATGCAGCACAGTCTACGAATGTATAAATGAGCTGTAGCTAATACAGGAGAAAACATATAATTAGAAATGAAAAAACAGGGCATGTACCTAGATCAGAGAACAGCATACTGAGAATCAGAGCCAAAAAAGATAAACCATGACATAAACAGACAGCTGTATTACAGAAAGCAGCTTAATGGTAACATCTCATTTAAGCCACGCGGAGAGACTGTGTCCAGCCGGTGAATCCACCGCGATTCTCTCTGCAGCAGTGCCCTGTGTCTGTCACCCCCCCGCAATCTCTTGGGTGCTTGATCTATAATTTTATAGCGTAAGGTGCTAAGCCCGTGATTGAGTGCCTTAAAGTGCCGGGCCACCGGCTGACTATGTACTCCCGTCTGGTCAAAAGCCTGTCTTATGGCGGACCTATGTAGCGCCATCCGTTCCTTAAATTGCCTTGTGGTCTTCCCCACATAATGGAGACCACAAGGACAGCGTATAATATAAATGACAAATGTGCTGGAGCACGTCAACACTTGTCGGATGTCACACCTCACGCCCGTCTGTGGGTGCGGAAAGGAGCTCCCCGTCTCCATATAGCTACATGTGGTGCACCCGGTGCACCTATAGCATCCTGGTTTTCTAGTCATAAAATTAATGGGGATCCTGTCTTGAAAGGAAGAGATGTCGTTCTTAACCAGCCAATCCTTCAGGTTGCGGTCCCTAGCAAAGCTGGGCATAATAGTGGCATTGCGGAGACACGACAGGTCCTTGTCCGCAGTCACTATTGGCCACAATCTTTTGGCACATTTGGCAATCTCCCCACTGGAAGAATGAAATCTCTGAACAAATGGGACAACCTCTCTGCCCCCCTTCTTTCTGGGACTCTGTCCTAGTGTCTTAGTCCTGGGAATCCTCAGCACCCTTTGTTGGCCTCAATCAGGGCATCGTACTTATACCCTCTAACCAAAAATTGACGTACCATGAGGTCTATCTCTCTCTCAGTTTCCACAGGATCATCGGAAATCCGATGAACTCTCAGGAACTGAGAGTAAGGTAGCCCCATCTTCGTCGCATTCGGATGCTGACTAGCAAAGTGCAGCAGGGTATTTCTATCAGTACTTTTTTTATATAATCCTGTATGAATCTGGCCCTCCCGCAGGGAAATGCAAACATCAAGGTAATTGACAGAGACCTCGCTAATCTCATATGTATACCTAATCTTGGTCTCACTAGAGTTGACTTTTACCATCAAATCAATGAAGTCCTGCTTAGGGCCCGTCCAGATAAGCAACAAGTCATCTATATACCTCACGAAATAACAGATGTTTTCTGCAACAATTGGATCTGCAAAAAAGGAATCACGTTCTAGGTCGAACATATAGCAGTTGGCGAACGCGGGGGCCACACATGACCCCATCGCGCATCCCTGCCGCTGTATGTACCACCCATTGTCAAACAAAAAATAATTGCGTTTTAATGTCAATTCTAGCAGTACTAGAAAAAAAGATATATCAGGTCCATTGTAGATCGAACTGGTAGACAGTAGTCTCCTGACTGCCTCCAACCCTTCCTGATGGGGTATATTCGTATACAGACTTACTATGTCCATAGTACACAGGAAGCTGCCCACTGGCACTTCTTTAATAGCCTGTAATTTCAAGATGAGTGAAGTCGTATCCTTCAAATAGGTGGACTGAACCTGGATAACGGGTTGAAGAAAGTTATCTAAATATTTAGAAACTTTATAAAAGATGGAGTCTCTGGCGGCGATGATTGGCCTGCCCGGCGGCTCCGTCGGGTGCTTGTGCACTTTGGGCAGCGTATATAATACCGGGGCCACAGGATGTTCTTCAAATAGAGCCATCTGGGTGCTCCTGGTGATAGTCCCATCCCTGACCGCTGTTTCCAAAATATTGCCCAGTTCCTGGTTGTACATCATGGTCGGGTCTGCACTTAATTTGGCATAGACTGCTGTATCTCCCAGCTGTCGGTAGATCTCATTCCTATACTGTCCCAGATCTTGTACAACAATACCGCCCCCCTTGTCGGCGGGGCGGATTATGATGGACTGGTCCTTGCTCAAGGCCTTAAGTGCTTCCATCTCAACCTTGGATAAATTGGGTCTGAAATGTCTTTCCCGTTTGTCAATCTCCAGCACTTGCTGATCCAGCGTTCTGTTAAAACATTTTAAGGAGGTATTCATACTCAACGGGTCAAACTTGGATTTGCTGCGGACCCCTGTGCCAGACTCCACTGCTCTAGGTGTGGACAAATTAGAAAAGTGTTCTTTGAGTCGGAGCTTACGGTCAAACTTGTAATGATCCAGTTTCCACTGGAAATTATCAAAACTGCTGGAAGGCACAAAAGACAATCCTTTGTTTAACACCCGTAATTCCGTCTCAGATAGTGTCCGACTGGACAAATTAAATACTACTTGTTTTTCTTCTTGGTAGTGGCTTTTGTACGTCCTCTGCCACTGCCTCCCTCGTCGGGTAACCGGTCTCCTTTTGCGTCGCGCTGAGCACGCGTACTCACCCCTAAAGGGGGTTTGTTCGCAGCACCTCTCTTGTTTGTCTCAAATTCGCTTTGGGAGGAATTCCCTCCACTTGAGGATTCCGTGTCTCCAGGGAACCGTCTGAATCTGTGTTGTTGAGACCTGTATTGTCTTTGTCCATCAGGGTGTTGTGCCCAAGAATAGACCTTACATTCAGCGTAGTCTTTCTGTACCAGCTGCAATTTGTCCCGTTTAAACTTAACGAGCTCACGCCGGTATTTCTCGACTTGGATAGTCAGTTTTTCCATCCAGTTCTCTTTCTCGTCTGTTTTGAGGGTGTCTAAGTGTGCCACCTCAAAAGCTGCTTTTTTTTGACGGATCTCGGTCAATTCCCTGGTTGACTCCTCAATAACGAGTAAGATGAGATCCAGGCTGCATTTATTGAGAATAGCAGCCCATTTTCTGCAAAACTCAGCGTTGTATTTCCCAATCGTTGGGATATTCCGTATCCGGAACCCTCTGCGGATTTGCCCACTCCTGTGATAATCCGATAAGGTCACCCCGTGTAAATAAAAATCGATTTCTTTTTTAGATAACCTCAGTAACTGTGTGAACAGCTGTTCAGGTGCCCCCAGACCACCTGTTGATTCAAGCTTGTCCTTTACTCTGATACTGTCGGCATCGGCATCCGAATAACTCCACGTTTCTCCCGTGGGTAAAACTACATTTCTGTAGCCAGTATTACTCTGCATGCTGTATAATGATAAAATCAAAGGCACAAACCGGCCAGGATAGAGTGACTCTGCACTCAGCCCACCTGATTACCGGAGAGACTCCGGACAGTCAATAAAACTTGGAACCTTAGACGCGGTGCCTTGTGTCCCGTGTATTGCTGCGGATGGGTGCTTTCCCACCGCTGCCCCACAACACACGTGTATCCACTATCCGTATACACCGGCACTCAGCAAAGCCAACAAATATGCCCAGGTGCCTTCCAAGTATAAACCCAAGCAAGGGTCTAAATAGTCACAGTGAACAGAGGCGGCACTCTCAGGACTTGCAGTCGTAGTTCAAATAAAGAAATAACAGCTACAACATAGCTCTGTCGATTAACGTTTCGATTTATAGCAAAACCGTCATCAGAATCATATAACACATATTACAAACAAGACATACTTACATAACCTCGTGTCCCCCCGTCAGGAAGCCGCCAGCGCCGCGCCGTCTCCCGAGTCTGTGACGTCACACATGCGACGCGCGCCCTCCGGCGCGCTCAGGTGACCGCCCGGCGTCATGGCAACCTGATAAACAAATACACATACCAGTGAACAAAACATAAAAACAACAGCAATCGAGTATACTGGCATAATCAGGGGTTAAGGTAACCATCCTATATTAATAATGCCTACACCAATGCAGCACAGTCTACGAATGTATAAATGAGCTGTAGCTAATACAGGAGAAAACATATAATTAGAAATGAAAAAACAGGGCATGTACCTAGATCAGAGAACAGCATACTGAGAATCAGAGCCAAAAAAGATAAACCATGACATAAACAGACAGCTGTATTACAGAAAGCAGCTTAATGGTAACATCTCATTTAAGCCACGCGGAGAGACTGTGTCCAGCCGGTGAATCCACCGCGATTCTCTCTGCAGCAGTGCCCTGTGTCTGTCACCCCCCCGCAATCTCTTGGGTGCTTGATCTATGATTTTATAGCGTAAGGTGCTAAGCCCGTGATTGAGTGCCTTAAAGTGCCGGGCCACCGGCTGACTATGTACTCCCGTCTGGTCAAAAGCCTGTCTTATGGCGGACCTATGTAGCGCCATCCGTTCCTTAAATTGCCTTGTGGTCTTCCCCACATAGAGGAGACCACAAGGACAGCGTATAATGTAAATGAGCTGAATACCAAACACCACCTTGTAACCTTGTTCTGTCCTCTCCTTCCTGTAAACACACACTGCACAGTGGGCATGCGCCTGGTGTTAGTACAAGGCATATGCATTATGATATTTTTCGACTTTGACAATAGCCACATCGTTTTGACCATGTAATATATAATGATTATACATTTCAGCATGAGAAAAAACAATCTAGCAAGGCAGTTTTGTAGCTTGCAGTTGTTTTATTTATGCAAATAAGGCATACATTTTGAGTGGCAAAGGCACTCTGTGCAGCCCCTTGGACCTGGTTTGCCGAGATGGGTTGTTGTAGCAACTGAAGACACAATGCATGAGGATGCATCTGGAAATGAAGACGGTAAGGTACTGACCTAAATATAGTTTACTGGTGAGTAAAGGAATTTGTTGAACCACACATTCATCTGTAAAGTAGATTACAGGTTGAGTATCCCTTATCCAAAATGCTTGGGACCAGAGGTATTTTGGATATGGGATTATTCCGTATTTTGGAATAATTACATACCATAATGAGATATCATGGTGATGGGACCTAAATTTAAGCACAGAATGCATTTATGTTACATATACACCTTATATACACAGCCTGAAGGTCATTTTAGCCAACATTTTTTATATCTTTGTGCATTAAACAAAGTGTGTCTACATTCACACAATTCATTTATGTTTCATATACACCTTATACACACAGCCTAAAGGTCATTTAATATAATACTTTTAATAACTGTGTGTATTAAACAAAGTTTGTGTACATTGAGCCATCAGAAAACAAAGGTTTCACTATCTCACTCTCACTCAAAAAAGTCCGTATTTTGGAATATTCCGTATTTCGGATGTTTGGATATGGGATACTCAACCTGTATATGTAAACAGGAACTGTTTAACAACAATAACATTAATATATATATATATATATATATATATATACATACACTGTCTATGTATAAATATATTTTTAATAATCCTTGCTCTTATATTTTCCTCCCTCTGGGCCTAGTTGAAACCATCCACTAGTTCTGATTTGACTACTGGATATGTGAGCCTGAAGATATTTTCTTAATCCCTAGCGCTATGGTGTTTTTATCAGGTGCATCTCCTGGAGAAAAGGTTGGTAAGAAAAATTAGTTCTTTTAGAATAGCAGATAAATCAACTGTGTCCTGATACACCTAATTTCTAGAGATGAGCGCCTGAAATTTTTCGGGTTTTGTGTTTTGGTTTTGGGTTCGGTTCCGCGGCCGTGTTTTGGGTTCGAACGCGTTTTGGCAAAACCTCACCGAATTATTTTTGTCGGATTCGGGTGTGTTTTGGATTCGGGTGTTTTTTTCCAAAAACACTAAAAAACAGCTTAAATCATAGAATTTGGGGGTCATTTTGATCCCAAAGTATTATTAACCTCAAAAACCATAATTTACACTCATTTTCAGTCTATTCTGAATACCTCACACCTCACAATATTATTTTTAGTCCTAAAATTTGCACCGAGGTCGCTGTGTGAGTAAGATAAGCGACCCTAGTGGCCGACACAAACACCGGGCCCATCTATGAGTGGCACTGCAGTGTCACGCAGGATGTCCCTTCCAAAAAACCCTCCCCAAACAGCACATGACGCAAAGAAAAAAAGAGGCGCAATGAGGTAGCTGTGTGAGTAAGATTAGCGACCCTAGTGGCCGACACAAACACCGGGCCCATCTAGGAGTGGCACTGCAGTGTCACGCAGGATGGCCCTCCAAAAAACCCTCCCCAAACAGCACATGACGCAAAGAAAAAAAGAGGCGCAATGAGGTAGCTGACTGTGTGAGTAAGATTAGCGACCCTAGTGGCCGACACAAACACCGGGCACATCTAGGAGTGGCACTGCAGTGTCACGCAGGATGTCCCTTCCAAAAAACCCTCCCCAAACAGCACATGACGCAAAGAAAAAAAGAGGCGCAATGAGGTAGCTGTGTGAGTAAGATTAGCGACCCTAGTGGCCGACACAAACACCGGGCACATCTAGGAGTGGCACTGCAGTGTCACGCAGGATGTCCCTTCCAAAAAAACCCTCCCCAAACAGCACATGACGCAAAGAAAAAAAGAGGCGCAATGAGGTAGCTGTGTGAGTAAGATTAGCGACCCTAGTGGCCGACACAAACACCGGGCCCATCTAGGAGTGGCACTGCAGTGTCACGCAGGATGTCCCTTCCAAAAAACCCTCCCCAATCAGCACATGATGCAAAGAAAAAGAAAAGAAAAAAGAGGTGCAAGATGGAATTATCCTTGGGCCCTCCCACCCACCCTTATGTTGTATAAACAAAACAGGACATGCACACTTTAACCAACCCATCATTTCAGTGACAGGGTCTGCCACACGACTGTGACTGATATGACGGGTTGGTTTGGACCCCCCCCAAAAAAGAAGCAATTAATCTCTCCTTGCACAAACTGGCTCTACAGAGGCAAGATGTCCACCTCATCTTCACCCTCCGATATATCACCGTGTACATCCCCCTCCTCACAGATTATCAATTCGTCCCCACTGGAATCCACCATCTCAGCTCCCTGTGTACTTTGTGGAGGCAATTGCTGCTGGTCAATGTCTCCGCGGAGGAATTGATTATAATTCATTTTAATGAACATCATCTTCTCCACATTTTCTGGATGTAACCTCGTACGCCGATTGCTGACAAGGTGAGCGGCGGCACTAAACACTCTTTCGGAGTACACACTTGTGGGAGGGCAACTTAGGTAGAATAAAGCCAGTTTGTGCAAGGGCCTCCAAATTGCCTCTTTTTCCTGCCAGTATAAGTACGGACTGTGTGACGTGCCTACTTGGATGCGGTCACTCATATAATCTTCCACCATTCTATCAATGTTGAGAGAATCATATGCAGTGACAGTAGACGACATGTCCTTAATCGTTGTCAGGTCCTTCAGTCCGGACCAGATGTCAGCATCAGCAGTCGCTCCAGACTGCCCTGCATCACCGCCAGCGGGTGGGCTCGGAATTCTGAGCCTTTTCCTCGCACCCCCAGTTGCGGGAGAATGTGAAGGAGGAGATGTTGACAGGTCGCGTTCCGCTTGACTTGACAATTTTGTCACCAGCAGGTCTTTCAACCCCAGCAGACCTGTGTCTGCCGGAAATAGAGATCCAAGGTAGGCTTTAAATCTAGGATCGAGCACGGTGGCCAAAATGTAGTGCTCTGATTTCAACAGATTGACCACCCGTGAATCCTTGTTAAGCGAATTAAGGGCTGCATCCACAAGTCCCACATGCCTAGCGGAATCGCTCCGTGTTAGCTCCTTCTTCAATGCCTCCAGCTTCTTCTGCAAAAGCCTGATGAGGGGAATGACCTGACTCAGGCTGGCAGTGTCTGAACTGACTTCACGTGTGGCAAGTTCAAAGGGCATCAGAACCTTGCACAACGTTGAAATCATTCTCCACTGCACTTGAGACAGGTGCATTCCATCTCCTATATCGTGCTCAATTGTATAGGCTTGAATGGCCTTTTGCTGCTCCTCCAACCTCTGAAGCATATAGAGGGTTGAATTCCACCTCGTTACCACTTCTTGCTTCAGATGATGGCAGGGCAGGTTCAGTAGTTTTTGGTGGTGCTCCAGTCTTCTGTACGTGGTGCCTGTACGCCGAAAGTGTCCCGCAATTTTTCTGGCCACCGACAGCATCTCTTGCACGCCCCTGTCGTTTTTTAAAAAATTCTGCACCACCAAATTCAAGGTATGTGCAAAACATGGGACGTGCTGGAATTTGCCCATATTTAATGCACACACAATATTGCTGGCGTTGTCCGATGCCACAAATCCACAGGAGAGTCCAATTGGGGTAAGCCATTCCGCGATGATCTTCCTCAGTTGCCGTAAGAGGTTTTCAGCTGTGTGCGTATTCTGGAAAGCGGTGATACAAAGCGTAGCCTGCCTAGGAAAGAGTTGGCGTTTGCGAGATGCTGCTACTGGTGCCGCCGCTGCTGTTCTTGCGGCGGGAGTCCATACATCTACCCAGTGGGCTGTCACAGTCATATAGTCCTGACCCTGCCCTGCTCCACTTGTCCACATGTCCGTGGTTAAGTGGACATTGGGTACAACTGCATTTTTTAGGACACTGGTGAGTCTTTTTCTGACGTCCGTGTACATTCTCGGTATCGCCTGCCTAGAGAAGTGGAACCTAGATGGTATTTGGTAACGGGGGCACACTGCCTCAATAAATTGTCTAGTTCCCTGTGAACTAACGGCGGATACCGGACGCACGTCTAACACCAACATAGTTGTCAAGGACTCAGTTATCCGCTTTGCAGTAGGATGACTGCTGTGATATTTCATCTTCCTCGCAAAGGACTGTTGAACAGTCAATTGCTTACTGGAAGTAGTACAAGTGGGCTTACGACTTCCCCTCTGGGATGACCATCGACTCCCAGCGGCAACAACAGCAGCGCCAGCAGCAGTAGGCGTTACACGCAAGGATGCATCGGAGGAATCCCAGGCAGGAGAGGACTCGTCAGACTTGCCAGTGACATGGCCTGCAGGACTATTGGCATTCCTGGGGAAGGAGGAAATTGACACTGAGGGAGTTGGTGGGGTGGTTTGCGTGAGCTTGGTTACAAGAGGAAGGGATTTACTGGTCAGTGGACTGCTTCCGCTGTCACCCAAAGTTTTTGAACTTGTCACTGACTTATTATGAATGCGCTGCAGGTGACGTATAAGGGAGGATGTTCCGAGGTGGTTAACGTCCTTACCCTTACTTATTACAGCTTGACAAAGGGAACACACGGCTTGACACCTGTTGTCCGCATTTCTGGTGAAATACCTCCACACCGAAGAGCTGATTTTTTTGGTATTTTCACCTGGCATGTCAACGGCCATATTCCTCCCACGGACAACAGGTGTCTCCCCGGGTGCCTGACTTAAACAAACCACCTCACCATCAGAATCCTCCTGGTCAATTTCCTCCCCAGCGCCAGCAACACCCATATCCTCCTCATCCTGGTGTACTTCAACACTGACATCTTCAATCTGACTATCAGGAACTGGACTGCGGGTGCTCCTTCCAGCACTTGCAGGGGGCATGCAAATAGTGGAAGGCGCATGCTCTTCACGTCCAGTGTTGGGAAGGTCAGGCATCGCAAATGACACAATTGGACTCTCCTTGTGGATTTGGGATTTCAAAGAACGCACAGTTCTTTGCGGTGCTTTTGCCAGCTTGAGTCTTTTCAGTTTTCTAGCGAGAGGCTGAGTGCTTCCATCCTCATGTGAAGCTGAACTGAAGCTGAACCACTAGCCATGAACATAGGCCAGGGCCTCAGCCGTTCCTTGCCACTCCGTGTGGTAAATGGCATATTGGCAAGTTTACGCTTCTCCTCCGACAATTTTATTTTAGGTTTTGGAGTCCTTTTTTTTCTGATATTTGGTGTTTTGGATTTGACATGCTCTGTACTATGACATTGGGCATCGGCCTTGGCAGACGACGTTGCTGGCATTTCATCGTCTCGGCCATGACTAGTGGCAGCAGCTTCAGCACGAGGTGGAAGTGGATCTTGATCTTTCCCTAATTTTGGAACCTCAACTTTTTTGTTCTCCATATTTTATAGGCAGAACTAAAAGGCACCTCAGGTAAACAATGGAGATGGATGGATTGGATACTAGTATACAATTATGGACGGACTGCCACGGTTAGGTGGTATAAAAAAACCACGGTTAGGTGGTATATAATACAATTATGGATGGACGGACTGCCTGCCGAGTGCCGACACAGAGGTAGCCACAGCCGTGAACTACCGCACTGTACACTGGTTGATAAAGAGATAGTAGTATACTCGTAACAACTAGTATGACGACGGTATAAAGAATGAAAAAAAAACCACGGTTAGGTGGTATATATTATAATACAATTATGGTTGGACGGACTGCCTGCCGAGTGCCGACACAGAGGTAGCCACAGCCGTGAACTACCGCACTGTACACTGGTTGATAAAGAGATAGTAGTATACTCGTAACAACTAGTATGACGACGGTATAAAGAATGAAAAAAAAACCACGGTTAGGTGGTATATATTATAATACAATTATGGTTGGACGGACTGCCTGCCGAGTGCCGACACAGAGGTAGCCACAGCCGTGAACTACCGCACTGTACACTGGTTGATAAAGAGATAGTAGTATACTCGTAACAACTAGTATGACGACGGTATAAAGAATGAAAAAAAAACCACGGTTAGGTGGTATATATTATAATACAATTATGGATGGACGGACTGCCTGCCGAGTGCCGACACAGAGGTAGCCACAGCCGTGAACTACCGCACTGTACACTGGTTGATAAAGAGATAGTAGTATACTCGTAACAACTAGTATGACGACGGTATAAAGAATGAAAAAAAAACCACGGTTAGGTGGTATATAATACAATTATGGTTGGACGGACTGCCTGCCGAGTGCCGACACAGAGGTAGCCACAGCCGTGAACTACCGCACTGTACACTGGTTGATAAAGAGATAGTAGTATACTCGTAACAACTAGTATGACGACGGTATAAAGAATGAAAAAAAAACCACGGTTAGGTGGTATATATTATAATACAATTATGGTTGGACGGACTGCCTGCCGAGTGCCGACACAGAGGTAGCCACAGCCGTGAACTACCGCACTGTACACTGGTTGATAAAGAGATAGTAGTATACTCGTAACAACTAGTATGACGACGGTATAAAGAATGAAAAAAAAACCACGGTTAGGTGGTATATATTATAATACAATTATGGATGGACGGACTGCCTGCCGAGTGCCGACACAGAGGTAGCCACAGCCGTGAACTACCGCACTGTACACTGGTTGATAAAGAGATAGTAGTATACTCGTAACAACTAGTATGACGACGGTATAAAGAATGAAAAAAAAACCACGGTTAGGTGGTATATAATACAATTATGGTTGGACGGACTGCCTGCCGAGTGCCGACACAGAGGTAGCCACAGCCGTGAACTACCGCACTGTACACTGGTTGATAAAGAGATAGTAGTATACTCGTAACAACTAGTATGACGACGGTATAAAGAATGAAAAAAAAACCACGGTTAGGTGGTATATATTATAATACAATTATGGATGGACGGACTGCCTGCCGAGTGCCGACACAGAGGTAGCCACAGCCGTGAACTACCGCACTGTACTGTGTCTGCTGCTAATATAGACTGGTTGATAAAGAGATAGTATACAATACTACTAATATAATATACTGGTGGTCAGGCACTGGTCACCACTAGTCACACTGGCAGTGGCACTCCTGCAGCAAAAGTGTGCACTGTTTAATTTTAATATAATATTATTTATCATGTACTCCTGGCTCCTGCTATAACAACCTGCAGTGCTCCCCAGTCTCCCCCACAATTATAAGCTTTATATACAATACATTGATGTGCAGCACACTGGGCTGAGCAGTGCACACAGACTGAGTCACTGTGTGACTGTGTATCGTTTTTTTCAGGCAGAGAACGGATATATTAAATAAAACAAACAACTGCACTGTCTCTGGTGGTCACTGGTCACTGTGGTCGTCAGTCACTAAACTCTGTCTGCACTCTCTTCTAATCTACAGTATCACAGCAATCTCTCTCTCTCTCTCTCTTCTAAATCTAATCTAAATGGAGAGGACGCCAGCCACGTCCTCTCCCTATCAATCTCAATGCACGTGTGAAAATGGCGGCGACGCGCGGCTCCTTATATAGAATCCGAGTCTCGCGAGAATCCGACAGCGTCATGATGACGTTCGGGCGCGCTCGGGTTAACCGAGCAAGGCGGGAAGATCCGAGTCGCTCGGACCCGTGAAAAAAAAAGTGAAGTTCGTGTGGGTTCGGATTCAAAGAAACCGAACCCGCTCATCTCTACTAATTTCAATATGCCATGTGTCTTGTTTCCCCGAATGTGCATCTTAATTGCAACATGATGTAACAAAACTGCTTCAAAAGATTGCACTATAAATTTGTTATGTGATACTTGTATATCTGTGTGTGACTGGGTCTTAATCTGTATACAAAGCACAACAGAACGTGGCATAAAAAAAACAGTGACAGCTGCATTGTAGCACATTGTATACATATTAAGACTCAGTCGTACACAGATATACAAGTCTCACATATCAAATTTTTAATGCGTCTCATGATTCAATTTTGTTTCAATGAATTGCAATTAGGACATAAAGTACATTCAAATGAAAAAAATGAAAAAGTCAATTGGCACAAGCCAAGTCACATGGGACCTGGCACACACTCAATAGGGATGTTTGGTGCAACCAGGCCAAGAGCTAGCTGCTCAGCAAAGGGATGCAGTGCAGGGAGGCGCTACACTGGAGAGGTGCTGGTGCTATCCCAGCTCTGCATCCCTGTGCTGACTGAGCTGCTTCTGATATCCCTGCTGCGCCTTCCCCCCTTCCCTCCCCTGTGACAGTGCAGTGGCAGGGTGGGATCCAAAAGGGGCAGAGATAGATGGGAATAAGGGGTGGGGCTAGATGGGACCAGGCTGCAGCTGCAGCAGGAGGATGAGCTGCTCCAGCTCCAGCCAGCCAGACTTTCTTAGGTAAGTGTCTGGAAAGAGAGTGAGTGAGTGGAAGTGTGTGTGTGTATACTGTGTATGTGTGTAATGTATGTACAGTATGTATGTGTGTGTCCTATGTATTTATATATGTGTATGTGGTGTGTGTATCTGTGTGTGTATGTGTGACTGCGGCATAATGTGTGTAGGCGGCACTGGTACAGGGGGCATCACATGTGTAAGCGGCACTGGTACAGGAAGCATTACATGTTTATTTGTCACTGGTACAGGGGGTGTTACGTATGTAAACGGCACTGGTTCAGGGGGTGTTACGTGTGTAAGCGGCACTGGTACAGAGAGCATTACGTGTGTAAGCATCACTGGTACAGGGGGTGTTACGTGTCTAAGTAGCACTGGTACAAGGAGCGTTACGTGTGTAAGCATCACTGGTACAGTGGGTGTTACGTGTGTAAGCGTCACTGGTACATGGGGTGTTACGTGTGTAAGCGGCACTGGTACAGAGAGCATTACGTGTGTAAGTGGCACTGGTACATGGGGTGTTACGTGTCTAAGTAGCACTGGTACAAGGAGCATTACGTGTGTTAGCGGCACTGGTACAGAGAACATTATGTGTGTAAGCGTCACTGGTACAGGGGGTGTTACGTGTCTAAGCAGCACAGGTACAGGGAGCATTACGCGTGTAAGCGTCACTGGTACAGGGGGTGTTACGTGTGTAAACGGCACTGGTACAGAGAGTATTACATGTGTAAGCATCACTGGTACAGGGGGTGTTATGTGTCTAAGTAGCACTGGTACAAGGAGCGTTACGTGTGTAAGCAACACTGATACAGTGGGTGTTACGTGTGTAAGCGTCACTGGTACAGGGGGTGTTACATGTGTAAGCGGCACTGGTACAAGGAGCATTACGTGTGTAAGCGGCACTGGTACAAAGAGCATTATGTGTGTAAGCATCACTGGTACAGGGGGTGTTACGTGTCTAAGCGGCACAGGTACAGGGAGCATTACGCGTGTAAGCGTCACTGGTACAGGGGGTGTTACGTGTGTAAGCGGCACTGGTACAGAGAGTATTACATGTGTAAGCATCACTGGTACAGGGGGTGTTATGTGTCTAAGTAGCACTGGTACAAGGAGCGTTACGTGTGTAAGCAACACTGATACAGTGGGTGTTACGTGTGTAAGCGTCACTGGTACAGGGGGTGTTACATGTGTAAGCGGCACTGGTACAAGGAGCATTACGTGTGTAAGCGGCACTGGTACAAAGAGCATTATGTGTGTAAGCATCACTGGTACAGGGGGTGTTACGTGTCTAAGCAGCACAGGTACAGGGAGCATTACGCGTGTAAGCGTCACTGGTACAGGGGGTGTTACGTGTGTAAGCGGCACTGGTACAGAGAGTATTACAGCATCACTGGTACAGGGGGTGTTACGTGTCTAAGTAGCACTGGTACAAGGAGCGTTACGTGTGTAAGCATCACTGGTACAGTGGGTGTTACGTGTGTAAGCGTCACTGGTACAGGGGGTGTTACGTGTGTAAGCGGCACTGGTACAGAGAGCATTATGTGTGTAAGTGGCACTGGTACAGGGGGTGTTACGTGTCTAAGTAGCACTGGTACAAGGAGCATTACGCGTGTAAGCGGCACTGGTACAGAGAGTATTATGTGTGTAAGCATCACTGGTACAGGGGGTGTTACGTGTCCAAGTAGCACTGGTACAAGGAGCGTTATGTGTGTAAGCATCACTGGTACAGTAGGTGTTACGTGTGTAAGCGTCACTGGTACAGGGGGTGTTACGTGTGTAAGCGGCACTGGTACAGAGAGCATTATGTGTGTAAGCGTCACTGGTACAGGGTGTGTTACGTGTCTAAGCAGCACTGGTACAGGGAGCATTACGTGTGTAAATGTCACTGGTACAGGGTGTGTTACGTGTGTAAGCGGAACTGATACAGGGAGCATTACTTGTGTAAGCAGCACTGGTACAGGGAGCATTACGTGTGCAAGCGTCACTGTTACAAGGTGCATTACATGTGTAAGCATCACGGGGGTGTTACATTCCTAAGTTGCACTGGTACAGGAGGCGTTACATGTTTAATCGTCACTGGTACAGGGGGTGTTACGTGTCTAAGCGGCACTGGTACAGGGAGCGTTACATGTGTAAGCATCATTGGTACAGGGGACGTAACTCATGCAGGCGTCACTGGTACAGGGAGCATTATGTGTGTAAGTATCACTGGTACAGGGGGTGTTACATGTCTAAGCAGCACTGGTACAGGAAGCGTTACATGTGTAAGCGTCACTGGTACAGGGGGTGTCACGTGTGTAAGCGGCACTGGTACAGAGATCATTATGTGTGTAAGAGTCACTGGTACAGGGGGTGTTACGTGTCTAAGCGGCACTGGTACAGGGGGTGTTACGTATGTAAGCATCACTACTACAGAGGGCGTTATGTGTGTAATTGTCTCTGGTACAGGGGGTGTTACTTGTGTAAGCGTCACTACTACAGGGGGTATTATGTGCGCTGTCCCTTTGTAAAGTATGGGAGGATGCAAATTTATAGTTTGCAGGGAGGCGCCCTGGCTGCAACTGTACTCTAATTAAAATCAAATAAAAATGTATATTCTAGCTATACTGGTATTGCTATATTATCCCCTACACCATTACAGCTTTTCACATTACTGTGCTCACCACATTCTAATATAAATATTGGTATTTTTTTATATGCAGTTCCCACAGAATGTAAGCTGCTGCAGTGCTGAGGATGAATGTGACCAATCCCTAGTACTTTTAAGGGTATGTGGGACCATGAGTCCCACTTGTTCTTAGTGAAGTTGTAAACACTAATTTATGATTAATTCTGTAATTAAATTCTGTAATTTTATAAATATAGTAATAGTAATAGAAATAAATTAAGTAAAATGTACCTTTAAACAAACTAATCCTGTATGTAGAGAAAAAAACAGTTCCACCTATGGTGTACAATCCTACTTGCGCTCCAAATTGTCCTCAATTCTGAGTAAATCTTCAATGTGATGATTTCATAGAAGGATTCGTCAATCTGTATATTCCAATGATGATCACATAAAAAAACAACAATAATATAGTGTAATTCTGTAAAATAGAAACTTAGTAACACCCTTGGTGGCAGAAGAAATGAGATGGGTGTATAATATGTCCCAATCCGGTTACAAGATCCTTCCTTCCTTTCACAGCACCCAAGGTGTGGAGAGAGTGGATGTTTACAGACTCTTACATGTATGCTTACTTGTAACAAGTAGATATGAAGCATATAAAGGTTTCTTTAGGACTTCTGTAATGTCCTCACTGGATATACTGTAGATGAAGATCAGAATCCCTCACGATATGGATGTGAAACCAATACAAATGGGGCCGTATTAAAAGCCCAAAGTATTTATTCTTATTAAAAAAATGACATACATAAAAATATTTTAGTCAGACAACCGTACCGTAAAGATGTTATGTACAATCCACTAGAAAATGTAACCCGGGTATCAATATGTGTATTGGGTACAGTTTACGGATATAGATTGTCCGCCTAAAACACAAACACTGTATCTACACGTTTTGATGCACTGCAGAGTCTTTGTCAAGGTGTCAGTGTGTTAAGCTCTCCCAGGAAAGATCACAGGCCCTATAACAGGAGACAGGTCTGGTACATACAGCAATACCCCTCTTTAATTACCCGGGGATAGATGGGAGTGGGACAAGAATCGTTGGAACACAGCTCCTTTCCTGCAGCTCCCATCTATCCCTGGTAGTTACACATTTTGCTAAGGTCTTCTACACCCAAATAACCTATCATGCAATCAGTTACTTCCAGAGGTCACATACAGCTATTAATAGATTGGAGTCCACCTTTTTAGAAATGTTTTAATTTATTTCAAATAAATACACCAGTTTGTGATAGGTACTGTACTTAATTTGGTTACTGCAATTCCTAACATGACTTTAGAGAAACTAAACTACAGTAAATGACCAAACAGGTTTTTAATGTGTCAGCACCCATGTATGTTCAAAAGACCAGATCGCAGACGTCCAGAGTGGATGCTTGGACATTATCCCCTCAACAGGTTGGTCTGATGGTTGTTCTACCACTGTTAAAAATAATGGATGATGTTATGATTTTATTTAGTGATGGTAGAATAGTGCATTCATTAAGCTCTTGTTTAAGTAATGAGGTCAACTAAAAAAGGATTATTTCCTTTAATAACAATGTCTGCTTGACTGACACTTGTACAATTACATTACAGACATATTTAATAGATTGTATCGGTCTCAGTAACCTCTCTGCAGTCAGTATAGTGGAAATGTATTGAAAATAATCAGTGTCTACTTTTCTCTCTTTCAAGATTTGCATTTTAACTGAAACTCAGATTCACATTCATATTGTCTGCTTTCATAATTATTAGCTGTGGAAAAAGGTTGATTGGTGACTCTACATGAAGCTACATTTACAAATAAAAATGAAAATCTCACAGAGAATTTGATTTAAATGAATGTCTTTTGATCTTCTTAACCGCTGACTTTTACTTAGGGAAATCACAGTCAGCCTTAATCTACTTTCATAAAACTCCAGCAAGTATTAAAAAGTAATGAACTAACAAGATTGTTTGTTAATGCTTCATAAAAGTAATAATTATCAATCATTTCCATGTGTCTTACTAAATCAAGACATGGTCATAGAATTCCCAAAGAGATGGGAATATGTTCAGAAAATGTGAACCTCATTATTAAGGATGCTGAAAAATAAATAACTGCCTGAAGAGTTTCAGCAGAAGTCTGTAAAAGTCTTCTCTACTATAATACCAGTAGGCAGCAATAATTACAAATTTATAAATATTTATAGTATTACTTTGTGTATCTGCAATAACTGGTGAACATACAGCAGTTCCTATCATTTACAGTAGTTATAATTCTAAATCTTTTTGAACAAATATATATTAGTGCACTATCATCAGATATGTCCTCATACATCTTTGCTGCAGTCACGCCAAACAGCCCTTCTTGGCACGCCAGGTCATTTGAGAATCTTCATAGATGGGTAGTCTGTTTTGCTCCTTTATTGTCGAAAATACATCTTATCTGCAATGCAATATGACTAGGATGCAAAAGCGGATTGTGCTGATTAATGTGATCTATGACACTTGTGTATCTGTGCGCAACTGAGTGTCTGAATCTGCATGCAAAGTGTTACAATGTAACAGCTGCCGCTTTTTACTAATACAAGTTCTGCTCCGCTTAGTATAAAGACTCAGTCACACACAATATACAAGAATCATATACCAAATTAATCAACACAGTCTCCTCATGCATCCTAGTCCATTGTGTTGTGACTGGACCACATTTTCATAAAAAAGACACCTGAAAATAGAAGAGTTGCGCGGTACCTGGTGGCTCACTCACGCCAGGCATCTCATGCTGTATGGCGTATTTAGGATAGATGTATGAGAATGCATCTGTAATTTCTCATATAACAATGTGGACAGTGAGCAATTGCAACTGAGCAATTGTAAGACCTGGAGTGGATGAGCAACTTTTAAATGTATTCATATACAGTATGGTAGACACAGATTACTGATTTTTAAATTGAACTGAAATACAGATGGGTCATCCGTTATCTTGGCTGACTGAGGCGTTGGTTGCGATCAGGCATACGCATCGTGCCTAGGTGCAAAGAGGCCCGCCTAGTTGAAGGGAGGCGCACAGAGCGTTTGGCGTTACCTTTGAGTGTAATACCTAAGATCATCCACCAGATGTCGCTTTTTAAAATCACCAATGCACATGTGTGTGGTCTCCATTAAAATACAATACTGAACTACAGCGTAAGAACTACTTTACTGGTGCATCTCATTACGCTACATTATGCTACAGTATGTCATACAGTCTATAACATTATATACAGTATAGTTGCAAATAGTAAAGCATATACAGATGCAAACCGACAAGTTACAGATACAGTATGGTCTATTAATGTTAGGGATATGTGAGCGTCCAAATACCATAGTATTAAGTATAATGGGGAGAGATAAAAGCTCCTCCCTAAGTTCCTGGATGCCAAATCTATTCTATCAGGCAAGCAGCTATACCTAGAGACAGATAATTGGTTCAATACAAAATCTCACACACACAGCAGGTATAAAATTGGAAAAAGGAATTATCAGTGCTATATCTATAGAAGGTTGGGTTCCTCAGATTCACAAGCAGCTCCCAAAGGCACTATTCTACTCAAAGTCTCATCACTTTTCACCCACATCTGGTAGCCATTAGTATTTCCATATCTTATTGGAGCTTAATGAAAAAAGAAGATCCTCAACAGTTACCATAGCCAGTATGCACAGCTTTGAACCTTAAGCTGGCTTTGCAGACTTTCACAGTTTTGTAAATTACATATTTGAAAGAAAATGTATAAATATGCTGTATTTCATATAGTTATATAGTTAGAGGTACTGTATAAATTGGATGGTTTACACAAGGAGCTCTAGGATAGAAGTATGAAAATATGAAGAGATGAGTTTTGAAAGAGTATTTAAAGGATTGGGGACTCTGATTGAGACAAGGAGTTTCATAGGTAGTGAGAAGCACAGTTAGTACTAGGAGGCAAGAATAACTACAACCTGAGATTACACAATCAACAAAATTGAGTTTATAATTTCGGTGTTCTCTTGCTATGCATTTTGGAGGTATTGTCATGCAATTCAATGTGACAGCTTATTTATTATTCTGGATGGTAAGACTATGCTTTCCTTTTATCCGTATGAATGATTACAAAAACTATAACATACTGTACACAGAATATTTTTTTAATAACTTCTTTCACTTTTTAAAAATATCTTTTACACCTTGCAAACTGAAGGGTAAAATGCAATTTGCTGGGTTATAATTTCTTTTAAATTCCCCTTCATAGATAGTCTTTACAGACTGTGGCCTACCCAATTTATTAGCAATTGTGGGGTTGCAACTAATTGATACATACATTTGCTTTTCCTTTTCTTAAGTTATCCTCATCTGTGAGGAATTGTACTTGGTGTATAATGCACATTGAAAAAAACTGAATTTTTTTTTGAAAGGGATTACATTACAAAAAATATATAAAACCAGATAAATCGAATAGATTCTGCTCCTAAAATGCATGTTAGTCCAAGTTCTATTCAAGATTCAATTATATCATTCCTATCATCCAGGTTTCAAGAGCAATGTATTTTCCTAGCAAACTGACACTAAAGATTGCAGTTCTGAGACTCATTTAGAAAGAATAATTTCTGCTGTCTCTGCTTCAGTGAATAAAATAGTGGATGCCATTTATTTTATTCACATTTTCCTATTGGATAAATGTTTGTAACAGAGATTCATACAGCTGGTAATATTCAATTGGTTTCAAAGTTACCTTCACATTGCTTTGGATTAAGTTTATTATACATCAGAGTTAGATCACACAGGGCCTTGTTTTATGTATTTCAATATTTGCCCATTCGGAATAAAGAGGTGTTAACCCTCCAACTGGAACCTAGTAGTATTTTTAAAAAAACTTTTGTGAAGTTTCATCTCCACCACATTTGTGCTGTCCCATGGAAGCCATTTGAATGCAACATCCACTTTCCAGCTCATACCACCTGATTGAGGTTGGCCAGTGGTTCCCTTTGCTCCACTCCCAGTGATGCTTAAGCTTGTTCACTTGCTGCCATGGCCTATGCAACCAGTTTCTGGTCTGTGCACCAATCAAGCTTAACTGTTGCTTGGAACCTGCAGTCCACCCATTGTTGTTGGTGTATCGGACACTTGATGTTGTCAACTTAGGATCTCATCTCCTGCTGCTCCATGGCTGGTCTTGGCATCAGCACAGTTGAAGTCCCTGGTAGCTTCAGTAGATAACCTGAAGGTAAGTGGCTCACTATTCATTTTCCCTGGCAGCTGGATAACAACCCCGCCTGCGATTTCTCCCTGGTGTCCTCTGAATATAGTAACAACTGTATTGAAGTTATTTGTTTGTCTGGCACTTGATTACTGTTTCTACCTCAAACTCCCTGCACCCAACATGTGACCTTTCTAATTGTTATTGCTACTACTCATAGCTAGATAGATATTGCTTTTAAAAAAAATAGTATTTCTAAAAGATTCATCATAGATCTTAAATTCAAACACATCTGAGTCTTTAAAGGCAAAAATATGATATAGCATACATCAATTCTGCATAAAATGTTGTTACACATTTCACTGGACCACTGCTGACTTGATTATGACTTCAAAGTTTTCTGATGATAGAAATCCCAAATCTTGGGGTAAGAATAGTACATTTTATTCCTTGCAAGCATTTAGCCAGTTTCCTGTCATTAGTACAAACAGTTGGGGGAGCCTACACCAAAAAGGACTTGCCCTCCTCTGTGGTTCTTTGATGATGTTTACTCCCAGAATCAAAAAGTGTTGCTGTTTGACCTGGTCCATGCTCCTAAAGTTGCTCTTCTCAATATATACCCTCACCAAGTCCTTCCTCAACAGATATACAGTACGTGCTACTGTAGGTTTCATTTTTATTGCAGTGCAAGCCACTATTGTGCTATGTTGGAAAAATGTTTAAAGTGTTTTTTTAAAGTTCATGGAAACTGCCTCTGTGCTTTATTCATTCTCAGCTATCTCACCCTTTATGAAGTGGTTTGCCTGGAATGAATACTTTACAGATAGTGAAGGTAGCCCTTAATCCAGACCTAACCTTTCCATTGTTTCTTGTTTATTATTGCATCTTTCTCTGTGTTTGCCTGCTACATTCTTATTTTCTCTGTTTTTTTTATTTAACTATTGTGTTTAATGGCATTTCTCCTTGACCCTAACCTTGTTTTTTCTGTATATCACAAAACTATTTTTGTTAAATAATAATAAATACTATTGATGAAAAAATTCTTTAAATTACCATAAATTTATAGTAAATACATGGATACACAGAAAAAGAGTATGCCCTAGTACTAGGGATCATGATATCCAGTGTTAAATATCTAAGTGCATAAGGAATATAGTTTATTTTACTAATACAATACACGTGCATATTTCGTAGGTACACAGTTATACCTATCATATAATGGGGGTCATTCTGACCCAATCACTCGCTGCAGTTTGTCGCAACACTGCAATCGGGTCGGAACTGCGCATGTGCTGGTGCCGCAGTGCGCCAGCGCATGGCAGTCATCGGTGCCCAGCGATCGCCTCTGAGACAGAGGCGGTCGCTGGGTGGGAGAAGGATGAACGGCGGCATAAAGCCGCCATTTAGGGGGAGTGGTCTGGCCAACGCAGGCATGGTCGGACCATTGGAGGGGCAGGCTGCGGCGGCTGTGTGATGTGTCACGCAGCTGCTGCGGCCAGCGGAAGCAACGAGTAATTCCCGGCCAGCCGCAGGAGCTGCACTGGCTGGGAGTTACTCCTCAAATACAAAGGCATCGCTGATGTGCTATGCTTTTGTATT
This sequence comes from Pseudophryne corroboree, assembly GCF_028390025.1. Classification (NCBI taxonomy): domain Eukaryota; kingdom Metazoa; phylum Chordata; class Amphibia; order Anura; family Myobatrachidae; genus Pseudophryne; species Pseudophryne corroboree. The sequence continues at coordinate 280,490,395 of NC_086451.1, read as the reverse complement.
TGTGCGGGGGGGCCAGCACTGACATGCGGGGCAGACTAGCCCTGTGCTGGGCGTCCCCCCGCATGTCTGAGTTTACGATCGTAGCTGTGCTAAACTTAGCACAGCTACGATCAACTCAGAATGACCCGCCATATACCCTAACCCTCTATCCATAGAGTGACCTTTATAAAGACATTGGTTCACTTATAAGATACATGTACCTTTAAACAGAGTTTGGAAATCAGCAGACTCTTTGTGTGTAATAGAATTGGAATTAGCACCAAATAAGGCTAACCAGCTTCTAGCTGGTACCCTGTCCTAATATGAGATTAACACTGAAGAAAACTGATTCTACCAAGATGCATCAGATCAGTGGGAGTGGGATCAGTGGGAGTGGTAAAAGAATTGGGTGTAACCATGTATTATAAAAATAAGTGAATCGCCATGTTTTCTCTGTTAATGTCTTTGACCCAAGCTTACAGGATGCTGCCTCTCAGCTTGTATGCGGGTGTGGTCTTTTAAATAAATAATGAATTGTTTTATAAAATCTGACTTCAATTCGATCTTTTACTTAGATGCAACAAAGAACAACAAATGGTTAAAATTAGGATTAAACACCAGATATAACATAAAAAGTGGGAATGCAAGTTTCAGGTCACTAAATTTAAATTATTGTTTCAATGAGAAGATAATTGAATAATGGAAATAAATGTTATGAAGTTTGAGGATAACTTATATTATCTTGTGAAGTATCCTATACAGTCGAAAAAGACATCAGGAGCTTTATTTAAAAAGGAAAGCAAAAAAGCAGGAAAAAACAATGCAACTTTCCACTTACCTGTTTTCTCCACATTTATATTTTTTGGATGTTGAGACAACAGAGCCCAGTGCCATCTTACGACTTTGTATTTGTTTTTTTATTTCCCACGTCCATGCATTTTAAAGGAGCATTCCTTGTTAAGCTGCGTTCATCTGAGTTTACAATTGCAAAATCACTATTACTATTTAATGTGTTGCACTATTTGTTGTTATTTATTTTTTCTGCAGTGCTGTCGGTATGTTTGGACAACCAATTAGTGCATCCTGGGGATTCAGTGCATATCAAACATCTATAAATTTTGTGTTCCTCATAGTCCAGGTGCACTGTTTGAAGTTTGTATTTTTTTTTATCATAAATGATATATTTTTAAATTGATTATTTAATTTGGTCCATAATTCAGTGTAATCTTGGTTTTAGAGTGTTGTTTCATATGTAGTTCTGAATGTTTCAATATTTGCTGTTACGATATGAATTTCTTCCCATGCTTCCACTATTACAAGGAGTATCATATCCAAACTGCACTAGTATAGCAATCCAATGCCCCAAAATTCCACATTGATCCTCCCTATAGTAGAAGCATTATCGACCCAAAAACCCTGTGATATTAATTTTTGTCTAAAATAAACATAGAGGTGAAATATTTTCTACATGCAACCACAATCATTCCTAATTTTAACAGTTAATAATATATATTCACAATGTTACTTTCTGATCCTTTCTCTTTTTTTTAAATATAGTCTGTTTATTGAACTGTATAAAACCTGAATAATAAGGCTTTTACATAATTGTGTACATTAAAAACATAATAAATGTCTAAACAAGAATAAAATTCTGGAATAAATGTAAATAACAAAACTATGCTGTGGTTTATTATTTTCTAAAGTAGTTGGGTCTAAAAACCAGAACTATCCCATGTGACAGTCAATTAGCGTGTTAATTAAATCCAAAGTCCATCATAAGAAAAAAACCCTGTATGAGGTGTGAAGATGGGTAGTGTAAAGATAAAGGAAATATAATAGAAAGAGAAGGAAGGAAAGAGATGGAGCAAAAGATAAGAATAAAAAAAAGATATAAAATAGAAATAATTCATGCCTAATTACCACTTAGCTTATGCAAGGCCTAATATAATAGTAAACATGTGTATGCACAGTGTTATTTCACTGCTCCATTAAGTGAGCTGTTGTACTAGAAACCATGTTAAGTTTTTGAAAACCTTTAAAATCTACTCCTATGTATGGAGCGGTAGGCTGTCTATACACTTTATGTCCCCCATTTTTTATGAAAGGAAAGTACCCCATTCTTAATGTGAAAGATAGCAATATGGCACTAGTAGTTTAGTACAGTTTGTCTAACAGGGCAGTATTCAATTCTCCTAATGTTGGAACTGTATGAGCTATACAATGTCTTAGAATGACCAGCTACGCAATCATAACCATTACTGACAAAATAGGAATCGGGTGTGACAGAGTAGGTCTTGTCACCCAAGAGGAAAAATCTGCAAAAAGTTAAGAACCTGCTGATCTTGGAAATCGGATTTGAAATGACATGTAGCGGTAATCAAGAATATTACACCAGAACTTCTTAATCTTTCGGCAAGAGCATAGGATATGGGCAAAGGTAGCAATATGAGTCCGGCAAGAATCAGTTTCGATGGTAGCAAAGTATTTCCTTTAAGAAGGTGAAATATACTGTACAATCACTTAAGAACCCAGATATGGGTTTCCTGTAAACAGGCTGACTTTAAAGCTGGTAAAAAAATATAGCAATGAATGGTAGCATATCTATGATATCAGGTAAGTCTGGGATTTTAGATCTACAAGCCGCAGAGGTGGTTACCCATGTAGAGGCAGAACATCTTGTCAATTCCAGGTAAAGATATTGCAATCTAAAAATATGAGTACAACTAAGAATGTTTTTTAAAATAGGATTAGGCTGTGCTGAACCCAGGGGGTTATTCAAGGATTGACTGTAGTGGTGGGACTATGAAAAAAAGCATGTGCAGAGTGCAGGGTAAGGTATATCACTCCTGTATTTGTGTGAAGGAAAGTAGTCACCCACCAGTGTCAAAAACTTCAGTAATAGCACTAATCCCCTTCCATCTCCAGAATTTGTTAACCGGGTTATCTAGAGGGGGGTGGGGAGGGTTGCTCCATAGGGGAATATAAGAAGTGGAACATTGATCACTCTGAAGGCATTTGTCCAAGCCTTACAAAAGAAGATATTAGTCTGACATGAAACTAGAATCTTGGTGATGGGGATATGAAGTAAGGCTACCGGATAGTATGGGAAAAACAATGCTTCCCTCAGAATAGTTTTAGTAAAATTATTCAGGTGGAAAAGCCAATCTGATGCATAGCTAAAAAGAGCTGATTTAGCAAACACCAAAATATGCAGCATACCCAGTCCTCCTGGCATTTTTGATGTGTGGGTACGTACACGAGGCATGCAAGGTTTATCATTTTGTTATATAAATTTAGAGAACAAAAGAGTGCATGCTTTTTGGAAATCGTATTTGGGAGCATTTTAAAGTAGGTAAGTCAATTTAGGGAAGACAGCAGACTTCACCACTGCAATCCTACCAAACAAGGAGAGTTCAAGGACCATCCAAGAGTCTAATTGGGTCTTTATTCAAGCAATTTTTTGCCCATAATTAATACTATAAAGTTGAGAAAGTCAAGAGGGAATGTAAATCCCAAGTATTTAAATTTGTGCAGGGTAATTGTAAATATGGATGACAGGTGAGAATATTGGGGAGAGCCATCAGTAGAGGCAAGAGGGAGTAACTCAGATTTATTAACATTAATCCAATAGCCAGCAAATTAACTGAATTTATGGATAATGTCAAAGATAGTGGGAATAGACAGTGAGGGATTGGAGATGAGAAGGACCATATCATCTGCGAAAAACAGTAGTTTAGATTCTACATTCCCAATGGTTGTGCCTGTGAAATGCTTTGCCTGTTATAGGTCAATAGCAAGCAGCTCCAAAGCAGCCCCAAAAAGCAATGGGGACAATGGGCCACCTTGTCTCATGCCACCTTTGTATAATAAAAAGGAAGGGAGAGAAATTTTGGTAAATAGTTGGGTGGACTGATTGCAATAAAGTGTTTTCAGAATACAGATGAATTCTGCAGGACCAAATTGATAGAACATCCTGAATAGGTTATCCAAGTTACCAGATCAAGTGCCTTTTCTGCATCTTAAAATAATAACCCAGGACCACCCTCCGAACACTCCAGGGATTTAGTTAAATCCTTCTGGATATTGGTTACAGAGTTCCTGCTTCAGATATATCCGCTTTGTCAGGGTGTATAATCTCTGGCAAAAGGACATTCTTCTTTTCCACCAGTATTTTAGTATATAATTTATAGTCAACATTGAGCAATGAGATAGGTCTGTGTGAGGAGTGGAGCAAAGGATCCTTGCTTGGTTTCAATAATTCCTGTACTAAGGCTGAGTTGAAATGTAAAAGGGGGGAGGGAGTGAGAGTTAAAAATCAAGCTACAAAAGGCAGTAAGAGGATCTTGAAGAATTCACCAGTAAGGCAATCAGGGCCTGGGGTTTTCATGGGTTTAAGGGTAGTGATAGTGGCTGTGACTTCTGAAGGTGTGATCTGAGCAATAAGGATTCCCACCTTTTCAGTGGAAAGTTGTGTTAGCAAAGTTTGCCACACAAAAGACTGATATTATCATTCCTTGAATCTCAAGAACCTATAGATGTGGAGAATATTTTTGGAGTATATCTAAAATCACTTTCCCATCAAAATGAGTAACATAATGTTCATCATTCATAGTTGCAACATTAGAATTACCCCTTTCCATCCTAAGGAGCTTAGATATTAAACAACTAGATTTGTTATCATATTGGAAGAAGGTGTGCTTCCCAGTCATCAAAAATCTATTGTGTCAGAATTTGATCAAAATGTAATTTTGCTTCATGAAATTTCTGTTTATTATCTTGGGAAGGGATCATTTAAAGATCTGCAAGACAGAGTGCTCTTTCTTATATTTGGACATAAAAAACATTATGACTCCTCAAAGAACCCCCTTAATAGATTTCCAGAAAAGTCTGGGGTCTGTAGCATGAGATGCATTATTGAAAAGGTAATTGTTTCTTGCCTTTTCAAATATGGATTTAAATTTCACAGTTTTCCATATTTTCTGAAAAATAACAATGTGAGTGAGTACCTAAAGTATATCTACCTTGAAGAGTGATACATAATATAAAATATAATATAATGGGATCAATAGTAGCTTCCATGACCCTGGTGGATAGGGTGGAGGACACAAGAAAATATCTAATCTAGAAAAGACATTGTGAGTGGTGGAATAGCAGGTGAACTCTAATTCAATAGAATGTCGCATTCTCCATATATCGAGAAGATCGAGCTGTTCTAGCATATAATTGAGATTTATCTTGGGAGGGCGATAGCACTGATTAGAAGAGCCTTTCCTACCAAGTACAGGAGAATACGTATGAACAAAGATAGTGCACACTCTATAGGCGCTCACCAATGACCAATTAGCCCCATGTGTACTAAACAATTAGGTTATAAGTACAAATACATTCACCCTTATTGGGATGTTAGTCCTCAAAGGTAAACCACGATTTTTCTGTTTAAATTCTTTTCCTTCACATATGAGACTCAGGTCCAATTGATTGGTCCTTTGGAAGACCTGAAACAATATATACCTCTATTCCCAATATATAGAGAATATTAAGAGGTACAAAGGATAGCAGACATAGTGTAAAATTGTTTAAAACCACACAGGATTTATTTCCACAGATTACACTTACAGAAAGGTTAAAATATAACAGCATGTAAATATGACTCCATGGATCAAAACACGGATATATCACCCAGAGGGATCCGATGCCACAGATGTAGAACAGTGTGGGGTGCAAATAAGCTATCCGGAAAGCTTACAGCATACAGGATCAGAACTCCAGGCTGATGATGTATTCCGCAGGTACCAGGGTCAGAGTCCAGAATAGAATAAACGGGTCACGCTTGACGCGTATCGGACATAAAGTCCTTCCTCAGAAGCATGACCCATGGCGCATATACACTTGAAACATTTGTTTTATCCAAGTACAGGAGAAGCCACATAATTGAAATTACCTCCCACAGTAACTGAAGCAACATAAGGTTGCCATAAATTAGAGTGAGAAGGACTTCTCGTAAATAGTGGGGGCATAAACATTGCATAAGGTATAACATGAACCATCTAATGTTATATCCAGAATAATATAATGGCCTAAATGGTCAACTGCACGATACTGAATGTCAAAAGGGATGTTTTATGGATGAGGATGGCTACCCCTCTAGCTTTTGAAGTAAAAGAGGAGTATGCAACCATCTGATATCTTAGCATACATTGTTTTTTATACAGGAGAAGATTGGGACATCGGGACACCAGACCAGATCCTGGTTAGCTGGTCCGGTTGTCCCCTCAGCAGCCACCTGTCCCTCATCCTCCAGGCCGCTGCCGCATTCGCAGCTCAGCTCAGATCCAGCAGCACTAAGTGAGAGCTTCTGCGCATGCTCAAAAGCTCAATAAAGAAAAAAGGAAACATGGCAGCCAGGGATGCTGCTGCGCATGCACAGCCACAGCAGCTCCCCAATTAGTCTTTGCAGAGCCCAGACCATGAATGACGGTTCTGCCACCAGCTCACCCCAAAACAAGCAGGAGCAGCTGCCTGGCCCTGCTGCTATATAAAAACAGAAGCCGGTGCCATGCCAATTCTACCTGCAACACATTGGTAAATAGAGTGCCTGTATGATTATGTACCGTATGTACTGTATATAGAGTGCCTGTATGATTATAAGAACTATCTGCAAAAATATATCTATATATATATATATATATATATATCTATATCTATCTATCTATCTATCTATATATATATATATACACAGTGTATATAAATTATATTTGTGTAATTATATATATAAAATGATATATATATATATATATATATATACAGTATATAATTATATATGTATATATATTAGTGATGAGCGGGTTCGGTTTCTCGGAAACCGAACCCCCCGAACTTCAGCTTATTTTACACGGGTCCGAGCAGGCTCGGATCCTCCCGCCTTGCTCGGTTAACCCGAGCGCGCCCGAACGTCATCATCCCGCTGTCGGATTCTCGCGAGGCTCGGATTCTATCGCGAGACTCGGATTCTATATAAGGAGCCGCGCGTCGCCGCCATTTTCACACGTGCATTGAGATTGATAGGGAGAGGACGTGGCTGGCGTCCTCTCCGTTTAGACTAGAGTAGAGACACTTGATTGTTGATTTACTAATTTTGGGGAGCATATTAGGAGTACTACTTGCTGTTGCTGATAGTGTGACCAGTGACCACCAGTTTAATTAATCCGTTCTCTGCCTGAAAAAAAACGATACACAGTGTGACACAGTCACATACCATATCTGTGCTCAGCCTCAGTGTGCTGCATCATATGTAATACTGTATATCTGACTGTGCTGAGTGCTCACTGCTCACACAGCTTAATTGTGGGGGAGACTGGGGAGCAGTTATAGCAGGAGTACATATTTTAAGTACAGTGCACACTTTTGCTGCCAGAGTGCCACTGCCAGTGTGACTGACCAGTGACCACTGACCACCAGTATATTGTGATTGTCTGCTGACCACCAGTATATTGTGATTGTCTGCCTGAAAAAGTTAAACACTCGTCGTGTGGTGTTTTTTATTCTATAAACGCATTCTGCTGACAGTGTCCAGCAGGTCCGTCATTATATAATATATACCTGTCCGGCTGCAGTAGTGATATATATATATTTTTTATATCATTATCATCCAGTCTATATTAGCAGCAGACGCAGTACGGTAGTCCACGGCTGTAGCTACCTCTGTGTCGGCAGTCGCTCGTCCATCCATAATTGTATACCACCTACCAGTGGTGTTTTTTTTTTTTCTATCTTCTTGATACTAGTAGCTTACTTTAGGAGTCTGCAGTGCTGAGCTGACAGTGTCCAGCAGGTCCGTCATTATATAATATATACCTGTCCGGCTGCAGTAGTGATATATATATATATATATTTTATATCATTATCATCCAGTCTATATTAGCAGCAGACGCAGTACGGTAGTCCACGGCTGTAGCTACCTCTGTGTCGGCAGTCGCTCGTCCATCCATAATTGTATACCACCTACCGGTGGTGTTTTTTTTTTTTTCTATCTTCTTGATACTAGTAGCTTACTTTAGGAGTCTGCAGTGCTGAGCTGACAGTGTCCAGCAGGTCCGTCATTATATAATATATACCTGTCCGGCTGCAGTAGTGATATATATATATTTTATATCTCATTATCATTCAGTCTATATTAGCAGCAGACGCAGTACGGTAGTCCATGGCTGTAGCTACCTCTGTGTCGGCAGTCGCTCGTCCATCCATAATTGTATACCACCTACCCGTGGTGTTTTTTTTTTTCTTCTATCTTCTTGATACTAGTAGCTTACTTTAGGAGTCTGCAGTGCTGAGCTGACAGTGTCCAGCTGGTCCGTCATTATATAATATATACCTGTCCGGCTGCAGTAGTGATATATATATTTTATATCTCATTATCATCCAGTCTATATTAGCAGCAGATGCAGTACGGTAGTCCACGGCTGTAGCTACCTCTGTGTCGGCAGTCGCTCGTCCATCCATAATTGTATACAACCTACCCGTGGTGTTTTTTCTTTTTCTTCTATCTTCTTGATACTAGTAGCTTACTTTAGGAGTCTGCAGTGCTGAGCTGACAGTGTCCAGCAGGTCCGTCATTATATAATATATACCTGTCTGGCTGCAGTAGTGATATATATATATTTTATATCTCATTATCATCCAGTCTATATTAGCAGCAGACGCAGTACGGTAGTCCACGGCTGTAGCTACCTCTGTGTCGGCAGTCGCTCGTCCATCCATAATTGTATACCACCTATCCGTGGTGTTTTTTTTTTCTATCTTCTTGATACTAGTAGCTTACTTTAGGAGTCTGCAGTGCTGAGCTGACAGTGTCCAGCAGGTCCGTCATTATATAATATATACCTGTCCGGCTGCAGTAGTGATATATATATATATTTTATATCTCATTATCATCCAGTCTATATTAGCAGCAGATGCAGTACGGTAGTCCACGGCTGTAGCTACCTCTGTGTCGGCAGTCGCTCATCATCCATAAGTATACTAGTATCCATCCATCTCCATTGTTTACCTGAGGTGCCTTTTAGTTGTGCCTATTAAAATATGGAGAACAAAAATGTTGAGGTTCCAAAAATAGGGAAAGATCAAGATCGACTTCCACCTCGTGCTGAAGCTGCTGCCACTAGTCATGGCCGAGACGATGAAATGCCATCAACGTCGTCTGCCAAGGCCGATGCCCAATGTCATAGTACAGAGCATGTAAAATCCAAAACACCAAATATCAGTAAAAAAAGGACTCAAAAATCTAAAATAAAATTGTCGGAGGAGAAGCGTAAACTTGCCAATATGCCATTTACCACACGGAGTGGCAAGGAACAGCTGAGGCCCTGGCCTATGTTCATGGCTAGTGGTTCAGCTTCACATGAGGATGGAAGCACTCAGCCTCTCGCTAGAAAAATGAAAAGACTCAAGCTGGCAAAAGCACAGCAAAGAACTGTGCGTTCTTCGAAATCACAAATCCACAAGGAGAGTCCAATTGTGTCGGTTGCGATGCCTGACCTTCCCAACACTGGACGTGAAGAGCATGCACCTTCCACCATTTGCACGCCCCCTGCAAGTGCTGGAAGGAGCACCCGCAGTCCAGTTCCTGATAGTCAGATTGAAGATGTCAGTGTTGAAGTACACCAGGATGAGGAGGATATGGGTGTTGCTGGCGCTGGGGAGGAAATTGACCAGGAGGATTCTGATGGTGAGGTGGTTTGTTTAAGTCAGGCACCCGGGGAGACACCTGTTGTCCGTGGGAGGAATATGGCCATTGACATGCCTTGTGAAAATACCAAAAAAATCAGCTATTCGGTGTGGAAGTATTTCAACAGAAATGCGGACAACATTTGTCAAGCCGTGTGTTGCCTTTGTCAAGCTGTAATAAGTAGGGGTAAGGACGTTAACCACCTCGGAACATCCTCCCTTATACGTCACCTGCAGCGCATTCATCATAAGTCAGTGACAAGTTCAAAAACTTTGGGCCACAGTGGAAGCAGTCCACTGACCAGTAAATCCCTTCCTCTTGTAACCAAGCTCACGCAAACCACCCCACCAACTCCCTCAGTGTCAATTTCCTCCTTCCCCAGGAATGCCAATAGTCCTGCAGGCCATGTCACTGGCAATTCTGACGAGTCCTCTCCTGCCTGGGATTCCTCCGATGCATCCTTGCGTGTAACGCCTACTGCTGCTGGCGCTGCTGTTGTTGCTGCTGGGAGTCGATGGTCATCCCAGAGGGGAAATCGTAAGACCACTTTTACTACTTCCACCAAGCAATTGACTGTCCAACAGTCCTTTGCGAGGAAGATGAAATATCACAGCAGTCATCCTGCTGCAAAGCGGATAACTGAGGCCTTGGCATCCTGGGCGGTGAGAAACGTGGTTCCGGTATCCATCATTACTGCAGAGCCAACTAGAGACTTGTTGGAGGTACTGTTTCCCCGGTACCAAATACCATCTAGGTTCCATTTCTCTAGGCAGGCGATACCGAAAATGTACACAGACCTCAGAAAAAGACTCACCAGTGTCCTAAAAAATGCAGTTGTACCCAATGTCCACTTAACCACGGACATGTGGACAAGTGGAGCAGGGCAGGCTCAGGACTATATGACTGTGACAGCCCACTGGGTAGATGTATGGACTCCCGCCGCAAGAACAGCAGCGGCGGCACCAGTAGCAGCATCTCGCAAACGCCAACTCTTTCCTAGGCAGGCTACGCTTTGTATCACCGCTTTCCAGAATACGCACACAGCTAAAAACCTCTTACAGCAACTGAGGAAGATCATCGCGGAATGGCTTACCCCAATTGGACTCTCCTGTGGATTTGTGGCATCGGACAACGCCAGCAATATTGTGTGTGCATTAAATCTGGGCAAATTCCAGCACGTCCCATGTTTTGCACATACCTTGAATTTGGTGGTGCAGAATTATTTAAAAAATGACAGGGGCGTGCAAGAGATGCTGTCGGTGGCCAGAAGAATTGCGGGACACTTTCGGCGTACAGGCACCACGTACAGAAGACTGGAGCACCACCAAAAACGCCTGAACCTGCCCTGCCATCATCTGAAGCAAGAAGTGGTAACGAGGTGGAATTCAACCCTCTATATGCTTCAGAGGTTGGATGAGCAGCAAAAGGCCATTCAAGCCTATACAATTGAGCACGATATAGGAGGTGGAATGCACCTGTCTCAAGCGCAGTGGAGAATGATTTCAACGTTGTGCAAGGTTCTGCTGCCCTTTGAAATTGCCACACGTGAAGTCAGTTCAGACACTACCAGCCTGAGTCAGGTCATTCCCCTCATCAGGCTTTTGCAGAAGAAGTTGGAGACATTGAAGGAGGAGCTAACACAGAGCGATTACGCTTGGCATGTGGGACTTGTGGATGGAGCCCTTAATTCGCTTAACAAGGATTCACGGGTGGTCAATCTGTTGAAATCAGAGCACTACATTTTGGCCACCATGCTCGATCCTAGATTTAAAACCTACCTTGGATCTCTCTTTCCGGCAGACACAAGTCTGCTGGGGTTCAAAGAACTGCTGGTGACAAAATTGTCAAGTCAAGCGGAACGCGACCTGTCAACATCTCCTCCTTCACATTCTCCCGCAACTGGGGGTGCGAGGAAAAGGCTCAGAATTCCGAGCCCACCCGCTGGCGGTGATGCAGGGCAGTCTGGAGCGACTGCTGATGCAGGGCAGTCTGGAGCGACTGCTGATGCTGACATCTGGTCCGGACTGAAGGACCTGACAACGATTACGGACATGCCATCTACTGTCACTGCATATGATTCTCTCCCCATTGAAAGAATGGTGGAGGATTATATGAGTGACCGCATCCAAGTAGGCACGTCAGAAAGTCCGTACTTATACTGGCAGGAAAAAGAGGCAATTTGGAGGCCCTTGCACAAACTGGCTTTATTCTACCTAAGTTGCCCTCCCACAAGTGTGTACTCCGAAAGAGTGTTTAGTGCCGCCGCTCACCTTGTCAGCAATCGGCGTACGAGGTTACATCCAGAAAATGTGGAGAAGATGATGTTCATTAAAATGAATTATAATCAATTCCTCCGTGGAGACACTGACCAGCAGCAATTGCCTCCACAAAGTACACAGGGAGCTGAGATGGTGGATTCCAGTGGGGACGAATTGATAATCTGTGAGGAGGGGGATGTACACGGTGATATATCGGAGGATGATGATGAGGTGGACATCTTGCCTCTGTAGAGCCAGTTTGTGCAAGGAGAGATTAATTGCTTCTTTTTTGGTGGGGGTCCAAACCAACCCGTCATTTCAGTCACAGTCGTGTGGCAGACCCTGTCACTGAAATGATGGGTTGGTTAAAGTGTGCATGTCCTGTTTATACAACATAAGGGTGGGTGGGAGGGCCCAAGGACAATTCCATCTTGCACCTCTTTTTTCTTTAATTTTTCTTTGCATCATGTGCTGTTTGGGGAGTAGTTTTTTGAAGGGCCATCCTGCGTGACACTGCAGTGCCACTCCTAGATGGGCCAGGTGTTTGTGTTGGCCACTAGGGTCGCTTAGCTTACTCACACAGCTACCTCATTGCGCCTCTTTTTTTCTTTGCGTCATGTGCTGTTTGGGGAGTAGTTTTTTGAAGGGCCATCCTGCGTGACACTGCAGTGCCACTCCTAGATGGGCCAGGTGTTTGTGTCGGCCACTTGGGTCGCTTATCTTAGTCACAGAGCTACCTCATTGCGCCTCTTTTTTTCTTTGCGTCATGTGCTGTTTGGGGAGTAGTTTTTTGAAGGGCCAGCCTGCGTGACACTGCAGTGCCACTCCTAGATGGACCAGGTGTTTGTGTCGGCCACTAGGGTCGCTTAGCTTACTCACACAGCTACCTCATTGCGCCTCTTTTTTTCTTTGCGTCATGTGCTGTTTGGGGAGTAGTTTTTTGAAGGGCCAGCCTGCGTGACACTGCAGTGCCACTCCTAGATGGGCCAGGTGTTTGTGTCGGCCACTAGGGTCGCTTAGCTTACTCACACAGCTACCTCATTGCGCCTTTTTTTCTTTGCGTCATGTGCTGTTTGGGGGGTGTTTTTTGGAAGGACCATCCTGCGTGACACTGCAGTGCCACTCCTAGGTGGGCCAGGTGTTTGTGTCGGCCACTTGGGTCGCTTAGCTTAGCCATCCAGCGACCTCGGTGCAAATTTTAGGACTAAAAATAATATTGTGAGGTGTGAGGTGTTCAGAATAGACTGAAAATGAGTGGAAATAATGGTTTTTGAGGTTAATAATACTTTGGGATCAAAATGACCCCCAAATTCTATGATTTAAGCTGTTTTTTAGGGTTTTTTGAAAAAAACACCCGAATCCAAAACACACCCGAATCCGACAAAAAATATTCGGTGAGGTTTTGCCAAAACGCGTTCGAACCCAAAACACGGCCGCGAAACCGAACCCAAAACCAAAACACAAAACCCGAAAAATTTCCGGCGCTCATCACTAATATATATATATATAATTATATATAAAACACACACACACACACACACACACACATATATACATAAACATAGTGTACAACAACTGTCACTCTGTTGAAGCAGGATACTGTGTGGTGGGGTGCCGGAAGGTAAAAAATAATGCAACCTCTTGGTCCTCATAAATGGCACTCCCGTATGCACAACTTGCAAGATGAACCCACTGGGACAGAGTCTTGCATTATTCAACGTAATCTTTTCATCAGGAATATATTAAATATCTAATGTTCATAGTCACGTGCAAGTATTTGCACCGGTGATCAATAGTAATTAAGTGTGTTGTGTGATCGCGGATGTGAATATCCTCACCTGGGTGAATATAATTGTAGCTGCGCTATGTGCAAATGCATCGTGGCAATAATGAGGGAGAACACATCTATATATCTATCTAAAAATATAAATATACTGTGTAGACACAGAGCATCTGTACTCTGGGCTTTACAAATTACACTAAATGCAGAATATGAGATTATGGTTCCAGTATATTTGCTATTATCAGGATTATACAAATGTGTTTAGCATCATATGTATAGTCCAGAGTGCCGCACCACCGCATCTGTACATGTCTCTTGTGGCTGCAATGGACACAGCTGCTATTAACCATTTGGGTTACCGGACCAGTGCATTGTGTGTGTATATATATATATATATATATATATATATATACACACACACACACACACATATATAGCGGAAATGTACTGGTGTCAGTGAGGCGGGGATGTGCTGCTGACAGAGAGGAATGGATGTGCTGCTGTCAGCGAGTCAGGGATATGCTGCTGTCAGTGAGACAGTGCTGTACTGCTGTCAGTGAGGTGGGGATATGCCACTGTCAGTGAGGGGGGATGTGCTGATGTCAGTGATGCGGATATTGTTCGCTGTCAGTGAGGCGGGGATGTGCTGCTGTCAGTGAGGCAGGGATGCGGTGCTGTTGTCAGTGAAACAGGGATGTGTTACTGTCAGTGAGGCAGGGATGTGCCGCTGTCAGTGAGGTGGGTATGTGCTGCTGTCAGTGAGGTGGGTATGTGCAGCTGTGAGACAGTGATGTGTCGCTGTCAGTGAGGTGGGGATGTGCTGCTGTCAGTGAGGCGGGTATGGTTCGCTGTCAGTAAGGTGGGGATGTGCCGCTGTCAGTGAGGCAGTTATGTGCCGCTGTCAGTGAGATGGGTATGTGCTGCTGTCAGTTAGGTGGGTATGTACTGCTGTCAGTGAGGCAGTGATGTGCCGCTGTCAGTGAAGTGGGTATGTGCTGCTGTCAGTGAGGCAGTGATGTGCCACTGTCAGTGAGATGGGGATGTGCTGCTGTCAGTGAGGCAGGGATGGTTTGCTGTCAGTGAGGCGGGGATGGTTCGCTGTCATTGAGGCGGGGATGGTTCACTGTCAGTGAGATGGGGATGGTTCACTGTCAGTAAAGCAGGGATGTGCCGCTGTCAGTGAAGCAGTTATGTATTGCTGTCAGTGAGTTGCTGATGTGCTGTTGTCAGTGAGGCAGGGATGTGCTACGGTCAGTGAGGCAGGGATGTGCTGCACTCAGTGAGGCAGTGATGTGCCACTGTCAGTGAGGCAGGGATGGTTCGCTGTCAGGGAGGTGGGGCCTTATCTGAGTATGACAAGTGGTGATGTGGGATGCAGTAGGAGGTGTTATATAGCAAGCACCACTATGGCATAGTATACAGCATTATATGCCTGTTCAGAGTCTGACTAGAGGTGATAATGGACACAGTGTAGTGATGTTTTTCATCTGAGTTGCACCGCACATACAGTAAATTCTAATGGTGTTTGTACAGATGTGCAGTACATATGCAGATGTACGCACAAGGTAGTGTATTAGAAATGTATTGGGCATCACTAAGCATTTAAAGGGGGTTGGATAATCAGATGCAGATGTAACTTAGTGTGGGATTGTTGCTTATAGAGATGCTGAAGAACAAATAAGTCTACTAAGAAAGGGATTGAACTTTGCACCCCACACAATGGCTAATAAATTCGATGTCTTCATTGACATACAGAAATTTATCTGAAAATTATGTCTAAAGAAATTCTTCAACAGAGAACAAGAAACTGAACCTAATATACTGAATATCAACAGACCAATCATAAACCTAATTTGACCTTTTATCCAGCACACATCAAAGGACCCCATATAGAAACCTTTCAATGGTTAATAGAAGAAGAGATAAGAGAACTACCTGAAAAAACAGGATACATTATAATCTCACGAAAAAGGAAAAAGAAGCAATGAAAGAACTTAAACTGGATAAAACGATAGTCATCAAACCAACAGATAAGGGTGGAGGATTGGTGATTTTGAATAAATTCCACTATGACAAGGAAGCAATAAAACTTCTTTCTGATTTATCCCCATACAAAAAAATAATAGCAGAACTGACCACAAAATTTCAAGAACAATTACACGGACAATTGGAAGAAGGCTTTCAAATGGGTATAATCACAAAAAAGGAACATGACTACATTGCCATAAAAAATCCCAAAATCCTGACATTCTATTAATTACCCAAGATCCATAAAGACATCAAAGATCCTCCAGGACATTCCATTATCCCGGGAATCAGATCACTAACTGCTAACTTATCTCATTACATAGATTACTTTCTTCAGCCAATAGTGCAATGACAAAGAAGTTATCTGAAGGACATCATGCATGTTTTACAGATTTTGGAAGAAATTCAATGGGAAAACTCATATTTCATTTGCACCAGTGACGTCAAATCACTGTACACTTGCATCCAACATTCATTAGTTTGTGAGGCTATGATATACTATTTAACCCATCAAACTGAAATCCCTAATAGACAAATCAACTTTATTATGGAGCAAATAGAGTTCATACTCTATAACAATTATTTTTGGTACGGAGGAGAATTCTTCCTACAAGTAAAGGAGACCGCGATGGGAACTTCCTTTGCACCAGCATATGCAAACCTCTTTATCGCACACTGGGAAGATTACAAAATTTGGAATATGGATAACAACAAATGTTTGGACAAACTAGTATGTTGGAAAAGGTACATAGATGATTTACTCTTCATTTGGAGAGGATCTGAGGAGGAATTAAAAGAGTTTCCAACTTACATAAATGAAAACAATGTTGGACTGGAGTTTATCTTATGACCACAATCAACAAAAATAAGGTGATATTCCTCGATTTAGAAATCTATGTAGAAAACCAACAAATACTTACCAAATCATATACCAAAGAATTGGACGGAAACAACATTCTACCATGCCATAGCAACCATCACAGAAATTGGCTAAGCAATAGCATATATAAAAATGAAGAACTAAAATAAACTGCACACTAACAAAAGTATATGAAGAACAAAGCGTAGAAGTGAAAAGGAAGTTCCTCAAAAAAGGTTACAAGAAAGGAAAATTGATAAAGAATTGGAGAAAGTAGCACAGATTGAAAGGAAAGAAATGTTACAGTACAACAGAAAAAAATACAGAAGACAAAGCACTACAAGCTGCATTCATTACACAATACAGCTCAAATCACAAAGAAATCGAAAATATCATACAAAAGAATTGGCATATCTTGATATTGGATGAAAACTTAAATCAGTAATCCCCAAAAAATCACAAATAATTTACAGACGTGCAAAAAACTTCAAACAAGAATTTACTCAGCGCTATATTCCCATAGAACAACAAAACAGAAAAAGGGAGACCAATGGATTTTATTCAGGTTTGTCATGTATGCGATGTAAAATAACGAATAAAAAAACAGCAAAACCACTGACATCATTTAAATCAAATCAAACTAATAAAGAATACTCTTTGAAAAAAACAATATCATGCAAAATAGAAGGAGTAATATATCTGTTGGAATGTCCATGCGGCAAACAATATGTTGGTCAAACTAAAAATAAATTCAAAACCTGTTTATCAGAACATATATATAATATTAGAAGACGTTTGGAGACATATAGTGTGAGATTCAAATGATATATCACGCCCAATTTCCTTTCTAAAATGATCTCCGTTATCGCGCATATTGCGCCCATAGTAATTAGGTTTACTGTGTAAAGGGTTGGGTGCCTCGCTACTCCGGGGTTAAAGAGCTGAAATAATGATACAACGTCCCTGAGGGCAGAAACAGAATGAGTGTGGAAAGGGGTGAAAAGAATTGAATCCCGCCCATAGTGTATCACATCATTTTGCAGAAAAACATGAGAAGGAACTCAGGGGATTAAAGTATATACCCATTCAAAAAGTTGAAAATCATTGGAGAGGAGGAGACCTAATAACCAACCTAAAAAAAGCAGAGACAAAGTGGATTTATGAATTAAGAACAACAAGAATAAAAATATTCAATGTTTTTTACACATAAATAGTGCTCAGCATATATATGAAAAAGCTGCTCTAGCAGTGAAACCGGTTGGTAACAAGTCTGGGACTCTTAAATCTTTGACACAAGCCTGCTGTCCAGTGATTGGGAATTGTGGTCCTATTGGGACACTTTCTGACAAGCCATTGTGAAAGACCTTGCCACGGTCCACCCTGCAGCAGAGTAACATCATGGAAAAATACAGCCAGTAAGAGGATCTCCATTACTACACAGGAGTGCTAACCTATTGGAGGACTCAAATGGAACTGGTAATCTCTGGCTTAATACATTTCCCTAGGAAGCAGGCCTTCATATGAATTCTCCCAGCTAAAAAGATCAGTATTTACTGAAAAATTAATTTTTTAGCAGTGTTGCTCCTTGCCCCACATTTATTGGTGTTTTTTTATATTTTTATTTTTCCTGTTGCAACAGTATATTTATATATAATCTCTAAATGTATGTCATATACTGTATATGACTAGCACTATTTATGTGTAATAAACATTGAATGTTTTTATCTTTAGCGCTGAATTATTTTTATTCTTGTTGTTCTATTGCAAGGGTCTGACTAGCCCTTTATATTCAGCAGCTTGAAGTCTTACAGCACTTGTCAGCGCCAATTCTACCTTGGTAGTTTTTGCCTTATGAATTAAGAACTTTGAGACCGCACCGATTAAACACAGACATTTAATTGAGCGTTTTTACATAATTACACAACATTAACATACATATCATCATAAAGGTTATTAACAACTGCGCCTGAGCAAAAATTATATTAATCGTGTTGCAATAACAAATGGACTATAGATAAATGAGATATAAGTATTTATTCTACTCCAACAGAATGATTGCTGGTGCTAATATCATAAGTGGATTTAGGGAAAATGGGGGTAGTGGGGGAAAAAAGGAAAAACAAAAAAGTAAAAAAGGTAATAATGGTTGAAGAAAAAAAAGGGGGGTTAAATAACACAATGGATGAGTCCAGAGTCCGGTGCAATGGAGCGTGGCGTCCCACCTCGTTGAATTGCACTTAGTTGTGTGTCACGATGTGTAAAGGAGCATGCAACAACACAGACCCAAATGGAGCTCAATATGAAATGTGTATTTGGACGGTGGAAAGTCTATTGTGGAGGCTGGATCCTGTCTTGAGGGGGGTGACAATACTCCAGCAGTGGTTGCAATATTGGGGTACCCCAAATGGATGAGCGGCGGGATGAGGCTGCAGAAAGATAGATAAGCTGTTTGCTCTGGACTTGCCGCTCTCTACCTCAGTCCGTGGTGGCGGAAAGCGCCCGTGTCTACAGATGCCTTCTGCCAGCCGGATCCGAGGGATGCAGTCCTGTCTCTGGGGGGAAAGTGCCGCTGACTTCTAGACCCAGAGTGGGACTGTGCGCCGTGTCCTTCCCCTCTTACAGAGCTGTTACTTTAAACTTCTGTGCTTGGTTCCCAGCGTCCGCTTCCATCTTGCTTCACTGTCAGTCTTGCAGCTGTTGGTCAGGATTCTCCTTCCTGGTCCCGAAACTTGTGATCACGTGACCCGGTCCTATTCCTCAATGCCTCCAAAGCCGTGGATATTATTGAATGCAAATAGGGATAGAGAGCTCAACTGTGTTGTAAAGGTTGATAAGAAGTATATCCTGTGCTTTCCCCTACGCATGTCGACCTGTCTGGGTCTTCCTCAGGGAGTCCTTGAATGCCATCTTTAGTAAGGGCTATTTATGCCCATACTTGATTGTGTCATGAAAAGGGGTGTGTTCCTTGGTTTAACCCAAGGAATACGGGAAAATAACTGTGACAGACATACAGTGATGGGGAAAGGGGGATGAAATATAGAAAAATGAATAAAAACAGGGAGGGAAATTATTAAAACACTGATGAATGGATACCAAGAGAATATTAAACGTTTCGATGTTATATAGAGAAATGGTTAATCATGTGATGGTTGCATGTTGCTAAAATAAATTTCATGAATAAAAAGCAGTAATATGGAGAAAGAGTATATAAATTCATTGGTGCTTGGATAATTCATTGGAAAGCTAATAAAGGATAAGCAGATATTTCATTATGGAGCTAATGAATGATAAATAATTAAAGTCTATGGGTCCTTTCGGCCTGATTAGCCAAATTTGATGATGGTATTAATGTGTCTGGTTAGCTTATAGGTAAAATGAACTTTAATGGGTATGCATCAATTGAATGCTACTGTATAAGATCAACTCATAACTACTGATCTCACTTCATTATCTAGATTGAGGCCCTATGGTCTCAGTGTTTTCACAGTGTAAATCCACCTCAGCTCTTCTTTTATTGATTTGTTTCAAAAAATCCCCTCCCCTCCAATTCAGTGACAATGATTTGATCCCCAAGATTTTCATCCCTGTAGGGTTCCTATCATGTATTTCTTTAAAATGATTGGACAGGTTATGTGTCTCCAGTCCCTTTTTCACATTCGTAATATTTTCTGATATTCTTATTTTCAGAGGTCTTACAGTTCTGCCTACATATTGTGGTTGACATGGGCATTCTATGAGATAGATCACTCCTTTGCTTTGGCAAGAGATGTGTTCCTGTATGTCAAAACTCTCTCCAGTTCTATTGGATACAAAGTTTGTGATTTTCTTAGTACTGACTAAGAATATACCCTAACCAGTGAATATACCCTTACACCAAAAATACTATTTTAACTGTGCATGTGTCTTTTAATAAAAAGCTCATTTGGTATCCCATCTAATTTTGGCCTTTGGCCATTTTTTGGGTGAACTTTTTGGTGTAAGGGTTTATTCACAGGTCTACAAACCAACCAATATCATGGAGAGAATTTTCTGAATCCTATATGGAATAAAGAATCTGAATACAACTTTATTCTAAAGGCTATATACTAAGCGCAATTGGTCTGTGTTTGTCATACATATCATCATATTTATATTGTATTTTATTCATTGAATACCAAATATAGCATTTTTACACACATAATACACATTTTTATATCCATTTACAAGTCAATGCTGAATAACAGGAGCTTGCCGCCTTTTTTAAATGAAGTTCCTGTTTGGCACTTCTGTTTTCAATAAAGTTGATTCAACATATATCCTATAAATAAGGACTCAAGCTCTACCACAAATTATCCATTGTGCATTGGACACCTGAAGCCCCGCTATCACGTCAAGTGACGTTCCGCAACTCTCTCCGAACTTTCAGCCGGGAAGGGGAGATGCCGGCAGTGGAGAAACACTCGCTACCACAACCAGAGGACTAGAGTTAGGGTAGGGAAAGTTAGTTCACCCACCTGGGCCCTCACCATCGTGTTTGGTAGACGAAAAGGACATATATGCACTCTGACCTTATCGGGACATTTTAAGTAATCACAAAAAGAGCTTTAAACATTTTAAATATTGTATATTTTTACCTTGTTTTCCCTTTCAGCATTTGACTAAAATTATATATTACATCACACAAGCGCTCCTTTATATATATTCAATTACTTATAAAGCGGTAATATGTCGGGCAGATAGCTGAGACTGATTCTAAACAACAAACCTTTACAAAAGAGGAACAAAAAGAGGTTACCCTACTGTGGAGAGGCAATAGTAAATGTAAATTACAGAAGCATTAGGTAACAATTGTGGAAACAGTGATAAACTTGCAGTAAGACATTCTGATCCACTGTAGCCTGTTGACCAACCTCACCCTTCTCATGAAAGTAAGCTTTGGATTCATCCGCAACAGTAAAGTCTTTCAGGTCTGCCTTGTGGCATAAAGAGGTATAGTCAACCCGGGTAGAGGAAAGCAAGGTGTTCAAAAAGAGTTGGTGACAGACCGCTGAGCTCTTCTCTGAGTGCCAGCTAGCCTTTGTTACCAGAAAGGGTAACCCCACAACCCAGAAGGAATTGTAGTAAAAAATTATACTTATAACTCTAAAAAATCAAAGTAACAATACAGAAGACTTCTACTGGATACTAACCATTTAATTTGCCCATAGCCAAAATGTCTGCCGCATGACTTCTGGTCCGCAATCCCGGAGACTGTGAAATAGAAATACTACACACATCACTATAAACCCTAGGAGAGCTATTAAATAAGCACAGCATATTGTATTTTATTCTATTTTGTCTAATTTGATTATTTCAATGCCGCTGACAGCATGGTGGGTCAGATGCTACATCCTGCTTCTTCAGTGACCCACAGTGTGCTTGTCCCCATGCATTGTTATACTCCACCATGCATGTACCACTGTCTCAGAGTGACACTTAAACTTTATTTGGGTCTCTGCTGCAGCAGAATCCATTCCTGCAGTCTGCAGCAAGTAACTGGCACTAGGTGGGTAGCCTTCTCTGAGTATTTGCCTGCCACTCAGGAATTATCATCTCTTGACCCCAAGACCCCATATACTGGGGACCCATAGTAGAGCTCTCCCTTCTCTGCAGCCATCTTTTCAAGCATAGCGAGTGGCACAGCAGAGTAGGCCACATCACAGTTCTGTTCCCGAACTTATTGTGCTGTGTACAATGTGCTAATCCCCTAGACTAAGATCCTATATATATTCGAGGTATTTACTTCTGGGGGACCAATGATTATGGTAGTCTCTGATAAATGGACGATGGAGTCAAGAATTGCCAAATTATAATTGCCACAACTACCCATTACGGGATGTGTTTGCCCTTCCTCTGCAACTGTATATTTCCACTGTTATTATCTGGAGCATGAACCCACTCTTCTCACTTTGGCCCTCTGTGGATTGAGATTGTGTTAAGAACAAGTTCCTCTGCTTCAAAGCCTCAGCGTAGTTGAGGTAGCAGTCAGTGTATGTTGACCTGAACTCTTACAAAGACTTTATATCGAAAGAATCTCCCTTTCCTGATCCTTCTACTTCTCCTGACTACATAATGCCTCCAAATGTGCCCTGTACTCTCTGACAATACACAGAGGTAGTTTGAGATATTAAAGAAACAGTGGAGCCTCTGCTACACAGTCAACCTGAAAAAAGTATGGAAACTGTAATGGACCTAAAATCTCAATTAAA
Source organism: Pseudophryne corroboree (assembly GCF_028390025.1). NCBI lineage: Eukaryota > Metazoa > Chordata > Amphibia > Anura > Myobatrachidae > Pseudophryne > Pseudophryne corroboree. The sequence continues at coordinate 280,467,537 of NC_086451.1, read as the reverse complement.
ATCTGTCTCCCAACAAGTTTATGTTTAAGAAAACAGAATTGGCTTCAATTTCCAGGAAATTGAGGATCTTTTTTTTTTAACAATAGTTTTTATTTGATTTATAAGCAGAAGCAAAAAAGGGTACACAGAGAAGAGAGTTGGGTAACATTCGGGGTACAGGTATGGTACATGTAAAAAATATTCACTCTTCACGAATGTATTCCACACTGTGAACCAAAGTATCTCAGGGCCACAGGAGAGCAGAGAGCCAAAAATGTAACTCGGAATAAAGATAAACACTCTCAAAACCGCGGCCACAGATCAATAAACAATATAGCATGTTACACTGAAATGGTATCACAACCAAAACCAAAAAAGGAAAGAAATAAAGCGAGAGAAACAAAAGGAGAAGAGGGGGGTATCAGGTGCATGACCTTAACAAACATGAGACTTATACTGTTGAGTCAATAAATGCATTGCTAGTGAGGGAGGGATCCTGCCGCTCCATGTATAGAGTCCATTTGGAACATTTTCTCAAAGAGGTTGATACCAACAGGGAATGTGGATAGATAGATGTTTCCTATAGGTAATTTTTGTGAACTTTATTGATAATGAGGCTAAGGGAAGGGATCGACTCCGATTTCCACTGTTGGTCAATGGCTGCTTTTGTGGTGATTAAAACATGGCCCAACAGATAGGAGTCACCATCTGTAAGTAAACTCGGATGATAATGGAAAAGAGCAATTACCGGATCAGCAGGAATCTCCTCACCCAATACCTTTACAATAAATGCAAATACTCTTAACCACAGGGGTTGTACCCGTGGACAAGTCCAAAAGATGTGAAACAGAGAGCCTATAAACCCGCAATCTCTCCAGCAAAATTTGGAGGAGCTGGGCCAAATCTTGTGTTGTCTTTCTGAAGTAAAATAGGCTCTGTGACATAATTTATAATTCATCTCTGAGTGGTTTATACACTTCAAAATCTTGAAGCATAATTACAGTCAAAGAGGTCACCTTCATTAGACAAATGCACTCCCAGATACTTCAATGACCTAGTCTGCCAGGAATATTTATAATTATTTTTCAATACAAGAAGATTTTCATTTGACATGTTAAAAGACAAGGCCTCCGTCTTTGAAGTATTTAACTTATAATATGAGACTTTAGAGTATTCATCCAAAATAGAGTGTAAATGAGGGAGTGACAGAGCAGGTTGAAGGATACACAATAATATATCATCGGCAAAGAGACTGATTTTATGAGACCTTTCTCCAATAAAAGGGCCCAAAACACTAGTGGAAGTCCTAATCTTCTCCGCCAAAGGTTCAATAGCTAAGGCAAAGATTAATGGGGGAAAGGGGACAGCCTTGTCTGGTGCCATTGGAAATATTAAATTTAGAGTACAGACATCCATAAATTTGACACTGCTGTGGAGGGACAAGAATACAAGTCCATCAACCTCCCCTCGATGCCGAAACGCTTCAAAGTCACTTGTAGATATTGCCAATGTAGTCTATCAAAAGCCTTTTTGGTATCCAGGGAGAGGAGCTATAAGGGCTCTCATTGAGAGTTGCAATATTCTATAATACCGTGTGATCTCTGGGTATTGTCAGGGGCCTGCCATCCCGGAATAAATCCAACTTGGTCAGGGTTGATCAAGGAGGACAATATATGGCTTAACCGGTTAGCAATAAGTTTTGCATATAGTTTCATGTCTGTATTTAAGAAAGCGATATGTCTATAGTTTTAAGCTGCAGTATTGGTCTTGCCCGGTTTAGGAATCATGATGATCTGAGCTTCTAACATCTCTTTCAGGAAATTACTAGTATCAGAAGCTTCCTTGAATACAGATAGTAGGACAGGGCCTAGGTCTTTTTTGTATAACTTATAAAAATTTGACGGAAACCCATCAGGGCCCAGGGCTTTGTCATAAGGTCAATAGCTTTTTTCAATCTCTGCTATGGTCCAGTGTAAACATAAGGTACGGGAGGTCTCCTCATCTGGAGATGGTAAGGAGAGATTACTTAGAAAAGCTTCTATATGCCCAGAGGAAGGTTGTAAAGTGTTAGGATCTTCTTTCAAATTATATAGCTTCGAATAGAAGTCTGCAAATTCATTGGCTATAGCCATGGCATCTGTTATCTTAGCGCCCTTAGCATTATAAACACTATACACCCTTTCCTTCGCGTGCCTACCCCTGAGTTTACAGGCTAAAAGTCGACCGGCTCTATTGCCAAAGGAATAACATTTCTGGTTAAGGTAAAGAATGTTGTGATGTACTTCTCTAAGAGAGTATGCATTGACAGCCTCCCGAGCTTTAAGCAGAAGTTTATAGCAGGATTTATTGGAGGGATCCACCTTGTGGGCAGTTTCCAGACAATTGGCCTTAGTAGTCACCTGTTCGAACTCCTTCCTATTTTCCCTCTTAAGTCTAGCCGGCGTTTGAATGGCCGTACCCCTAACCTCTGCTTTAAGTGAACACCAATGATTAAATATTGATGTATCCCCAGGGCAGTTTGTGTCTAAATACTGCAATATTGATTGTTGAATAGCCTAAGCAGCAGATGGCTGAGCCAAGGTAAATTTTCCTAACCTCCAGGGGCCAGGGGAAACCTTCCTCTGGGCCATATTCCAAGCTATATATATGGGGGAGTGGTCAGACCATGTCATAGGCAAAATTTCTATCTTTCGAATGGCAGCCAAGGACCATCTATCAGACAGCACATAATCAATCCTGGATTATGAGCGGTGAACATGCAAATAATATGTATAATCTCTAACAGTCGGGTGCACGGCTCCCCAGGCATCAAATAAGTCATATTCTGCCAAGACCTGACGGAAATCCGAGGAAGAATTAGAGTGCATACCCTGGACGGAAGCAGACAGTCTAGATTTATCAATCATCTGGTCTATGACCATGTTAAAGTCACCCAAAATTGTAAGAGCACCTCTAACATATTTCTGAAGGGTATTACACATTCATCTGCAAAAGCAGAGCTGCTTCATATTAGGAGCATAGCAGGAAACTAAAGTGATATCAACATCATCCAGTTTGCCAATAAATATAAAAAACTGACCCTCTGGATCCGCGTTGTCAGGTCCGGGTGTTTTTGTGAATCCGTTAACCTGGAACCAACCTCAGGTGTAGGTGCTGGGGTATGAAGAAAACAGGGAGGACGAAGGAAGTTCCGTTTCATATATTTATTAAAGTAACAATTCGGTAAGGAGTTAAATGACTAGTTGTTAATCATCATTATACTGAAGTATTGCAGGAATGACAGAAATAATATGCAAGAGAAAACTCAGAAATAAATAAAAGAAATGTTCATGGAAACATATGCAAAAACAAGCTGAAGAATAAATGTTGAATTGTCCAAATATAAACAGGCTTTGATGCTGAACTGCAGATTGTGTTTAACTGGTTAATGCAGACATGGAGAATTAACTGTAAGAATTTGCAATGGAGTTTTAAGAGTTAACTGAGAGACTGTGAAGAATTATCCTTGTAATGACAACATAGAAAAAGTACTGAATTGGGTTACTTGCGGGTTCCGGAGATCACTGTGAAACTGTAGTAGATGGCAAGGTGATGAATGGGTTAAATGCAGAGTTGAACAAACGAACAGCTGAGGGAATTGGAATCCTCCAGACTTTGTATGATAGGCAGACAGACAGGGTAACCTCATGCAGGACACTGGGAATCCAAGTATTTCCAATAGGTGTGCAATTGACTGATAGCACAATGGAGAGCCGGTAGATCTTTGGCAGTGAAGGCTGCAAAACGGACCTCTGGGAACGGAGGCGATATCTGGACCACGGGAATCACACAGGAATGCACGGAGAGAGTTCAGAGCTAGAGCACAGCTTTGATACAACAAAGCACTGGCCCAGAGTGACATAATCCCAGCCTACTTAAAGGCAGCACAAGCACGGGATTGGCTTACACCTGCCCACAGGTGTTTTCACAAGTGCTCAGTATTAGCTATTTGGTCTCCAACATGGCCACCTCCTATACAGCAGACACACCGCAGTGCCTTAGGCCATTTGGTCCCCGCACTCACAGTTCCCAGACTCTGCATTACCTGTGCCATTGATCACGCCGTGTCCCCACACGGGCGCACAGCACCGCGAGCAACCGCACTGGCAACGGATGAACCCCAGAACCCGCAAAGGTGAGAGACCGGTTCGTGACACGCGTACATGGAGTCTAATACAAAAGTGCAGTTATGAGCAAATAAAATCGCAACGCCAGCTCTTTTTGGGGGATTGTTCACAGTATAGCAATGGGGAAATCTCATATCGAAAAATTTAGGTGGGGAAGAGTGCTGAAAATGAGTCTCCTGGACTGCAACAATCGACACCTTCATTTTATGTGGGGAAATAAGCCCCTTGGCATTGATAGAGATTATGTTAACCATAACTGAAAATTACGGAGATATTGCATTGCATCAGCATATAAAACCATATATAAAGTAGCATGAACCTGGGGGAGAAAGAGAGAGGACGGGTAGAAATAGAAACAGTAAGAACATAGAAAAAGAAACAAGCACAAAAATAGAAATCAGCAAAAAAAGCCAAATAATCAAAATGACCCCAAATGGAGTCACAGTAAGGTGGCATAACATGCACACTTTATAGTAGGGTCTAGGGGGGTAGTGCCAGCACCAACTAAAGCAATAAGAACAAATAACATTGAATATAACAACAAGGCACATAATATGTAACCATGTAGGAGATTCAGAGAAAAACCCAAACATCCTACTACATCACTAAAGGGATACCTGGAAACTGGAAGATTAGTAAAAGTCAACGTGGAACAGAAATAGAAACATTAAAGAACAGCAATCAAACCACTTATGTTGACTTCTCAACAGGGACCAGTTCCGCTGGAGTCCCTGAACTGGTGAAGAGGGTGCTGATGAGCTGGAAATGTTCCATCTAGAGAGGAGCCGCAGTCCCTCATCAACATTTGAAATGGGTATAGTGGAGCCATCCCGAGATATGAAAATGTGGGTTGGAAAACCCCATATGTATAGGATATTCGCCTCCCTGAGAGCTGTGGTGAGTGGTTGAAATGAACAACATTTAAGGAGAGTAGTAACCGAAAAGTCACCATACAACTGTAAGGGGCCCAGAGATTCCGCTGTGTCAGAGGAGGGTCTGGCAGCTTTTAGTAGGGCCTCTTTAATGTGGAAATAATGTATTTGCATAAGAACATCCCTGGGTGCATCCTCTGGGACACTCCAGACTTTAGGAAGGCGATGAATCCGATCTATTAGGAGATCCAAGGCAGACACAGAGGGTAGGAGCTTTTTAAACAAGATGATAGCATAGCTCCCTGATTCCGTGGTCATCAATAATGGGTCCCAGCAGTGTGCAGCAACCGGGCAGGGCTCAGATGAGTGGGTAGGAGTGGAGGTTGGCGAGGCAGAGAATCTTTTTTAATGAGAAGCTGCAGAGCTCTTCTCTCACACCACTGCTCCAACTAGCAGCTAGGCATGGCCCCCAAAATTGAGGATCTTAAGCAACAGGTTTCCTCACCCTCTGCATCATGTCAACAAATGTTAGCCAAGATGGACGACTTGGAGAACAGATCTCTTTTAACAATTTGCAGCTCATTGGGCTGAATGAATCATTAAAGGGCCTTGATCTTCTCAGATTTCTACTTTCCAATTTACAGCAATTGTTTGGCATTTCAGAAGAATTATTCCCACTGGAAATAGAACAGATTCACAGATTGGATCCAACATGTGATTCTAACCAATCCTGACCATGATCTTCAATTGTTTGAATTATCATCACAAAGACCTTATCTGAACCAAGGCTACAGGAAAAGCTCCTCTACATTGTGATGGTCAATGCATCCTCCTTTTCCAAGATTATTCAACAGAAGCCTCAAGGGCTCAACAGGACATGTCCTTGGTATGCTCACAATTGGCTCAATCAGGCAGGCACTTTGCTTTCCTCTCAAAAATTAGAATGGTAGGTAACAAGAATGGCGCTACTCAGTGACTAACATACAACAATTTAATTATAAAATCCACATAAAAGGTAAAAGCATATAACATGCATGTAGTACAATATGGCATATGTACAAAATAAGGAATCCTACCTGAAGGATTGGAGGGGAGCTGCAGGTCAAAAAAAGTAGTGCAGAGAAGTATGGACTTACCCTGAACAAGCTCCCTGATCTAGAAAGTCTTTTCCCTGCAGAATCACCTACAATGTTCCTGGAGGTGCTGGCTGACACATTTCGGAACTTTAAAGTTCCTTTTTTAAGGCATATAGTCACCTCCATGCTTCTGATGCTATTTAAAGCCTAAAAATGAGGTTTCATCATAACCGAAACCATGAGTGATGTCAGCAGCATTGAAATAATCAAATTAGACAAAATAGAATAAAATACAATATACTGTGCTTATTTAATAATTCTCCTGGTGTTTATACGAGTTTATAGTGATGTGTGTAGTATGTCTATATCAAATTCTCAGGGATTGTGGCCAAGAAGTCCTGCGGCCCAACATTTTGGTTAAGGGCAAATGAAATGGATAGTGTCCAGTAGAAGTCTTCTGTATTGTAACTTTGATTTTTAGGAGTTACAAGGTAAGTCATGTAGTGGATATCCTGACAGGATCAAAGGCTGGTAAATGTGGTAATTTTCCTTTATCTCGGACTGGAAGTTCCTCAGACGCCATTTTGAGAGCAAAATCGCAATTTTCGTTGTGGGCAAATGAAATAAAAAGTGTCCCAGATACGTCTTCTATATTATACTTTGAATTGGGAGCCTAGAATAAATGCTCTGCCAGGATAGGAGTCTATTGTGTGTATAAATCTTTCTGAATCATTGACCGGACGTTCCACAGCCGCCATTTTAACTTTCTGACAAGAAATGGAAGTCAGTGCCGCCATTGTAATCATGGGCAAATAACATGGAAAAATATATATCTCATTATAGCGAGTTGTTTTTAGAATTTACAGATTTGTAATCCAAAAGGTTTTTATGTGTTAATTTTACCTCGGAAGAAAGGGAAAAAAGGTATAATGATTGAAAATCAGCATCATACATAACATCCAACACTAGAACAAGATATAAAGTATTTATACTAAAAACAGATCAAATGAACCATTTAATTTCGAAGTCTTGGTTCAGACCAACTGGTGTAAGAGTGTGAAGATTAAATATAGTTCTCATTTCCATTTTTGCAAGGGTCTTCTCTGTATTATGGTACCGCCAAGTGGGTTTGATATTTAGCAGGCTTGATTCATATTTTATGGAATTTATTGAGCAATTATGTTCTAGTTTACAATGTTCAGAGAGATTATGTCACACAAGGCCTTTCTTTATATTTCTCAAGTGTTCTGAAAGTCTCGTTTTTAATGCTCTTGATGTCCTACCCACATTACCTTTATTGCAAGTACAGACAATGATGTATATTACATTGGTGGTATTGCAGGTTATAAAGTCCTTAATTTTCATTGAAGTACCATTAATCTGGATTTCCATATATTTTGAGGTGTCACATTTTATTTGTTTACATGCTATGCACATGCCACAGCGATGAAAACCCTTTGTGCGGATCGGATAAAAAGGTTGCGCTGGTAAGGTGCTCTTAAATAGTTGTGACCTAAGGATTTTTGCTTTTTTGTAGATGAATGTAGGTTTGTGCAGAATGATTTCTTTGAGGACAGTGTCCATCTGTAATACATACCAGTGTTTCTTGTTAGTAGTTTCTATTTGTTTGTGACTTGAATCATAGCCTGTCAAGAAGGACCACTGTTATTTATAATTGCTTATAGAGGCTGTTTTGTTCTTTTCTCTGAGTAACGATGATCTCCCATTTGCATAAACGTCTCCACAGTTGAATCGAGGGAGTTGTTGTCGTAGGCCTTTTCAATAAAAGCCTTCTTCATGTCTTGGATATGATTATAACATACTGAGTTTTCACTACAATTCCTCCATACTCATAAATTGGCTTTTTGGTATTCTGGTCAGCCATTTTTGATGGTGTTCACTATTGATTGGGATATAATTGTAACAGTCTGTTGGTTTGCAGTATATCTTTGTATGGAATTATTAAATACTAAGGAAGTACTTTTTTGGATTTATCTGTTTACCAATTTGGAATAATAAATTAATGTTCATGGTGTTTGAATTTAGGTGATTACAAAGGTTATCAAGATCTTCTTTTTCTCCTTTCCAGATGAACAGTATATCATCGATATAGCATCCTCATTTTATAATTCTGGAATCTCGGAATTGTTCAGAAAAAATGTAATGATGTTCCCAAAAAGCCATTAAAAGATTTGCATAAACAGGTGCAAACTGAATGCCCATGGCAGTACCTTTTTGCTGGATATAGTAATTGCCATCAAAATATAAGAATTTTTTATTTTATATAAAATGAATAGATTCAATAATAAAGTTATTCCTCTCTTCTGTGTAGGTACTCTGATTCAAGAACCATATTGTTGCTTCTAAGCCTCTCTCATGGTCTATTATGGTATAAAGAGCGGAAAGATCAGATGTGACAAAATACATATAAGGTTCCAAGGTGATCTCACCAAATTTTCCTAAAGTATCTCCAGTATCTTTAAGATAAGCCGGGATGGTGATGACTAATGGCTGGAGAAGATCGTCAATCAACGCAAATAAGTTGGAAGTAAAGCTGCCTGTACCGGCAATAATAGGGCGGCTTGGAGGTGAGGTAATGCTCTTGTGTATCTTCGGTAGAATATAAATAGTTGGAGTCACTGGGTCTTCAATATCAATGAAACCCAGTTCTTCTTCAGTTATGCCCCCTGAACTCCAATGTTTTGAGAGTAGTTTTTGGAAACTTCTTCTAATTCTGCCTGTTGGGTCAGATTTCAGTTTCTGATAGGTGGATATATCCAAAAGTTGTCTCATCACTTAATTCTTGTAATCCTCCGTGTCCAAAATGGCAATTCCCCCACCTTTATCACAAGGTTTGATTGTTATAGTTTCCTCTTTCTGCAATGATAGAATTACATATTTTTTATTTCTTGCTTAGATTTAGCATTTCACCCTACTTCTTTTTTCTATTCTTGATGTCTTCAATCACTAGTTGAAAGATATTGATATAATTACTATTTATATGTGACGGGTAAAAGTTAGAAGGTTTTTTGTAATTGTTCACAGCTTCAGGCTGTTCTATTGCGGTAGATGGAGTTTGAGCTTCTTTTGCTTTCATCTCAAAGAATTGTTTCATAGAGATCTTCCGGACAAATTTGTGCACTCAATGAATTTTTCAAAATCATAAGCATGTGTCATAAGGGCAAACTTGTTACCCTTTCTCAGTACCTTTTCTTCAATCTTGGTAAGTACTCATGAACTTAGAAACAGAAGAGATTAATATTCATTCTGTTTCAATTTCAAAAGGTGTAATGGTGGGTTTGTTCTTATTTTTCCTTGGTTGGCCTCCTCTAACGGCTCTTCTATTATATTCTTTCTTTTTTTTTTATTAGATGTTGGTGTTATATATACCTCTTTCTGTCCTTCTTTTGTGCATGAAAAGGAGGTTCAGTGGGCTCTTCTAATGTACTTTGCTGTCTATTGATATTATATGGTCTATCAATCGCTTCAGTATTTCTATTTCTATTTGTGGTGTCAGTTGTCGGAGATAGCCATCTATCAATAGTCTATTCTTTTCTTCTTTGATCTGTTGAATCACCATCTTTATTTAATTTATAGTAACGTGTAGTATTATTTCTGAAGGCATTTGTCTGATATTCAATAAAATTTGTCTTGGATGTGATCTTCTTCTGGTTTTCAATGATGTTTGTCTTGGATGTGACCTTCTTTTATATTCCCAGTCATATTCTATTCTGGAAGGTGATTTTCTAGAATATTGATAACCATGATTCCTTCTAATTGAATAATGATGTCTGTCAGTCCTCAACCTTTGAAGCGCTTGTTGGCTATTTTGTTTTATATATGCAATTTTCATCTTGATCTCTCCATCTTTTCAGGCAAGTTCTTTCAGCTCTTCTATCTCCTCTTATTGGAAAAGTGTAATGTCCACTTTTTACACGTCTGTTTACAGAGTCCCCTCTTCGTCCCTGTTGTCTTTTGGGTGAATGGTGACTTGATACATTATATCTATTTTCTTTGATTAGTTGTTTCATATGTCTTGTTTTAATGATGCCAAATTTATGATAGACAAATTCTCTCTGGAGCTTTTTCTGTTTCTTTTTAATAAGGTCTTTGGTGTTCCGTTCTATTTTTTCTTTTATTTCTTCCTCAAGATTGTTATAAGATGGTTGATTTCTGTATGGTTCAATCAATACCCGTAAGGCATAATCCTTTCATTTGATTACATTCATTTGAATATATGCAGTAATAGGGTCTGAAACAAGCACAAGGAATATTCATTCAGAAAGGGCACAGCTTTAATTTGGGCAGCAATTAGATATTAGCCTCACCACATCAATTAGTGCTAACATTACCATTGACAACAGGAATGTTTCCTTTATTATTAGACACAACACATTCAAGAAAATTATGAATAACACAGCAACATTATTCATAAAATACATACAGTATATGGTTTCTATATATACTTTTTTTTTCTATACAATTTACTGGATTCAGCAACCATGCCCAGTGTTGATGACAGATCACTGGGACGTGATAAATTGGCAATTGACCCACACCCATACATCCTAGCTCCTGATGAAGGCCAGTGGCCGATACACATTAATAAAACATCCTATACAGCACAGCTAAGTGCAGTACTTATACTAAGGATCTACATATCCAAATACTGAAGACACCTCAGCATCCCATGCAAGAACATGCCCCGCACAGCAGCAGGCTAACAAGTAAGTCTCCTCTCCCCTCGGAGAGTTGAGCGGCCAAGTAGTAACAAAGCACAACCGGAAGCTGCTGTTCTTAACAGGTTCAGCAGCTCCAGAGGTGTAAGGGCTGCCCGGCGTCTCCATCACCACAGTCTTATTGAGGACGTTGATGTGCAAGAACAACTGAGCAGCAAATGGGATGTGGACCAGGGACCAGAGAGAGGACATTGCTATTGTCGGCAGGTAAGTTGTGCACCTGTGGGGGTTTGTGACGCCGCCCCCGCAGGACACCCCACCGTTTTTTTAGTACTTGTTTTTTTTCAGGTTTTTACAGCTCACAATACCCAGTGCATTTGTTTGTTTTTTATTTCATCAATTTCAATTTCATTTCTGGGACACAGCAATTATAACAACAATCATACGATTGAAATAAGACATTGCCCTTTGCAGAACTTGTCATCTTACAGGAGACAATATTTCTCCTCAGTTTAACAGAATCCAATCCCACCTGGGTTAATTCCTTTTGGGCTGGCAACATAATCAAATCCAATTGAGTTAATTTAGCAATGCATTTATACAGCTATCACTTCTCAGTGTTGCACTGCACATTAATATTCTGTACCACAATTTTTGTTTATTAAATATATGCATCATTGTTACATTGTTATATTTATTAAACATAAACCTTCCACACCTATCAAATCTGTCAGAGTGCTAGAACCCACATCCATAATTTACTCATTACTATTCATAAGGGTAGGGTACCCTTGTTAGGGTTCAAGCTGCACCTAAGATTACATGAGATAACAAATCCCTACAGAAGCACTATATCTCTGTACTACCTATTATTGGGATGTGGTCAAGATCCCACTGGATGGAATCCTGGTGGTCAGAATACCGACACCGGAATCCTGACCGGCACAATTCCGACATATTCTCCCTCTGTGGGTGTCCACAACACCCATAGAGGAAGAATAAATTAGTGTGCTGAACACAGCGAGGCACTGTTCCCGAAGCATGGTGAGCACAGCGAGCCTGCAAGGGGCTGTGTGACGCTTGCCCCCCTATCGGGATTGTGCCGGTCAGGATCCCGGTGTCCTTATTCCGACCACTGGGATCCCATCCGGCGGGATCTCATAGTGATCCCCTATAATTGTTTCCATTAATTTGGTTTTCCAATCCTTTAATATTAAATTAATTAATGAAAAATAACAAGCATCCAAAATAGCTGACCATTCTTTTGAAAAGTCTTCTAAAAAGTCAGAAAAAGATGGCTATTTTTCAATGCATAATCCTTTGTGTACAACCTGTTCAGATACATATTTTTCTAGGGGGGCTACTTCCCACCATAGGCTATTCTCTTTTAATAACCACTCACCCATTTTTTGCATTGCAGTTGTTAGGTTTTGAGAGGTCATTTCGATTTCCTCTATTTAAAATAGATACTAAAAGCTTATTTTATGTTCTCTGATCTTATTGTTATATGATGTAGCATGATTCAGCCTGAGAGTGTGTCTTAGGGTCAAGAATTGTGTACAAAAAAAGTTGGTGACAGACCCCTGGGCGCTTCTCTGAGTACCAGATAGCCTTTGTCACCAGAAAGGGTAACCCCAGAACCCAGTGGGAATTACAGTCAAAAATTGAAATAGTAGGTAACAAGAATGGTGCTACTCAGTGGCTAACATACAATTTAATCCACAGTAAGATATAAAATCCACATAAAAGGTAAAAGCATATAACATGCATGTAGTACAATATACCATATGTACAAAATAAGGAGTCCTACTGGAAGGATTGGAGGGTAGCTGCAGGTCTGAAAAAGTATTGCAGAGAAGTTCAGACACCCTGCACAAGCTCTCAGATCTAGAAAGTCCTTTCCCGACAGACTCACCTACAATGTCCATGGAGGTGCTGTAACTTTAAAGTTCCTTTTTCAAGGCATAAAGTCACCGCCATGCTTCTGATACTATTTAAAGCCTAAAAATGAGGTACTTCAGGTTTTGTCATAACGGGAACTGGAAGTTATGTCAATCCAAGATAGCATGAGCAATAGTCAGCCAGTGGAAAGCCTCCATTCTTGGCCACCAAGAGATCCCTTCCAGGCAGATAGGAGATATCAGGGACAGCCACAGGAGGAAGCCACATTCCGATAGTATGATAGAGGGGAGAGCTGGCAGCAAGCAGTGGTGGGACACTTTGGGGATGCAGTGGTAGGAAGACACCACTCAAGGACATTGTGTTCCTCAGCAGCTGGCCCCTTTTTTGGGAGAGGAGTCACAGGGGCAAGTGGACCCCACTGGAGGGAGATAGCAGGTGACAAGTGAGTATAGGCAGCAGTTAAAGTATGTGTGAATGGAGGACCAGAGAGTCCTTTTTGGCACAACTGCAGGAGCTACAAAGATTGCTCTCCTTGCAAGGTAAGCCACATCCCCATTTTCTGATTCTTTCTCCATGACATCTTCCACAAATGAGAGAATGTTAACTGCAGCATCATTAAAGCTTAAGGTTTCTCATATTTAGAGGATAAGCCCCACAAAAATGGTGCTGCCACAGTGAAATGTGTCACAATGCAAAGTATGGGTAATATTTAAAAAAGGGGAACAGAAATGCAGATTTATCAAAACTTAGAGAGAGAGAGATAAAGTACTAAACCAGTGGTGATTTTCCCAATATGCAGGTGTCTAGGGGAGACACTTTCTTGGAGGTGGGGGGAGGCAGTGGCACAGCATGCTTACTTGCATGATATCCCGGCTAGACCAATGGCCAGATGAGGCCAATGGATTCTTTTTTATGTTTGTCATTACAAATATTTTGGTTATTTGTGAGGGAGGGGGACAATGGTCAATAAAATTATGGTGGCTGAGGTTGGTGCTGCTTTAGCAGTCAGGATGCCCCAACATGACATAAAGGGGTCACTGGCATGATGGGTGGTATTTGATTTATAATGTTCTGCCTAGGGGCAGCCGGACCCCTAAATTCATCTCCGGTACTAACGAGTGTAGCAGGTTTGCAGAAATCGACTCTTGATCATTTTTACTGCTGTGTGATTGAGAGTTTGTTGACCTATGCAATCATGGTGTGGTATGGTAATGCCAAGTGCTCTGATTTTGTTGCTTTGGATAGAGTGATTGAATCTGCAGAGAGGGACATTGGCCAATCTTTGCCTAGGTTGTCTGATGTATTCGCTTCAAGGAGTTTGTCTAAGGAAATAAGATGATTGGAAATAGCAGTCACCCATGTAATGTGTTCTTTTCTCTTTTACTGGCCAGGAAAAATTATAGTTGTCTAGGATGTTGAACTAGAAGGTTGAGGAATAGTTGCTTCCCTTCTGTAATTATTAGGATGAATTCTTAATTTTGCTAATTTTACTGGTGTATTTATATAACATGATTGACTTTTATGTAATTTCACTATACATGTCCAATGTTGCAGTGACAATAAATTATTATTATTATTATTATTATTATTATTATTATTATTATTATTATAATAATCAATCAGGTCATATCTGTTAGTTTATGGTGGGCTGAGTTTGAAAAATTACAGCTAGTAACTGATTGGTTGGTACTTTATTTCTCTCTACTTTGTTTCTGCCAAAGCTTTGATAAATGTGCCCTAGGGTGTCTTACCACAGGTAATGTGTACAAATACTGTACATTTCAATAAGAATGGAACTTCTGATAAAGTGCTTCAGCTACCTGTTGCCTTTGCCGAATCAATGCAATGTCCCAACAGTGCTTCTGTGAATGCACAAAGAGCCTGCATGGCACTCTATAATTTTGTGGAATCTTCAGGTTGTGGAAATGAAAACATTATTGGGTTCCTGTTGGAGTGCCAATATATACAGTATATGGATAACTCCTAATTACAGACATGGATTATCCACAAACACAAGCCTACTTTTCCCAAACTGACAAATGTTGGTACTAAAGAAATCTAGAAAATCTTAAAACTCTGATATTCAGTTCAATATGATACCTTACAAAGTACAATATTATTCACTATACAGTAAACTGGACAAATAGTAATATGAGAAAGTGGATATCTGCAAAGAATCTAAGTCTACCAGTTTTTTGTGTTTTGAAAATTCATCCCTCTAAATTAATATCCTGCTTACATTAGTAAATAATAATATATAGACATTAATCTTGATATAACCTTGACTGCCAAGCTTAGTGAAATGTATTGGTGTAATGTACAATATTAGATACACACCTTTTTTTTTACACATTTATCTTCATTATTACCATAGCTTCACAGTTATCCATTTTGTATCATATACACATCTAATTCTGGTTTATTGTCCCCTAATATACAATTGAAGTAAAGCATAGCTAATTTTTTACTCTATAATTTATTTGGCACACTATAACATTGCTATATTGAGCATGAATTTCACTTGTAAACAATTTAGTTACCACCAACTCTCCAATTCCATTAATATGCAGATTTAAGTGAACTAAAATAGGAGTTACTTGTGTAATACAGTTGACTGGGAATAAACAACCCTCCCCTTTTTCAATGTTAATGAATAATCCACTGTACAATTAGCACTAATGCTTTAATCATTTTAATATTGATGAGAATGAAAACTATTTTCCAGCCACATCCAATAGTCATTCAGTATGATCTGGGTCCCTTCTGGAATAATAATTATTTTAAATTTCACATTTTCTTTGACTTTGTCACTTTATATACATTTTTATATTTCATTCCAGGAATGAATTATAAGAAAAAATATTTTTTATTGGTTAAAATAATATGTTATGTTGTATTATTTCTATACCAGATGATGCACCATACTACAACTCTTTGTTGTCTTTTAAATGCAAGGAAATATGCATTTGTTTTTTATTCCAACACAACATTTAGGATTTAAAGAAGTCTAAGAAGAAAAGATGGAGTAGCTGGAAATATTAAGACAACCTTAAAATATTTAAATCCTATTAATTAAAACACACACAAAATATATTAACTTTTCCCTGTACATCTCTGTAATCATATTTATGGATTTAAATCATTGTGATACTTGATAGTTATCTTAAAGTCCAGGTGCTGCACTTACAATTTTAAATTATTTTCTTTAGATGTTAATTATTTATGAATTGAATAACAAACAAAATTAGAAAATTATATTAAATCCAAATCAGTAACATTTCATAGTTTGCCTTATATTTGATATGTTTTTTTGACATTTATTTTTATATTTAGCAAAGTGCATTTTAATCAAACTGCATTGGATCTTACTGCCAAGATTTAATTGCTTTAATTGCGTAGGATTTTAGTATCTTGTAGTTATGTTTCTACACATAAAAATGTTTATTGTCCTCATTTTAGAATGTCTTTGCTTACTCCCTCTGTATTTTGGTACATGAAAATGATAATTAACATGTGCACAATTTCTGTCAGAGGAAGTATTTCGACATCCTGTCCTGCCACAAATAAAAATGCCATGCTAATTTTAATAGCATATAGAGTTTATTAAATACAATGAACTTTGGAAAGACTTATAAACACAGAGCTTAACCTTTTCAATATTCTGAATTTTTATTAGCTGTCAATGATTCTAGTTTTGCTCTGGCTACTATTACTGTAAATAGGGGGACATGGGAATGATCAATGCTTCAAAGTATGGAATGCTGAAAAGGTCAAAGTAATAGCATTTATTGTCAGTTAAAATAAATAAGCTACTATATTGCATCTCCATATTACATAATAAAAGCATAATATTGGTGCAAACATGACTTTGTGATACAATGTAAAAAACATAGAGAGGTGTATTGAGACAGAAGTATTATATCATAAAAAGGCATTTAAAAGAAGTTGTATAGTATATACGGGTTGGATATGAAATCCCGGCAGACTGGATGTCTGCTGTCAATATACCCACAGTGGCATCCTGCCCATCAGAATACCAGCCGCTGGGTGAGTGCATGGAGGGCTCGCTGCTCTCACCATGCTACTGGCACAGTGGCTCACTGCGCTTGCCACAGGTTCTATTCTCATTCTATGGGTGTCATGGACAGCCCTGGAAAGGATGTCGGCATTCTCGGCTGTCATGATTCTTCCTTTTGATGATGAGATGCTGATGCAAGTAAATAGTCTAGATTCAAATTCTTAAAGAAGTAATTAAATGTATTAATAAAACAGATCACCTTTACAGAGAGGGCAGTCCTCTCTGGACTTTATAAGATAATGAAATGCCCCGAACAATGAGTTACAACTGGATATACAGTATCTCTGAAACATTTAGATTTTCAAGCCTACTATGACATCTTAATTTTTTATATCATGGTCATATTTGGACTTTTGGCAAGAAGAAACAAGAAATATTCATAAACACCTAATTGTGAAGAGGTTGCCTCTTGCTCTCAAAATCTGTGTCCTTGGTGATAATAAAATAAACAATAGATGTTATATTTCTCATTGTTCATAATGTGTGGGGGTTACCATGTTTGGAATTAAACTTGGTCTCTAAGCGCATCGGATAAACTGTGTACGTGTTATCAGAACCAATTAACTAACTTGTTTTGTACTGAAATGTAGGGAAAAGGAAATTTAGTCAGTATAAAGTTCATACTGCATGATTATATATTGAATAAAGAATTGGTGAATATGCTTTTAGGCTATAATGAGGAATATGAAATCACCTATATATATTTATAATACACGCATCATATCACAAAGATGATTCTGAGGCATCACAATATAATGTCTACCATTATATATTTGGTCTTGCTATCATTTAGCAAGTGGTTTCTGTTATGGTATTCGACAGTTCCACCCTCTGATCAGAGACATGAGCCATGTGCCCTTTCAACTCAAGAGAATTCTTAGGAGCATACAGTTCATTGATTACCATCTCATGTAAGTTTGCAGATGTCCTGCTTCTTCTTGCTGTGACCTTCTGAATAAAGCATAGGCCACACCTGTAAACATTGTACATGAAAAGAATGGCTAGAATGATCACAAGAATGAACCTCATCACAGCGTGCATCACACTTGACACCCATTTTCCCATTCCCGAGAACCATGTACTAGGATCAATCATTGACTACCATGCATCATCTTCAGAATCTTTATCATAATGCATTTATCTAAATTGCTATTTCATGTCATGAGCCGCATTCATGTTAGTAGTAATAATGGCTTCAGGATCAGTGTCATTATTAGTCAGATAATTACAACCATGTACACCAAAGTTAGTTTCAAGGGTTAAACAAACGCCTCCAGTGTGGGCTGTTAAGTAATCCAAAACGAGTCAATGTTGTTCATTGCAAAATGCTTTCTGTTCATGTCCAACATATCGGAATGTCTCATCATAAAGTTCAGTCACATTATCAATAAATTGAGCAAGATCTGTGATTTCCTTTTGATTTTCCAAATAGCCCCAATTACCATACATAAGAATATTGATCAGAGTGGTACCAATACGATGTTTTACCGAAGAATCAATGAGTGGTAGATGTTTCCTGACAACAATATCTCGCTTGTGATGACATCTATCATCCTGTGAAAAGACTTTTCTCAACTTATCATGGGTTATAGTATAGAACTGCGGTATAATTCTACCCAAATAGCAAAGACCTTCAGAATAAGGTGGTAACCATTTATAAGCATTTTTCACACATATATAGTACATATCATGCGGCAGCAATAAAGGAACGTCAAATCCTAGTACTATAGTAGCCACTATCATTCCAATTTGACATGTTTGTACGATGGGATCTGTCCCTGTTTCTGTTATGTGTGGGATATTCACTGGAAATGTAAAGTCAAATACCTCGCTATAATAATCTACAGTACATGAAATGCAATCTGCACTTTTAAAAGTCAGTAGCACACTGCTCAGCTCATCGCGGAACATATGGCTTGTAGATTATGACAATTTCGTCACAATATCCTGTTTCACCTTTCCCTAGTTGTATGGGGCTTTCCGCTTGGGAAGTGTAAACATTCCTGCACTTGACCACAGTTGTGGCTCAATAGACCTCATTTCTGATATTGTTTTGTTGAAACAGAATGGTACCCGGTCACTTATGTGTGGGGCTAAAACAATCATTGGCGGTTTTGTTTTGTTATATGGATCAGTAACTTGGCTTTCACAACTATTCAGGCTGCAATCTTCCTCGCAACTCTCTACAGTGACTATATTATTTACTTGTGTGAAACAGGAACTGATGACATTGGCAAATTCTCACTTAGTAATAGTGTTCTAGTGCATATCCAACAATTTGTGACATTTAATACCTGTCCCAACAATGTGTGATATTGTTGAATTGGGTATTTCCTGGAGTAATATCCAACATTATCCATACACCAGAGTATACACCTCTCCTCTGATGGTTTGGTACAGTAATCACAAATTCACCTTTCAACCAGAGGTAAATCAGCATCCTTACATAAGTCATCACCGTTGAGAGATCTGGGTGGCCTGCTTAGAAAAGAGGAAGGAACGGTTAGATTAAAATAATGGCCATACACTCTAATGGAGGCGTAGTCAGACCATGAGCCCCTACTTGCCCTCTCTCCAAAGTACAAAATTCCCACAACTGTAATAGCTAGGATCGCTCCCAGCAGACAACAAAGCTACTTGAATCTTTTCTTGGACATTATACGTTATGCCTGCAGTCGGTTATATGCAATAATTTCCATCTTGCATGAAGAGTTCTGCAATATGCAAGTCAGTTATGTCTGTGATCAAATGAAAGTCTTTAGATACCTTCAAACTTGAACTTGAGTCTCTCACCGTGTCTGTGCACAAATTAGAGTCTCTCGATATTTTCAAGCTTGGGTCTCTCACCAGTTTGCAGTGTGATCCATGTATCCAAGTGTCTCGTTCCGCGACCTTAATGGCAATATCTGTCATCAGAAGCACTTGCCAAGGACTGTCCCTCCGATCTGTGAGTGAACCTGAACGTAAGAAACTTCTCACCATCACATGGTCTCTAGGCAGAATCTGGTGTGCTGTACCAAAGGTAGAAGTCGGCTGAATGCCCTGTTGAGCCCGTTGAAGATCTTGTAACTGCTTAGACAATTGAGTGACATATTGAACAGTCAAATCATCTTGCATTTTTAAATCAGTCTTTGGGTTAGTAGTGTATCTTGGTTGGAGTCCAAATAGCAATTCATAAGGAGAGAGATTGAGCAGAGGTTTAGGTGTGTTTCTAATACTTTGAAGCACTATGGGCAGTGCCTCCGGCCACACCATCCCTGTCTCCTTTGTAAGCTTAGCCAACCTTGCTGCCCAAGGCTGTGAGAGAGGAGAAGTCTTTGCAGGGTTTTGAATCTTTCCTGCACAATGCTTCTTTGGTGATGCTGGCCTCTGCCTGCAATCTAGACTCCTACTCTTTGTGTCTTTGTGCGTCTCCTTAGGTGGTAACTTTTTCTCACTATCTGACACTAACTAATCTGTGCTGCTAGAATCTTCACCACCAGTTTTAACTGTTGCCTGTCCTGTGCCTGGCCGTGCAACTGCACCCGAATCAGCAACCTGATTTCTGGACGGTCTAGCTAGTGTACAGACTACACTGGCCAGCTGCTGTTCATCCTGCCACTGATGCTCTGATATACTTAGAGAGGAAAAAGGAGAGATACAAACTAAAAGCGCTCCCATAAAAGCCAAGTTTACAAACACACACCCAGTGGATACATAAAATTGATTGGTCACGTACACTGGTAATTCAGGAGATGAATAAAGATCCAACGTTGATTAAAGGCAGATGGATCTAATTCTCATAAAATTATAAGACAAAAAGAAAGTGCAATCAATAGTGCAATTATCTTTGTTTAAAAGACCTGAATTTATTTTAATATCGCACTTACACCAAACAGATGAGGTCAGTAGCATATAGAATGAATCCTCTTTGGCAGTACAGCAGCAAAGGACTGGATGATAACAGTCCTAACAATGTCCAACGCCGATATCAAACAAATGCAGAGTAGTAGGTCTGACTTCTCTCCCCTCACTCCCACGCTGCAGGGAGCCTGTAGCCAGCAGGTCTCCCTGAAAATAAAAAACCTAACATAAAGTCTTTTCAGAGAAACTCAGGAGAGCTCCCCTGTGTGTGTCCAGTCTCTCTGGGTAGAGATGGCTACTGACTCACTGTCTCAGCACTTGTAAAATTCTCAGGATATAATGGGCAATATGCCGGAGGATGGCAACTCTGCTGCACTGTAGGATGTTGGGAAGAGGCTTGCACGAACATGTCAGGGTGCTGTGTAACAGGGGGATCTATTGGCAGTGCTCCAACTGTACTATCCAATTTATACAGCTTAACAATACCATAGCACTCGTGCAAGCACCTCAATTGTTTTAACCTTTTCTGAGCCTTCATTAAAGACATAATTTTTCCTTTCACTACATCCAAGCATTCAGTGTTAAATGTCCCACAGACAGGAAAAAACATTTTTTCGTCCTTTGTCAACTGTACCCATTGGTCACAGTACTGTATAAAATTGGGATCACATTGTTCCATAATATAATATGCACACTTAGGTTGTGCTCAGCATGCCTGCTCATTCGCTGAAAAATGTGCACCCATTTGCTAAATGTTTCTCATACGCGACACAGCAGTGCACCACAAAACAACACACCACTTTAAAAGTTGCTCATCTCTCTCTGCACAACAATGTTAGCAGACAGACATTTGATACAGTATGTGAAAAATTCCCTGAAGCCCCACGTGTTGCGCAAACTATATATAACAGGGCAGCCTTATAAACATTAGATCCAAAAAAGTGTCCCTCCAAAACACTGTTACATAACTAATGGAAACAAGAAATAGGCTATTGTTATCGCCAGGTGCCCTGAAACATTATTTCAAAGTAAAAAAAAAACCCAATCAGGGTAAACAGGAAGGTTATCAATAAATATACATTCCTTGCAGTAGAATGATCAATCCTCAAATGGCAGACCTCCTCTTCATTGAATACAGCAATAAAGATCAGCAAATATGCAAAACAGAGGAAAGGAGAACATGTGTAATATAGTCGATTTAATAACATATACACACACTAAAAAAATAGAACATAAAATGCTGTAGGCATCAGCCACATTGGGCCTGTGGAACAATTACCAGAGGGTCTGAGAACCGATAATTGATAGTTCTCAAACAAAGCTCTTATAGTCACCAAGTTTCCGCCCGGGTCTGGAAACTGGAAATCCAATGTGGCTGATGCCTACAGCATTTTATGTTCTATGTTTTTAATGTGTGTATATGTTATTAAATCGACTATACTACACACACGTTTTTTTTTACTTTGAAATAATATCTTTCAGGGCGCCTGGTGATAACTATATCCTATTTCTTGTTTCCAAAACTTGATATGGTTAAACAATAATCAGCAGATTAGATTAGCAGAACTATTACTTTATGAAATATTATTACATTTAAATATTAACATAACCTTGGGTGATCACCATATTTATAAAGCACACACAGTACGTATCTTCTATTTAAAGTGGGATGATGCCTTCCCTAGGCATACAGTATGTGTTTTCACATTATACTTATGGTGCTACAATGCTGTCTTATCCAATGCACACAGCGTTAACCTGAGTAACACTGTGAGTTTAGATTGGAACACAAACAAGCCCCATCAAGTCAAACACTCACACATTTGCACATAAGGTGAACAGCTGAGGTTTATGTATTAGTCATACTTACAAGTATAAGTTGAAAAATCCAAATTTTGTAACAATTACATTTTGCCACATTTACAGGCAAAAGCACTCCTCGTCAATTGTTCCCAGGTTACTTTCCTAGCTTACTCGATCTCTTCGATTAAATTATCCTATTATAAAAAATAAAATCCCACAGACAGCTAGCAGGTACAGAAACAGCATGTACTGGCAAATCGCACATAACATGGCATATTCTATACTCACCAGTTCCTGTAATGATCCTGGGATATTCCTGCCATCCTCAGCTGCTGGCTGGCTGGCACACCCCTTTGATAATTTGATGAAGAGATCGATATCTGTAGGTCCACAGGAAAGAGCCTCCAAATTGTTTATTCTTCCTTTTGATGATGAGATGCTGATGCAAGTAAATAGTCTTGATTCAAATTCTTAAAGAAGTAATTAAATGTATTAATAAAACAGATCACCTTTACAGAGAGGGCAGTCCTCTCTGGGCTTTACAAGATAATGAAATGCCCCGAACAATGGGTTACAACTGGATACATCTCTGATACATTTAGATTTTCACGCCTACTACTAACAAGATCTTAATTTTTTATATCATGGTCATATTTGGACTTTTGGCAAGAAAAAACAAAAAATATTCATAAACACCTTACTGTGAAGAGGTTGCTCTCAACATCTGTGTCCTTGGTGATAATAAAATATACAATGGATGTCATATTTCTCATTGTTCACAATGTGTGGGGTTACCATATTTGACATTAAACTTGGTCTCTGAGCGTATTGGATATACTGTGTACATGCTATCAACTAACTAACTAACTAACTAACTAACTAACTAACTAACTTGTTTTGTACTGAAATGTAGGCCAAAGGTAATTTAGTCTGTATAAAGTTCATACTGCATGGTTATATATTAAATATAGAATTGGTGAATATGCTTTTAGGCTGTAATGATGAATATGAATTCACCTTTATATTGTGATGCCTCAGAATCATCTTTATATATTTATAATACATGCAACATATCACAATGTCTAGCATTATATATTTGGTCTTGCTATCATTTAGCAAGTGGCTTCTGTTATGGTATTTGACAGTCGGGATCTGAACGCCGGGATCCCTACAGCCAGGATGTTAACTGCATCCCTCATACACAGATGCAACCAGTTTTACTGCATGTACAGTAAAAGTGATACAATAGTTCAGTCTTAATCTCATAATGAACTTTTAAACCAGGGATTCTCGTCCTAAGCCCTCAGGATTTCTGTCTGTATAAGCAGGTAGGGAAAGTACTGACCCAGAAAAATAGATTAAATCAATTGTGTATGATAAATAAATCCACAAGACATGACCTGTGGTGGTACTTGAGCACCAATTTTTTTAACCATTATCTCAGCTGCATTACTAGATGAACTAAGAATACATCTTAGAATAATGCTGTTTCCATCTGTAATTAATGTAGTTCAAGTCAAAGTAATAATATATTTCATACTGTATATTACTTACAGTACATCCCTATTCCATGCTTTGACAAAGCTCTTTTTACCTTTACTTTTAGTCTGTAGCTTTCCATGTAGCTCCAGTTACCTAAAAAAAGGAATTCATTACATTGACAAAATCATATACTGTACAGTCATTCCCTCACTCAGGGGGTGACTCAGTAAGGATCACTTATGCGATCCTTACTGCATTTCCCCAATAGTGGGGCTCTGCGTGTGATCATGTGCAGAATGGGTCCTGCGATTGCATGACAGGCTGATCAGGCTGCAGCCTGGAGCTCTGGGTCCTGGGGGGTGCAGCGCCGGCACAATAGATTAATTAAGTTTCTCTTTTTTCTTCTTCTTTTATTTACTGTGTGATCCTGCAGCAGTGTGGCTGCAGCTAACGCCGGCACCATCTTTGTCTGTGCTAGTTTTCCACGCTCTGCTGCAGAAAGTCTGCATTACAGCAATAACTTATTCAGTTATTGCTGCTAAGTACTGCCTGAGCTACAGCGTGTCACGATCCTGATTGGATTGTATTTCTCATGTTCTGTGACTTACCTCAGCTTATTCTGCAGACAGGCATATGCTTCACATACTAACTGCAGTCTTGATTACTTGCAGATTAGCACATGAGTAGGAGTTCCTCTGTGTGAGTAATTGCCAAGATCCAGAATTCAGAAAACAGGCTCTCTGTTCATCACACCCAGCTGGCAGTAAAGTCTGTACATGCTGTTTCTGCATAGCTCTCTCAGCATAATGACTGCTTCCTAGTGTTTGGGCCTCCTAGGCCTCAATCCACATCAGAGCCTAAGCCTAGAGTACTGCTGTGACAAGTCCTGATCACCTGACTTCAACACAGCCAATTATGTGACTGTCTGAGCCTCCCTTCATCACCCGATCATCCCAGCCAATCCCTGCACACTGGCTCCTATAAGAATGCTGGGTAAGGACTGCCTAATGGCCAGTGCTATGATTGTCATACCCTGTATGGTTGTTTGCTCTCAGCTGCTTACAGGTTACCTTGCTCAAAGAGATTCCATTCTGCCCTGAGACCTGAGTTACATCCAGCTTGTAGCTCTGTTCCGTCATCGATCTCAAGCTCCATCGGTGTTCTGCCATTGATCTCAAGTTCCATCGGTGTTCCGCCATTGATACTCAGCTCCATCAGTGTTCCGCCATCTAGCTCAAGCTCCATCGGTGTTCTGCAATTTATCTCAAGCTCCATTGGTGTTCGCCATCGATCTCAAGCTCCATCAGTGTTCCGCCATTGATCTCAAGCTCCATCGGTGTTCCGCCATTGATCTCTAACTCCATCTGTGTTCTGCCATCGGTCTCCTCCTACATCGGTGTTCCGCCATCGATCTCTAACTCCATCTGTGTTCTGCCATCAATCTCCTGCTACATCGGTGCTCCACCACCGATATTCAGTATCATCGGTATACCACCTATCTCCAGTGGTCAATAACCTTGTGCTTATTTATATTGGGACTTTGTGAGTGGTTTACACTGCATCTGAGTTTACTGTTGTGTGCTTACCTATATTAGGACTTTATCAGTGGTTCACACTGCACCTGAGTCTGTTGTTATGTGCTCACCAATTTTGGGACTTCATCAGTGGTTCACACTGCATCTAATATTACATCTTGCCATCGATGTTACATCTGCTATAGCATTGCCTTTGTTCCTATGCCTATGTTACTGCATTATCTATGATACTGATTATTAAGTCTACTACCATCTGCCACTACCTGTACCATCTTGCGTGCTAAATAGAAATACTTATTTTATTTCTTATTCTCCTCTGTTCTGGTCACGCCTTTGGGCCTACACTCAAATAATACCATATCCTGGTTTATGTACAAGAACTTTATTCAAGCTCCAAGGTTAACATTCCAGTCAGCCCTACACCTGAGTTCTCCACTGGTCAGAGTTAGACTTCAGGCATGACACAGCGTCTTCTGCGTCTCTCCCCTCCTCAGTCCATCCTGCTTTTGCTGCTGCATGATGACAGAGAATTTGACATGCACAGAAGACATTCCACTGCAGGATGCTGAGAGGGCCATCAGGGTGCCAATTTCAGCAGCAGAGCGTGGTGCCACACAGCTCCTGCACTGTTATTCATTGAAAGTGACTTCCTTCAGAACTTGAAGTTTGATGATGTAATTGTAAAGTTTGCAGCTTCTAAAGCAAGAAAATGGAGCTTGATGTAAACTGTTGATGTAAACTATGAGTTTGTCAACTATACTTAATGTATAATTTCGTATTATTGTCATTAGTCTATGTTTCTATAGAATAAAAAAATACAGTTTGCATCAGCAAATAATAATTGAATCTGTGGTAACTATTGCCACATAATTACAGATATTTAGATGAACATTAGTTAAAAAAATTGGTGGTGGGGAAGAGGGGTGGGCGGCCACTTCTATTTTAGCCTAGGGTAGCTGGAACCATTAAACAGGCCGTGATGACAGGGATGCAAACACTTCTTCCTGATTGACAGGCAGAGGTGTTCGCAGCTGGCATTGTCCAGGTGCAATGATACGGCATGTCATCCTGAGGAAGTCCGACTGTTTATGTCTTCACAGACACTGCTGGCACTAGTTCCAGTCCAGCGTTGGTGGTCATCAAATGTCCCACAAGGTATCCCAATGGGGGTTCAGGGCAGCAATACATTTGGATGATGTCACTAATGGGGCATGGTCCGCCTTACAGGAAACTTATTGTTAATTCTCACACATACTGTATGCTTTATCTGTCTATTTAAGGTGAGCACTATTGTATGTTACTTATCTTTAAGAAATGTTGAATAAAGGACCAAAACATCAGATATAGACAAACCAACTATCAAACCATAAGTATAAGACCAATGGGTGCCATCTGACTCATATATGTATGTATATATTGATAGATACATATATGAGTCAGATGGCATATTGATATGTATATATTGATAGATATAATATTGATGCACGAGTACAGCATCTCTGTAGTCCTTCTGTAAATTAATTGAAAATGTATTTAATTAATATTTTAGAACTCAAATGTATATTATATTTGAATACTTGAAATGTATGAAGAATCATGGACAGACAGTCTGCTCTACAAGAACTTAAGTAAATTATTTTTGTCTATTTATACATAACAAGTCTGGGGCATGGCGAAACCACAAGACCAGTTGGGGTTAACCTTTGTGGTTACTCCATTTAAATTGTTACTATCATAGGAATGAATGGAACAGAGCATCTCTATTCACTTCTTTATGCTAACAGTGATAGGATGGGCCCTAGGAGTTTAAAACCAATAAGGAAGCTGTTGCTATGGCAGCAGCTCCTGATTGGCTGGCAGGTCCCTCTTTTAACAGTCACATGGAGGGCCTGCATTTGCATTGTAAAAGTGTATGTGAAAATATATACTTACACTAGTCCGTTATGGTCCGGTTTAGCTGCAATTTGTTATTTTAAACCTTGTGTATGCCCACATGGACAAATGAGAACCGATCTACACTGGATTAGGTGAGTATAATATTTTTTTTTACAGGTACCCTTTGGATTCTAGTAGACAATGGGACTGAAGGGCTCTGTGGGACAGTAGGTAAGTATATCTAAGTGTGTGTATGTATGTAAGTGCGAGTGTGCATGAATATTTTATTAAAGCTATACTATGTATGGTGTCCATGGTCTTGTGTTTATTGTAATATTTATTTTGCTGTGGAACTACAGGTTCCACAAAACATGACCTGCATGTTATGCTGGTAGTTTGAGAACCACAAGTACCAGCATGACTGCATGCTGGTACTTGTGGTTCTCCAAGTAACAGCATGCAGGGGGGCTTGTTGGCTCCTACAGTTAAACAGCAAAAGACAATATTTATTCTTAATTTTACACTTAATGGCTATCAGCCTGTCATTTATGGGTGCTGGGGGCAGCCATGGCCCTTCAGTGCCTGGAGGGGGGACCCCTTTATGGGGGGACCCCACTCCCCCAATGAACTCTGGCCAGGGCTGACTAGTTCTGGGGGATAATTCTAAGGCCACAGGGACCTATATAACTGTGTCCCCCGGCATTGACATTATCTTCTTGACTAGTGGTGCTCGGTAATGGTATCAAAAATAAGGGGGACACCTATGTCCCTTTTCCCCAGTATTTTGGGAACCAGGAGCAGTATAAGAGCCCGGTGATGGTTTTAAAAATACTTGGAATCTCTACACATTTTTCCCCTGTTTCTTTACAACCAGCTCCAAGAGCCTGGGGCTGGTTATATTCAGAAGGGGAGACCCCACGCAATTTTTTTTACATTTTTAACTATTTAAATACTACACACAGTGAAGCCCTGCACAGATCTCACTGATCAAGCCAAGCATCATTGTGTAATCTTCAGCAGTGTTTTACTAAACTCTCCTGTAAAACACTGCCCTGCAACATCTGTAAACTCGAATCTCACAAACACAGTAGTTTAGTAGATTACCGTTTGTTTGCTTTTTCAAAAAGTTGCAATTTCACATGACCAATGTCAGTCAAATTCAAAGTTGACTGAAATTGGCTAAAATATGAATTTTAGTAAATTTACCCCAATGTATATCACAATGTATATATCCCACAGACACATTAAAAAAATATAAGCATTATACTTATGATGACAAGTTCCCCAATATACATTTGACTATATCAGATGTTTACCATAACATTATATTAACAGATACATTTTATGTAATGAAAACAGGCACTATATTGCAATGTAATGTGAGAGCAGCAAATACATATGACAGATAAAAAAAAAGATAAAAAAATATTTAAAGCCTTTATACAAAAAGACAATTTAAACCTTTAAAGATCTTTTTTGGGGAATTAGTACATTTGGAAGCTGCAGCCATAAAAGACAGTTCTGGGTAGCATTGGTAGTACAATGGAAAGTTCTTAGACTGTACCTTCCTTACCCTACAATGCTGTCTTGCCGAGTTCTCCTCCTGACTGACTGGTGAGCGCAGTACTGAACAGCTGAGCAGTTTGCTTAGCCATGGCACCTTCCGATGACATCACCAGCTGCCCAATGTGTGGAGGGTGGCTGTTCTTGCTGGTCTCCACTCTCAGATTAGCACACCCAAACTTCTCTAATGCTTTTCACATCATTAATTGTGCTTTATCATTAACAGTGTAAAATTGTTATCTTCATTTTGTATCTGTCATAATTATTTGTTGCTTATACACAGCAATGCAACACAGTGCCCATTTTCATTGTGTAAGATGTATTTCCTAACTATAAAAGAGCAGCTGTCACACATACTGTACCTTCAGCACAAGATGTTATTTAATTTCCCTGCTAATTAACAGATATATGTTAAGGATAATTCTGACTGGTTACAGAATATGCCAGTCTGATTACTTCCTTACTCTCCATTAGCTAAAGAGAATGTTGCTCAAGTATCTACAATTTTAAAATGCAGACAGGCATTACCTGGACAAGTTGAAATTAATCAAGCCTCGGTCCTGGTGAAACACACACAGACAATATTGATATGGTTTCCATAATACATTATGTGTTTTACCTATATTCAATATGGTAGAGTAATTGGTCAGGAGACCATACTTGTGTGTGTGTATATATATATATATCTATACATATATATATATATATATATATATATAAACTATGCGAGGAGAATAATCTGCCTCCTTCTCTGCCCCATCCCACCTCTGATGCTGCCCTGCTCAGTGCTGCAAATGCTGGGATGACAGGCTAAGCTCAGCCTACTGTATGTCAAATATGTTAGGTTGGTAGGCTGACTCTATGTGAAAGGGCCCTAGGTCTCCTTGCTTAGCTTCAAAACTAAAGTATGCCTCTGCACTACCTGTGTGTTCCTCTATCTTTACCTGTGGGTGCCGCTGCCCCTACCCATGGTTGCCTCTTCCCCTACACTTGGGTGCCTCTGCCGCTACCTGTATGTGCCTCTATCCTTACCTGTGTGTGCCACTATCCTTACCTGTGGGTGCCTCTGCCCCTGCCCATGTGTGCCTGTGCCCCTACCCATGAGTGTCTCTGCCCTTACATGTGGGTGACTCTGCCCCTATCCGTATGTGCCTCTGCCCTTACACATGGCTACCTCTACCCCTACTCATGTATGCCTCTGTGTAAATTGCTCCAGGCATTCCAGAGTTATGCCTGAAAACTATGGATTTTTACATGTCACCCCCTTCCTACCCACACTCCTAGGGGTGCTAAGGGTGTCTTACCCCCACAGTATTTGTTTCCAGATTGTAATTCATATGTGTAACAAGTTTGGTGTAAATTGCTCCAGACATTCCAGAGTTATGCTGTAACAAACATACATACATACATACATACATACATACATAAATACACACACACACACACACACACACACACACACACACACACACACACACACACACACACACATAGATCCATATATATATACATACATAAGTGTTCATTCACAATGTACTACCAATTATTGTTTCTCATGTCAAAATCAGTGCAATACTAGCCATCTCACAATGTTTATTCAATATCATATATTATTGACATAGATACATGCTGAACTAAGATGTAGTACAAGTGGTTGATTCAGCTTTGCTAAGTGCACCACAGTTTTTCCATTAGGGTTCATGACAATGAAGTGTTAACATGAGCCCCACCCAACATAATGTTAACTGTGGATGTTTAGCATGGTCCTTAATATTGTCCAGAGATGCTTAATTTATTACACTATTCATGTTAGTATGCGCTATAACCCCGATGCACTCACTGGGTGCACCTTATTTTGTTTTTTCGTATTGCACTATGTATTTCTTAAGTGCACACTTTTGATCACGCAGTAGAGTTGCCTGACAGTCCGGCGTCTTGTTGCCTAGGAACTTGGGTTGCCATGACTACCAAGCATGTTCATGCCATGACGCGACACACAGGAGCCGGGACTGAAGTTGTTCCCACCCCCGTCCTCCATTGTTCTTCCCACCGGTTGGTCTCCTTTTTATAAGATATGTTTGTCACACTTTTTTACTTTGTATCACCTTAACAAAGGTACTCCACTGCCCCGAAACATTGGTTTATGTGATGAATTAAACACGCTTTATTGGAAATATTAACATCCCTGTCTCCGAGTGTTGCTGCTTTTTGGATGTGTTTACAATACAATCCAAATACAACGTATATATACTGTATATACACTAAACTTTGTTGAAAAAAAGACCGCGGTGAGTGTGTTCTTCTTGAGAGAGTGCAGATTACCCATGAACTATATACAGATGTAGGCATGCTCATCATGACTACATCTTACTGCAATTGCACCTTGTTAGGTGCGATTGCATACACTTCTGGGGCACGCGTGCATTGTAGACATTCCCCATTCACATGAATGGAAGTGGCAAATGCACCTCCTGCGTCTTCTTCTACTTCTTCCATCACCTTCGAAGATTCCGAGTTACCTGAGGGATACAGGTAATTTTCTTGTGAAATTAAAGCAAAACATTTTGAATGATTATTGTATGAGTTGAGCGCTAAAAGGTCTAGTTATAATAAATTGTAGGTGGCACCTGTAATATAAATAATTAGTAATTAGTAAAATAATGTTTACAGCTCATTTTTAGATTAGTTGATGATATAGAGGTTGCTGCCAAACATGCGGTTCCCACCGTTTTTAGTACTTCCGGTCCTGGAGTTCCATTTTTGGAAGGAAGCAATAAAGTTTTTTTCTAAATGTTTTTACAATAAAGGAAGTGGATTTTGAATGCAAATCACCTCGAAAAAGTGCATGGAATGCATGAAATGCATGGATAACGAGGAAGAACAGACTCCCCGCTGGACGCAGCGGTAAAACAGAGAGAAGAAAAGCCGGAGGCAGCCCTTTGTGCACAGGAACGCTCTACGGCAGGCATGTCAAACTTGTGGCCCTGCAGCTGCTGTGAAACTACAAGCCCCAGCATGCTTTAGCAACGATCGGTGGAAGGTATTCTGGTCAAGCATGCTGGGACTTGTAGTTTCACAACAGCTGGAGGGCCATGAGTTTGACATGCCTGCTCTACGGTAACACCTAGACAGGGACGGATAGGAAATGCGGACTGGCAGCAACCTCTCTACCACCAACTAATCTAAAAACGAGCTGTAAACATTATTTTACTAATTACTAATTATTTATTTTACAGGTGCCACCTATAATTTATTATAACTAGACCTTTTAGCGCTCAACTCATACAATTCTTTATCTTTAACCTAATTTGAGCTGCTTCACACAAACAGCGCAGGTTAGTTTTTATATTTTTTAATGTTGATTAATTATGGTGATTTTTTTAGCATCATTAAATTTACCTCACTTTATATCTTGATTCCCCATGAGGCAGGGATGAAGGCAGTGTGTGAGGCGCTCATACTATTTGGCCATTCAGGACCCCCAATAGAGTTCATTTTGGAACTGCTGTGGTTGGTATTAAAGGAAAATAATTTTTTAGTATGCAGGAAGATTTTATAAGCAGGTGTCATGGACCGCTATTGGGTCGAACCTGGCACCTGCTTATGCAAATATCTACATGCAATGATTTGAGAGTACACACATATTGACTAGGTTCTATGATAAGATTGTCCATTACCACAGATTTATTGTCGATATAGTTTTGTTGTGGAGTGACACTGAGATTGAATTCTGGACGATGATAGCAACCTTGAATGAACTTGAAACACCGGTGAAATTTTCAGCCAAGATTGATAGGTTAAATATTGATTTCCTTGATGTTACAGTATACAAAGGAGAAAACTGTCTATGTACTACACTGTTTAGGAAGGACACTGACAGGAATTGTTTATTGTATGCTACCAGTGATCACTCTCCTAGCCTGAAGGCAAGTTTGCCTATTTCACAGTTTATACATGTCCTACGAATTAATACCGATGGTGCACTAGCAGAGCAACAAATTAATAATGAAGTTAAAGCACGCCTGAAAGAATGTGGAAATGAACATAAAACCATTGAAGGTTGCTTGAAGAGGCATGAAAAAAAGGTAATGAGACCATCTATACCACCAAAGGCTAGACATGATAACAGGATAATTTACACTAGTAAATATGATGATAAGGCAATGATTGTCAAGTGAGCCTGTAAAAGGAATTGGAGAATTATCGCATCTGATCCCAAATTGGGTAAGGCTACTTAGCAGCAGCCGATGATGGCATATCATCGAGGAGCAAACTTGAAGCAACTATTGATGTGCCTTCTGATGAACTCTTTGAAGTGAAATAGTGACACTTGGCTCAGATCAACCCGTAAAGGTTGCTTCAAATGTTAGGACTGCACAACTTGTCGATCTATCATATCAGGCTCTTCCTTTCCCATCCGCATAGTGGGGTACCAATACAGATAAAACATTGCTTACATTGCCTGATGGATCACGTAATTTATCTCATCATATGCCCTTGTGGACTGGTCTATGTTGATTTGACACAACGCCGATTCAGAGACCAAATGCTAACCATCAAAACTCAATCAGACAGGCAATTGAGTCTGGTAATTCTGATAAACCTGTGGCAAGGCATTGGGTAGAAGCTGGACATCAAGTACCAATGCTTCGATGTAGAATTATTGACTGGATCCGTCTATAAGAGAAGGGAACCGTATACTCGAGTTACATAAATGTGAATCCGAATGGATTTTTCGGCTTGATACAATTTCACCCAAAGGCTTGAATGAACAGCTTATCTTAAAAAGTTTTTTGTTGTGACAATCCTATCCTGATCTGAATTATTACAAAAATATTTGATTTTATTGTTTTTTATTTTCTGTAGGATTCTTTCTCCAATATACTGTTTTTAAACTGGTTGTCTTTGATTGTGTATGTTATTGTATTGTGTGTTTTTGTAAAATAATTTTTTGAGATGCTTTGCAATTTCATATGCTGCCCCCTGATGTTATTTAATATTCTTATATATTAATAGTATGATACTGTATTACTATTTAGAACTTTGGATGGCACTATATGTGCTATCTATATTCCAATTGACTAAGTGTAGTGAAACTGGACCCTGTACATAGTTTATGTTGCGTTCCAAAGTGGGAGGTGAACTGCATGATTTATGAAGTGTAAATTATGAGTGAAGGAATTAACTATGATATTTTTTATATGAGATGGGTTTGTACTTATGGGCCGCATATACTTATATTTTTTATTAAGTAATACTGTACCAGACAGAATAGCTCTGTTGGCTAACGCCGAACACATTTCCCACTGTGCGTTCCACAGTGGGTGGTGAACTGCATAGCACAGATGGGAACCAGAAATTATGTGTACTTTCGGTTGTTCTCCAGGGTGGCGGTGGTACGCACACTGGGGACCATGCTATCCACACAGTGAGAAGGCATTTAAGAGGCAGCATGTGAACAGGTATGTGGCTTCCGCTGAGAGTACCTCTGCTGTTTTGTGTTTGCTGATGGCTTACTGAGAAGCTTGACAAAGGTCCGGATGGATGTCTTTGTTGATTGGTTTAGTATACAGACCATTTTGAATCATGCCATCTAGTATTGATACCTGTATATCAAGATAATTGACCAAAGTCAAACTCATTTGGTAGGTGAAGTTATTGGGTGACAGCCTAGAGTTAACCCATCACCCATTACCCATTAAATTCACTTACCAAACGAGTTTGACTTTGGTCAATTATCTTGATGTACAGGTATCAATAGTGGATGGCACGATTCAAACCGGTCTGTAAACTAAACCGACTGACAAAAACACATTGCTCAGGGCCAATAGCCATCAGCCAACAGCAATCAAAGCAGGCTTGCCTAGATCACAGATGCTGAGGATTTCAAAAATCATTAGCGACCGGATGACACTGGAACCTGAATTAGGTAAATTGATTTTCAAATTCTTGGAAAGAGGCTATGACTACAAAATGCTTCATAAACAAAAAATAGATGTCTTATGAAATCCCTGGGATACCCTGATAGCAGGTACCAACAAAACATGAGATTCTATCAAACCATTTATCAGTAAGTATAACACTTCCAGCGCAATTATCCCTCGAGCTTCGAGGGCATTGTGGCCATTGGTCGCCACAAATAAGATGTTACCTAGTTTTAAACAGAAGCATCCCCTGGCATGTTTCACTCATGAAAAAACATTAAAGACATAGTGGTACACATGGACATCACAGTAGAACCCCAGGGTGCTATAAGTGCCCCAAGTGTACCACATGTTCACATATGACCACAGGAATGAGGCTCAAACACCCTCATAAAGATCAGTTTTACAAGATCAAACATGTCCTTACCTGTATGTCTACCCAGGGCTGGTTCTAGACCATGTGGCGCCCAGGGCGAAAGTTTCCTTTGGCACGCCCCTCCCCCAACAGGTAAAACAGAAAGGTGCGCTCCCAAAAATAGGGGTGTGGCTTCATAGTCAAAGGGAGTGGCCACAGTTATGCCCCCAGTAGTTGTGCCCCCAGTAGTTATGCCCCAAGTAGCTGTGCCCCCTGTAGCTGTGCTCCCTGCAGCTGTGCCCCCAGCAGTTGTGCCCCCTGTAGCTGTGACCCATGTAGCTGTGCCCCCAGTAGATTTCCCCCCTGTAACTGTACCCCAGTAGTCATGCTCCCTGTAGCTGTGCCCTCAGTAGATGTGCCCCCTGTAGTTGTGCCCCCAGTAGCACCACTTCCAAACACAAAAAAATCCACACTATACTTACCAGCCCAGCTCCTGCTTCCCAACCGCTGCTGCACTGCCTTCCGTCTCTGGCCGCTCGCTCCTCTCTATGGCATCTCTCCCATAGCAGTTCCGCACAGACACTAGAGGTCAATTATGACCTCTAGTTTCTGACAGTGGCACCAGCTGCAGCAGGTGCCCACACAGCTTACGGCTCCCGCTGCAGCCAGGAAGCGGGATTCAGAATGTGGGGTGTGGGTGGGTGGTGGGCACCTGTAGAGTGACTTCGGCCACGCCCATGGGCCTTAGAGCACCCGGACACCTGCCATGCTTGCCTGTGCCTAGAACCACTCCTGCGTCTACCCATATAGTATACTTGATCTCTGTCCATGTAATTTATTTTATGTAGGCAAATCGATTAGATCCTTAAGCGAAAGGATGGCACTGCACAGGTCAGCAATTAACAAGCTTTCTCTGGCAAAGGCTCCAGTAACAAAGCATTTCACCCAAAAGGGACATTCACTTTCTGATCTCAAGCACCAAATCATTGATCATGTCCCCAGAGGTCTTAGGGGAGGCAATAGAGAAGGAAAACTTCTCCGTATTGAGGCCACATGGATTTATGAATTGGAAACCATCAACCCTAAGGGCTTCAATGAAATAATGCCTTTGTCAACTATAGAACAGGTCTACAAAAATAAATTCTATGTGTGACTCCTCTCCCAGTACTCATATCATTAAGTTTGAGAACTACCATGTACCTTCTTAACATTTATCATTGTATACTTATCAATGATTTACCATTGTTTTCCTCTTCCTTCATTTTACTTAATATATACGTTATGGTAAGAACTTACCGTTGATAATGGTATTTCTCTTAAGTCCATGGGATCCACAGGATAACATTGGGATATGATGAAGCGATAACGGACTTTCACCAATTGGTCAAAGCTTTTCAGCCTCACAGCATACAACAGGCCTGTCCATATATCCCCGCCTCCTGGCTCAGGAAAATCAGTTGTATTCCCAAATCTCAAGGCAGGAGCATCATAGATAACCCTAAGGTGAGAAGAACACACATGTACACCCTTTCGTACAAGAAGGAAGAGGTTATTGAATAATAGGATACTCAAATCAGGTGCATCAGGGTGGGATCCCTGTGGATCCTGTGGAGTTAGGAGAAATGTCGTTATCAACGGTAAGTTCTTACCATAACATATATTTCTCTGGTAGGGTCCACAGGTTATCCACAGGATAACATTGGGATTTCCCAAAACAATTTAGTGGTGGGGACGCTCCTGATTGGACAGGAGTATCCTTCACCCAAATTCAGCATCATGAGAGGCAAAGGTATCCATGGCATAATGTCTAATGAATGTGTTAATGGAAGACCATGTGGCTGCCTTACTTATCTGTTCTGCTGAAGCTCGACGTTGTGCTGCCCATGATGGAACTACCTTACAAGTAGAGTGAACAGAGACATTAGCCAGAACAGGGAGATCAGCTTGAGTATATGCTTCTGAACTTGTCATCCGAAGCCACCTTGCCAGTGTCTGCTTATCCGCAGGCCATCCTCTCTTGTGAATCTCATAGAGAATGAAGAGATTATCTGTCTTTCTGATGGCACTGATCCACATCACAGACTACGTTCAATGATGCATCTCCCGTAGTAAAGTCC
The DNA here is from genome assembly GCF_028390025.1 of Pseudophryne corroboree. Classification (NCBI taxonomy): domain Eukaryota; kingdom Metazoa; phylum Chordata; class Amphibia; order Anura; family Myobatrachidae; genus Pseudophryne; species Pseudophryne corroboree. The sequence goes on along the minus strand of NC_086451.1, from coordinate 280,430,288 downwards.
AACCATTAAGACCGAGACTACAATTTCTTCGTTAAGATGGAATTTAGAAACCACTTTAGGAAGATACTCAGATTTGGTTCAAAGAACTGCTCTATCTGGATAAATAATTCAGAAATGGAGGATGACATAACAATGCCCCTAAATCTGAAATTCTTCTAACTGAAGCAAGGTCAGTAGAAAAAGAACTTTAGCTGTCAACCATCTAAGATCCAATCTTTCAAGTGGTTCAATTAGGATAGCCTAAAGGGCCTATAGGACTAACTTAAATCCCAAGGCACTGTATGAAGAACAAAAGGAGGTTTAATGTGTAGCAATCCTTGGAAAAAAATGTGCACATCCTGTAGGGTAGCAATTTTCTCTTGGAACCATATAGTCAATGCTGACACTTGTACTCTCAAGGAAGTCGGTCATAACCTTTATGCATTCATACCTGAAAGAATGCTAAGATTATGGAAATTCTTAAAAACCAAGGGGTATATTTACTAAGGTCCCGATTTTGACCGAGATGGTGTTTTTTCTTCAAAGTGTCATCTCGGGAATTTACTAAACTCAAATCACGGCAGTGATGAGGGCATTCGTATTTTTTTGGAACTCAAAGAAAAAAATTACGAATGAATACACCATCGGTCAAATACGCCTGTTATTTGGTAGAACTCGGTAATTTACTAAAAAGTGTAATTCACAAACACTGCTGGCAATAGCCAAACACTGCCGTGAAAAAATACAAATCGTAAAAAAGTGCTAAAATAAAACAAACCTGCTTTTTTTACCGTGTTCTGATAGGCATGCACGGATCCATGAGATCCGTGCATGTTTATCAGTGGGAAGGGGTGGGAAAGTGCTAAATTTGTTGAAAAAAAATGCGTGGGCTCCCCCCTCCTAAACAAAACCAGCCTCGGGCTCTTTGAGCCGGTCCTGGTTGAAAAAATATGGGGAAAAAAATTACAGGGGTTCCCCCATATTTAATCAACCAGCACCGGGCTCTGTGCCTGGTCCTGGTTCCAAAAATACGGGGGACAAAAAGCGTAGGGGTCCCCCATATTTTTGAAACCAGCACCGGGCTCCACTAGCCAGGTACATAATGCCACAGCTGGGGGACACTTTTATATTGGTCCCTGCGGCCCTGGCATTACATACCCAACTAGTCACCCCTGGCTGGGGTACCCTGGAGGAGTGGGAACCCCTTAAATCAAGGGGTCCCCCCTCCAGCCACCCAAGGGCCAGGGGTGAAGCCCGAGGCTGTCCCCCCCATCCAAGGGCGGCGGAAGGGGGGCTGATAGCCTTTTTGTCAAAATGTGAATATTGTTTTTAGTAGCAGTACTACAAGTCCCAGCAAGCCACCCCCGTAAGATGGTACTTGGAGAACCACAAGTACCAGCATGTGGAGGAAAACCGGGCCCTCTGGTACCTGTAGTACTACTACTAAAAAATACCCCAATAAAAACAGGACACACACACCTTGAAAGTAAAAGTTTATTACATACATGCACACCTCCAAACATACATACTTACCTATGTTCACACGAGGGTCGGTCCTCTTCTCCATGTAGAATCCATGGGGTACCTGTGGGAAAAATTATACTCACATAATCCAGTTTAGATCGGTCCTCTTCTGTTCTTTTTGTAATCCACGTACTTTGCAAAATAAAAAAACGGACACCCGACCACGCACTGAAAGGGGCCCCATGTTTTCACATGGGACCCCTTTCCCCGACTGCCAGGAAACCCCCCTGACTTATGTCTAAGAGGGTTCCTTCAGCCAATCAGGGAGCACCACGTCGTGGCACCCTCTTGATTGGCTATGTGCTCCTGTAGTGTCTGTCAGGCAGCACACGGCAGTGATACAATGTAGCGCCTATGCGCTCCATTGTAACCAATGGTGGGAACTTTGTGGTCAGCGGTGAGGTTACTTTCGGTCAACCGCTTACCACAAAGTTCCCTACTATTTTTTTAGTAGTAGTACTACAGGTACCAGCGGCCCCGGTTTTCCTCCGCATGCTGGTACTTGTGGTTCTCCAAATACCAGCTTGCAGGGGAGGCTTGCTGGGACTTGTAGTACTGCTACTAAAAACAATATTCACATTTTGACAAAAAGGCTATCAGCCCCCCATCCGCCGCCCTTGGATGGGGGGACAGCCTCGGGCTTCACCCCTGGCCCTTGGGTGGCTGTAGGGGGGGACCCCTTGATTTAAGGGGTTCCCACTCCTCCAGGGTACCCCGGCCAGGGGTGACTAGTTGCGTATGTAATGCCAGGGCCGCAGGGACCAATATAAAAGTGTCCCCCGGCTGTGGCATTATGTACCTGGCTAGTGGAGCCCGCTGCTGGTTTCAAAAATACGGGGGACCCCTACGCTCTTTGTCCCCCGTATTTGACCAGGCGCAGAGCCCGGTGCTGGTTGATTAAATATAGGGGAACCCCTGTCATTTTTTTCCCCATATTTTTTCAACCAGGACCGGCTCAAAGAGCCCGTGTCACGATCCGGGTATCTGGACGCCATTACTTACCCTTCAGATGCCTCCTAAGGCTGGCTCAGCGTTCCAGGACCGGATCCCATCTGTTATACTGATGTCCACATTCCTGCCTCCTCTCCTGTCACTCTGAGACGCTGTCACCGGAATGGCGTCACCCGCGGCCTCCGCCGCCGTCCCTGAGTTTCTGCATGCAGGATGTCAGAGTGGCGATTACGTCAGCCGCGGCCTCCGCTGTGCCCGCGTGGTTCAAATATGCACTCATCAGTCTGGCGTCTCCTGTTTACTAAGGCCGGCGCCGCCATTACTGTTAAAGTTCCCACATGGATTACAAAACAATCTTCCCTCCAAGTGTCTGCATGGGCGCAGCCATGTTGGATTCTGTCATCTGCTCACTTCCACCAATCTGTTGTTTGCATTGTTAATCTGCATAATTGCCTAGCCAATCCCTTCCTTGCTGCAGGTATAAGTATTCTGTGCCTGAGCAAGGAAGGCGTCAGTGCTTTGGTTGTCAAACCTAGTTCCAGTTTGTCTCTCTCCTGTGGTTGTTTTCCAGGTTCCAGTTCCTATCTCCAAACCTCCACTAAAGAGATCCGCTCCTGTCTTCCATCTGCGGTGTAGCCTGACTCTCCTATCCTTTTGGATTCATCTGCTTCCAGCTACAGATCCACCTGCTTACAGCATTCAGCTTCCAGCAGAGGTCAACTCTTCTTAAAGTGCCGGTACCATTTTCTGCAGATTACCACTCACCACCGGTATTATTATTTCACCGCTCTCAAGCTCCATATCATTTCATATTTCATCGCTCTCAAACTACATTTATTATTTAACTGGTTCCAGCCAGTATCCACTCTGTGCCAACCCCAGTCTGGTTTCAGCCAGTACCCACAGCAGCCGTTTTATCCACAGCAGCCCAGCTCTTCCTGGAACACCAGCTGGTACGATCCTGGGCTATCTCCATTGCTACAGTCGGGCCTGGTAAGGACTTTCCAACTAGAAGATTATAAGAACTATCTCATACTACCAGAGCCCTGTGGCCCTTGCCACCCTGTAGTACCCAGGAACTGTATTATTTCCCTGCTGAGTTTATGTTTTCTTTTATTTGCTGCTGTGTTACGGAGTATGTCATAATAAACATCATTGACTTTTACCCTGGTTGTCATGGTCACGCCTTCAGGCAATTCTTCTACATGTAACTTACATGTCTAGGGGTCTGATACAACCTCCCAGGTTCCGTTACATCTCAGCCCCTACAACTGAGGCTGCCTCCCGTCAGCTCAGGCCCTCAGTTGTGACAGCCCGAGGCTGGTTTTGTTTAGGAGGTGGTATCCCACGCATTTTTTGGGGGGATTTTTAACATTGTTTTATTTTTTACGAATGGTGCACAATGAAGCCCAGCGCGGATCTCACAGATCCGGCCGAGATTTATTGTGTTAATGTCGGCAGTGTTTTACAATTCACTCCCGTAAAACACTGCCAAAAAATACGAATGACATTGACATCAAAAAATACGAACATGCAGAATACGACAGCTTAGTAAATTAGTCGTAATAAATTCAAAAAGTTGCAATTTTACACTTTCGATGTCATTTGTGTTTGAACTTTAACTTCATTCTGAAAAATACGAATTTTAGTAAATATACCCCCAAGAGTCAAATGTTTGATCCCTACACCATTGGATATAGCCTTGCCATATTTGGTGATAAATGCGAACTAAGGAACTTTACTTGCCCTGAGCATATTTAGAATAACCTGTTGGAGAGTCCTCTTGCCTTTAGGATGGAGGTCTCGAGAGTCAAAAACAGTCCATCCGGGTGTTTGTAATAACCATGACCCTGAGACGGTAGATCTGGCCATTGAAGAAGTACAGTATGAATGGAGCGTCCATTTACCTCATCTGTAGATCTGTGTATCAATGTCTTCTTGACCATGCTGGAGCTGTTAGTATCACAGCACCCTTACCTTGTCTTACCTTTCGTATCACCCTGTATCACCAGGTGCTTGGTGGAACACATAAACCAGATGAAAGTTGATAAGTTCTCCAGAAGATCGCTGTGGGATTTGTTATTGCCCCGTATGCGAAACCTTTGTTGTTCTGACTGGACGGCATGAGATGTATCTCCGGAAACCCCCATTATCTACCAGAGGTTTTTGAGAGCTAGGGGTATAAATCCATATGTTTACCTGAATGATGAGCTGACTGGGAAAATCTGCTGCCCAGTTTAAGACTGCAGGAATGAGTACTGCGACAAGGCTGGCTAACAAAGTTCTGTCCACCTTAAAGTGTGACTTACCTTCTTCATTATATTTTGACTGCGAGATCCTCCCTGATGGTTGAGGTATGCCACTGCCATTGCATATCCGAGCAGATTCGATCTGGGTTCATCAAAAGGATATTCCTTGCCTGAATAAATGCCATATATATGGCCCGAGGTGCCATTATATTTATTGGCAGGCAACATTTCTTCCTTGGTCCACTGACCCTGGAAGCAACTCCTTCCTGACACTTCACTCTAGCCCCACAGTCTGGCATCCATTGTCAGAGTTGCCATCTGTTATACAAAGAAGCCTTCCTTTGTCCAGGATAGGATGTCCAATAACCATCAAGCTATTAATCTCCTAACTTCCAAAGGAAGACCACAATCTGCACTTTTATTGTCTGCTGAAAAACTTTTCTACCAAGAATTGATCAGACATTGCAGATGTATCTAATGGAACTAAGTATATTCCATCATGTCCATTGTCTACACCATCAAACCCATCACACGAACTACCGCGTAAATGGATATCGTTTGAATGTGTAGCAACTCCTGAATCATTAAATTAATTTTGGATATTTTGTTCAGAGTTAGATTACTCTGTGAGTACCCAATTCCAACAAAGCCCCAATTGAGTCCTCTGATGTGACAGAACCAGAACGACCTTGCCCAGTTTATGAGTCAACCATATCTCTGTAACCAGCTATTGTCTGTTACAGATGACAGTGAACAATTCTTGAGACTGTGCCAGGATTATTAAGTAATCAAGATATGGATTTTTTTTAAAAACTTATCTGCTGCTAACAGAGATAAGATGCCATCACTACCCTATTTTGGTGAATACTCTGGGAGCTGTGGTCAGCCCAAATGGTAGGGCCTGAAATTGCTGCTAGAGAATAGCAACCTAACATAGTGCTGATAGAACAGTGATATATGAACATCTGGATAGGCATCCTGACTTTTCTGGATTGCACTAAATCCTACTGCTCTATGGCAGAAATACTGGAACATAAAGTCTCCATATGAAACCTAAAGCACCCCAAAAAAACTTGTTCAGTGCTATGGAATTAAATATATGGGCCGGTATGACCCATTTAGCTTTGACTAGAAACAGATTGTTATCAATCCTTGTCCTCATTGTGCAGAAGGTACTGAATTATCACTGCTGCTTTCAAAGCCCTAGTCTTCGTTTCCCCAGAAGGCAGTTTGGTACATTTTTTTTTAAATGAGGGTGTTTCCTGAAACCACATGCAGAACTTGGTATTACTAGGTGGTTTATCATCCAAGTAATAACCAGGATCAACACTGCTTAGCTTCCAAGATCAGTTAACAATGGGCATGTCCAGTGATGAAGAAAAAAATCAAATTTACATCTGTATTGTCTCAGAAATCATGCTTTCAAACTTATAGTTAGATATCTGTAACTGGTTCTCTAATTCCAATAATGGTCAGTCTTTCTAACAGTGGAATTTGCTGTCAACCTTTGTCCTAGCTTGTGACTAAGAGCATACGTGCTTAGATAAAGACCCTCACATTTAGATAACCAGAACTTAATGACATTTTATGGGTTTTGATAAGTAAATATCAGATGAACCTTCAGCTTTGAAAAGAGCACCATGACACATGAACAAAAATAACCTCTTTGCTGACAAAGCTTATTAAGAAACTCCATTGGTTTGAATGGGAGATCCAAGACTCATGGAACCAGTCTGCCATCTTCAGGAAAATATCAGCCATTACGTCTAGCCCAGCTGACCATATCGGGATTTCCTGTTTGACCATCAGCCAATCAATGATCCCCTTGTTATCTGAACACACGCCCAATGGATTAATAAATTATGAATTATTGTATAATTATGTACTATATATGTGAGCCTGAGATCCCCTGAAGAGACGGGCATCATTGATGAAGTCTGTTTTGGGTCACGTCTCTATGTGCAGATAAATGGGCGTGGCCTCTTTTTTGATAATAAATTATATATGCTGAATATCATTACAATGGAGACTCCCCAATTCTTTTAAAATAATAAGGCATTATCATTTGGGAGCTCGCCCATAAACTACGACCACCCATCTCCTATGGAAGACCACCTTTCCCAGGCACAGACAGAGAGGACAGCCAGCTTGGAGGTAATTATATACCTTTTTTATATTTATACACAATAAATTGTACCGTCCCCTCTGCTCTGTTGCCTGGTCAAAGTATTCTGTAGCTGATGGGACGCTAGATTCACTGAACTTGGGAACCATTTTTTTGGTGAGTTCTTGTGATCCATATTCATGCATAATTAAATAACTAAGTAACACAGTACAGTAAATGTTGTTTTTTTTCTCTCCACTGAAGCACTGCTAGTAGGCATATATATTTGAGATTACAGGAGAAGTTTATTGCCTCATCCAGACTGAATCTTTCACTCTTATTTGGGAAGAGTATAAAGTACATAGATAAGATATTATAGGATTTTTTTTTGTCAGTTTGAATAGAAAAAAATGTTGTTTCAGTTATGGAATATTATTCCCTATGGAGGAATGAGGAAATAAAGAAGTGAGTCACTTGTTGTTATAAGTTATACGTTTGGAAAACCAAATTTGTGAAAGACGCTGCTACGCTGTCTATTTGAGACTCTTTTTGTGGCCACAAAAGAGCAGTCCAGGCATCAAATTGGGAGAAATAATGGGAAGTGACTTGTCAAAGAGTCATGATGGTACCGCAGTGAATTGCATGCTTAGCATTTATGGGCGACCTTGCGCCCAGTTTATTTCAAAGTGGAATGACATCACGCAGAATGAGGCTATACCATTTCCTATAACGGGTAGTTTTGACCCCGCAGTGCTTCAATGCGTTGAAAAAAGGATAAAGTCAGTTATAAAACCTAATGATTGCATTAAGCATTTACAAGTTTTAGATTTGTGGAAAAAAGAAATGTGTAACTGGACTGCAGATAATGTTAAGACTAACCTCTGTATTGACACATGTACTGACACTCCAAACACACATAACAATCCTCCACCATACAACAATATCACATCATTACCAGCATCTCTATATCCTGTGAAAGAATTACAGTCACTACAAAATGCACCGAACGATATTTCAACTATTGAAGATGACTCAGCTTTTATTCAGTTTGCTGTTTCTCAAAATACACTTCCTCACGTTGCACAGGCGTCTCATATTCTACAGACAGCAGCTTATGGCATTCCTCCAGCAACACAGGGCACGCTGGGCTCAGCCCCCCTCCACTCACTGGCAGCACGCAGCAAACACACAGTGCACCTACTACATACAGCTCTGACCACACAAGCCCACAACAAGAAGAGCTTAGAGAATCAAAACAGGATGTTGACACATTACACGACAATATCCAACAACTTTTATCTATAATATCTAGTGACTCTTCTGCTGTTAATATTAATGCTTGCACTAACACCGTATCTCAAAGCATTAACCCTTCACCGTAAAACACAGCAACAATAGCACCATCACCACTATATCCGCTGCAAACACTACAAACTACATTGCTACCACAAGCACCAAATAACATCTCAAATCTTGAGGATGATGCACTCTTCTGCCAACACATAATAAACCACAACATGATCCCCTATACAATAGCGCGGCCAGCCTCGAGGACACCTAGCTCTCTGACATCTCGCTCTGTCTCTCACAAAATAGCAGCTATCACCCAAAAGACACACACTCCTACTTCTAAATCACATAGCCTTACTACAGAGCAAACAGTTTCTACAGTAGGAAATGAACCAGAGTTGCAATATGGAATAAAATAACTTATATCAATGACATCACCTGTATGTAGAAAACCCAACATACCCTTAGATGAACAACAGATCATATTACTTATAGACATCTTTCCTTCAGGCATTGACTGGAAGCTTTTTAACTCTTTGAACATATACTTCAAAACCTTATTTCATAAATATATTTGTCATAACTTTATATGCAAGTTAAATGTTTTGATTTTGGTGCAGCATTTACACTACAGTACAAATGTTTTGTATGTGTGTGTATGCATGTGTATATATGGTATATGTGAATGTATTTATGGGAAAAACATTTATGTTTCTTGTTACTATGAATTTTAAGAATGATATTAAAACTACTATTTATTTCCACAGTGTTTAAGCGCATATAGTTTGTACGATGATGACATTTTTTTTTTCCATCTACACATTCAATCCTGGTTGTATTTTTTATTACCAAATACATGTGGTGAATTTTTTAACTTGTTCCTTTCTTTTGGCTACTGCCCGCTTAATTAAGTCACCTGTTATTTCAGATATCCCCTTCTAAATAACGCCAAGGACATACCACACAGAAGTAACGTATCTACCGACATAATTAAAAAAAAATGCTCTACCTCATTTTCCTTATATTGCTGCTTTTTCTCTAAATATTATATTTTCAAACTTTAATGGTCATAACCCTTTTTTTAATTTACATATTTCATAACTCTAGGGTTATTGTTATAATCTATTTCTATTGTATCAGTTTGCCATTTTTTTTTACATTCCCAGCATGTTTCTTTGTGTTCAGCTTCAGCTGCAATATAATGAGGAGTTTTGTCTGTGTGTGTAGCTGAACAGGTGCATTAAGTCTCCTCATCAGAGGGCCTGGTCTCCCTGGCTGCTCTGATTGGGTATTATCTCCTATATATGTGTTTCCCTACTCTCATTCCATGCTGGTCATAGTTCCTAGTTGCTGCAGGAGCCTCACTCTGTTCTAATCTCAGGCTTTAGAATTCTCACCTGCCTCTCAACATCCATCGACAGCACTAGTGTCCAGCTTTTGCTCCGTACCAGCATCCTATAAAATTACCTTGCTGTATTATGTATCTTTATTTTTCTTTAGTATTAGTTAAGTACTAGATGCTACATATAGTACTATTCCTCCCAGCAAGGAGGTTATCTCAGTTAAGCTCTCCTCAGTATTAACCTCTCCCCGAGAGTCCCTCATCCCGTCAATACTTTTGTTTTAGTTATTAGGCAATGCAATTGTTTGCCTTCCCTTCTCCCCACTGATCCTCACTGCCCATGTAGTTCTCTTAGGGTTCAGTTCCTGCCGGCTTTGATCCAGGTCACCTAGGAGTTGAGCTCACACTACCGCCAGTGGCGTAAGTCCTGGTGGGCATCCCAGTACTGTTAGACATATAGAGTCTTATGGGAAAAGCGGCTCTAATAGGCAAGAAGACCTGCTGAGTGTGTTCTATGAGTCTCAATCCCAGGTGTCCAGGAGTCACTGCTTGAAGACCAAAGCACCACTGAATTCCAAAGGAAGATCTCCATTCTGATGTAACAGTTATTTGACCATATAACAATACAAGAGTTTTATTATTGTAATGTGGAAGTCAACAAAGTGGTACAAGCATTATAAAACAACACAGGTTTGGTTTTGTGACAAGGATGTCCCAAAGGTGGGAGAGTAGAACATATTTGGTATAGGAAAATATATTGTTACTATCAATAGCTGTATGGCGCATATTTCAGTAAGTTTTATATTAGAAAAGATATAAAAGTGTAAAAAGGAAAAGTATGTAGTATAATAGATGGAGCAATATGAATGTTGCTTGAAAGTTTGAATACTAGAAGAAGAGTCCGTTTCAGAAGGACAAAAGAAAGTAAATATTGTTGTAAGCAAGATAATGAGATACCACCTAGTCATCCCACACACAACAATGATATTGCAGTGTCAAAGGAAACTGTACAGTCACAAAACACAATAAAGACACTGATTCCATGTTACTTGACAATGAACCACTATGAGAAATATAGAAATTATCCTGTTCATATGGAAAATAAATATTGTATAATAGTGAAAGGTTAAACCTATGAAAATTTCCTTCCTTGTGGAAGGGAAAATGGATGTGAACGAGATAATAACAGTATCTGTAGTAGATCCGTACAGATAACAGTTTAGTTTTCTTTTCCTATGAATGTAATGTAATGGGAGAGAATACCCCGCTCTACACAAGAACCTTTCCCAGGCGATATAGAATAACTCTATCCACCTTATAAGAAATATGTTTTATTATATTGTAAAGTGTTTAGTGGGCAGCCAGAAACACTGGTTGGCCACATTTTGATAGACAAATATGTATATTTGATCATGAGAGTCTAATCCACAAGCACACTGCCCTATAGGTCTTTGGCCTCAGAGAGTCCCACCATGGTAATAATTTTTGTTGTCAACAGTCACAGGGAACACAGTGTGGAGTTGGCGTAGTCTTGCATATGCACCAGTTGATGTCTATTGCTCCACTAACCCTGTTCCCAAGAACCTGTTTCCATTTTAGATTTTCATTGGCACATGCTCAGATTATAGAGTAAACCCGAAAGAAGATCATGCTGAATTAAATAACAGCACCACAGATTATATCCATGCCTTAAAGGAAAAAGATACACAAGAGCGCAGTCTCCTCACAGGCAAACAGCAGTGCTAGGACCAGCTGGCATGATATGAAGCCTGGTGAGTTTATGAATGGTCCGCAAATTCTCTTTTAAGGTCTCCTTATACAGTAGATTACTGGGGAAGGACCAGGTCAAGGACTACCTCCACCTAGGAAAGTTGCTGAGAGAAACCCACCTGGAGAAGCTAAAAGCACCAACGAGGGGGGCTGATCTCACCCTAGGTCTGGAGGAACTATTCAATGGACAGTAAATAATTGAATACCTTCTTTGGTAAGGACAGTAAAATGAAAGAATGTGGGACAGATGAGAATGTCCTGCAGCCCTGAACCTGAAAAATAAAAAAAATCACAAATCCCTATAAGGTGTATTAACTTTAGGAATAGACCTGTCCATGATAGATTGGATGGCAGATAATATATATTTCATACAAGATTGAACAAGGGGGTGAAACAGAATGTGGAGCGGAACCAGGTTCCTGGTTATATGGCAAGTAAGGTAACAATTCACTTGTGGGTTCTATGTGACTGACAACATTTTTCCCTACATCATGGTCCATAATGGTTAAAGGAAAATAACATACATTATGTTCCCCACACTGACCATGGCATATGAAAACATAATGAACAACGCTAGGAATTTGTACTAAATGACGTAAAAATAAGATACTGATAAATATAATCACCTATCAATTGAGACACGCTTATCAAAAGTATTTATATCCCATGTTTATAGAGCTAAAATAAAATTATTTACAATTAAACTACTATAAAACCAGGCCCGTACTGATATGCCTTTTGGCTTGTTATATAGACTTGTGATAGACGTAGGAAGTTTAAGTTTTATAGACTAGCTACAATTGTCAATGCACCAAGTACAACTATAGCTCTGATAAATGAAGAATTCAGAGAAGTAAGAGCAGTGACGTGTGGTGAGGTCATTGGCTGGGGAGGCACTGAGATTTTATATATATATATATATATATATATATTCAATTTAATATCAAGAAGACACTCACCAGACTTGTAATGAATATGCAAAAAATTTGTTTATCAAATCTCACATCAGCAGCTTAATCATGGTTGGTCGACGTTTCGGTCCCAAACCAGACCTTTTTCCAGACCAGTGTGTACAATCGTCAGAATCACAGGTCTGTGATTCTGACGATTGTACACACTGGTCTGGAAAAAGGTCCGGTTTGGGACCGAAACGTCGACCAACCATGATTAAGCTGCTGATGTGAGAATTCATAAACAAATTTTTTGCATATTCATTACAAGTCTGGTGAGTGCCTTCTTGATATTAAATTGAATATATAACGGGATCTTGTGGATGCAAGCTTTCTCCCTGGAATTTTGGCACCCCAGCAGATGATATTGGATATACAGTGAGTGCCACTTCATTTGTTCCGATATAGATATATATATATATATATATATATATATATATATATATATGAAAGTGGGGGAATAAGGGTACCGGCGACAGGTGTTGTTTAAAAGGCAGTAGGTAAAAAGATAGATTTAAAAGCCAAAAACTATGTAATAACACAAACAAGCTTTAATATCACATAAAAGCGGATCAAAACATGAAAACACTGATAAAATCTTATAAGCATAAAAGGTCTTAGTAAAAAGTAAGGACTTTTAACTTAGCTTTTAAAATAGGCAAGGGAGTCACCACAGGGAGCCCTATATATAAAACTCTCCAGCATCGGGTTGAAGTGGGGCTTAGGAAAAGTGAAGGTTGCAATTATGCGCACGCCTCCGGAAAAGGGGGTGTTTCCACTCAAACGGGAGGGTGTCTTCACTGTAGTAGGACCCCTTATACTATCTCGTACTGGCGCCCCTTTCACCTTATACCACACAGTATGAGCCGAAATTCACATTACAGCACATGGTATGAGCCAAAATTCACATTACAACACACGGTATGATACGAAATTCACATTACACCACACAGTATGAGACGAAATTCACATTACACCACACAGTATGAGCCAAAATTCACCTTACTGCACACGGTATGAGCCGAAATTAACAATACAGCACACGGTATGAGCCGAAATTCACATTACACCACACAGTATGAGCCAAAATTCACATTATAGCACACGGTATGAGCCGAAATTCACATTACAGCACACGGTATGAGCCGAAATTCACATTACACCACACAGTATTGTCAGGAATCGACTCACCGCAGCCGCATCTGTCCGTCGGTGTGGACTCCGTCCGGGGTCCCTACGTTCTGCTGTCGTCCGCTCCTCTGCCGCCAGACGTCATCCTGGGCCTAGGAATGCTCCTGTAACAGCGGGCGTGTGAGCATGGGCGCCGCCATGACAGTCTCCATCGGTCAGAGTATGGGCTTGGCCGCACCTCCTTTTCCCACTCCAACCAATGTCTGCACATCAGGGGGTATATCAGGAGCTGCAGGGTGAGCCTGTGGTTGTCCTGAACTTTGTGTCACTCCTGCGACCCATGTGCCTGGATTCCTCCGTGTTCCTGGTTACCTTCCTGGATCCTCCGTGTTCCTGGTGACCTTCCTGTTTCTCCGTGTTCCTGGTTACATTCCAGGTGCATTCCATCACCTCACCTGTGAAGCAGCTTGCTAGCTGCCTGAGCTTAACGAACTGCTCTGTGAACTTCCACCTGAGTCTCCTGCATCTGCTACCAGGTTTGCTACATATTTATTTCCATCTCTGCTGGCTCCACGTTTTAAACCATTTTGGTTCTCACACCAGTGAACTTATCCATCATTACCATTTCCTCCATAGACTCTCAGCTTCCAAGCTGCATCATTTCCATTGCATACTTTTTATTGTTTATTCCTGCACGTTATTCTGCTGCCTTATTGTGTGAACTTTTATGTTAATAAAACACCATTGCGCTGATGCGCAGAAACCCAATCCAGCCTCCTCACTTCTTCTATCCTACCTCCACTGACCCACTAGCGCCCCCTCCGGGGACACAAGCAAAACCGAACCTGACAGTAAGTTCAGGACCGATGGACTCGGACGGTGGTCAGAGTGTGGGGTCAGGGGCCTTACAAAATCTGGTCTCCCGCTTGGATGGTCAAGAGGCTGTGCAGCAGCAGATGTTCCAGTTTCTGCAAGGGATGTCCTCCCGGATTGATACACTACAGCAAACCCTGCCTAGTGTACTTGCTACTCCAGTTTCAGTTACCCCAGCACCTGCAAGTGCTGTGAGTTCTTCTACTCCGGCTGCATCAGTTCCAGTGTCACGCTTGCACCTGCCCGTGCCTAGCAAATATGATGGCAGTCCGAAGTTATGTCGCGGGTTCCTTAACCAATGTGAAATCTAGTTTGAATTATTATCACACAATTTCCCCACGTCAAGATCCAAGGTTGCCTACATTATCTCACTGCTCTCTGGTTCTGCCTTGAGTAGGGTGTCTCCTCTGTGGGAACGTGCTGATCCTCTGATGAACAACTACGCTGAATTCGTGTCAACCTTCAGACGTATCTTTGACGAGCCAGGTCGTGCAACATCAGCCTCTGCAGACCTTGTTCAGCTTCGTCAAGGTACCCGGAGTATGGGACAATATGTCATCCAGTTCCAGACGTTAGCCGCAGAGATTCAGTGGAATAATCAAGCCCTGGTAGCAGCCTTCTGGCATGGACTTTCAGATCGGATCAAGGATGAACTGGCAACCCGTGATGTCCCTGAGCAATTGCCTGAACTGATTTCTCTATACATCAAATTGGACTCTCGCATCCGCGAACGCAACAGTGAGCGTGCTCGTAGTGAGCCGCGCAAGTCAAGAATGGTACCTTCAGTACAATTTCAGCCTCCACCTTCTGATGAGCCTATGCAAATCAATAGGTCCCGCCTAACTCCTGAGGAGCGGTCAAGAAGACTCCGTGAGAGATTGTGTCTTTATTGTGCGGCTGCAGGTCACCAGATCAATTCTTGTACAGTGCGTTCGGGAAACGCCAGATCCTGACTTGTAAAGGAGGAGTCAAGTTGGGATCTTCTAGACAAGCTCCTTCAAACCAAGACCTCATTCTTCCTGTGACTTTAGAGACTACAGATGGTCTTCAGTCTGCATCTGCGTTAGTGGACTGTGGAGCCGCAGGAAACTTCATCACTCAAGCTGCGGTCGATAAGTTTCGTTTGCCTATCTGCGAACTCTCATATCCAGTCTACATCACTGCAGTAGATGGTAGCCGAATCTCCAAGGGGAATATCTCTCACCAAACCAGACCAGTGGTTCTGGGAGCCGGGTTCCTGCATTCTGAATTAATAAAGTTTTTAGTCATTCCTCAGGCAACCCAGGAGATCGTGTTGGGAATGCCCTGGCTCCAACTACATAATCCGCAGATTGATTGGTCTACATTACAACTCACTTCCTGGGGTTCACATTGTCGCCAGTCCTGCTTAGCCCAAGTTTGTCCTATCAAGTCTTCTGAAGTCAAAACCCAGTCAAATCTTCCTGCGGCTTACCAAGATTTCTCTGACGTCTTCAGTGAAAAGGCCGCTGATGTACTGCCGCCCCATAGAGAGTGGGATTGCCCCATTGACCTCATTCCCGGCAAGAAACCACCAAGGGGGCGTACCTATCCGTTATCCGTTCCTGAAACTGAGGCGATGAGCGACTACATCAGGGAGAACTTACAGAAAGGATTTATCCGTCCCTCATCTTCACCTGCTGGTGCGGGCTTCTTCTTTGTTAAAAAAAAGGATGGAGGATTATGTCCATGCATTGACTACCGGGGTCTCAATGACATTACCATCAAAAACAGATATCCATTACCACTCATCACTGAATTGTTTGATAGAGTTAAGGGAGCCCGCATCTTCACCAAGTTAGATCTCCGCGGTGCCTACAACCTCATCAGAATCCGTAGTGGTGACGAATGGAAGACAGCTTTTAATACTCGAGATGGTCATTACGAGTACCTGGTAATGCCATTCAGGTTGAGCAATGCCCCAGCAGTGTTCCAGCACTTTGTTAACGAAATCTTCAGTGACGTTCTGTACAAATACCTCGTAGTTTACCTGGATGATATCCTCATCTTCTCCCAAGATCTCTCTTCTCATCGTCTGCAAGTCCGTGAGGTCCTCCGACGTCTTCGTGAGAACCGTCTCTACGGCAAATTATCCAAGTGTACCTTCGAAGTTCCCTCCATACCCTTCCTGGGGTGTATAATTTCCGGATCGGATCTCCAGATGGACCCGACAAAGTTGGAAGCCATTGCCAATTGGTCCATTCCAAGTAGTCTCAAGTCTATTCAGCGATTCCTGGGATTCGCCAATTATTATAGGAAGTTTATCCGAGGATTTTCAACTCTCATCGCTCCTATTACCAACTTAACTCGGAAAGGGGCAGATCATTCCAACTGGTCAGAAGAAGCTTTAGCGGCATTTCAAAAGATCAAGCTGGCCTTTATGTCTGCTCCAGTTCTGTCTCAACCGGATGTAAACAAGCCATTCAAGTTGGAGGTGGATGCCTCCACAGTAGGAGTTGGAGCTGTTCTCTCCCAGAAGGGAACTGATGGGAAGATTCACCCTTGTGGATTTTATTCTCGTAAATTCCTCCCTGCAGAAGCTAACTATTCCATTGGAGATCAAGAACTACTAGCGATCAAGCTGGCCCTTGAGGAATGGAGGTATCTCCTGGAAGGGGCCAAATTTCCGTTCAACATCTATACGGATCATAAAAATCTGCTTTATTTGAAGGCAGCCCAGTGCCTCAATCCTCGCCAGTCCCGGTGGGCTATGTTCTTCTCTCGTTTTAACTTTAAGCTTAATTTCCGCCCAGGTTCTCAGAATACCAAGGCAGACGCTTTATCCCGATCTATGGAGTCCAAAGAGGAGACGTCCGACTCGGTTCCGCATTCCATCCTGAGTCCAGTGGTATTTGCTTCGTCTCAAGTTTCTCCTGCTCCACCTCCTGGTAATACTTTTGTTTCCCCAGAACTCCGTTCCAAGTTGCTGTCTTGGGCTCATCAGTCCAAATTCACTGGGCATCCTGCTGTCCTGAAAACTTTCAAGTTCCTCTCTGAGACATACTGGTGGCCGAAGATGAAAGTTGACATCCAAGATTTCATGGCATCCTGCCCGAAGTGTGCGCAGCACAAGACTCCTCGACAATCTCCAGCAGGTCAGTTACAACCATTATCTGTTCCCAGCCGTCCCTGGTCACACTTGTCCATGGATTTCATCTCTGACCTTCCCTCTTCTCAAGGATTCAATACCATCTGGGTTGTGGTTGACAGGTTTACCAAAATGGCTCATTTTGTACCACTCCAGGGTCTTCCTTCCGCACCAAAGCTTGCCCAAATCTTCCTACGGGAGATTTTCCGCTTACATGGACTACCCACTGAAATTATATCTGACCGTGGAGTTCAGTTTGTGGCAAGATTTTGGAGAGCCCTTTGTTCTGCCATGCAAGTCAACCTCAAGTTTTCGTCAGCCTACCACCCTCAGACGAATGGGCAGACGGAGAGGGTAAACCAAGAGTTAGAAACCTTTTTAAGACTTTATGTTTCGTCTTCTCAAGATGACTGGTTGGACTTGCTCCCATGGGCTGAATTTGCCCACAATTTCCGCTACCATACTGCTACAGAAACAACTCCGTTCTTTGCCGTATATGGACAACATCCCCGTGTTCCAGATTTTCAAGAACTTCCTCACATTGATGTTCCTGCTGCCACTGCTGTCTTGAGTCAGTTCTCTTCAACCTGGAGGAAGATTCATGCTTCTCTCAAGAAGGCTTCTAGCCGGTATAAGTTCTTTGCTGACAGCAAAAGACGTGCAGTTCCTTGCCTGAAACCTGGTGACAAGGTTTGGCTTTCCACCCGGAACCTCCGTCTTAGAGTCCCGTCGATGAAATTTGCACCACGTTTCATCGGTCCCTTTTCCATCGAAAGAGTCATCAGTCCTGTGGCCTACAAGCTCAAGTTACCACCTTCTCTACGAATACCTAATGCCTTTCATGTCTCTCTCCTCAGACCGTTAGTCCTGAATCGCTTCCAAAGAGCTCTTCCAGTCGGCCCCAAAGTGCGAACTCAGCGGGGCGTGGAGTTCGAGATAGAGAAGATTCTGGATTCCCGTTGCCGGTACGGTCGTCTACAATACCTTATCGAATGGTCCGGTTATGGTCCTGAGGAGAGAAGTTGGGTGAATTCGTCAGATGTCCATGCTCCAAGGTTGGTCCATGTCTTCCACAGAACTCATCCTTCCAAGCCACGTGGGTGTTCAGTGCCCACCCATAAAGGAGGGGGTACTGTCAGGAATCGACTCACCGCAGCCGCATCTGTCCGTCGGTGTGGACTCCGTCCGGGGTCCCTACGTTCTGCTGTCGTCCGCTCCTCTGCCGCCAGACGTCATCCTGGGCCTAGGAACGCTCCTGTAATAGCAGGCGTGTGAGCACGCCGCGTTCCCGCCGGGCCGCGGCATGGGCGCCGCCATGACAGTCTCCATCGGTCAGAGTACGGCGGCCAATCCGGAGCTTGGCCGCACCTCCTTTTCCCACTCCAACCAATGTCTGCACACCAGGGGGTATATCAGGAGCTGCAGGGTGAGCCTGTGGTTGTCCTGAACTTTGTGTCACTCCTGCGACCCATGTGCCTGGATTCCTCCGTGTTCCTGGTTACCTTCCTGGATCCTCCGTGTTCCTGGTGACCTTCCTGTTTCTCCGTGTTCCTGGTTACCTTGCTACATCTCCGTGGAACTACAAGCATCAGCAACCCCTGCATCTGTATTTGGCTCCACACCTAACTACAACTGCAGTGTGCTTCAGCCTCTGCAGTAGAGACTCTCTCCAGGTGCATTCCATCACCTCACCTGTGAAGCAGCTTGCTAGCTGCCTGAGCTTAACGAACTGCTCTGTGAACTTCCACCTGAGTCTCCTGCATCTGCTACCAGGTTTGCTACATATTTATTTCCATCTCTGCTGGCTCCACGTTTTAAACCATTCTGGTTCTCACACCAGTGAACTTATCCATCATTACCATTTCCTCCATAGACTCTCAGCTTCCAAGCTGCATCATTTCCATTGCATACTTTTTATTGTTTATTCCTGCACGTTATTCTGCTGCCTTATTGTGTGAACTTTTATGTTAATAAAACACCATTGCGCTGATGCGCAGAAACCCAATTCAGCCTCCTCACTTCTTCTATCCTACCTCCACTGACCCACTAGCGCCCCCTCCGGGGACACAAGCAAAACCGAACCTGACAAGTATGAGCTAAAATTCACATTATAGCACACGGTATGAGCCGAAATTCACATTACAGAACACGGTATGAGCCGAAATTCACATTACACCACACAGTATGAGCCAAAATTCACATTATAGCACACGGTATGAGCCGAAATTCACATTACAGCACACGGTATGAGCCGAAATTAAAATTACAGCACATGGTATGAGCTGAAATTCACATTATAGCATAAGGTATGAGCCGACATTCACATTACACCACACAGTATGAGCCAAAATTCACATGATAGCACACAGTATGAGCCAAAATTAAAATTACAGCACACGGTATGAGCCAAAATTCACATTACAGCACACGGTATGAGCCAAAATTCATATTTTACGACATAGAATGAGCTGAAATTCACATTACAGCACACGGTATGAGCCAAAATTCACATTACAGCACACGGTATGAGCCGACATTCACATTACAGCACATGGTATGAGCTGAAATTCATATTTTACCACGCAGAATGAGCCAAACTTCACATTATAGCACATGGTATAAGCCAAAATTCACATTATAGCACACGGTATGAGCCGAAATTCACATTATAGCACACAGTATGACACACAATTCAGGGACAGGGAGAGAGAGTGACAGCAGGGGAACATTACCTGATATGTGCAGCGGAGGTGCGGATGGGACTGTGGTTGTCGGTGACGGAAGAGGCCATTGTCTGTGGGGGATGCAGCAGTACTAAGCTGTCCTTCGTTGCTGCGGGGTTGATGTCCCTCTGACCACCGCCAGTTGTGGTATGCGGTGGTCAGCTTTCAGTGGTGGTCCGGCAGTGAGTGTTGGTCAGCGGTGGGTGGCTGTGATATAAATATATAAAAAATGTAACATTTATTTTATTTATGTTTCCCTGTCCCTGCAGTCCAAGTGATCTGGGTGTGAGCTGCAGTCCAAGTGATCTGGCCCAGATAACTTGGACTGCAGCTCACCCCCAAATCACTTCGACTGCAGCTCACCTCTAGATCACTTGGACTGCAGCTCATCCCCAGATCACCTTGGGGTGAGCTGCAGTCTAAGTGATCTGGGGGTGAGCTGCAGTCCAAGTGATCTGGGGGTGAGCTGCCCAGTCACTTCCCACCCAGACCAACTGCCAACCCCCCCCCCTCTCGCCTGGGTGGTCCTGGGTCGACAGTCCAGGAGGGAGCAGGTGCTGCAGAGGACAAGGTAGGAGAGGTACCAGCGCTGCCTGCCCGGCGTAGCCGCGCGTTCCCCAGCACTGACGTTCCCGATGTCACTCTCCGGAGCTGCCGCTGCTGTAGTGACAGGCAGCTCCAACATCGGGTCCCGCTGCCGCACTACTCAGCTTCACCCCGCCGCACTACTCAGCTTCACCCTGCCGCACTACTCAGCTCCACTGTAGCGCCGGGTCCCGCCGCCTCTACACCTCAATGCCTATGGGTGATTGGACCAGCAGATCCAGTACTGGATCCGCTTTCCAATCACATCTGCCTCGCTGACAGGAGCGGGTTTCCCCTGTCAACGAGGCACTTGCATAAGTGCCACTTACCCCTCAGTTTCTTAATGGGCTTTTACGGCCCAGTGCTTGTCCTCGCCCCCCTTTCTATCCCATTCCAGTAGTTAACGGGAGGCACTGCTATTAGTGCCTCCCAAAGTGATTAAAAGTTTAAAAATGCTTAGCATAATATAAAGAAATTACTTATGACACAGAATATGTGTCATAAGTATCTTCTTTACATTATTTTAATCATTAATGACAGGGGAGGCACTGCCTTCCCTGACTGCACGTCCCTGAGTAAGAGATGGTATGATTCAAAATAAAGTAGCCATTGATTACCTGCTACTTAAAGCAGGAAGTGGTTGTGAAAAATTCAAAGGAATGTGTTGTTTCAACATCTCAGATAATTATAATCCCATTGAACAAAAGGTTAAGTTGTTGCAGGATATACAAGAACATATGACCCAATCGGCTGATTGGGACCCTTTTGGATAGATGGGAGCCGGAATTTCAAAATAACTTTACCACATACTACACTATGTTATGATAATAATACTTATAATTTTTATAATTTATGTAACAATCAAATGCCTGCCTATTCTTGGACGATCATGTGGGAAAGTACTCACATGGCCTGAAAGGAAGCCAAGAACCAAGTTTATGGTAATGACTCCCGTTACCTACACTGCAGTAGCCCACACATAGTGAATCAGTAGTATTATCACACATAGTCAGATTATCAGAAATATACCCTTATAGGTGCTTACATGCTCATGCATCATATATATATATACTTAGTAAGAAGGAACCTCAACCTATAGCCAGGTTGAAGAAGACAAGAATACATCCTGTCACTACCCCTTTCAGTTCTCTTATCTATCCAAGTTTTCTGGAGGGTTGAGACTTTTCGCATCGATACTCAATGGACTCATGCCAGCGATTGCATCCAGAGAATGGATTTTCCTTTTACTATCTCACATCTCACATCACACTCATTTGAAGAAGAAGAAAAATAATAATTTGAATATGATGAATATTTGATTTACTATATGTTGTGTTTAGAGATTAAACAAAAGCTAGGAATGATGAAGAAAAAATCAAATATACATCTGTATTGTCTCAGAAATCGTGCTTTCAAACTTATAGTTAGATATCTGTAACTGGCTCTTTAATTCCAATAATGGTCAGTCTTTCTTACAGTGGAATTTGCTGTCAACCTTTGTCCTAGCTTGTGACTAAGAGCATACGTGCTTAGATAAAGACCCTCGTATTTAGATAACCAGAACTTAATGACATTTTATGGGTTTTGATTAGTAAATATCAGATGAACCTTCGGCTTTGAAAAGAGCACCATGACACATGATTAAAAATAACCTCTTTGCTGACAAAGCTTATTAAGAAACTCCATTGGTTTGAATGGGAGATCCAAGACTCATGGAACCAGTCTGCCATCTTCAGAAAAATATCAGCCATTACATCTAACCGAGCTGACCATATCGGGATTTCCTGTTTGTGACCATCAGCCAATCAATGATCCCCTTGTTATCTGAACACATGCCCCATTGATTAATCAATTATGAATTATTGTATAATTATGTACTATATATGTGAGCCTGAGATCCCCTGAAGAGACGGGCATCATTGATGAAGTCTGTCTTGGGTCACGTCTCTCTGCACAGATAAATGGGCATGGCCTCTTCTTTGATAATAAATTCTATATGCTGAATATCATCACAATGAAGACTCCCAATTTTTTTAAAATAATTAGGCATTATCACCAGTGTGGTGTGGCTTTAGATCATAACCGTGAGATACGACTTATTGCACCCAGGCATCTATAGTAGACTGTTGCCAGCTCTGTGCAAACTGAAGAAGTCAGCCTCCCACCCTGGGTCCCCCAAGATGGAGGCCTGCACCATCAGGCTGATGGTTTAACTTCAGATTTGCAAAACGGTCTTTGTGTAGCCCAATACCTTTTAGTCTTACTAGACTTGTTGTATTGTGACTGTTTTGTATTTACCCTTTCCTTTTGCTTTTCCCTGATTCCGAAAGTACCGGAAAGCTGGAAACTAGGCTTGAATTTATGTGTGATAGTAACCTTTACTTTCTTGGAGTCTGCTTCTGACTCCAAAATACTGTTAATTCTTTACCAAAAAGAATATCTCCAGTAAACAAGATAAGACTCCAGAACCTTTCTGGATTCTGATTCAGCTTACCATGTACATATACCCATATCCTTGTCCGCTTACCGCTGCATGATATGCATATGGAATCTTTGTTTTCTAGATGTCACTGAAAGATCCACTTTCAATGCATCTGCTCAGGCTGTGCCTATGTGGCTGAAGCCAAAGCAGGTCTAATGATTGTCCCAGACAAAAAGAAAAAAATGGTCTTTAGAAAACTATCTAGTCTCCTATCCGTGACATCATTTATTTATGTAGAAAACAAAATTAATGTACCTTTTCGCAGCAATATTAGATCTGCGAATCTACTTAGGGAGCCACCCTTAATAGTCCCCAACTAGATGAGTATAATTGGAATTTCATTACCTGGAATTCTCTTCCTACTGGGCGAAACCCAACATAATTTCCATCAGTTGTTTTGGGATGTTTAAACACAGCTGCCTTGCTTTTAAACATAGGCTCTGCTGCTTCTGAGGATAGAATGGCTTACATAGCACTAGCTAGTTCAGATATACACCAAGCTGAGACCTTCCAAAGTGCAATGAGTCCTCAGCTAAACATGTTTAGACTGTGAAGATGTTGTATTATGTCTATGTGATTTACTTACCACCGGCCTGTAAGCCTGCCTTTGTTAAGAGACTGTCATTCCTTAGGTGGATACCTCAGAATGAAAGATGCGTGTAAAGGTTAACAGGATAACCTATTGCTGGTATAGGAGCTGGCATTACCTGCTCAGCTATATTGGATAATGTCTGTGCAAAATAATACATAAAGGTTCAACCAGAACCTGTGCCTGCCTCATTTACTTAAGAGGCTTTGGAGACAACTAACCATTTTGCACATAATCCCCTTGAACCACAATAGGTTAACCACAGTCTGTAAGTCAACATGAATCAAGTGTTGGTGATGCTGTAGAAAGTGTATTTTCCTCATGCCGCTCTTAGACATGATAAAAAATTACACACCTTTACAGTGTTATTACACAATTTGTGACTGTAATCACTTTAAAATTTGTTAAAGTGACATACAATCTGGGGGAGGGGCTTGGAGTGGCATGAAGTAGCAGCATGCAGGCTGCAACTCCTAAGAAAATCCTGATTTTATATCCTGGCTCTCTGATAAAACCTACCATGGTGTTTTCCAGGTGTCCTTATTAGCTGGACCTGTGTTTGGGGTCAGCGATACTCCTGAGACGACTAAGTTGAGCACTCCAGTTGGTACCCGTGTTGGAAGTGAACAGCAGCACCTCTACTGGCCTGCATGCGGCTGCAGATGGCAAGGAGGCTCTGAGATCCATGAGAAAGGCTGGGGAAGCTGTTCACATTTACTAACACCAGCTGCCTTCTGAAAGCCCCTGAGGTTTGTGCGTGGAGAGCAGAGCAATTGGCCGCTGGCTGCCGCCACTACAGAGACCGCGGCGTGTACTCCCTGCAACACCATGTTTCCGGTATGAGTGGCTGGGAGTCCTGCAGCGGCGGTTAGCACTGTCCCGCATTAGGTGGTATCAGATTCTGGGAGCAGCAGCTGTGGGAGATCCGAGGCTATTGCCAACAGCTGTAAATATCCTCTGAACTGATACTGCTAAGGGGGCCAGTGCAAAAGTGAGACCTAGCAAGAGGGAAGTCATGGTCTATGGAGCAAGCAGGCAAGCCTTGGGGTGCCCAGAGAGACTGGGGTGCCGCAGCTGGATCACTGGCTTAAGATAAGTGCCATTGTGATATTGGATGTTCGCAGTAACAGGAGCTATACCAGGCAGAATGAATGTATGCATAAATATAAATGTGGAGTATTACATTCAGTAACAAGGTTGTTATATTATCTGGTAGGAACTGTAATACCAAACAATTACAAAAGTGCTAGATTTTGAAAATGATCTACTGTCTGACGTTGTAGCCTGAGTACTGGCCTAGCGTGTATTATTTGGTTGCTGACAGCCTTGGATATTAGCAGCTAGACTCGAGAGATTGTGTGCACAAACATTGCGGATTAATCTTTGGTTGATATATTATCTGGCAGAAACAGTGTATCAATAGCTGAGATATGCCGATTGAGTAGGATATAGCAAGCTTTGATTCTACTACTGTTCTCCTGAGGATACTTTAAGTCATGTTTCTGACATGTGGCACCAGATCACGTCAACGGGGCAGAGTATATCAAATAATATCAGCTATATTTTGATTATACGACGTAATTGACTTAGCTGTTAGATTCTAGTCAATGAACTGGAAGCATCTACATCCCCCATGTAGGAAGGAGCAGCTGTGCAAACTTGCTTAATTGCTGTTAATAGGTGCATTCTGCTAAACATGTCCAGTCTTATATGATCTTGGAAATTAAAACTGTTAAGGCCCTCTGGTTGTTATAAGAGACTGTGTGTCTTGTGATTATCTGAGAAGAAGGTACTGCTAGGACCTGTGGCCTGGGCTGCAGCACTCACAGCAGCGCAGAATACATGCTGATTAATAAAATGGGGAAGACAGGTGCAGCAGCGAATGCAGCAGCCAAGCTTGAAAAGTATGGAAGATCACAAACAACAAAGGCTGCATCAAATCCTCCTTCTCCCTCAAAGCCAGAACAGAGGGCAGATGGTAGCAATTGTGCAGATTTTACCCAACTGATAATGCTGATTTAATTACCTTATAACCTTCACAATAATGGGTAAGAGACACAGTACGCAATTGGCGTATGGGGTACCGTAAGGGTACGCACTTAGCGTAGCACACGCTCGGCCGTGATCGAGACGCACATGCGGCACGCTCGCTCACAGCTTAATGCGTGGTGTCGAGCATGCTATAGGCGAGCGACTACCGTAATGCTACGCTACCAGCGTAGCGGACGCTCGAGACCACGAGGAGATCACGAGCGGCGCAGACGCTTACAAGATGACAATCAGTAAACCTTGAATGATACACACAGAACGGATACTCTTATGCTGTAAACCTTTGTACTGAAACACTGTAGCGATATAACGCTGCTTAACCTGATTAACACTAAAGCTGTTTGAGCGATCGAGACGCTCCTATTACCCACTGCAATGTAATGAACACACGATACCGTGCTAAGGATCCAACACCTTTACTAACAAGCTTTTAAGTTATATCGAAAAAGGTAAACAGTTCACAAGTCATACACTACAGACTAACATATAATTCTAACAGATTATCTAGACAGAAAATATACAATAGCGTCACAAACTTATACTATAACAGAGAGAAAGAGAATGGCCAATACACACAGAGAATAAGTTGGTTTGCAGATAATTACTTACACACACTGGGAATGATCGCTGCGCAGCCTGGTACCAGCTCCGAGTTAGTCAATATGAAAACCGTTTGTGGAGTGAGAGAGAGCTGCCCAGGCTGGCTGATCTTATATACACTGAGTACAGTATACTACAAAGGGACCTATGATCTCATTGTTCATTGGACACAGGAATGTCTCCTCGCATCATAACAAAAGGTCATAGGTTAGTTTGAACAGGTGGGCTGTGACTATATCAAACTGCTCAAGTGGGAGGGAATCTGAAGTTTCCCGCCGCATGGGTAATGATTCGCAAATATATGAAATGTCCAGAATCTACTAATGGCCATAACTATACGCAGGAGCGATTAATCTTTACCTAACCAACACCGGATTGTTGCTATTAAAATGTTCTTTAGTTAGGTACCAGACACAGCTGTTCAAACCCTGTCTGACCCTTCGTACCATACAAAGAGGAATTCCTCTGTCCAGCGACCATTTACATTAAACAAACTTACAGTCATTATTAAGGGGAACATTATCTATAAAACATGCTATTTGGTTCTATTATTAAACGATTGAGTCGCCCGCTAGACGCACACAAACTCTACCGTAAATGCACATACCACGCGCTCGAGCGCATGGCCGAGGCGCCATCACGCGGCTGAGTATATCCGCACGCACGGGAGAGAATGTGCACGTGCAGCAGGCACGCGCATGAGGTGAATATATGGCAACGTGTAGCATGATATTTTTCTGACTTTGACACAACAAATCCTGAATGCTATAGCAACTTCAGAGCAGAGGGTCACTGAGAAAATTGGGCATGTTCAAACAGATGTATCTTTGCTTCGTCAGGATCTACAAAATATTAGAGAGAGAGAGTCGGCGAGATGGAAAATAGAATATCAGACCTGGAGGATAAATCAGTACCTCTTAATAATAAAGTTGATGACCTATCAAATCAAGTGGCTGCTATGCAGGCTAAACTGTCCGATGTGGAGGGACGGCTAAACCGCAATAACATATGACTAGTGGGACTGCCCGAAAGGGTGGAAGGGACAGCACCTGAAAATTTCCTAGAGGAGTGGCGTATCAAATTTTTCCCCAGGGAAGCTTTCAGCCCCCAATTCTCAGTGGAACAAGCCCATAGGGTACCCACCAGGTCCCCTATTCCTGGGGTTCCTGCCAGGACCTTTATTGCTAGAATTCTGCATTTTAGAGATAGAGATACTGGGGGTAATTCCAAGTTCATCGCAGCAGGATTTTTGTTAGCAGTTGGGCAAAACCATGTGCACTGCAGGGGAGGCAGATATAACATGTGCAGAAAGAGTTAGATTTGGGTGGGTTATTTTGTTTCTTTGCAGGGTAAATACTGGCTGCTTTATTTTTACACTGCAATTTAGATTGCAGATTGAACACACCACACCCAAATCTAACTCTCTATGCACATGTTATATCTGCCTCCCCTGCAGTGCACATGGTTTTCTACCAACTGCTAACAAAAATCCTGCTGCGATCAACTCAGAATCACCCCCACTATTCTCTGGTTAGCACAGAACTCTGGTGCAGTCCACTTTGATAATAGCACTGTTTCATTCTATCCAGACTTTGCTTAGGATGTACAGAAAAGTTGGCATCATTTCCTACAAATCAAGCGCAAGATGCGAGAGAGGAATATACAATATTCCATGATGTTTCCGGCTCATCTGAGAGCTGTGTAGAATAATTCTACACACTTCTTCACCTCTGCTAAAGAAGCAGAGAACTGGTTGGAAAGGAAACCTAAGGATATCTGAAAAGAAATGCAGGATATGATCATTTTATAGAGTGGTGTAGAGTTTATACTTGCTGACGACATAATGGCAGGTTGTTTAATGGTTAAATGACAAAGTAACAGTAACCATAAAAATGTATATTTGTTGATTAATAATATCAGGGAATATATCCTAGGCTAGGGAGTTTTTATTCTATGCTACATATGGCTATAGGACTTGCTTCCTATAGCCCC
Organism: Pseudophryne corroboree; assembly: GCF_028390025.1. NCBI lineage: Eukaryota > Metazoa > Chordata > Amphibia > Anura > Myobatrachidae > Pseudophryne > Pseudophryne corroboree. Next base: position 280,401,999 of record NC_086451.1, on the reverse strand, counting down.
CCTGTCAAACAGGTGATTGAGTGTGGAAAAAGGGAAGAGGTTTAGAGGGGTGGAATGGGAATTAGGTATTCTGCAAGGGTAGTGGATATACAGGGTGGGTTAGGGAGGGAATGGGAAGGTAAAGTAAGCTTGAGATGTTCTTTTAGGATGTTTGGGCTGCTCAGCAAAAATGTATTGTTTTTTTTTCTTCCTTTTTTCTCCTCTCTCTCTCTTCTCTTTCCCTCTTTTTGTGCATCTGGGGCTGTCTGGCAGAATCTTGGCCCTAGTATATTTAAAGGTGAAGGTGGTTGTATGTATGGCATTAGTGTGTTATGCTATACTTATATTTGGAAAGGGTGCATTTATGCCCAGGTGATAATGCTCTATTCTTGTATCAATAATTAGGCAGAAAGAGGAATTAAGAATATTGGGCTTGAACATCAGGGGGTTTAATAATAAAATTAAAAGGGCGTTGGTTATGGCCAAGATTAAAAAATATAAAGCCAACATAATCTGTCTATCTGAGACACACTTGAGTGGCAGTAAACAACTATCCCTCAAAAAACCTTGGATAGGACATATGTACCACGCAGCCTTTTCAAATAACGCTAGGGGAGTTTTAGTCCTTATAAAAAAAACCGTAAGGTTTGATCTGGAATCTAGTCTTATTGATCCTAGGGTAAGGTTTGTCTTTTTAAGAGCAAAAATTAATAAAACATTAATGCATTTATTAGCAATTTATATTCCCCATCCATTCAGCAATGAAGTACTGCGGCAGGCGGCATTGTTCATAAACCAATCACCAGATACCCCAGTAATAAGTATTGTGGACTATAATAATGTTATGGATAATAATTTGGATAGGTGGGGGGGAAAGCATGCTGCAGGCATGCTATATCTCACAAAAAAAAACATTTGCAAGCCTCATAAAAGAACTGAGATGGATAGATATTTGACGGATACGTTATCCTACAACCGCTAAATATTCATGTCAATCTGCAATGTACTATACTTTATCTCGTATAGACATGATCCTGATCTCTACATATCTGGGTCCAACGGTTAGTGAAGTAAGGTATTTGGCTGGAGGTATATCCGATCACTCCCCTGTGTATTTAAACATAGAGCTAGCAAACAACAAGGGGGCGTCCTTTTGGTAGTTAAATCCATATTGGATGACTCAAATAGGGGAAGGATTGGATCTGTTGGTGGAGTGGGAGCGCTTTAAAGAGGAAAATTCATCTCACCCTGATCCTACTATCCAACATGATGCCTTCAAGGTATATATGCATGGAACTTTTATCAAAAAGATAGCTAGGATCAAGATGAGAAACAGGAAAGAGGGAAAAAACTGGAGGAAAGATGTCAAAAGCTAGAGACTCAATATGTAGCCTTGGCTCTGTTAAATATCAGGAGTGAATGGTTGTATGCCCAGAGGGAGTGGTCAGACTGTCTCCATGATAAAACAAAGCGTAGGCTGTTATTTAATAGGCATACACAATATTCTCAAGCTGAAGTGGGTGGAAAATATCTAACCTTTTTGGCCAGAAAGGAAAGTGATAATGTGGCAATTCAGTGTGTCCATAATCTCAAGGGGCAGGAATGTCTCTCAAGGCCGGAAATAGCTGATGCCTTCAAGGATTATTGCCATTCACTATACTCAACTACTGTAAGGTCACATATGGTTTGGAACAACTATTGTGATATTTAGATCAGATAGCGTTGCCTAGATTGGAGAGGGAGATGCTTGAAGCTCTTGAGGCTCCATTTACACTGGAGGAGATTGAGAAAGTGGTCTTCTCTCTCCCAGCATCTAGAGCTCCGGGCTCTGATTGAATTCCGGTAGAAGTCTATTAAAAATGTAAGTATTTTTTTCCATATTTATTAAAACTATTTAATTCATTATATGAATGGGGCTCGATTTCTCCCTCCATGATGGAGGCAATTATAGTGGTGTTGCCCAAGCCAGGGAAGCATCATTCCTGTTTAGAGTCTTACAGACCTATATCACTTCTGACAACAGATTAAAAGATAATAGCAAACATTCTAGCTTTGAGATTAAATTCAGCAATAATGTCAATTGTGCACCCAGATCAAACTGGCTTTATGCCAGGGAAGTCAGTTTTGAAGGGAAGGGAGAGAATTGGACTGTGGGTGGCGCATTAGAGCTAAATAAACACTCAATTAAAATGTAACTTTTATTTCAATTGGATTAAAAAGGCCAATAACTGTGAAATATTAAAATAAATGCAGACAAGTGTACGACACAGTGAACATATAATGTTAAAACACACACTCTTTTATTCCAATGTGCTGTGCAATGTCCGATATATTTAATAAACTTATCATAGGTCCTATGACCTTTTACACAATTAATTTAGTGCTGTCAGAGTATAGTCCCAGAAATCAACTGGGTGTATTGGGTGCGAACATCAATGGAATGATCACATGTGTAAATTTCGGTCCTAGTTGAACTCAGGTAAATATCCTATAATCCAAACATTCATATTCATAGTGGAAAGAAAACCAGCTGATGATTAATATTCCCACTCATAAACTGTTATTATAGTATCCTCTATAATTCTCAGGATTTAAAAAAAAAAATTATTTCCCCGTATCACATGAATAAATAAGTATGTTCTAAAGAGTACCTATCTATACCCAATCAATATGCGTTCTCAGTCTCTGCTGTCAGCGCTGCTGTATTGTTGGGTATATATATGGGCGTTCTCAGTCCCTGCTGTCAGCGCCCCTATATTACTGGTTACGTATAACATACATTCAAGAGGTTAACCAATTAATGCCAGTATTCAAAATAAATTATTCAATAGGGCATGAAAGTATTATGGTATATATGTAATATACATAGGCGTTCTCAGTCTTATGCTGTCAACGCATGGGATTCCATCCCTCTAAGTACCAGCCAATATTATGCTACTAGGTACATTAATAGGCGTTCTCAGTCTCTGCTGTCAGCACCACTTTATTATTGGGTACATTTGTAGGCGTTCTCAGTCTCTGCTGTCAATGCCCCTATATCCCTAGTTACATATGATATACTTTCAAAAGGTTAACCAATTAATGCCAATATTCAAAATAAATTATTCATTAAGGCGTAACAATGTTATGATGTATAAGTGTGGATAGGAGTTCTCAGTCTATGCTGTCAACGCATGAGATTCCACCTTTCTGAGTACCAGCCACCTTCATGCACGTGGCTGGCTTACCAGTATTTTCTACTATCAATGCTTGTATAAGATGGCTGACATATGACATATGTTCATGTGACACAATGAGCTGGTTTGTATGTAATTTTAATCAACACTCTCAGTCCTACTGTCTTATGGACTGATCTCTATACCGTATTGTTCCTCAGTGATCATCCACTATGTCTGATGTTAAATACCAAAAAATTAACAAATGATATATTCCACGTGTGATTCACTATCAGAAAATCATTAGGGGGTTTCTATTCTATATCATATAATTTATTAAGCTGCAAGCCTTTATATAAAGGTTACTACTTTGTTCTTACTAAGGGAATCATATCAGGCATAAATTTCCTTTGTATAATCCACACATCAAAACCTGCCCTCCACGCTGATCTTTATTAACAATGTAACTTATTTCACTATGATTAATAATCTTTATATTTCAGCCACAGCTGCGTTCTACCAGGCAAAGAATCCCTGTGTGTGGCTTACAAATGGATACATGCACTGAATCCTGAGTTGTAGTAACAATGTTGCTAACTTGCAATTTTTCGCCCCTGGACGCCCCATCATTTCTGCGAAAAATTCTCTATATCAACCCATAGCAATGTACCTTGATCACATTCTGCAACCGCACGTGATTCAACATCATAGATTAATTAAAGATACGACCAGCTTTCTCAATCGTCTAATCGACATTGTGGACGTTCCAGCTGGGGCTATTTTATGCACTATGGACATCAATAGCCTATATACGTCGATTCCACACACACAGAGGTTAGCAGCAGTAAGATCTTTCTATATCAATCAAGGAATTACCGACTTGAATATCGAAGTATTCATGCAACTACTAGAACTCACACTCACCCGTAATTAGTTTATCTACAACGGCACATTCTACAGACAACTGTTAGGTTGTGCCATGGGGAGTAATGTTGCGCCCAGCTACGCGAACATCTACATGTTCTTCGAAGAAGAGTCCATGTTCTTTTCAAATCCCAGTACCACCAGGAACATTAAATCATACATGCGTTATATTGACGACTTGTTTCTCCTATGGATTGGTGATGAGGAGTCCCTCTTAGGCCTCATAGAGGCCATAAATTCAAGACCATCGACCATCAGGATTACGTCAGTCCATAGTAAAACTTCCATTCACTACTTGGATGTTAGAGTATCCATCGAGGAGAGTAAATTGAAGACCGAAGTGTTCTCGAAACCGACTGATCGGAACACGCTGTTATTATCCTCCAGTTTCCATCCGAAACCCCTCAAGAAAGGACTGCCAAAATCCCAGATGATACGGGTGGCTAGAATTGCAAGCAATTCAACGATAGCAGCAAGCAGCATCGATACTCTCATTGACAAATTTGTTGCTAGGGGATATAATCTAACTGAATTGAAGAAACAAAAAATGGAGGTGTTAGCCCTAGACCGGAAACAACTGCTCACCGCAAGAGGTACAGATCAGAAATCGGTGATTCCATGGAAGTTGGAGTATACAGCATCGAGTCAAGTGGTACAGCGGGCAAGTCGTGCTCTCTGGCCCATTGTAGCTTCCGACAAAAATGTACCATGTTTTACATCTAAAAGGCCGATGGCTTGTTACACCAGAGGCAGGAACCTTAAAGACATGGTGGTCCATACGGACATTACTGGATTTGCGAAATCCATCTCTACCCTTCATTTTTTGTCTAAACCTCCTGGTTGCTACAAATGTCCCAGATGTACCACTTGCTCACATATGATAACGGGATCTTCATTCAAACACCCTCATTCTTCAAGAACCATCTCTATCAAGCACACACTCTCGTGTCTTTCCACCTACGTGATCTATATTATCATTTGTCCATGTAAATTATATTACGTGGGCAAAACGATTCGCACAGCCCGAGAACGCATGGCGCTACACCGGTCGTCGATTGGGAAAGCCATCGCCAGTGGGAACTCTGATCAACCTGTGGCACGACACTTTCAACAAATGGGCCACCCTCTTTCCTCCCTTAGACACATGCTTATAGATCACGTCCCAGTCTCTTTATGAGGTGGGGACCGAGGTGGAAAACTCCTTAGATGTGAAATAAAATGGATACACTATCTCAATACAGCGTCTCCAGCGGGCTTGAACGAACGGTGTAATTGGAACATTTCTCTGTGATTTGCTCATTTTTTGCTAAGTACATATCTTTATTATGATTAGCGATGCAATCTCTTAACAATATCTTCTCTCCGTTATAACCAGATTTGATAGTTTTTGTCGTTATCACTTTATTAATACATCTTGTAACTATCGTGCCATAACCTTCTTCACTCCAGAATAGCAGTGTTAATATGCATGCTTTATTCTGTAGTAGCAGTGTTAACATGTGTTTTGTCCCCTTTCCTTCAGCCGCTGTGGGGGGCCGGGGAGGCAATGCAGTCATCGGCGTCTGGTTGCCTGGCAACGCACAATGCGCTCCCGGGATCCTGCCGGCGCTGGCAGTCTGACGTCATCGGCAAGCGACCCCAGTGGACGGACACCACAAGGCCGGTTTCTGGAACTCGGCCTCCTCCAGCGGCGGGAGACGCTTTAGTATTTAGGTAAGTTATTTTCTATTGTTATGCTTATTTCTTTGTTCAGCTTGACAGCACAGGGCTTGACAACGGTACCTGCGCGTACCGAAACGTTGCCCCAGTACCTGCTGTCATGATTCTTCAGTAAATATGCATTTATTCATTGGAGTGCCGCAGTTTCTTTTCTACATTATATATATATATATATATATATATACTAAAAAACATTATTAAAGGCCAATAGTGAGGTCCCAGAAATTGTTAAAAAAAAAAAAAGGCGGTGAGCACATGTTTTTGAACATTTGCAAAAAGGGATGATTTTGGTAAAAAAATGTTTGGCTTTGTAAGTCTAATAAAAATTTTTACTTATTTGAATAATGTTATGTGTTTCTGTCATAAATTTGCATTCTTAAAGAAATACTGCAAGATCGATGCATCTATATTTAAACCAAACAGTTCTAGGGGGTAATTCTGAGTTGATTGCAGCAGCAAATTTGTTAGCAGTTGGGCAAAACCATGTGCACTGCAGGGGGGACAGATATAACATGTGCAGAGAGAGTTAGATTTGGGTGGGGTGTATTCAAACTGAAATCTAAATTGCAGTATAAAAATAAAGCAGCCAGTATTTACCCCGCACAGAAACGAAATAACCCACCCAAATCTAATGCTCTCTGCAAATGTTATATCTGCCCCACCTGCAGTGCACATGGTTTTGCCCAATTGCTAGCAAACTTGCTGCTGCGATCGACTCAGAATTACCCCCCTAGTGTGTGCATATGATATATCCATTTCGTCCCTTGGTTCTTCAAACTTGTTACCATGTCGTTCCACCAGTTGGGATGGACCTTTTTGAATTCCAATTAATATTTAATCCTGCGGGTTTTTGTCATGAAACTTTGAAAAGTGTGCCGACACACTATGCATTTCTAGTCTTCTTCTAATATTACACAGAATCTTCGTTTTCTTTCTTCTTTTTGTTTGTCTGATGTATTGTTTGCCACAAGAGTATTCTAATACATAAATGGCTTCTTCTGTATTGCTGGAAATCATATCTTTGATCTTATGGGTTTTTTTTTTAAGTAAATGTCTCCATTCATTTTGTATCTGATGTTTTATTTTTACACCCATTACAATCTAAAAAGTGATGGAAACCCTTTGTTTGACTATTTTTTTTTCTTCTTTCTTTATGTAGGTTTTTGTTAAAATTTTTTAGGTTGTTTGCTTTTCTGTAAACTACTGCAGGATGTTTTGGGAGGTCTAGGTGTTTCATCAAGCTGTCGTATATGCCAATGATTCTGTAAGATTTTTTTCTTATTTCCTTGACATTGATAGTATATTAGGTTATAAAAGTCTTCCATTGTTGTTGTTTTTCTGGTCACTGTATTTTAACATTTCTGAGCTTGATGAAACACTCAGGGCAGAACTCCCAAAAGATCCTGTCCTGTTTGGAGATTTGGTCATGTGAGGTGATTTGTTGCTGCTTAGCAGTAATTGCTTATAATGGGTGTATATGGGCTTGTGTTTAGAGTCACAGAGGATAAATTTAAAACACAATTTATTTTGCCAACTTGATACTTCACATTGCCTGTGCAGCAAGGTATTAACTTCCATGCTATTAGAAACTAACTAAAACCCCCTCTCAACAGGAGGCAGTGGATCAAATTTTGTTTGTGGAGTATATTACTGGGTTTTTCAATGACACCATCCACACACTTCATACAGTCTGGACCCCATGGTTTGCACATCATGTCTGCCTTACCTGGTGCCTGCTGAACACTTAAGGTTATCCTCCTTCTCTCTTGTCTAGCCCTGGCTCAACCCTTCCACTCCCTCTATTTTTTCCTTACCTCAGTTTATCTATACAGAAAAGATGAGAGACAAGCATTTGTGTTTTTATCCTTTACTGGATATAGAATATTTAGATATAGTGCCAGTTTTACTGATTGTACCGAAATTGTGCAAGCCCTAATTGAATTTGTGAGCTCTAATTATGGTTATCAGTGCTATTTGTCCTTAGGAAGGGGATCCTCTTTTTTGGGGGGTGTCCTCACTTCCCTAGGGATTTCAGCCTAATGCTTAGAAGTATAGGGCTGGTTGATATTTTGGCAGGAGAAACCACTACATGTTTCCCTGTTATAGTGTCACTAACCCTGGCTGTTTTAGCCTAGTGCTAGTTGGTGAAAAAAGGATGGACCCACACCATTTCCCACAGCTGTTTTTATCACTGCCAGTCTAATAAACCAAGCTGAGTAAACCAGTTTCTTTTTTTCTTTCTTTTTTTCTTTTTTTTTACAGTTTTTTACATTATACAAGCCTGCACCGATCTTGGGGTTGTACTGTATTCATACCAATTTGGTAGTGGGTGGAACAGGGCTTTAGAAGTCGCTAGGAATTGACAATGGGTTATTTTAAAAGGTTAAAAATGACCTTTACTAAATACTGCATTTTGAGAATAAAACAGCATTTAATTCACAATGAGTTTGCACATGTTTGAAATTTTTTCAAACCCACCATATACTACTGTCAGTTTATCCCTGCCTGTGTAATGCAGATTGGCCAATCAAAGCACAGGCCTGATTGGTTACTGTGATTGTAGTACAGATCTATGGGGGTAATTCCAAGTTGAACGCAGCAGGAAAGTTTTTAGCAGTTGGGCAAAAAAAGAACATACAGTATACCAGAAATGCAGAATTGTAAGGTATTGGCAAACAACTAAGGTTATTTACAGACATTGGGGGTAATTCCAAGTTGATCGCAGCAGGATTTTTGATAGCAATTGGGCAAAACCATGTGCACTACAGGGGAGGCAGATATAATATGTGCAGAAAGAGTTAGATTTGGGTGGGTTATTTTATTTCTGTGCAGGGTAAATACTGGCTGCTTTATTTTTACACTGCAAATTAGATTGCAGATTGAACACACCACGCCCAAATTTAACTCTCTCTGCACATGTTAAATCTGCCTCCCCTGCAGTGCACATGGTTTTGCCCAACTGCTAAAAAATTTCCTGCTGCGATCAACTTGGAATTACCCCCTATATCTTTGAGCAATGGGGGTAATTCCAAGTTGATTGCAGCAGGATTTTTGTTAGCAATTGGGCAAAACCATGTGCACTGCAGGGGAGGCAGATATAACATGTGCAGAGAGAGTTAGATTTGGGTGTGGTGTGTTCAATCTGCAATCTAATTTGCAGTGTAAAAATAAAGCAGCCAGTATTTACCCTGCACAGAAATAAAATAACCCACCCAAATCTAACTCTTTCTGCACATATTATATCTGCCTCCCCTGTAGTGCACATGGTTTTGCCCAATTGCTATCAAAAATCCTGCTGCGATCAACTTGGAATTACCCCCAATGTCTATAAATAACCTTAGTTGTTTGCCAATACCTTAAAATTCTGCATTTCTGGTATACTGTATGTTCTTTAATCTTATTGAACATACATCATTTAAGATTGCCTTTTATGTTGTTTAACCTCAGCTAAGCCAAAATAATGGCCAACTTTCTAATGCTGCACACATTTTGTAGTTTAATCTTGGAAAGTTCAATAGTACTATGTGATTACAGTTGTGGAGTTTCCTGTAAACATGAATGGTCGTTGTGATAAAAGTAGTTAGTTGATCTTTAGGGGTATCATTACAGATGATAAAATTTTAGATCTGATATACTGTATCTGTTAACTGGAATGCAGCCTTTCCAATAACTGTCATTGGATCAAGTTTTACTCTGGTCTTGCTAGCTATAAATTTAATCTTTTTTTTTTCTGAACATCTGGTCCAAAAGATATCACTGATGCCCACAAGCATTCCCTTCTCATGTGCTCATTAAGGCAGAAAATACAATGAATGTTTGAGACTGGTCTGCTTTCAGCAAACATCTGTCAACCGATTAGCTGAATACTTTTCTCCTTCTAAACGTGTGTTTGTTTTGGCAGAACGAGGATACCTAATGATGAAGCAATCCAACAAGAAGCCCATTTTTAAACATAAGGCCACCTGCCACATCAGGCTGTACACGGCATTGGAGATTAGGTTAAAAGCAGTGTAGAAACACTATATTTATAGCAGAATTTAAATGCTGAAATGTTGCTCCTGTTCCATAGACGCAAGTACATTAAATGCTGCTTTTTTCTCATATTCTTCTGTTGAAGTGGTTTTGTACTTTAAAAACTAAAACATCTATTTTGTAATCTTTTTAAGTTGACTGATTATTACAGTTCTACTGTATGTGTGACCTTATAAGTTTTTACCTTATTCACTTTTAGTTCAATCAGTATAAAATAAGACTGATTCCACAGCTCACTGGAGGGAGGTATCATGCATGAATGTAAACAGTTTATAATACATGCAGTAGATTATAAGTTAAACTTTAGAAACATAATAGATATATTAGAAAAATTAACCTAATAATATCTATTTGTTTCAGCACACAAGAAATCTGTATTTATAACACACAATATTTGATTGCTTATAACACAGATGGTGTTATGCAGGTTTGTTAGCAAACCCAAAGAGTTAGCAAGTGGGCAAAACCATGTTGCACTGCAAGTGGGGCAGATGTAACATGTGCAGAGAGATATAGATTTGGGCAGACTATATTTTTTCTGTGTATGGTAAATACTGGTTGCTTAATTTCTACACTGCAATTTAGATTTTAGTTTGAACCAGTGGCGTAAGTTCATCACAGTTGCCCGGAGGCAAGATAAATATTGGTGCCCCCTGTTTCCTATATTAAGATAAATATATGTATGTATGTATGTATGTATGTATGCGTGTGTGTGTGTGTGTGTGTGTGTGTGTGTGTGTTCTGAAAAAAATTTATATACTGTACTTATACATTTAATTGTCTTTTATTTTAAATCACACATTTCTTAGCAGTCATACCCAGGATTAGAACCCATGACCTGTTACACTGACAGCAGACACTTTACTGAGTTGTTTGCTCCCGTACAGGAAGCATGCTAATTCTAACTATATGAAGTTATGCGTAATTGTCAGAGAAGTATCTTCATATAGTTAAAATTCTCATATTTCCTATACAGAAGCAAATAGCTTCATCAGTAAGGTGTCTGCTTCCAGTGTAATAGGTCGTGGTTTCTAATCCTGGGTGTGACACTTGTAAAATGTGTATCTACAGTGTAATAAAAAGTGTGATTAGTAAGGTGCAGGGACCATTGAGGAAGTCGGCCACTGAAAAGATAGCAGCAGCTATCAATTAACTTAATTCAATGGTGTCACAGAATGGGAGGAGAGGTGCCCCCCTTCAGAGCAGGAGCCCGGCGGCAGATGACTCCGTTGCCTCCAAAAGTTCTGCCTCTGGTTTGAACACACCCCATCCAAATGTAAATCTCTCTGCATACAGTATGTTACATTGGGGCATTTTAAGGCAGGAGTGTGCAGCCTCTTCCATCTTGGCTCCCTCCTCTATGCTTGGGTGCCGGCAGTGGTGCAGTGATGTAGAGAGTCTGAGCGAAGAATCACTCAGACCCTACTGCCCAAGCGCAGACCTCCAGGAAAATGGAGCGTCTGACATTTTCTCAGCAATTTCTGCAGGGCTTCTGCCTTAGGCGCTGGCCTCTGGAGGGGTAAGTATTAAAAAATGGGTGCAGTGTGTGCAATGTGGGGCCCCCTGAACTCAGGGACCCTTGTGCACCTCACAAACTTGTAAATACATCAGTGATTGAGACGTATATTTTAAATTGTACACATTGATCACAAAATTTCATTGTAAACAATATTAACAGTTTTTCCTTCAGGGATTATCAGAAAAAAATGGTTGGGGCTACTAAGTCATAAACAAGCCATGTAAAGCTGCCAATGGGAAAAGCAGCAGGTCCTGAGATCTACACCTGCAGACCTGACATTTTCCCTGCGACTTGTTTATCATCATAGCAAAACAGATGCTTACAGGAAACTGCAGTTTCTTGAATTGAAAAGAAAAGTTGTTGTAGATAAGAAATATATGTGGCATAAATGCAGTCTCACCTGCAGCACATCCCACTAGAATCTTTGCCTCATTTATATTACTCTGCAATTCAGGGGGAAATTCAGACCTGATCGCTGCTGTGCGTTTTTCCATAGCGGCCGATCAGGTCTGTACTGCGCATGCGTATGCACCGCAATGCGCGGGCACGCATCGGATGACTGCACCGGGCATCGGTGCATAGCAACGGGATGGTGCGAAAAAAAGAGATCGCATGGGCGATCGCAAGGTGACTGACATGAAGAGGTCATTTTTGGCTGGCAACTGACCATTTTGTAGGAGTGTCCGGGAAAATGCAGGAGATACCAGGCATTTGGAAGGAGGTTTTCTGACGTCAGCTCCTCCCTGATCATCGTAGCAGAACAGTAAGTTCTGGGCTGAGCAGAGACTGCACAAACTCATGTTTGTGCAGCTCTCCAACAAATACGATCGCACACCTGCACACAGCAAATATCCTCCCCCTGTAGGCAGCAACTACCTGATCGCAGGGATGCAAAAATCGCATCCTAGCAATCAGGTCTGAATTAAACCCTCAGTCACTTTAAGTCAGGTACTATTGCATAACTTGGACAGCGTCAAGTCACAAATAATCATTATCGGAAAACCAACTTTCAGTGCGCTAAGAGTCAAGCATTTGGTTTTTCCTTGAATGATCCTCTCCTTGATGTCACATCGAGTTCATACATACCTCAGTCTCTATCTAGGTCACTAAGCTACACAATATTGAATACTCAATCTAAATTCATCCAGCAGTATTTGTGGGATGTTGGAACAAACATACATATAAACAGATAAACAAAAATTCTGAATACATTTTTTTTCCATTTACATACAGATGCAGCCATGCTCATTCAGCCCATGGCATGACCTCACAAGCACATGTGCCGCAGGTTTGACTTGATAATGTAATGCATATGGATCACGGGTGTGAATATATGTACGTGCACTCCACTGTGCATGCGCATCACACCAAATGAGTGAAACCCCAGTTAGTCGCAGCCACAAGCAGCTGGCTACAACTGTAGTTCATAAACAGTCTCTAGAAGTATATTTCTAAAAAAAATTCTATTTACAGACACAATAATGTATATAATACTGTATTGTTAAATAATGAAACTAAAACTGGCACTGCCAAAGCTAGGCAAATGTGGAGTAGATGCCATGCTTCTACTGTAAATGCAATTTCCATTTAGCAAACACATGTCAAGAGTCACCAGGTAACAAATAGTGTTACCATCTTTATCAGATTTGAATCCAGTGATAAGGTAATCTGTTTTAATACAGTAATATATAATGAGCAACCACAGCAGCATAAAGTGTTTCTCAACTGTAATTAATTATCAATATACAAATTATTTGAAATTAAACAATTCACATTGGTACATATCTACTGGAAATCAGCAGACATGTGTTGATCACCAAGCCCACATACTGCCGAAATATGCATCCTGATCCTAAGTCCCTACATGGACCATCTCGCAACTCAACTCCTGGTAAAATTATGTATTTTGCCAAAACATTTTTTTTAACCTGTAACCAGATTTGAGTATTTACCTGTAATCAGCCATCATTTGTGTAACAACCGTTTGCTATCCATGTGAGCTGCGGTATACTTATTTCCAGGGCACTTTGCACCTGAAGTATATTATTTGTACAACCATGTTTGAATGTTATTGGCAATAAGCTAGTATCTGTGTAATTAATTACCACTTTAATGAGATCGTAGCACACTCATTCCTCAGGGCATTCCACGCCTGCAGCACAATTATTGCCTTACATCTTTTTTGGTCCTCTGATACACAGCTACTGCATATCAGCTTGATCATGCCGGTGACTCCATCTGTATTTTCCTACACACACCTGTAAAGGGGATTTCCCCATTCTACAGTCATACCACATTGAATGTGCCCAATCCCATCTGATCTTGGAAGCAATACCTTGTTAGGCCTTGTCAGCACTTGGATGGGAGACCACCAGGGAATACAGGGTTCTGTAGACTAAAAGGGCCCCATTGCATGGCTCTATTCCATGCCAGGTGTCAGGTAATACTAACCAATCACTGCGAGCCACCTGAGGCTCCTCTAACAGCCTTCATTTTGTGGTTTACCCCTATAATCATTTGAACCATTAAAAGCACACAACTTATACTATTCTTGTCTGATTCTCTCTCTGGTATTTTTCTCTGAATTTTTTTCCTTGAACTCTCATCACAAAGGATTTCTGAATCTCCCCTGCGCTGGTTTGTACCAACAGTGGTCACTGGGGAATACCCAAGTGAAAGCAGATTCAATCTTTCTTCCTTCCTCAAGAGACCCATTCCTATAGCTTGGCACTCTCAACCAGCTGTTCACTACCACAGGTACATTGCTGATAAGTAAAAGCCAAATGGAACACTCAGACTCTCTGGGAATCAATTCTCCACTTTTTCTTTTTTCTTACTCTCTTTCCGCTGTAACTACCTTGCTTGGTGTTCAATAAGCAGGATGACACAACACTTTGTTTAATGTTTATTATGTTTACCAGGCTGATATATGGTGTTTGTAAGAGTCACACTATCGATCAATATTGATCAGCATAAATATTTAGTGGTTATTATAACCTTATTATATCAGCAGATAACAGGTCAACTTTGACCTCCAGGTATATTTTGCCAGATTGTGATCACATCATACTGTGACTTATATCACACAGATTCTGTTCAGCATTTCTCTCTATTTCACTTTGCGATTCAAGGAAAACAGCAGATTACTACAGTTATTTGCAGGATATCCTGATAATGCATATAAAAAAAGAATAACATTTTATACAGTTTTACATAAAACATTTAATAAGAGTGCCCCAGCAAAATAGTCAGCCTTTTCTTTTTGCATGTTGATACTATTTTACAGTATTCTCATCAGTTTATTGTAGAATAGATTATGACAAGCCATGATCTTAATTCAGATGTGATTGGAGGTGCTATTGCTGCTGCTTACATGCATAACATGGTAATGCAGCAGGAGGCATCTGAAATAAGCAGATTCCTCCCTGCTTGTATTAGTCATTCGAGGATGGAGCATCAGATCAACTGTGACACCATCAGCCGGCTGCGTGATCCTGGACTAAGCGTTGCCACCAAGCGATGGCGAGACCAACCCATTTTGGGAAATTGAGTGTGTTGCTGTCTCCTCACCGCCTGCAACCAGCTGCAGACTGTCAATATGACTTCTGTAGCCATAGTGTGTATAATGACATAAGACCCCAACTGCATATGAGCAGTATATGCCAGGGACCGGCGCAAAGTAATGAACATCGGTACTTTGTGCTATGTGCCTCAGATCCAACCGGATCTAAATTAACCCCATGAGCATTGCTCACAAGAAACTGGAAAATCTTTGTAATAACTGTCAGTATGCCTTTCACAAGAGTTAAGCCATTAACTAGATATCAGGTAATCAGGCCGATTATTGTATAGGTGTGCATGCAGGGCCATTGCAGGAGAGTTAACTGATAAACAGTTTACAATGTTTCTGCAATGATCGGGATTGGGAGGTCTCATATTATGTGCTGTTTAATATCTTAGATGTCGACCTCAAATCCGGGCCTGTACACACAGAACTATTTCTAGTACTGTCTAAGGTACACAATACATGGCTGATTGGGAGAGACAATCCAATCACCCGATTAGCAAATGTGTGTTCCCAGCTTGTGAATATAGAGACAAAATGTTAGTGATATGCGAAATTCTGCCAATAACAATACTGATGGAATTTCTTCACATTACATAGTAGACGTAAAGTTTCTCAAAAAACGTATGTATAATTGCATTCTGACCAGTAGAGCATAATTCTATATGCACATTTTTTTTTTAAATAAACACACAGACGTTTTCTGTGAATAGCTGCTGAACTGGACAGTACGGATGGTGTAATGGTTAGCATTACTGCCTCACAGCACTGAGGTCATGGGTTCGATTCCCATCATGGCTCTAACTGTGTGGAGTTTGTATATTCTCCCCGTACTTGGTGGGTTTCCTCCCACAATCCAAAAATATACTGGTAGGTTAATTGGCTCCCTACAAAATTAACCCTAGCGTGAATGTGTGTGTGTGTACATGTGGTAGGGAATATAGATTGTAAGCTCCACTGGGGCAGGGACTGATGTGAATGGCCAAAATATTCTCTGTAAAGTGCTGCGGAATATGTGTGCGCTATATAAATAACTGGTAATAAATAATAACTGGACATAATTAATCTGCAGTGATTTGGAAGGAGTACATTAATAGTCATATCTTACTAATTGCTCTATCAGCACCTGTGTGGTCATTTTTGTTGGTTTGCAATAATTATGTTTATGTGTGTTAAGAATCACAAAACAAATGTGATCACTTACTGACATCTGGCAGAGTAAATGATAAGTCTTCCCCTTTTTCAAAAGGTGGGATGGTTCAAAGTGTATAAGGACCTTGTCCATTATAATCAGGTTCTATGTCACATGAAGTGCCATTTTACTATTTGTAGACAATGTTCATTATAATAGATGGAAAATACCAAGAACGGTGCTCGGGCGCAATATGGGCTGTTGTTCTAATGCTGCTGCTATATAACAGGATTAGTCAATCCTGATACCTAAGCATACACCAAAAGAAAACCAATAATAGCAGCGCTGAATTCAATTAATACAAAAAATAAAAAAATGAGATGGATTGAATGAAAACAGATTAAAAAATTTATTAATAACTCTGATTAATAACAAATTAAAAGTCAATGTGACCACCAGCAGAATAAGTGAACCAGAAATGTCCATTCCTTTTAAATAACTGGACACCAGTTTAGGCAGAATATACAGGCTTAGGAGCTGATTGCACAGTCCCGAAAAGGGTTATTACCACTTCTTAGGCCGCTGGAGGGAGAAATATCCCATAGATGATCCTTCAATTGGGAGTTGGTAGCATATTCTCAATCCTCACCAGTATGCGGAGGTTGACTTGCGGGATGGTCCTAAGTACGTCTGTTAAAATCCACCAAATAGCAAACTCTGGGCATCCAGTATGGTCCGGGCACTGGTTCAGTAACAAAGCAACGGTGATCAGGGTGGCATCTGACGCATTTCGCTGCAGGTCCTGCAGCTTTTTCAGGACCTGCAGCGAAACGCATCAGGTGCCACCCTGATCACCGTTGCTTTGTTGCTGAACCAGTGCCTGGACCATACTGGATGCCCAGAGTTTGCTATTTGGTGGATTTTAACAGGCGTACTTAGGACCATCCCGCAAGTCAAGCTCCGCATACTGGTGAGGATTGAGAATATGCTACCAACTCCCAATTGAAGGATCATCTATGGGATATTTCTCCCTCCAGCGGCCTAAGAAGCGGTAATAACCCTTTTCGGGACTGTGCAATCAGCTCCTAAGCCTGTATATTCTGCCTAAACTGGTGTCCAGTTATTTAAAAGGAACGGACATTTCTGGTTCACTTATTCTGCCGGTGGTCACATTTACTTTTTATTGGTTATTAATCAGAGTTATTAATACATTTTTTAATCTGTTTTCATTCAATCCATCTCATTTTTTAATTTTTAGTATTAATTGAATTCAGCGCTGCTATTATTGGTTTTCTTTTAATGTTCATTATAATCCCTTTTGGAGCAACACCACTTATACTTCAATTAGATAATAAAAATAATAACTAACTAGGCCTAGATAAGATATCTCAACTGCTCCACATATTGTTGGTATGGTGCTTGCAATACTAATACAATTTTGTTTTCATACTTTTGCAGCTGGATTTGGAACATTTTGTCGACATTTACCACAACAACATTCATAATGTTGATGTGAGAATGGCAACATTGTCATTATGTTGACAGGCATGTCAACACATTCACCATTTTGACAAGCATGATGACACAGATGACATATAGACATGATAATAATGTTGATAAGAAGTATGTAGCTATTTTCACTATGTCCACAAGACATATATTAACATTTTCTACATGTTGACATTTTTCAGATGTCAACATTTTAACCAGGCCAATATCAATATCATAACATTTAACATTCTGGTTTTGACATTATGAATTTTGACAATATTTGACAATATTCTTTGTTAATTACATGTCCATAGTAAAAAGCATATAATATTTTATTAAAGAACTTGCATGTTACCTTGATTGGTTCTCAGCCAATATTAACATAATGTTGTGAGACTTCCAGGGGATCTTGAGGAGACATAATTTACCTTTCCTTATAGACCAAGACAGCTAATTTTTACTCTGGTAACTTCACCAATATTGAGAATCATGAGGAGGTTTTTTTTGACACTCAAGTAATAAAAATAACTGGAGTCTAGCCATCATCATAGACAGCCTGTATGACCTCTGGCATGCCATTGATACTTTTACATGGAGGAGTTTCTTCTGCTCTACATGAACAATATTATACCCCTTTTACACTCGCACTCCCGGGTCACTCCCAGGATGCTTCCCGGAATGCGTCCCAGGATGCCTTCCCGGGACTGACCCCTTTCACACTGCACTAAGACCTGAGATCGACCCGGGACAGCCCCATTTACACTGATCCCGGGATATCCCTGCAAATGCATATGTATGTCATTAGAAATGGCCTTTTCTGGCTCACATAGATGAGGTCACAGTTGTCAACAAAGGGAGGGGTGGTGCCTGCTCACACCATTGCTGCAGTCATGGCCGACGGAGTACCAGTGTGTATGCCTGAGCTCATGATTCTTTCTGCTTTGCAGATGTTTCATACAGCCAGTGAGAGCATGATGCAGCTTGTCACACTGTGCAGTATACTGCACATATATTTTATAAGGAGGAGGAGGGCGCAATTTATGCTGGATAGGGCTGCTAGTCACCGCCAATATTTGCGCAGGAGGAGAGCCCTCATATCATCCAGGGTGAGTACCATCTTGAGCGTGAGTATGGTCCCTAACCGCTCATTTTGGTCCAGAGATTGCCGGCACGGAGAAGCCTTTATGAGGACCGTGGAAGCTTACCAGGATGAGGAGTGGATGGCTAACTTCCGTGTGTCTCGTGCAACCTTTAACTACATCCTGGAATTACTTACCCCAGCACTTGACATGCAGACCACCAGGCTTAGGAGACCCATCGAGGCATGCAGGAGATTAGCTATTGCGTTGTGGTGGTATGCTACCCCAGGAGAGTACCGCTCAGTCTCATGCTTGTTCGGTGTTGCGATCTCCTCCTGCTGTGTCATAGTCCACCAGGTGACTAAAGCAATTGTATCTACCTTATACAAGCGCTTCATATCTCTACCACAAGGACAGCGTTTACAGGATACCATCAAAGGATTTGTGAAGCGAGGCTATCCGCAATGTGGAGGAGCGATTGATGGGACACACATCCTCATTATTGCCCCACGTGACAACCATGCTGACTATTTTAATAGGAAGGGCTGGCACTCCATCATATTACAGGCTGTTGTGGACCACAAATATTGGTAAGTGTTTATTTTTGGGGTGGTGGGATGAGTTGCATGTGTGAGTTTTACATTCTAACTTTTTTTTAAATTTTACTGTTCTTTAGTTTCCTAGATGTGTTTATTGGCTGGCCAGGCCGATCTCATGACTCCCGAGTTCTTGCCAATTCTGACCTGTACAACATCGTAGAGGAGAGGCAGGGAGGCTAGCTGTACCCCAAAGAGTGTGCAAAGATTGTGAATGGGGTGGAGATCCCTGTCCACATCATCGGGGATGCTGCATACCCTTTACGCCCCTGGACTATGAAAGGCTACACCCAACAGGTCCAGTTAACCCCAGAGCAACAAACCTATACTCACACCCTGAGTTCAGCAAGGATGGTGGTTGAGAACGCCTTTGGCAGGTTAAAAGGAAGATGGCGTTGTTTGATGAAGTGCAATGATGTGGACCTAAAGAATATGCCTAATGTAGTAGCTGCGTGCTGTATACTGCACAACATCTGTGAACTGAAAAATGAGCTATTCCTTCCTGAGTGGACTGTGCAGGACCCTGAGGTTATGAACCCACATGTGGAAGGTGCTTTGTTTGGGACTGCCTCAAACTCTGCTGCAGAACAAATACGCCACACTATTAAGTCCAACCTTGCAGCACTGGTACAATAGTGTTTAAGAATCAGCACAACATGTTTGGTGAATTATAATTTTTTTATTTTGTATTCCACCTTTGATCTTTGGTTTCAATATTTATGATTTTCCAAAAAAAACACATTGCCAGCAACTGTGTATATATGCAGAAACAATGTAGAAAACACTGAAAACATGGTCTACTATTACGCACAAATGGGAATGTTATGCATAGATTTGCAATCTAGTTTTGATTGGCATAAAAAAACATAAAAAACAAACACTGGTAGGCTTGTAGATACAACACCATAAACCACAGTGTCCCTGCAGTATATTATTACTGTGTAAAAAATAAATAAAAAGTGCTTTAATGTAGACACTATACAAAACAGAACATAAAAAAAAAATTAAAGAAGGCACAAACAGTTGTGCATAAACACTGACCACACTGTGGTTATTTAACAACAAATAACAACAATAAGAAATTCACTGTGTTTCACGGCAAATTGCGCAATACAGTAAACTCTGTGCTTTGCGCACTAGATGGTGCAGTATTTGGGGCATAGTATGGGCCAGGATTAAATGATGAAAAACCCTGCTCAGGGTATTGTGATTCGTGGTGTTGGATTGGTGCTCTTGAGGTATTGGTCATACGCTCATAGAACGCCATGTTCATTTGGTGCAATTCCCTGTGGCGGTCATACTGCTCTCTACTCATGCGTTCCTGCATTGTCATGACTTGGGAAAGAAATGCATCATGCATTTGGCGTTCTGCCTCTAGAAACCTGTCGAGCCTTGCATCCTCCTGTGCGGACATTGTAGCGTCCATCTCTCGGAGTTGCTCGACAAGGACATTTGACATGGCTTTAGCCACTTGCTCTGCTCTGTTCAGTTTCTTCCTTCTAGGCGGTACAGTTTAAACTGTGAAGAGAAGAAATACAAAATGAGCGTATATAAAAATAGCAGCATTAGCAAACATGTGTTTGTGGCATTAATCCACCTATACACTAGCTACTCTGCAACATTGAACTATTTATAAAAATGCAAAGCCCCCCTGGGTGGGGGCAGAAATTGCAAAGCGTGCCACCGTGCCAGCAGCGTGCTAAGCGCAGTGATCCTGCAAGGGGCTCATTTGCACTCGCCACGCTGCCACCACACTGGCCACTCATACTACACACATAACCGGATGATTAACAATTGTGGATTTGTGCTATGAGTGTTAATTTCTAAACATGTACTTACTTGGGGTGACGGTGACGGCACTTTGTACAGTCCCACTGACACTGGTCTGAGCATCCACGACGTCTTCAATGGTTGCAGTTATGCTGTCGTCGTTTCTGGATGTGTTTATGAACGGCTGGGAGGATGTGTCGCTGTCCTCAGGTGTGTCGTCAATTAACAACGGTGATGACGGACAGACGTCACTGCTTGTCTGTGTCTCTTCTGGAGTGCCTTATTGTAGCAGTGTAGCAGTGACTCACCGGACTGCATATAGCTGTGTTTCCAAAGATATTGGCGAGGATGTCATAGTACTGCCAGTCGATACGGCCAACACCGATCTTTTTCCTGTTGTTGTCATGCACCTTCAGGAACTGCTTTTTAAGAGTTTTCATTTTGTTTAACACTTGCTGCTGTGTGCGGATAATTCTCCTGGCTTCCAGCATCTTGGAGATGTTTTTATAAATCACTGCATCTTTAACTGTGCCTGTGATCTGCCTCATTATTTCCTCCTCTCCCCTAATGCTCAGCAACTCTCTAACCTCCTGGTCTGTCCAGGTCGCCATACTGCCTTCCTCACACGCATCCAGGACGCTCCCCAGGGCTCTGAAAGATGACATCATCTTTTCTGAGCCCATGAAAGCTCCAATCTGAGGCCTTTTAACAGTCCCGGGTAGTGAATCCCGGGACGGGCCCTTTCACACTACACAGCTTCCCGGGACGGTCCCGGGACCAACCCTGATTGAGACCAGGGTTGAAATCCCGGGATGCTCGACCCGGGAAATTGTCCCTGTACCCTTTCACACTGACAAAAATCCCGGGATGATGCGCGTTCACGTGCAATATCCTGGGATTTTCATGCAAGTGTAAAAGGGGTATTATTTGTCTATCACTCTTCTGCCATATTTGCTTCCACATACACTCTGTTATAGGGCCACTTACCTGCACATCCTGATTGGAGATCAGAGAGCTTGGGACATTTCTGTTGGATATAGTCTCCTATTGTCTTCCTTATGCTCCCCTGACATCTTTGTGCTCTCTGTGCTTGATGCCTCCCTCCCCATCTCTTTGTCTCGAAGGGTGAGAGGTCCCTGTGCCTCGTACGTCTGCAGTGACCTGCTGACATTCTATGCTTACCTGTGAGAGAGGAAGCAGTGCCCTCTGCATCCTCTGGTGTCTGTCTGATCCTCCAGTTGTTCTTCTGTGAGCTGTGGCAAAGCTGCCAATCCCAGAGCACCAGCTGTTGACCTGAATTGCCCAGTTGCCTAGCAACCGGTGAGGCCATTGGTTAATGGGGAGAGGGGACATGACATCCCGGTCACTTAGCAATGGCCAGGGCATGCACAGAAGATGAACCATGGTGGCTCATGATGGCTCTTGCTGGTCTTGAAATGAAAGCTCCTAATCAAGCACCTGCCTACCAGCAACAGCTTTGGAACCTATGGGACAGTATCACTTAGTTGTTGCAGCAACCTGTGCAATATTTTGCTTTTTGTTGGAGTAGACAATGCTTGTTTTGATTCATTTACATGATTTTACACTCCTTTTTGTGTTCCATTTTACTGTAACTTACAGTTTTATACTGTATTCCTCTTGTATGACACCCCCATATAGTAATTGCATTCATTGTGATAATATAATTCTGTCCTTTATTGTGCTACAGTTATCACAACAAAAAGGGTTCACCGTGCACTTACTGTACCATTAGTTAGGTTCATTTTGATTTATACCATAATGTAATTTACAATTTTATCCTGGGATCTATACAGTAGTGCCAACTCTGCTAAAAGGCTATTGTTGTGTTACAGTATTTTGCATCTATTTATATACTGTCAGGAAACCAAAGGTCAGACTAATGGAAATTTATAACCCCAGTTCTGCTCCATCACTACCATTCTGCTCCATCACTACCATTTGACTTTGATCAAAGTTTTGCCTCTAAGCTCAGGACATTTTGGGCACTACTAGGGCCCATATTACCTAGTGATTAATGTGGTTTAATACTGTACATGTATTGTACATTTTTAGCATGAATGTTGCTATGTATTGTATATATTCATTATGCCATGGTTGTTATATATTTCATTGGTTATGATCCACATGTACTGTCTATGTAATTTTGTGATGTATTTGATCTGTGCTCTGTGTGAACTACAATAATACTCTATCAGAAATCTGATATCACTGCTATATGTAATCAGTGATAGTATTTCTTTTGGAACTGTTTGTCTTTAACTCCTATGTGGAGTTTTTGTGGAAATATAACCTCTACTGGGACTGGCTCTATTTGAACAGCTATCTGAACAGTGATTCTTCACTACATTTACCTCTTGTTCCTGTATATAATCAATTCCTGTGTGCAGTGAAAAATAAACCATTTACTTCAATTTCATCTGCTCAGTGTCTGGGTGATTAAAAGAACCCAATATCCTCACATTGACTACTTATCTAACCCTTGATAGTAAAATGAACACTCCACATGTGTTCATCCTGGTATGGACAAATACCTAGATAAAAACAAATCCTCAAATTCTGTCATGCTTTCCTCTAATACTAGACTGGGCAACATATACTCTCTTTTGCAATAATCTGCAGCATCAAATCTGTCCTCTCCATCGCAGTCATCTCCTGATATGTATGACAGTCCCTTTCCCCATCCAGTACCATTAAGTGTAGTGATCCCATCCTCTGTGGAAAATACTATGCAATGTTAATGCCCCTCATTGACAAAATATTTGCAATCAAGGTTGGCAAAAATAGACTTTAATTCTGCCAGAATAGCTACCTAACAACAGCATATCAGTGACATGGAGGATTCGGTCCATACCTTTCAATAGTTTATGGCTAGTCAGTCCTAAACCATTCAAACTATGTGTAAAAGCTAGACAAACTGGAAAAAAGGCATAGTGTAATAATTTATGTTTCATAGGTATTCCAAAGTCTACCACAGATATGCAGCTTAGGTATTTTATGTGTATTAATCCCACAGGCTCTGGGAATACACAATGAAATTGTAAGGGAGCAGTGCATAGAATGGATTTGGATCACTGCAGCATAGAGGATAGGCATACACCAGCTATAGCCAAGTTTCTTGACTACAGAGCAAAGGGGGAAAACCTTGATGTCCACACTAAGAGGTACTTTGCATGTGAAGGGTCAGTACATATTTTTTCACAACCATTTAGTATTCATCTCACAGAAGAGAAAATTAATTTTGGAGGTGTGCAGTATGCTCTTTTATATCCAACTAAATTATGGATTATGCTTAATTAGCAGTCCCTGATAACAGATCCACGATTGGCAAAAGATGATTTCAGTAGGGATCCACAACCTCCCTCTGCTGCTCATTCCAATGCTGGTCATATTGGAGGTAATTCAGACCTGATCATAGCAGCAAATTTGTTAGCAGTTGTCCAAAACCATGTGCACTGCATGGGAAGAAGATGTAACATGAGCAGAAAGAGTTAGATTTGGGTGTGGTGTGTTCAAACTGAAATCTAAATTGCAGTGTAAAAGTAAAGCAGCCAGAATTTACCCTACACAGAAACAAAAAAAACACATCCAAACTAACTCTCTCTGCACATATTAGATCTGCCCCCCCCCCCCCCCCCCCCCGAAGTGCACACAGTTTTGCTCAACTGCTAACAAATTTTCTGCTGCGATCAACTCTGAATTATCCCCAATGTGCACTGCAGGGGGAGGGGTGGGGGGCAGATATAACATTTCCAGAGAGAGTTAGATTTGGGTGGGTTATTTTGTTTGTGGCTGCTTTATTTTTACACAGCAATTTAGATTTCAGTTTGAACACACCCCACCCATATCTAACTCTCTCTGCACATGTTTTATCTGCCCACCCTGCAGTGCACATGGTTTTGCCCAACTGCTAACAAATTTGGTGCTACTATCAGGTCTGAATTACCCCCATAGTTTCTGTTCTAAAGCCATTCATGAAAATGTTTTATTCTGGGTTAAAATGGAATTTATTTTAAGATATCTTTTAACTTAGATTTCGATTAATGGATAGACTATGATACTTCTTGAGCCTGTGGGTATACTTCAATTCTATCACCTTTTATTTTGTAGGTTTGGAAATAAAGTGACAAAATTCCTATCCACAATGTTTAAGCCATGGCAGAAAAATTATTTTGTTTTAGCTTTTAAAGAGTCGATCCTGGACAAAACCAATATTCATACCCAGGACATATTGTCAAGTTTGCACCAATTTTACTTCAAACTATATATCCCTATTCCTTATAATGACACTTTAAACAAGTTGCTATAGGCTATGGGCCAGGATGGATACAGGCTTATATGGAACACCAGTGTTGGCTTGTATGTCTAAGTGGTTGAGAGAGGTATCACAGGTTTTGGGTAGCTATGTGAACCTGAAATGTTTCTCCCCATACCTTGTTCTGTATTACCATGTTCAGAGAGGAAGGATAGATTTATATGAAAAAGGAGTCAGCAATTCCAACAGGATGTCTTTTTATTGAGCCGCAATGAACTCTGGATTAAAGCTGATGATGATTGGTTAATTGACATTAAATTAGAAAATCACAATATAATTGAGCATCAAAGAAGAATAAATAGAAGACAATTTGTTACATTTCACATTACAATGGATCATTCAAAAAAATGAAAAGACAATCAATTAAATTACAGATATTGGCAGATTAGAATCACAATTACAATCTGTAGTGAGGTAACAAGGAGAGTGAAAAAAATACATCACAGTTACTAAATTATAGCTTTCCTTAGCCAAGGTATAATTATCTTCAATGGCAGATAATGTTGGAGCTCTGCAAAATTCTGTAATGCCACAGCGTTGCAATGGGGAAAAGGACACAAAGATATATAAAGAATCCTGTGATGTAAATAACGGCAATGCATCTCAGTTGTATTCAAAAAGGGTGTAGCAAGTGCAGTGATGGTAGTGTCTCTTAACAAATATAACTCACTTGACAATGAGGGTCTCTTTCAATTAAAGGAATTTACTTTCACTTGCTCAAATAACTGTGATGATGGGATGAACTCCTTCCTTGGAGGCTCTGTGTTGCTTTCAGGTCTTCTGGCAGTGACCCCTGTATACCCGAGGTTGAGACTCATAGAGTGCACTCAGCAGGTCTTCACGCCTATAAGAGCCACTTTTCCCATAAGGCTTTATACAACTACTGGTACTGGGATGCCCACCCAGACTTACGCCACTGGTGGTAGTATGAGCTCAACCCCTTAGTGACCTGAAGGCAATGGAAAAAAGGACCAAAAGAGGATAAGAGCTATTTTAAGACAAGAGATTGGAGAACAAGTAATAGACACTTAATGCAGACCTCTCTCAAACTCTGAGCAGCTTTCAGGTGAGGAGAGAACATAGACACACACAGACAATACACTGCAGAAAGAAGTTAGACCAAAACAATGCAGAGACAAAGCCACTGGCATAGGGAGTACTGATGGTTTGTAAGTGAAGTAAATTACTAAGGAAACACAAGACCGTATAGCAAGAAGACGAGGAGTACTATAGCAGAAATAACTAATTCAATCAAGACAGATAATATGACTGACACAGAGTAAGATGCTGAAGATTATGTACTGACACAGGGCTGTACACAGGAATACAGAGTTGGATTCTGGTAACTATATAACTGACTCAGAACTAGACACATGTATAACTGAGTAGGATGCAGATGATTACATAATTTGACATAGAACTGAACACAGGTATAACTGGGTTGGAAGCTGATGATTACATAGCTGACACAGAACTGAACACGGGTATAACTGGGTACAGAAACAGAAAACCATACAAAATTTTACATGACTGGAACCAGGATCTAGAGAAAAAGGCTCCCACAGCACCCAGGATCTATGACCAGCATGGAATGAGGGACAGGTAACACATATATAGCAGACAATTCCCAATCAGAGCAGCCAGGAAGAACAGGCCTTCTGATTAGGAGACTCAATGCACCTATACAGCTGTACACACAGACAAAACCCCTCATTATACTGCAGCTGAAACTGAACACAGGAACATGCAGGAATCTGAAATGAACTAGGAATGCAGAAAAATATTGCATGCTGATCCAATAGAAACAGATCATAACAATAACTCAGATGGTTGTATTTACTGGCCCCTTAACAGGGAGTAGCTTGTGAAAATGGTGCTATGCTGTCCACACCCTCTTAACGCTGCACACTGGGTGACAATGGATACTTGGGCTGGGTGTCAGGTCTGCCCATGACTTAGGTAAATCAGTTTCAATTAGTGATGAGCGGGTTCGGTTCCTTGAGATCCGAACTCCCCCGACCTTCACCCATTTTACACGGTTCCGAGGCAGACTCGGATCTTCCCACCTTGCTCGGTGTTCACTCGTGCATTAGAGATGATAGCGAGAGGACGTGCAACGTTCTCTCAGTTTCTGTGTTCAGTGTGCTGCAAATATCTGTGCTCAGTGTGCTGCAAATATCTGTGCTCAGCGTGCTTGCAAATATCTGTGCTCAGTGTGCTGAAAATATCTATGTTCTCTGCCTGAAAAACACTCCATATCTGTGCTGCATTGTAGTATATAGTATGAGGACAGTGCAGAATTTTGCTGACCACCAGTATATATATAGCAGTACGGTACAGTAGTTCACTGCTCTACCTACCTCTGTGTCATCAACTATACTATCCATCCATACCTGTGCTGCATTTTAGTTGTGCGCAGTATATATAGTAGGACAGTGCAGAAATTTGCTGACCACCAGTATATATATAGGAATACGGTACAGTAGTCCACTGCTCTACCTACCTCTGTGTCATCAAGTATACTATCCATCCATATCTGTGCTGCATTTTAGTTGTGCGCAGTATATATAGTAGGAGGAGAGTGCATAATTTTGCTGACCACCAGTATATAATATATAGCAGTACGTACAGTAGTCCACTGCTCTACCTACCTCTGTGTCATCAAGTATACTATCCATCCATACCTGTGGTGCATTTTAGTTGTGCGCAGTATATATAGTAGGAGGACAGTGCAGAATTTTGCTGACCACCAGTGTATATATAGGAATACGGTACAGTAGTCCACTGCTCTACCTACCTCTGTGTCGTCAAGTATACTATCCATCCATACCTGTGCTGCATTTTAGTTGTGCGCAGTATATATAGTAGGAGGACAGTGCAGAATTTGCTGACCACCAGTATATATATAGCAGTACGGTACAGTAGGCCATTGCTATTTATATATTACTGGCATATAATTCCACACATTAAAAAATGGAGAACATAAATGTGGAGGGTAAAATAGGGAAAGATCAAGATCCACTGCCACCTCGTGCTGAAGCTGCTGCCACTTGTAATGGCCGAGATGATGAAATGCCATCAACGTTGTTTGCCAAGGCCGATGCCCAATGTCATAGTAGAGAGCATGTAAAATCCAAAAAACAAAAGTTCAGTAAAATGACACTAAAATCAAAATTAAAAGCGTCTGATGAGAAGCGTAAACTTGCCAATATGCCATTTACGACACGGAGTGGCAAGGAACGGCTGCGGCCCTGGCTTATGTTCATGGCTAGTGGTTCAGATTTACATGAGGATGGAAGCACTCATCCTCTCGCTAGAAAAATGAAAAGACTTAAGCTGGCAAAAGCACAGCAAAGAACTGTGCGTTCTTCTAAATCTCAAATCCCCAAGGAGAGTCCAATTGTGTCGGTTGCGATGTCTGACCTTCCCAACACTGGACGGGAAGAGGTGGCGCCTTCCACCATTTGCACGCCCCCTGCAAGTGCTCAAGTGCTGGAAGGAGCACCCGCAGTCCAGTTCCTGATAGTCAAATTGTAGATGTCATTTTTGAAGTACACCAGGATGAGGATATGGGTGCTGCTAGCGCTGAGGAGGAAATTGACAAGGAGGATTCTGATGGTGAGGTGGTTTGTTTAAGTCAGGCACCCGGGGAGACACCTGTTGTCCGTGGGATGAATATGGCCATTGACATGCCTGGTCAAATTACAAAAAAAAATCACCTCGTCGGTGTGGAATTATTTTAACAGAAATGCGGACAACATTTGTCAAGCCGTGTGTTGCCTTTGTCAAGCTGTAATAAGTAGGGGTAAGGACGTTAACCACCTAGGAACATCCTCCCTTATACGTCACCTTGAGCGCATTCATCAGAAGTCATTGACAAGTTCAAAAACTTTGGGTGACAGTGGAAGCAGTCCACTGACAACTAAATCCCTTCCTCTTGTAACCAAGCTCCTGCAAACCACACCACCAACTCCCTCAGTGTCAATTTCCTCCTTAGACAGGAAAGCCAATAGTCCTGCAGGCCATGTCACTTTCAAGTCTGACGAGTCCTCTCCTGCCTGGGATTCCTCCGATGCATCCTTGAGTGTAACG
Organism: Pseudophryne corroboree; assembly: GCF_028390025.1. NCBI lineage: Eukaryota > Metazoa > Chordata > Amphibia > Anura > Myobatrachidae > Pseudophryne > Pseudophryne corroboree. The sequence goes on along the minus strand of NC_086451.1, from coordinate 280,372,613 downwards.
CCTACTGCTGCTGGCGTTGCTGTTGTTGCTGCTGGGAGTCGATCGTCATCCCAGAGGGGAAGTCGAGGGGAAGACCACTTGCACTACTTCCAGTAAGTAATTGACTGTCCAACAGTCCTTTGCGAGGAAGATGAAATATCACAGCAGTCATCCTGCTGCAAAGCAGATAACTAAGGCCTTGGCAGCCTGGGTGGTGTTAAAAGTGTATCCGGTATCCACCGTTAATTCACAGGGAATTAGAGAATTTATTGAGTTAGTGTGTCCCCGGTACCAAATACCATCTAGGTTCCACTTCTCTAGGCAGGCGATACCGAGAATGTACACAGACCTCAGAAAAAGAGTCACCAGTTTCCTAAAAAATGCAGTTATACCCAATGTCCACTTAACTACGGACATGTGGACAAGTGGAGCAGGGCAGACTAAGGACTATATGACTGTGACAGCCCACTGGGTAGATGTATTGCCTCCCGCAGCAAGAACAGCAGCGGCGGCACCAGTAGCAGCATCTCGCAAACGCCAACTCGTTCCTAGGCAGACTGCGCTTTGTATCACCGCTTTCCATAAGAGGCACACTGCTGACAACCTCTTACGGAAAATGAGGAACATCATTGCAGAGTGGCTTACCCAAATTGGACTCTGCTGGGGATTTGTGACATCGGACAACGCCACCAATAATGTGCGTGCATTACATGTGGGCAAATTCCTGCACATCCCATGTTTTGCACATACATTGAATTTGGTGGTGCAGAATTATTTAAAAAACGACAGGGGCGTGCAAGAGATGCTGTCGGTGGCCTGAAGAATTGTGGGCCACTTTCGGCATTCAGCCACCACGTGCCGAAGACTGGAGCACCAGCAAACACTCCTGAACCTGCCCCGCCATCATCTGAAGCAAGAGGTGGTAACGAGGTGGAATTCAACCCTCTATATGCTTCAGAGGATGGAGGAGCAGCACAAGGCCTTTCAAGCCTATACAGCTACCTACGATATAGGCAAAGGAGGGGGAATGCACCTGACTCATGCGCAGTAGAGAATGATTTCGAGGTTGTGCAAGGTTCTGCAACCCTTTGAACTTGCCACACGTGAAGTCAGTTCAGACACTGCCAGCCTGAGTCAGGTCATTCCCCTCATCAGGCTTTTGCAGAAGAAGCTGGAGAGATTGAAGGAGGAGCTAAAACAGAGCACTTCCACTAGGCATGTGGATGGAGCCCCTAATTCGCTTAACCAGGATTCACGGGTGGTCAATCTGTTGAAATCAGAGCACTACATTTTGGCCACCGTGCTCGATCCTAGATTTAAAACCTACGTTGTATCTCTCTTTCCGGCAGAAACAAGTCTGCAGAGGCTCAAAGACCTGCTGGTGAGACACTTGTCAAGTCAAGCGGAACGTGACCCTCCTTCACATTCTCCCGCAACTGGGGCTGCAAGGAAAAGGCTAAGAATTCCAAGCCCACCCGCTGGCGGTGATGCAGGGCAGTCTGGAGCGAGTGCTGACATCTGGTCCGGACTGAAGGACCTGCCAACGATTACTGACATGTTGTCTACTATCACTGCATATGATACTGTCACCATTGAAAGAATGGTGGAGGATTATATGAGTGACCACATCCAAGTAGGCACGTCAGACAGTCCGTACGTATACTGGCAGGAAAAAGAGGTAATTTGGAGGCCCTTGCAGAAACTGGCTTTATTTTACTTTTAGTTGCCCCCCCTCCAGTGTGTACTCCGAAAGAGTGTTTGGTGCAGCCGCTCACCTTGTCAGCAATCGGCGTACGAGGTTACTTCCAGAAAATGTGGAGAAGATGATGTTCATCAAAATGAATTATAATCAATTCCTCCGTGGAGACATTCACCAGCAATTGCCTCCAGAAAGTACACAGGGATCTGAGATGGTGGAATCCAGTGGGGACGAATTAATAATCTGTGAGGAGGGGTATGTTCACAGTGAAAGGGGTGAGGAATCAGACGATGAGGAGGAGGTGGACATCTTGCCTCTGTAGAGCCAGTTTGTGCAAGGAGAGATTGATTGCTTCTTTTTTGGTGGGGGCCCAAACCAACCAGTCATTTCAGTTACAGTCGTGTGGCAGACCCTGTCGCTGAAATGATGGGTTTGATAAAGTGTGCATGTCCTGTTAATACAACATAAGGGTGGGTGGGAGGGCCCAAGGACAATTCCATCTTGCACCTCTTTTTTCTTTCATTTATCTTTGCATCATGTGCTGTTTGGGGACTATTTTTTGAAGTGCCATCCTGTCTGACACTGCAGTGCCACTCCTAGATGGGCCAGGTGTTTGTGTCGGCCACTTGGGTCACTTAGCTTAGCCATCCGGCGACCTTGGTGCACCTCTTTTTTTTCTTTGCATCATGTGCTGTTTGGGGACTATTTTTTGAAGTGCCATCCTGTCTGACACTGCAATGCCACTCCTAGATGGGCCAGGTGTTTGTGTCGGCCACTTGGGTCGCTTAGCTTAGCCATCCAACATCCTTGGTGCACCTCTTTTTTTCTTTGCATCATGTGCTGTTTGGGGACTATTTTTTAAATCTGCCATCCTGTCTGACACTGCAGTGCCACTCCTAGATGGGCCAGGTGTTTGTGTCGGCCACTTGGGTCGCTTAGCTTAGTCATCCAGTGACCTTGTTGCAAATTATAGGACTAAAAATAATTTTGTGAGGTGTTCAGAATAGACTGAAAATGAGTGGAAATTATGGTTATTGAGGTTAATAATACTATGGGATCAAAATTACCCCCAAATTCTATGATTTAAGATTGTAAAAAAAAACACCCGAATCCAAAACACACCCGAATCCGACAAAAAAATTTCAGGGAGGTTTTGCCAAAACGCGTCCAAATCCAAAACACGGCCGCGGAACCGAATCCAAAACCAAAACACTTGCTGGACCAGATTCAACAGTTCCTCACTGTAACAATATGCCCACGGTATCCATACCTTTCACTAGGCCTGACAGTGGCTGATCTCCAGCAGTGATGCCTCATACTTACTCACCCAGCAATTGACTTTCATGCAGCACACTGATGCTTCCACTCTGCAGCACTGATCTCACCACCCAGCATCACTCCACAGTTGGCACTGGTTATCAGCTTCCACTTTGCGCCTCACTTAGCATGCATCCAGCACCTCTAGTCACTCCAGCCAGTGCCTCCATCTTCTTCCCAAAAGGCTCTTCTGCTCCCAGTCTGCCTTGTTCACTCAGCCATCAGCATCCAGACCATGTGATCGGACCGGGGTCGACACTAAACTCACGCTGTGTCAGCGCTTCCCCTTTGCTGCTGCAGACCTGTAAGTGAATCTTTAATAGGACACACACACACCATTTTCTGGGGTGCCACATATACTATAAGTTGCTTTGCCATGAGCTCACCCCTATCCATTTGGAATTATACAGGACTATTCATAGTGAAAATCCTGAGTATCCTTCCTTTACTAATGTGTATGCCACTCTAATCCCAAAACAAGGGAACTATCCCCTTATGTTATATTGTTATAGAGCAATTGTTCTTATGAATTAAGATTTAAAAATATTCTCAGAAATTATGGGCAATAGATTAAAACATATTCTTCCTGATTTGCACACTTCCCACCAAATGGGGTTTGTTCTCCATTGACATTCAGTAATGGCAATTAAAACAGCAATTTCTGCAATGGTGGCATCTGGTAAAAATCCTCAGATGAGAAAAATGTAATTAAGCCTTGACACAAAAGACTTTTGTTACTGTGGCCTGGCCCCATTTGTTTAAAATCTGGAAAGATGTGACTTTGAGCCTGAATTTATTCACCTTATCTGTTAATTATATAGTACTCGCACCCCACAAAGTCATTATTGATTAATGGGTTCAGACGGGATATTTTAACTATGAAATGATGGGCTTTACAAGGATGCCCCCTCTAGCCCTTCTTATTTAAATTGACAATTGACTCATTCTTTAAGCATTTGCAAGCTTCTCCCATATTTTAAGACATAACCATTGATTCTTCTACTGTGAAGCCATCTTCATTCTTGGATGATGTCTTACTACAGTATATTTAATGAACCCGAAAGAGTCTCTCTCCTGTATTTTGCAAGAAATTGTCAGTGTCTCGGGATTCAAAGTAAATATGGCTAAATCTGTGGGTCTGTATTTGGTGCCAGGATCAACAGATCAGTATGGAGCAGAAATATACACTTAACCTTAATAAAGTCTCAAATCAGTTATTTAGGAGTACAATTCCCGAAGAAGCCATCAGAGCTTTGTTGTTTCAGTATCACTAAGACAATATCTGTCTTCTTGTAGGAGTGATGGAGCCATCTCTTTTTATTTTACCTGGGCAGACTAATTTGATTAAAATAGACACATTTCCACACCTTTTGCACTTGTTGCATTCTCTATCCGTGTTTCTCACCTACAAAGATGTGCAAAAATAATTGTTTTCTTCTGAAAAATTTATATGACTGGGTATACATCCGAGAATAGCATTGTTAATGTGCATCAGCCAAAATACAAAGGTGGGATCCACTTTCCTCACATTTCATAATGCAATCACGTTTTCCTACTGCATTCTCTTTGTGATTGGTTGCATGATGGTAATATATATTACCTTGCTTACCTTACCTCCAGTCATATTCCACATGCTTGTGTCCCTTTTATAGACATCACGGTTAAGACTTTGGCAGCAAAATGTGTTTTGAAACACAAACTCACTTCACAATAATGGGGGTCATTCCGAGTTGTTCGCTCGGTAAAAATCTTCGCATCGCAGCGATTTTCCGCTTAATGCGCATGCGCAATGTCCGCACAAATTTGCTATGCAGTTAGGATTTTTACTCACTGCTTTTTCTTCGTTCTGGCGATCGTAATGTGATTGACAGGAAATGGGTGTTACTGGGCGGAAACAGGCCGTTTTATGGGCGTGTGGGAAAAAACGCTACCGTTTCCGGAAAAAACGCAGGAGTGGCCGGAGAAACGGGGGAGTGTCTGGGAGAACGCTGGGTGTGTTTGTTACGTCAAACCAGGAACGACAAGCACTGAACTGATCGCAGAAGCCGAGTAAGTCTGGAGCTACTCAGAAACTGCTACGAGGTGTGTAATCGCAATATTGCGAATACATCGTTCGCAATTTTAAGATGCTAAGATTCACTCCCAGTAGGCGGCGGCTTAGCATGAGCAAATCTGCTAAAATCTGCTTGCGAGCGAACAACTCGGAATGACCCCCAATAAGTGAACTTTTTACGTAGTCTTGACTCTGGTTTTTCACTGGTTTCTAATGCCTACTGTTAGTATACAGATGCAGCCATGCTCATCTTACTGCAATGCGGCATGCTGCATGGCATGCTAGGTTGCGACTATTTGCAGCCGGCGATCACTTAATTAATTACTTTAGGAATTATTGGAGCAATCACCAGCTATGAATAGTCTCAGCTGGACATGTCATGCAGCAAGCTGTGTTGCAGGATGTTGCATCACAGTAAGATAAGCATGGCTGCATCTGTATATAGCAGTGTCGGACTGGGGCATGAAGGGCCCACTGGGGGAATGCAGTGTTAGGGGCCCATGCATATGTTTGGCTAACCATTAGAGAGTGCATGGTCTGGGCCCCTTGATAAATATATACAGTAAATACAGCTTACTGCATGCATGATAATGTACCAGATGATAATGTACATGATAATGTACAGCAATGCACCACAGAGAATACATCATAGTCTTGTGCAGCATAAGGCAACATGTACAATGTATTGCTTTACACCAATCAGCAATAAGAGCTGCCATTGACGGACGAAATTCTGAACAACCTGTGACAAGACACTTCAGGGACCACCATCACGGACTCTACACAATTAAATATAAAATGATAGACTGGATCCTGCCGAACCCCAGCAGTGGAAATCGTGGACATATTCTACTACAGAGAAAATCTCAATCAAATGCACAGTGTGGAATCTGATCCCTAGAGGAGAAAGTGGGCCCTTAGGCAGTGTATCCCACAGGGGGTTTCCATGTATCTGGCCCTGGCACACAGAGCCGGCCCTAACCAATATGATGCCCTAGGCAAGATTTTGGCTGGTGCCCCTAGCACCACCGCTAGTTCCGCCTCTGACTCTGCACCCCTTTCCCAGCACCAGGCCTAAAAGGTATGTATTTTTGCTGGCAAGGGGCATGGCCACACAATAGTACCCCCAATTCAACTTATGCCTCACAGTAGTGCAACTTTATTCACAATTTATCATACGATAGTGTCCCTTATTCACATTACATCCCACAGTAGTACCACTTTACCTTATATACGTTACTCCTCACAGTAGTGCCGCTCCTTCACATAACATCATACTGAATTGCTCCTTATTCACATTACACCACACCATATTGCTCTTTATTCTCATTATACATATTACACCACACTATATTGCTCTTTATTCACATTAGACCACACAGTAGTGCCCTTTCTATACGTTACGCCACACAGTAGAGCACCTTATACACAATGCCACACATTGGTAATGCATTTATACACATAATGATACACATAATATCCCTTACACATATGCCGCACATTATTAGTGCCCTTATACACATAATGACACACATAGTGCCCCTTACACATATGTTACACATTATTACTGCCCTTATACACATAATGACACATATAGTTCCTGGCGTGAATCATCTGGCAGCTTTGCTAACGTCGGGTGCCTGTTTTTTATGAAAATGCATATTTGCATTGCTATGTGGCAAGGATGCACAAGCAGCTTCCGTTGATTAAAATGATACGCGGCATGCCTATATACTGTGCGACTGTGACTGTATCTGCATACAAAATGCTACACACAGAATATAGGCATGCCGCATATCATTTTAATCAGCAGAAGCTGCTTGTGCCCCATGGCATACCAGATGCCCTAGGCAATTGCCTAGTTTGCCTATGCCTAAGGCCGGCTCTGCTGGCACATGGGATATGTATACTGTAAATGTTAAAAACAAACCTGAGAGTAAACTGATGTTCAGTTGTGATATAGAGTTTGTTTGCCATCCGTTTAGGCTTTGGTAAATCAGAGGAAAGCAAGCCTGACAGAAAACTGCCAAAAACCAGCCATAAATCCAAAATCAACACTTAGTAAATATACTGTACCAATTATGTGTCTATTCATGAAGCAGTGAAAAGTGTGGAGAAATGAGCCAGTGGAGAAGTTGACTATGGCAACCAATCAGCATTGAAGTAACATTTATGATTTGCATACTTTAAAAGCAGCTGATTGGTTGCCATGGGCAACTTCTCCACACACTGTCTCACTTCTCCACACTTTTCACTGCTTCATGAATAGACCCAAGTCTCTTTGATTAATGAGAAGGGAGCAAATCTTTCAGGCTGAATAAAGAAATCTATGCCTATGTATTGCTTATGCAGATGAGATTACCACAGTAGCTTCAAGTGTGGAAGAGGTGGTAGAAGTAATATCTCCTCTGAGCATTTTGAAGTATCCGAGATGCCAGTTTGGTTCGCCAAAGAGAAAACCAAGGTGCCACTGGAGAAATCTCTAATTCTCGAGACTGAGAAGTGGTAATAACCTATTTTTTCTGCAAAAACACCACAAAAAGGTGTTACCACTACTTGATGCATTAACCCCTAGGTTAATAAACTGTGGGAAAAAATGTGTTGGGTTTGGGGGGTAAAAGCTTATATGGTAAACATTCACTAGTTCAGGATATATATAGGTGAACTGCCTAGAGCAGATCACTCTCTAAATACAGCTGTAAAAATATACCATGCATGTGCATTTATACAATGCAAAACCATATAAAAGCTGACCAATATACTTCTCAAATTAAGGCATGTCTTAAAAATATAAATATAACTTAAATGTTAGTTATTTTCGAATCTAATACATAAATTAGAAGTATTATTTATCAAAAATCAACCAGATTTTTTTTCCTCACTGGAAAGAAGAGCAAATTAAAAAATTAAAAAAAGCAAAATTTAGCATTAAATACTTTCTAAACAATTATACTTGCCTTTCATTAATCAGCAGTCAGCTAGTGCCTCTCAAGCTGACAAATATAAATTAAACTACCACATTACATTCTCCTTCATAGACAAAAAATATGGGAGAAGGATACGATGGAGTGAGATATGTATTTCTAAAATGAATTTGAATTCCTTAATAAGTAAAGTTAATGTTGTCATTAGTGGCAGTTCTCAGCAAAACTTTTATCTTCTTTTTCTACAGATAAGCACTCTTTAGGGAGATGACTATTGCTGCAGTCATATTGTACTTTAAGTTAATGAGATGTGAGCTCTATTTGTTAGACTTTTATGGTAATTAAGATTATAATTCACTTGAAAACTATCTTACTTTCAAAATATTCTCTTTTAGGTGGTACTTTTTATTTGCTTTGGAAACATTATTTTTAGAGCAAATGAGGGTCGGTTACACCACTGGGAAAGTAAAACCAACAAGAAGATTAAAAAATGACATTTGGTGTAATTAATATCACAATTTGTATCTATTCTATAAAACAGAATTTCTGCATTTAATGTCTTGCTTGTATTGCTGTATCTGCTATTTGCTGCCAAATTTGCCTACTGAGTATTTAAAAGCACATTTGCGGCAACAGAAATAAAGCAACCAATAAAATATAATGCATGATTGTATTGTTACTCACATTTGTTGACGGAGATTAAATAAAAGATCACAACTAAGCATGAAAACTGATATGGATATGGTGATGTCAACAGTTCAAATAATAACTACAAACCAGAGTTGTAACTAGACTTTTTGGAGCCCAGTGCCAGAGAGAGAATTGGCACCATAGAGACATAAGGCCCCGTGGGCATGATAAAAATGATCCCAGAGAAAGCCCATGCTCGCTCTATCTATCTATCTATCTATCTATCTATCTATCTATCTATCTATCTATACACACACACACACACACACACACACACACACACACACACACACATAGTTTGCAAACAGCTGGATGGCACTAAGAGGTCTAACAGCCTAATAAATGAAAAGCCTGGTGGCTAAGTTGCTGTCAATGTTTCAGAGATTTAAATATTTTTTTATCAATACAAAGAAACATACAGACAAACACATATACTGTAAACACCTTCACAGAAGACACCTCGTGCTGACCGACAGCAGTCGCTCCCGCAGGCAACCCGAGGACGTCATTGTCCCAGCCGGCGCCCATGGACCGGTGTCTTCTAGAGGCGTGGCCGAGAAAGTGATAAACCATCATCAAACCAAAGCTAAAAACAAATAGATGAATATAAATACATCTAGAAATAAGACTGCTGGCTTACAAAGTAACGGCAATTATATACAAGCAGTAATATTGAAACACTTTATCAGTATGTAATATAACTGAGATATGTCACTTTGAACATTAACCCCTTTGCACCCATAAAGTACATCTATCAGAGAAACCAATGATCAGTGCTCAAAATAATATGTATGACTTATAAACAATTTATAATATGCTTGAAAAAGACAACATTTCATTAAGCCCTAAAGGTTGGACAGTTTGCAAACAGTGAATCCAATGAGATTTTCTCTGTAGTAGAATATGTCCACGATTTCCACTGCTGGGGTTCGGCAGGATCCAGTCTATCATTTTATATTTAATTGATTTAATTGTGTAGAGTCCATGATGGTGGTCCCTGAAGTGTCTTGTCACAGGTTGTTCAGAATCTCGTCCGTCAATGGCAGCTCTTATTGTGATTTGTGTAAAGCAATACGTTCCTTGAATTATCTACTGTTTTTCCCCACATAGAATAACCCACACAGGCAACGAATATAGTACACCACATACCTGCTGGAACAAGAAAGGGGGTATTTAATTTTATATTTCTTTCCAGAGCGAGGGTGTCTGAAGATGTCACCTGTTTCAAGGCAACTGCAGGTAGTACAGCCGATACACCTAAAGTTGCCAGGTTTATGGGTAATGAAATGTACTGGTTTGCTTGATGTAAAATTGGAAACATCATTATGAACTATGATTTCTTTCATGTCTCTAAATCTTATGTTTGAGGGCAATACAGAATGATGTTTTAACATTAGGAGGACTTTCTCTTCTGAAACGATTAGCCAAATATTTTTGGCTTTTTTAGTAAGGCGGAACTATTTGTTGAATAGTCTTGAGTCTACACAATCCTTTCCTGGTTGTTTTGCTTACTATGTTGAAGTAAGATTTCCTTTCTATCCAATGACAACACTCGTTGTTTAGCTTGTTGCAAAGCTTTTAATTGGTAACCACGTTTCAGAAACTTTACCAGCATCAGATCTATTTGAGCTGTTGCTTCCTCTGTATTACTGCAAATCCGAAAAGTTCTAAGGAACTGGGAAAATGTCAAACCCCCATTTCAAAAACAGAGGATGATGGCTTTCTGCATGCAGGGTGGTGTTCCTATCCGTTTCTTTAAAGTGAATTGTAGTGTGTAATACATGGTCTTGGTCCTGAAGCACAGGTACGTCTAATAAAAGTATCTCCGAAAAGCTGTAATTATATGTGAACTTGATTGAGGAGTCCACTTGATTAGCTTGGGTCATCATCTGTACAAAGGACTCCTCTGATCCTGGCCATAGTCTGATATATCTGCTGGCACCCAACATGGCTGCCTCACCTTCTGCATGCTCCTGATCATCTCCATAAAACAGCTTAAATTCACCACAACTGACCTATGAATCATCATAAATATCCAAGGACTTACCTTTAACTTTTGCTACTCTAATGGACATCTAATCAAAACCAAAGGATTGCATTCCTGCACTGAGATACACACTGGATTGAAACCTCTGCATCTCTCCACTGAGAAGTCCTTCAATTTGGCATCTACTGTACTCTGCATTGGACATCACAGACAAGGTACTGTTGGTTACAACCTATCTTTGGCTCCATCCAGCCCCTCACTTAGACATTATTCACCTCTGTTCTCTGAGCAACAAATAACTCTGACTTCTTGCATTAATCAACTAATATACAGTATATTCAGGCTCTGAATTGCTGAAGGGTCACTGTTCATTTCAAATCGCTGGACCTCAGCCATTCCCCAGGACACATGTTATCACTACCCCCACAAGAAATAAACTTCAAAGGCCTTTCACACTGAGATTGTTCACACCTACACAATAGGAATTGGATTCTAACACCTTTCCACAAGCCTGCTTTGTCCTGGAATAATTGACTAAATCAACAACAGTAAAAGCAAAGTTATTTTATTTATCACTTGTTACAAATATACCCATTGGATTAAAGAGCAGCAATAGGTTATAGCAATAACTCTGTTCATGACCCCATTATAATTTTTTGAATCACATAACATTATAAATGAGTTCAAGATGGCACCATGGATGGGTGCCTTGGTGCTGCTCTGCCAAACAACCTTCATTTATTTAAAATTATTATATGTTTATATCCCCCCATTAGCGCCACTGTCATACACAGCAGAGAGGAAATTCTCAGGTTCTCAGGACTCGCCCCCGGCCAAGCTCACCGGAGCTGCTAGCCGGATGTGTGGTTCTCGCTGCTTTCATCATCCTGTGTGTAGGCAGTGAAGCTGGAGTGGCCAGAAGTATGTCGGCGACCTCGCAGCAGCCCAAGGAGAAGAGGCACCCCAATGGTGAACGTTCGGCTGGCCACCCAGGACCCCCACGGTGGCCCTTTGTGGCACATCTGTGAGAGAGTCGCCGTGAAGCCCTCAAGCCTGGAGCACCAGCAAGCACCTCAGGAAGTGGTACACACGCTGGGTGCAGAGGAGGAAGAGTTTTCCTCAGTCCGTGACCTGGAGACAGCCAACAGAGAAGGCAGCGTGGAAGCCCCTGCCCTGGTGAGTGCTAGTGGTGGCCCTTAGCCTAGTGATGGCCCATCCCCCAACTCCAGCTCCTGTAGTTGTGGTGCAGCAGCGATCCCCTGGGTGCTGCAGTGCAAAGCTGGCCCCCTGCGGCACCACCAGGAGGCACAATGGAGCAGAAAAGGCCCCTGTGGCATGGGACAATGACCGGCGGGTGCCCTGCAACCAAACTCCCTGCAGTGGAGCAGCAACAACCCAGGCTTGCATGCTGGCCTACCCAGGATGGACTGGGCACTCCCCAAGCAGACTGAAGGGCAGAATGGAGCACACAAGAAGTGCGGGACCCACAAGAGAGGCTTCCATGCTGGGGTCCTACTAAGGTGGAGACACAGAGACCATCAATCTGCTCTTCCAGCAATCCTACTCTCAAACACTCGATCCCTCATGAACAAGATGTATGAGCTATCCCTGGTCATGAGTGACACAAAGTCGGACACTGCTGGGTCATTCAGCCTATGCTTCACTGAGATGTTTCTGGACAACTTAATTGCTGACTTGACACTGTCACTGCTAGGCTACAGCCTCATCAGTGCTCACCGGAAATCCAAAGGCGGTGGCATCTGCTACTACAGAAATGAAGGGTGGTGCAACGACATTACAATCCTAAGTAAATCAAGCAGCCTGCCATTGGAGATGCTCATCATTAACTGAAACCTGTTCTACTCCCCACAGGAATTTGCCTCAACAGTACTGGTGGGGGTGTATATCCCACCCTCCCAAGCAAGCGCAAACGATGCCCAGCAACTGCTGGCCACCAGAATAACAGATACAGAACTTAAATATCCGGACTCACTGCTTATATGCTTATACTACTGGGAGATTTCAATAATGCCAAAATGAACCATGAGCTACCTAAGTACAAGCAGCAAGTCAAGTGCCATACCAGGGAAGGGCGAACCCTGGACCACTGCTATACCTCCATCAAGACACCATAACGGTCCTTCCCATGTGCAGCCCGAGGCATCTCTGACCACTGCATTGTCCATCTGCTCCACACATACATCCAGAAGCTGAGGATGGAAAAGCCCGTGGTCAGGTCCTTCAAATGCTGGACAAGTGAAGCAAAGCTGAAGCTTCAGGCCTGTTTTGACTGCACAGATTGGAGGGTTTTTGAAACTTCTGCTACCGACCTGGATGACCTGGATGACCTGGCTGATGCAGAGACATCCTACATCAGCTTCTGTGAGGACACGTGTGTGCCAACAAAAACAGTCCGTACTTTCAATAACAAGCCTTGTTTCAACCCCCAGCTCAGGAAGCTTAGTCAGGCCAATTAGGAGGCATACAGCAGTGGGGACAGGGCCCTGTACAAATAGGCCAGGAATTTCTTGACATGTAAAATCAGGCTGGCTAAAAATCAATTCTTCTACAAGCTGACTAACAACCTTTCGGACAATGATCTGCTTCAGTTTGGAGAGGTATGCAAGCCATAACGAGCTACAAGAAAATCCGATAACCCATTGTCATCATTAGTAACTGGCAGACGAACTGAACAAATTTTACTGCAGATTTGAGAAGGAGGCCCCCTGTCCCAGGTGAAGCTGACCACCCACTCCCCTATCCTCATGTCCACTCCCAGGCACTGCGGGTGGATCTGAAAGAGATAGAAAGAATGTTCAGAAGGGTCAAACTTATGAAAGCCACAGGCCTGGATGGAGTATCGCCATCTGCCCTAAAGAACTGTGCTGTTCAGCTCAGCTCACCCCCATCTTTTCCAAGATCTTGAACACCTGGAGACGTGCAAGATTCCCTCCTGCTTTAAATGTTCAACAATCGTCCTGGTTCCAAAGAGCGCAGCTGCAAAAGATCTAAATGACTACAGGCCGGTCGCACTAACATCTGTGTCAATGAAAGTGTTTGAAAGGCTGGTGCTGAACCACCTGAAAGAAGCGACTAACACCCACTTAGACCCCTTGCAGTTCACATTCTGAGCAAATAGGAGTATCGAGGATGCAGTTAACTTGGGGCTGCACTTCATCCTACAGCACCTAGACTGACCAGGCTCGAATGCGAGGGTCCTATTTGTCGACTTCAGTTCGGCATTCAATACAATCAACCACAGTATCCTGCAAGCCGAATTCCTCTCCTTATGGGTCCCAGAATCAACATGCTTTGGGATCGTTGTCTTCCAGACAGTAAGGAAACAGGTGGTGAAAGCACGGTCCTTCACCTCTAGTGCGCATGATCAGCATGGTAGCCCCTCAAGGAGTGTCCTCTCCCCCCTGCTCTTCTCTCTCTATACCAACGACTGCACATCAGCTGATCAATCAGTAAAAATGATAACATTTTCAGACAACACCACCGTCATCAGCTTAATCAAGGATGAAGATGAATCGGCATACAGATGCGAAGTGGAACAGCCAATGCAGTGGTGTGGCAGGAACAACCTTGACTTAAATCCCCTCAAAACAGTTGAGATGGTGATGGACTTCAGAAGGAAACCCAATGCCATGCAACCACTCATAATAGAAAACAGCGTGGTTTCGTGGGTCGACTCCTTCAAATTACTAGGGTCAAAAATTTCCCGAGACCTCAAATGGGGACCCAACATAAGTACTGTTGTAAAGAAGACCCGGGCCAGCAGCGGATATTCTTTCTGAGACAACCCAGGAAATTCGACATCCCGCAGAAGCTGCTGCTCATTTTCTACACAGCGATCATAGAATCGATCCTATGTTCCTTGATCACAGTCTGCTATGGAGCTGCCAATGAGAGTGACAGATGGAGGCTGCAAAGTGTGGTGAGGACAGCTGAAAAGATTGTTCGGGCTGTCCTCCCTCCCATCCAGGATTTCTACCAGTCAAGGGTCAGGAAACGAGCAGAGAAAATCGTGGCAGATATGCAGCACCCAGGTCACAAACTTTTCAAACTGCTTCCATCAGGCAGATGCTACAGGTACATTCCCACAAAGTCAACCAGATCCATTAAAAGCTTCTTCCCACTAGCTTTCCACCAGCTGAACAATATATAAAAAGTCTAACATGTACAATATGTCTAATATGTAGAGTCTATCGTACAGTTGCAACGTGAAGTATGAACTCATACATGTAATGTTTGTAATGTATGCTACGTTTTTACCCCTCTTATGCTATGTATTCCTCATTTATGTTGCTGCTTAGCACTGTACTGTACCATAAAAAATTCCTAGGGTACGTGAGTACACCTGGCCAATAAAGCTGATTCTGATTCTGATAAAATGAAGATATTGTTGATGTAGGTGCAGAACATCTTGATGTTATTTACCATCACTATGTTGTTGAAAAATATGTTGTTGTTTTTTTTCAATTTAGTACATGAAGATGTTCGCAAAGCTCAGTGCCAAAGAAGACCGCATGGCACAGCCAGAGGTCTGGGCATAGAACTTCCCATCAAAAATGAAATAATTTTTAGACAGGGTGAGCTCCAACAATTGGATGAAAAAATTTACTTCTGGACCAGTGTACTGAACATTGTGCATAAGGAATCTTCGCACAGCTTCAATTCCTTGATTCCCAGACTTCTGGCTGTGCCATGGGGTCTTGTGTCGCACCAGCACCTGAGAGCACCGAAGCGGACATCGTGGGAGCAAACCAGAGACCATACGGCGGCACTCCACTTAAGAGGAGGCTACAGCAGAAGGTTAAGTTGCTGCACCTGGGGGGGTATGGGGCGCTGACTCCCCTAGAACACAGCCCGAACAGTTTTCTTCTTCATCAAAGTGAGTCATTTACACACAATTGTGACCCTGCAAAAGGTCCTAATTAACTTTGGACACTAGCATTAGAGTGGGAGCTTTGTTGCGGAACTTGCCGTATGTGTGGTACTGCAGCGCATTTAACCCTGTAGCCACAAACACTTTTATTAACTGAATCTTGCTTATTATTATTATTTTCCATTTTTTTTCCTTTACATTATTTTTGCAATTTTTTTCTTATTGGTTATATATGGTACATAATTTGTGTTCTGTACTGATCTCACCCATTTGTTACTACCATTCAGGTCATTTTCAATCAGTTACTAGAATTATGTGTTATTGAAGCATTGTGACTTTAAAAAATAAACACTAATTTTTACGACCTAACATTACTATCATTTAAACACTGGTGAGTGCAGACCCCTTCCCTTCTGCAAATATCATTGACTACAGAGGATTTGAGTACCACTGCCAGGTTCATGCAACCCACAATTTCACCAAGCACTACCAGATACTGAGCACTTAGTCCCCCCAGTCTCTTTCATATAATTTTGAGCACTGATCATTGGTTTCTCTGATAGATGCACTTTATGTGTGCAAAGTGGTTAAGGTTCTAAGTGACATATATCTCAACTATATTGAAAATTGATAAAGCATTTAAATATTACTGCTTGTATACTTCGTAAACTAGCAGACTTATTTCTAGATGCATTTATATTCATCTATTTGTTTTTAGCTTTGTTTTGGTGATGGGTTATCACTTTCTTGGCTGCGCCCCCAGGTGATGCCGGTCCGTGGGCGCTGGCTGGGGTCAATGACGTCATCAGATTGCCTGCGGGAGCAACTGGTCATGGTCAGCACGAGATGTCTTCTGTGAAGGTATTTATATTAGAGATGAACGGGTTTGGTTCCCTGAGAACCAAACCCCCCCGAACTTCACTACCCGAGCCCAGATCCGAGTCAGGCTCAGGTTTTCTCACCTGACTCAGAAACCAGAATGAGGAAAAATTTCATCATCCCACTGTTGGATTCTCGCAGGGTTTGGATTCCATATAAGAAGCCGCGCGTCACTGCCATTTTCAATCCGGCATTGGAGAGTGTAGAGAGAGGACGAGTCTCCGTCCTCAGTGTCCTGCATCAGTTCAGAGGTAGTGTCTTGTGCTGCATCAGTCCAGTCACAGTGGTGATGTCCTCTGCTGCCATATGTCCAGTGCTGCTATATAAGTCCAGTCCAGTGGTGCTGTGTTATGCTGCATCAGTCCAGTGCTGGTGCCTTGTGCTGCATCAGTCCTGTGACAGTGGTGGTGTCCTCCGCTGTCATATGTCCAGTGCTGCTGTATAAATCCTGTCCAGTGGTGCTGTGTTGTGCTGCATCAGTTCAGTGGTGGTGTATTGTGCTGCATCAGTCCAGTCACAGTGGTGGTGTCCTCTGCTGCCATATGTCCAGTGCTGCTGTATAAGTCCACTCCATTGCAGTGGTGCTGTGTTATCCTTCATCAGTCCAGTGGTGGTGTCCCTGTGCTGCTTTATATGTCCAGTGGTACTGCCGTATATGTCCAGTGATATTGCCGTATATGTCCAGTGATACTGCCGTATATGTCCAGCTGTACTACCGTATAAATCCAGTGATACTGCCATATAATTCCAGTGGTACTGGCATATAATTTCAGTGATTCTGCCATATAATTCCAGTGGTACTGGCATATAAATCCAGTCCAGTAAAACTGCCATATATGTCCAGTGGTACTGTCGTATAAGTCCAGTGGTACTGTCGTATATGCCCAGTGGTCATACTGTAAAAATCCAGTGGTACTGTTGAACAAATCCAGTCCAGTGATACTGCCATACATGTCAAGTGGTACTGCCATATAATTCCAGTGATACTGCTGTATAAATCCAGTGGTACTGGCATATAAATCCAGTGATACTGCTGTATATGTCCATTGGTATTGCCGTATAAATCCAGTGGTACTGTCAAACAAATTCAGTCCAGTGATACTGCCATACATGTCTAGTGGTACTGCCATATAATTCCAGTGATACTGCTGTATAAATCCAGTGGTACTGGCCTATAAATCCAGACCAGTGATACTGCCGTATCTGTCCATTGGTACTGCCATATAATTCCATTGATACTGCCGTAAAATGTTCAGTGATACTGCCGTATATGTCCAGTAGTACTTGCGAATAAATCCATTCTAGTGATACTGCCGTATATGCCCAGCGGAACTGCCATATAAATCCAGCGATACTGCCATATATGTCCAGTGATACTGCCGTATATGTCCAGTATACTGCCATATATATCCAGTGGTACTGGTGTATAAATCCAGTCCAATGATACTGCCATATATGTCTAGTGGTACTGCCATATAGTTCTATTGATACTGCCATATAATTCCAGTGATACTGCTGTATATTCCAGTGGTACTGGCGTATAAGTCCAGTGATACTGCCGTATAAATCCAGTGATACTGCTGTATAATTCCAGTGGTACTGGCATACAAATTCAGTGGTACTTTCGTATTAATCCAGTCCAGTGGTGCTGCCATATAAATTCAGTGGTGCTGTCCTGTATATTGTTTACTCCAAATAAAGGTGTAATCAATATTTAATCCAAATAATTTTTACAAGGTTTGCCCTGTGCGGTGTAGAGGTACAATCTCCTCTACCGCATATTGTTATATAACTCCAGAAAAATAGTGGAGAACAAAAATTTGGAGGATGCAATAGAAAAAGATCAAGAACCACTCCTCCTAGTGCTGAAGCTGCTGCCACTAATCATGACATAGATGATGAAATGCAATCAATGTCGTCTGCCAAGGCCGATGCTCAATGTGATAGTAGAGGGCATGTAAAATCCAAAAAGCCAAAGTTCAGTAAAAAGACCCCCAAAAATAATTTAAATGGTCTGAGGAGAAACGTAATCTTGCCAATATGCCATTTTCAACACGGAGTGGCAAGGAACAGCTAAAGCCCTGGCCTATGTTCATGACTAGTGGTTCATCTTCACATGACGATGGAAGCCTTCATCCTCTCACTAGAAAAATGATGAGTTAAGCTGGCAAAAGCACAGCAAAGAACTGTGCATTTTAAGATCCAAATCCCCAAGGAGAGTCCAAGTGTGTCGGCGGTTGCAATGCCTGACCTTCCCAGCAATGGACGGGAAGAGGTGGCTCCTTCCACCATTTGCACACCCTCTGCAAGTGCTGGAAGGAGCACCCATAGTCCAGTTTCTGATATTCAATTGTAGATGTCACTGTTGAAGTACACCAGGATGAGGATATGGGTGTTGCTGACTCTGAAGAGGAAGTTGACGATGAGGATTCTGATAGAGAGGTGGTTTGTTTAAATCAGACACAGAGGGAGACACCTGTTGTCTGTGGGATGAATAAGCCCATTGTGATGCCTGGGCAAAATACTATAAAAATCCACCTCTTCAGTGTTGAATTATTTCTCCACAAATCCGGACAACAGGTGTCAAGAATGGGTAAGGACATTAACCACCTAGGAACACCCTCCCTTATACGTCACCTGCAGCGCATTCATCAGAAGTCAGTGTCAAGTTTTGAAATTTTGGGTAAAGTGTAAGCAGTCCCTGACACCTAAATCCCTTCTTCCTCTTGTACCCAGCTCCTGCAAGCCACACCACCAACTCCCTCAATGTCAACTTCCTCCTCAGTCAGGAACATCATTAGTCCTGCAGGCCATGTCACTGGCAAGACTAAGGAGTCCTGTCCTAACTGGGATTCCTCCGGAGGATCCTTGAGTGGTACGCCTACTGCTGTTGTTGCTGCCGCTGTTGTTGCTGCTGGGAGTCGATCGTCATCCCAGAGGGGTAGTCAGAAGACCACTTGTACTACTTCCAGTAAGAAATTGACTGTCCAATAGTCCTTTGTGAGAAAAATTAAATATGACAGCGGTCATCCTGTTGCAAAACGGATAACTGAGGCCTTGACAGCTATGTTGGTGTTAGACGTGTTTCCGGTATCCACCGTTAGTTCAGTGGGACTTAGAGAATTGATGGATGTAGTGTCCCCCTGTACCAAATCCAATCTAGATTCCACTTCACTAGGCAGGCGATACCGAGAATGTACAGAGACATCAGAAAAAGTGTACTCAGTGTCCCACAAAATGCAGTTGTACCCACTGTCCACTTAACCATGGACATGTGGACAAGTGGAACAGTGCAGACTAAGGACTATGTGACTGTGACAACCCACTGGGTAGATGTATTGCCTCCCGCAGCAACAACAGCAGCGGCACCAGTAGCAGCATCTCGCAAATGCCAACTCATTCCTAGGCAGGATACGCTATATATCACCACTTTCTGTAAGAGGCACACCACTGACAACCTCTTACGGAAACTGAGGGACATCATCATACAATGGCTTACCCCAATTAGACTCTCCTGGGGATTTGTGATATCGGACAACGCCACCACCAATATTGTGCATGCATTTCATCTGGGCAAATTCCAGCATGTCCCATGTTTTGCACATACAATTAATTTGGTGGTGCAGAATTTTTTTTTAAATGAAAGGGGTGTGCAGGATATGCTGTCGGTGGCCCAAAAAAATTGTGGGCCACTTTCGACATTCAGCCACCGCATGCCGAAGACTGTAGTGCCAGCAAACTCTCTGAATCTGCCCTGCCATCACCTGAGGCAAGAGGTGGTAACGAGGTGGAATTCAACACTCTATATGCTTCAAAGGATAGAGAAGCAACAAAAAGCCATTCAAGCCTATACATCTACCTACGATATAGGCAAAGGAGGGGGAATGCACCTGACTCAAGCGCAGTGGAGAATGATTTCCGGTAACGTTGTCAGCGATCGACGTAGAAGGTTACTTCCACAAAATGTGGAGAAGATGATGTTCATCAAAATTAATTATAAATTCCTCCGGGACGACCTTTACCAGCAATTGCCTCCAGAAAGTACACAGGATCCTGTGATTTTGGATTCCAGTGGGGACTAATTAATACTCTGTGAGGAGGAGGATGTACACACTGAAAGGGATGAGGAATCAGAGGATGAGGTCGACAACTTTCCTAAGTAAGGCCAGTTTGTGCAAGGAGAGATTAATTGCTTCTTTCTTGGTGGGAGCCCAAACAAACCTTTCATTTCAGCCACAGTCGTGTGGGAGATCCTGGCGCTGAAATGATTGGTTTGTTAAAGTGCGCATGTCCTGTTTATACAACATAAGGGTGGGTGGAAGGGCCCAAGGACAATTCCATCTTGCACCTCTTTTTCTTCTTTGCATCATGTGCTGTTTGGGGACTTGTTTTTTAAAGTGCCATCCTGTCTGACACTGCCTTACAACTCCAAGGGTACTGCCATATAAGTCCAGTCCAGTGGTGCTGTCTTATGCTGCTTC
This sequence comes from Pseudophryne corroboree, assembly GCF_028390025.1. Taxonomy (NCBI): domain Eukaryota; kingdom Metazoa; phylum Chordata; class Amphibia; order Anura; family Myobatrachidae; genus Pseudophryne; species Pseudophryne corroboree. Next base: position 280,351,713 of record NC_086451.1, on the reverse strand, counting down.
AGTCCACTGGTGGTGTCTTTTGCTGCCATAAGTCCAGTGGTGGTGTCCTGTGCTGTATATTATTTACTCCAAATAAAAGGGTTATATACATTACTTACTGTATATTACTATCCAAATAATTTTTACAGGGTTTGCCCTGTGTGGTGTAGGGGTACGCTCACCTGTGCTGCATATTATATTAATAGCTCCAAATAAAAGGGTTATTATTAACCAAATTAATTTTACAAGCGTTGCCGTGTGTGTGGTTTAGGGGTAAGCTCTACTGTGCCACCAATATTGTGCGTGTATTGCATCTGGGCAAATTTCAGCATGTCCCATGTTGTTTGTGCCGCACACTAGTGTCGCTTAGCTTAGTCATACAGCTACTTCATTGCACTTCTTTTTCTTCTTTGCATGATGTGCTGTTTGGGGCCTAGTTTTTTGAAGTGCCATGCTGTCTGCCATTGCAGTGCCACTCACAGATAGGCCAGGTGTTTGTGCCGCACACTTGTGTCGCTTAGCTTAGCCTTCCAGCTACCTAATTGCACCTATTTTTATTCTTTGTATCATGTGCTCTTTTTAAATCTGCCATCCTGTCTGCCACTGCAGTGCCACTCTTAGATGGGCCAGGTGTTTGTGCCGCACACTTGTGTCGCTTAGTCATCCAGCCACCTCGGTGCATCCTTTTGGCCTAAAAACAATATTGTGAAGTGTGAGGTGTTCAGAATAGACTGGAAATGAGTGGAAACTAATGTTATTGAGGTTAATAATAACGTAGGATTAAAATGACCCCAAATTATGTAATTTTAGCTGTGTATATGTTTTTTTTCAAAAATCATCCAGATCCAAAACTAAAACCAAAACACGAAAGAGTGGTTTTGGCAAAACCAATCCAGATCCAAAATACGAGCATGGAACCAGAACCAAAACACAAAACACGAAAAGTGCACTTCTCTAATTTATATTTGTTTGTCTGTATGCTTTCTTATCTTGAAAAAAGAGATTCAAATCTCTGAAACTTTGACAGCAACTTAGCCTCCTGGCTATTTATTTATTTGGCTATTAAGCCGTGCACACATGAGGAGAGATGTGTGCTCAGCGATCTATCAGTGACCGCTCAGCACACATCTCACCCCCTGCTCAACACAGTGCAAAGTATGCTAAGCGAGGGGGCAGATGGGGGGCAGCTCATTTCACCCAGCAGTGAAATGAGCGACCTGCTAGATTGTTTCTGCATACAGGCAGTGTCAGACTGGGGCATGGAGGGCCCACCGGAGGAATGCAGTGGTAGAGGCTCATGCTTAGGGGTATGGCCAGCTGCCTCAGATGCTTGGCTAACTATTATGTAGGCCCCATGATAAATAAATATATATATATATATATATATATGTAGTAAATATTGCTAGTGCATGCATGATAATGTACCAGATTAATAACTGCAATGCACTGTAGAAAAAATGTATAATGTAAAATTCAAGTGCACAGTCTGGAACAGTGGGGCCCACCAGTGGTTTTTACCTGTACCCCTATTGGCCAGTCCAACTCTTCATGCAGGCCAATATAGCACCTGCGATAGCGTTATCACTGTGGGGCATACACATGGAGGGATCTGTGCTTAAATTATAAGCACTCTAGTCAGATTGCTTAGAATTTAAGCACTGATTTCTCTGTGTGTACCCCCCTGAATGCCGACATCACGCCTTGACAAAGGAGCTCAGAGGTCCGAAATGTTGGTCCTGCTTTTGATGATTTAAATACACATTTTTACCACCTCAAGAGTCGGGAGTGCCACCGTTCCTTTCACCTTAATATATATATATATATATATATATATATATATTGTCAAAGTCGAAAAATATTGTGCTTCACATTGCCATATACTAACCCCATGCACATGCCCGCTGCTCGTGCATTCAGTCTGCCGTACGTGCACATGTCCGCAAATTGCGTACACTCGCTCCGGCGATTACGCGCGGTATATGCGTATTTACGGTAGAGTTTATGAGCTTGTAGCGGGCGACTCGGTTTTTGGCATAGTTAACTAAAATAGTGCGTTTTGTAGGTATTAATCCCCTTAATAATGTCTGCAAGTATGTCTAGTGTAAATGGTTCAGGAACCTGGGAATTCCTCTTTTCACGATACAAAGGGTATGACAAAGGTTGAACAGTGGTGTCTGGTACCTAACTGAAGAGTATTTTATTAGAAACAATCCGGTGCTGGTTAGGTAGAGATTAATCGCTCCTGCGTATAGTTATGTCTATGAGTAGTTTATGGACATTTACTGTGTTTGCGGTTCATTATCCATGCAGCGGGAATCTTGAAGATACTTCCCATTTGAGAAGTTTGAAATAGTCACAGCACACCTGTTCAAATCCACCTATGACCTTTTGTCATAGTGCAGAGAGACATTCCTGTGTCCAATGAACAATGAGATTGTAGGGCCCATTGTATTGTACAGTATGTTGTGTATATAAAGACCCCCATAGCCAGACCAGCCTCACTTCTCTCCAAAAGGTTTTCCCCGTGATGACTGAGAGCTGGTTTCCAGATAGCGCATGCGATTCATCCCCACGTGTGTAAGTTTTTCTCTGTGGCCATTTCGTTACTCTGTATGTATGCAATTGTTCTTTTGTAGCTAACCTATAAGTATTTGCCATTTATCCTCTTTCTGTTTATTTGTATTTGCAATCGTTTGCTAGTGTTTGTATTTCTGCTTAGTTATTGTGTTTAGGTATTAATGTCAGGTCTGTAGTGTATGAACTGTATCTGTTTTCCCCTTTTTACGTACTAAATATCGTCAGTAAAGGTGTTGGAATCTTAGCAAGGAGTGTGTGTTTCACTAGTTAGTATAAAGGGTTACAGAGCATCTCAATTGCTCAAACAGCTTGCATACTCACAAAGGTTCAGTGTTACACCATTATAGTACCACGGTATTAAGGTTTACAGTGTAAGCATATTCTGTGTTTAAAGTTTATAAAGGTTACTGTCTGTGTGTACGCTCGCTGTGTGTATTCCGTACACCCAGCGCAGCGTGTGTACGTAACTTGCGTACCACGTGTGAGGTCTTTGTACGCAAATAGCGTACAAAGTGCGTAGCACGTGCACGAGGTTTAGCGGCCATTACGGCTTTACGGTATTAGTAAATAGCTTATGTTAAAAGGTAAATATTTAGCTTTATCAATTGGGGGCTAGTCCGGTCCACCTCATATCCGCAATCAGGCGAAAACACGCATACTTTATCGATCAGCAAAGGGCGGATAGGTAGTATCTTGTAGTGCTGATCGAATGTGCGTCTGTGTCTGCTTCTCTTGGTTTGTAGGGATGCTGGTGGAATCCGAGGAAGGTAAGAACATACAGCTATTGTTTTTAATTTGTTTTTTTGTCCTCTCTCTCTCTCTCTGTTTGGCGCCAATTGCGCACACAATACACGCACACACACCTGTATTTTTATTTGTGTATTTTCGCATAGTCACTCTCTCGTTGCCATAAGAATTGATTGGTAGACACGTGCTGAGGAAATTTGGTGCTATTTAGTTGAGATTATAAAGAGTAATATTTAAAGGGAGTAATTATAAAAAGCACGCACACAGCATAACAAGATACTGTGTGGTGCTCGGTAAGCGATTACAGTTGAACATCGTTTACATTTATAGAAGCGTGTTATTTGCATTCCTGTGAGCGTATCTGGACTTTGTGCATACGTATCTCGGGCAACGTACGAGATTACGTACGTGGCGCAAAGGCGTACACACGTGGCGTATATTACGCAGCGGGTGTACGGATACGCCCACTAAATTCAAATCACACGATAGCATTGTTTAGTGTGGGCAGGTATAGCAGCCACGCGATAATAGCACAAGTTTGTTCAGTTTCCAAAAGTTTTAGTTTAAAGAGAACCTTTTTCTATTGCAAAACCTGGGGATCGAACTACTGCCTGAATGAAAGCGATTTCTGTACAGAAAAATCAGTGTGCATATGAGTGAATAGGAGTGTATGTGCAAATAAAGGTATTCTTTTTGTGAACCCAGAAATCGGGATCCCGTCAGAGACCACATCAGGTGAGTGGACACTTGGTGGCGTGGGACTGGCTTGCCCGCGTTAACATTATATAAGGTAAAGGAGCAAGTAGTATTCGCAGACAAAAAGAACTGCGAAGGTTAAAGCGCAGCCCAGGGGGTTGGCGTAGCACCCATATAGGCACAAGTTGAGAAAACGCTCCGGCTGAAGGTTTCGCAGCCTAATCAACCGATTCCATTGGTCGCACGGCGAATAAATAATAGTTATTTATACGAAGTGTGACTGGACCGCACGCTACTGTGTACATTAGTTAGGTCACCTTGATACTCACTAAAATTTACTGTGGGATCATAGACGCTATTTGTACATTCTAACGTGATTTGTGTAGGTTTTTGTTATTTTAAGGGAGTTTCGCTGTACACTCAGGAAATCTCTAACAACCAATATTTACTGGGGAGGGTAGCATACTCCCACACGCCCCAGTAAATAGAGGTTACAAAAAGATCCCGAGATTGGGTACGACCAGTGGTGGGCACATTGCTGGAATTCGTATTGGCCAATAGGGGCGTGAGTGAGTGAAGGCACTCGTTGAACTTTCACCGTCGCCTTATCTCTGGGAACTTGGCTTGTTTTGTAAGAATTCGCTGAAACAGCAATATCTGCAAACAATGGGGGCCAGTTGCTCAAGAAAGGGATGTCCAACAAGGGCTCACGTTGGTGTTTGTTGGCCCAAAGGGTCAGCACGGTCAGGTATTATGCAAAGAATGGGAACGAATGACTGAGGATGATGGGGAACAGTTTCCCAGGGTGGGCAGTTTGAATCCTGAGGTATTGCAAAATCTAAGAAAAAGGATATGTCTAATAACATCTGCAAAACAGAGGATTAGGCATTATGATTGTTTACAGTTATGGCAACGGGAAGGTGAGATACAAGGAGGATCAGTTTACACAGCTGACTCTCACGTTGGTAAGAAAAACATGGCAAATAGAGAACAAATGGCTGCAGAGAATGACACACTGGTATATGATAATTGTGCACTTAGCAACTGTATTATTAATGATAAGAATATTTGTAACAAATGTAATAATGATAGAAGGAAAACTGATAAATGTACAAATTCTAACCCGTGCAAGTTGCACTCCATGTTAAACTTCCCTCAGGATTACAAGCAAGAAAGTGAGCCCAGCACGATATCGGCACCTTTTCCAGCAGCCATCATACAAGACATCCAGGTGGACGCGACCCAATCTGTAAAGGCAGTAGTCAAACCCCCTAACGGAGGGTCAGGTGAGGTCGTGTCCACAGGTAAGTACGGTGTTATATATCATACACAGACAAATGCACCTCATAAAGTAGTAATTTATGTATTAATGGATGGTTTAAAGGTAGTATTGAGAACAAGGGTACAGACCACCAACCCAAACTGGAGAAATATCTCGGTGGCTGCATTAAGAAAGTCCGCTGTTGGGCATGATCAAAACATCAGCAAGCACAGGGAGGCACAGGGAGGCACAGGGAGGTAAGAAGCCTCAGATCCCTGTGGGTAAGTCAAAGGTGATAAGATGTTATAATTGCCAGAGGGAAGGTCATTTTGCACGAAATTGTAGGTTTTGAAGATACACACAAGGTAAATAAACCCCCTAGACAAAAACACGAGCAAAGTCATGACACACGAAATTGTAATCAGGAATCACCTAGGAAGAAGTTTGGGCCGCACCTGTAATGTGCAGTCAGTAAAGTTGATCATTAGTCGTGACAGTAAGCCTGAGGTTACAGGTAATGAAATTGGGAGGTCAGTTCCTTGTAGACACAGGAACGGCCGGGTAAACTTTGTAATTTATCTTTGAATGTTTTCTTCTCGTCTGTAACTTTCATCAGCAGAACCCAAACATCACTGTCACAACTGAGGGCCTGAGCTGACGGGAGGCAGCCTCAGTTGTAGGGGCTGAGATGTACCGGAACCTGGGAGGTTGTATCAGACCCCTGGACATGTAAGTAACATGAATAATAACTGCCCGAAGGCGTGACCACGACAACTTGGATAAAAGTCAATGATGTTTATTATGACAACTCCGCAACACAGCAGCAGTAAAAGAAAACGTAAAAGTCAGCAAAAAATAAATACAGTTCCTGGGTACTACAGGATGGCAGGAGCCACAGGGCACTGGTAGTGTGAGATAGTTCTTATGATCTTCTAGATGGAAAGTCCTTACCAGGCCCGACTGTAGCAATGGAGATAACCCAGGATTGTGCCAGCTGGTGTTCCAGGAAAAGCTGGGTTGCTGAAGATAAAACAGCTGCTGTGGATACTGGCTGGAACCAGACTGTTGTTAGCACGGAGTGGATACTGGCTGGAACCAGTTAAATAATAAATGAACTTGGGAGCGATGAAATATGAACTGAAATGTAGAACTTGAGAGCGGAGAAATAATAATACCGGTGGAGAGTGGTAAAGTGTAGAAAGGACACCGGCCCTTTAAGGGAAGCTGTACTCTGCTGGAAGCTGAGCTGGAAGCAGGTAATGTTGTAGCTGGAAACAGATGAATCCTCAATGGATTGGAGAGTCAGGCTACACCGCAGGTGGAATGCTGGTGCGGGTCTCTATGGTGGAAGTCTTGAGACAGGAGCTGGAACCTGGAAGACAATCACGGGAGAGAGACAAACAGGAACTAAGTTTGACAACCAAAGCACTGACGCCTTCCTTGCTCAGGCACAGTGTATTTATACCTGCAGCAAGGAAGGGATTGGCTTGGCAATTATGCAGATTATCAATACTGAGAACAGATTGGTGGAAATGATCAGCTGACAGAATCCAAGATGGCTGCGCCCATGCAGACACTTGGAGGGAAGTTTGGTTTGTAATCCATGTGGTAATGAAAACAGTAATGGCGGCGCCGGCCACCGGAGACAGGAGGCGCCAGGCTGACAGATGCACATCCAACCACGCGGACACAGCGGAGGCCGCGGCTGACGTAATCGCCACTCAGACACTCTGCATGCAGAAGTTCAGGGACGGCGGCGGAGGCCGCGGGAGACGCCATGCCAGGTGTAACATGGCGTTTACTGTGACAGCGTCCCAGAGTGACAGGAGAGGATACAGGAATGTACACATCAGGATAACAGATGGGATCCGGTCCTGGAGCGCTGAGCCAGCCTTAGGAGGCATCTGATGGGTAAGAAATGGCGTCCAGATACCCGGATCGTGACAGCACCCCCCCCTTTAGGAGTGGCCCCAGGACACTTCTTTGGCTTTTGAGGAAACTTGGAATGGAATCTCCGGACCAAGGCAGGAGCATGGACATCTGAAGCATTGGTCCATGAACGTTCCTCAGGACCATAACCCTTCCAGTCAATAAGATATTGTAGTTGACCGTAACGGTGACGTGAGTCCAGGATCTTGGCCACTTCATACTCAACGCCTCGTTGAGTTTGGACTTTCGGAGTTGGAGGAAGTGAGGAATGAAACCGATTCAAAATCAGCGGTTTCAACAGGGAAACATGGAATGTCCTGGGTATTTTTAAGAAGGGAGGCAACTGGAGTCTGTAAGCAACAGGATTGATGACTTGTTCAATCTTGAAAGGACCGATATAGCGAGATGCAAACTTCATACTGGGAACTCTTAACCTCAAATTCTTTGTGGATAACCATACCCGATCACCCACCTTGAGAGCAGGAACTGCTCGACGCTTCTTATCCGCAAACTTCTTGTACCTGAACGATGCCTTGAGCAGAGCTGATCGTACGCTCTTCCAGATATTGGCAAACTGATGCAAGGTGATATCCACTGCGGGAACAGAAGTTGCTGGAAGCGGTTGGAACTCAGGGACTTTAGGGTGGAATCCAAAGTTAGTGAAGAATGGTGTTGAAGCAGATGAAGAATGATACTGGTTGTTATGACAGAACTCGGCCCAGGGAAGTAATTGAACCCAGTCATCTTGAGAGGAGGACACATAGATGCGGAGGAAGGCCTCCAAGTCCTGATTCACCCTCTCGGTTTGACCATTGGTCTGAGGATGGTAAGCCGTGGAAAACTTTAGCTTGACTTGGAGGACTTGACATAAACTTCGCCAGAATTTGGCTGTGAATTGAACTCCTCGATCTGAGATAATTTCTTCAGGAAGACCGTGGAGTCGGAAGATCTCTTGTATGAATACTTGAGCCAACTTGGAAGCTGACGGAAGACCGGTGAGAGGAATGAAGTGTGCCATCTTGGTGAACCGGTCAACTACCACCCAGATGGTATTGAACTTGTTGCACATGGGTAAGTCTGTAATGAAATCCATCGACAAGTGGGTCCATGGTCGACGGGGAACGGATAGTGGAACCAGTTGCCCCGCAGGCGACTGGCGGGATACTTTATGTTGGGCACACTTTGGGCAAGATGCAATAAACTCCAAGACGTCCTTTTTCAGAGTTGGCCACCAATAGGACCTAGAGATAAACTCCAGGGTTTTTTGGATACCTGTATGTCCGGCAAAACGGGAAGCATGGGCCCAATGCATGAGCTTCTTCCTTAGCATCGGCTTCACAAAACTTTTCCCTACCGTGGAGAATGCCAACGGATTTATAATAGGATGCTTGTCTGAAGACTCTGACTCATTTTCTTGCTCCCATGAGCGGGAAAGGGCATCGGCCTTGCGATTCTGAGAGCCCGGACAGAACTGGAGTTTAAAGTCGAACCTGGAAAAGAAAAGTGCCCATCTGGCCTGACGAGGGTTGAGACATTGTGCGCCCTTCAGGTATAAAAGGTTCTTGTGGTCTGTAAGTATGGTGATTGAATGAGAAGCTCCCTCCAACAGATACCTCCACTCTTCTAGAGCGAGCTTGATGGCTAGCAACTCCTGGTCGCCAATGGCATAGTTGCGCTCAGCTGGGGAGAACTTCCGGGAGAAGAAACTGCAAGGGTGTAAATGGCCATCTTTAGCCCTCTGAGATAACACCGCTCCTACTCCAACGGAGGAGGCATCCACCTCTAAGATGAAAGGAGAGTCGATGTCAGGCTGTTTCAGAACAGGCGCAGAGATGAACCTTTGTTTTAAAAGATGAAATGCTTGCATGGCTTCTTCAGACCACTTGGACGGGTTAGCACCCTTCTTAGTGAAAGCAGTAATAGGCGCCACAATGGTGGAAAAGTCTCGTATAAACTTTCGGTAATAGTTGGCGAACCCTAAGAACCTCTGGACCCCTTTGAGGGTTAAGGGTACCGGCCAATTTTGGATTGCTTGTAGTTTCTCAGGATCCATCTCTAGTCCGGAACCGGACACAATGTACCCTAGAAACGGAATGGACTTGACTTCAAAGACGCATTTTTCTAATTTGCAATAGAGATGATTGACACGGAGACGGGACAGAACCTCTTTAACCCAAAAACGATGTTCCTCTAAATCGTTGGCAAAAATGAGGATATCGTCTAGATAGACCACGACATGACGGTATAGAATGTCTCTGAAGATCTCATTGACAAAATGCTGGAAGACAGCTGGAGCATTGCTCAATCCGAAGGGCATGACGAGGTACTCATAATGTCCGTCACGGGTGTTAAAGGCGGTCTTCCACTCGTCACCCTCACGGATCCGGATGAGATTGTATGCACCTCGCAAGTCCAGCTTTGTAAAGATGGTAGCTCCGCTAACTCTGTCAAAGAGCTCAGTAATCAGGGGTAAAGGATAACGGTTCTTGATGGTAATGTCGTTCAAACCTCTGTAGTCGATGCACGGCCGCAGACCACCATCTTTCTTTTTTACAAAAAAGAAGCCTGCGCCGGCTGGAGAAGAAGAAGGTCGAATGAACCCCTTTGCTAGGTTCTCTTTAATATATTTCTCCATAGAATGCGTCTCAGGCAGAGACAACGGATAAGTTCGGCCTCGAGGTGGAACCTTCCCTGGAACGAGATCAATCGGACAGTCCCATTCTCTATGAGGAGGAAGGATATCAGCAGAAGCTTTACTGAACACATCCGTGAAATCTTGATATGGAGGAGGTGGAACATCAGACGACCTGGGGGAGGAAGAACAGACAGGCAATACTTTAAACAAACATGTCTCAGCACAGGAGGAACCCCATGCCAGGATTTGCGTAGTCGTCCAATCAATTGTAGGATTGTGAAGACGGAGCCATGGAAGGCCCAGGACCACAGGATGTGTGGCTCTTGGAATCACTAAAAAAGAAATAAGTTCGGAATGAAGAACTCCCACTCTCAGACGAACTGGTAGAGTCCTTAAAGAAATAACTGCATCAAAAATGTTGCTGCCATCCACGGCAGTTAAAGAAATGGACGAAGGAAGTCTCTCGGTGGGTAGGGACCACCGTTTAACATAGGCTTCGGTAATAAAGTTCCCAGCTGCTCCGGAATCAAGGAGGGCAATGACGTTCCGATAACGTTGAGCAACTTGAAGCGAGACTGGGAGATTACAATCTTGAGGAGATGGAGAGGAGATCATTACTCCTAGCCGGCCCTCTCCTTGGCGAGCTAGGATTTGGAGTTTCCTGGACGTTTGGGACAGGCATTAATGGTGTGAGACGGAGCTGCACAATAGAGACAGAGAAACTCGGAGAGACGTCTTCGGCGCTCAGCAGGAGTTAAACGGGAACGGCCAAGTTGCATGGGCTCATCTTTAGATGGTGACAGTTGACGAGGAGGAGGAGCAGAAGATTTTGGAGCAGATGATCTTCCACGCTCAGTTGCTCTCTCTCTGAAACGTAAATCAACTTTCGTGCAGAGTGAGATTAGCTCATCTAACTTAGAAGGTAAGTCTCTGGTAGCTAACTCATCTTTAATACGCTCAGATAAGCCATGCCAGAATGCAGCATACAGGGCCTCGTCGTTCCATGCCAGTTCGGATGCCAGGATCTGGAACTGTATCAGATATTGTCCTACAGTACGTGACCCCTGGCGTAAACGGAGAATCTCGGATGAAGCTGAGGTTACCCGGCCTGGCTCGTCGAAGATGCGCCTGAATGTTGACACGAAGGCAGTGTAGGAAGATAGCAGGGTGTCGGACCTCTCCCATAACGGTGATGCCCAATCAAGGGCTGAGCCACTGAGAAGAGAAATAATGTAGGCAATTTTTGTACGGTCACTGGGAAAATTGCCAGGTTGTAGCTCAAACTGAATCTCACACTGGTTGAGAAATCCCCTGCAGAATCTTGGAGATCCGTCAAATTTTGCTGGCGTTGGAAGATGAAGACGTGGAGCAGAAATGGGTAAGGTGGGTGGGGTTATAGCTGGAGTCACTGTGGTTGACGCACCAGACGCGCCTGATCCACGGAGAGTTGTCTGAATCCCATCCAGCCGAGTAGAGAGATCCTGGAGACAGCGGATGATGTGGCCCTGTGCAGCCTCCTGATGTTCTAGTCGGGCTGCCAGTTCTTGCATCGGCCTGGCCGCTTGATCCTGGTCTCCAGCTGGATTCATTAGTTCAGTGCTTACTGTCACAACTGAGGGCCTGAGCTGACGGGAGGCAGCCTCAGTTGTAGGGGCTGAGATGTACCGGAACCTGGGAGGTTGTATCAGACCCCTGGACATGTAAGTAACATGAATAATAACTGCCCGAAGGCGTGACCACGACAACTTGGATAAAAGTCAATGATGTTTATTATGACAACTCCGCAACACAGCAGCAGTAAAAGAAAACGTAAAAGTCAGCAAAGAATAAATACAGTTCCTGGGTACTACAGGATGGCAGGAGCCACAGGGCACTGGTAGTGTGAGATAGTTCTTATGATCTTCTAGATGGAAAGTCCTTACCAGGCCCGACTGTAGCAATGGAGATAACCCAGGATTGTGCCAGCTGGTGTTCCAGGAAAAGCTGGGTTGCTGAAGATAAAACAGCTGCTGTGGATACTGGCTGGAACCAGACTGTTGTTAGCACGGAGTGGATACTGGCTGGAACCAGTTAAATAATAAATGAACTTGGGAGCGATGAAATATGAACTGAAATGTAGAACTTGAGAGCAGAGAAATAATAATACCGGTGGAGAGTGGTAAAGTGTAGAAAGGACACCGGCCCTTTAAGGGAAGCTGTACTCTGCTGGAAGCTGAGCTGGAAGCAGGTAATGTTGTAGCTGGAAACAGATGAATCCTCAATGGATTGGAGAGTCAGGCTACACCGCAGGTGGAATGCTGGTGCGGGTCTCTATGGTGGAAGTCTTGAGACAGGAGCTGGAACCTGGAAGACAATCACGGGAGAGAGACAAACAGGAACTAGGTTTGACAACCAAAGCACTGACGCCTTCCTTGCTCAGGCACAGTGTATTTATACCTGCAGCAAGGAAGGGATTGGCTAGGCAATTATGCAGATTATCAATACTGAGAACAGATTGGTGGAAATGATCAGCTGACAGAATCCAAGATGGCTGCGCCCATGCAGACACTTGGAGGGAAGTTTGGTTTGTAATCCATGTGGTAATGAAAACAGTAATGGCGGCGCCGGCCACCGGAGACAGGAGGCGCCAGGCTGACAGATGCACATCCAACCACGCGGACACAGCGGAGGCCGCGGCTGACGTAATCGCCACTCAGACACTCTGCATGCAGAAGTTCAGGGACGGCGGCGGAGGCCGCGGGAGACGCCATGCCAGGTGTAATATGGCGTTTACTGTGACAGCGTCCCAGAGTGACAGGAGAGGATACAGGAATGTACACATCAGGATAACAGATGGGATCCGGTCCTGGAGCGCTGAGCCAGCCTTAGGAGGCATCTGATGGGTAAGAAATGGCGTCCAGATACCCGGATCGTGACAATCACATAGCTACTTGGTCTTTTCAGAAGTCTACCTAACCCCAGTATGTCTTACCAGCATCGTTGTGTTTGGCCAGACGCAAAGGGTGGAGAGGGGAAGTACTGGTGGGGGGGGGGGGGAGACTATGCAGAGATACTGGTGGACATGTTGATGTGACAGCCTGTTGATGAAAATCTGATAATGTTTTTTTTCCCTTTCCACATTGTTCTCTCTCTTTTTGTTCTTTCATGTTTTACGGATGGTATGTCACACAAAAGTTAGACAAATGGTAATGCAAGATTTATGCTCCTTACAGAAAGATCGCTGATTTGGAATGAATATTGCATCACCGGAATGTTCGTTTGGAAGACTGAGAGACAGCACCATTGAGATGACATCTGAGCAAGAAGAACAACAAGACCAGAGGAAAAATCATAACAAGTCCCCCCCCCCTTCAATTATTTTTCTGTACCCCCATTACAAATTTCTCTTTCTCCTCCTGTAAGATGGACTCGCCCCAAGAGACTGCAGTCCGTGTTTTCCTGTTGACCCTGTTGTTGACCAGAGCAGTCTGTTACGGTGAGAGTACCAGTGAGGTCGAGAAAGAATCTGGAATGGGATCTGATGATCAGGATGGATTCGTAGAATTCCAAGAGCAACCCAATCACCGAGAAAAGGCGAGTGTCAGAAAACGATCTAGTAGCCATGTTATTGATAGACATTGTGAAGGATTATTAGCTGAAAAGAATTGTATCTGTAGGAATTGTAACAACATAGTTGAGGACGGCTGCATCAAGGAATGTCAGTCCAGCTTTAATATCAACATGGACCGGCATCCATTGAGTGACTATCACTCCTTAGTGGGTAAAGTGTTAAACCAAACAGACTGTTTGGTGTGCTCACAAGTACCTCAAGGTCATAGAAAGTCAGGACTAGTGCCATATCCTTTAACGGTAGATGAGGTACTTGAGTTAAAAGGTGGGGGGACGGTGGACAAGAGATTTAATATTTCTAGTCCTCCTAGTTTGAGGCTCCATCAATACCACGTAGATAGGTCCTTAGTATGCTTTAACATTTCCAATCCCTGAAAGCCGGGAAATTGGGAAGTGTCATGGAGTAATCAAACCATGACATTTTCACATAGAGCAGATAGTATGCCCATAGATTCAGAACTTATACGCCAGATAGCCAACAGTGGAAAATATTTCCAGTATAGGTACACCCTAGGAAATAGGATCATGCGAGTTGGAGAAGTATCACCAGGATACTGTGCACATATCGTACAACCGGATACGTGTACTAGACAGATGGGAGAATTAGGGTTAGGAGATTTCACATGGAAAGTTTGTAACATGGTTATGTCATACCCCGTCCCATATGTTCTCCCCGATGATGCATATTTCATATGCGGGAGGAAGGCGTATAAGTGGCTTGCCCCAAACTCAGAGGGATTGTGTTACATTGGAAAGGTACTGCCTGAAGTAATGACTGTATCCCATAACAAAATGAAAGACATTCACAGCGGTGCCCAAGCTCCTTATACTCACACTCATTACGAGCATGTTGTTAAAAGGCACCTGATAGAGAGGACAGAGCATCCGGCCTCTGATCTGATCCATGAATCCACCGGGATTCAATTCCTACTCGCGTTAGATATCACTCGTACCGCCAGAGGAGTGATAAACTTTAGGTATATAAACGCGCTTGCGAACCTGATAGACAATATCACCGAAATGTATGACGACACGTTCAGGTATACTGGGAGAGAGCTGAAATTTCTCTTGTGTATTCTGGGAGTCGTCATATTGATTGGTCTGATATTTAGATGTGTTCGTACTTTAACAAAGTGTAAACGTAGTACCAGAGTGATGAGTCTGAGGAGCGAGGACACTGTAATAACAACAACTAATTTAATTTATGGTCCATCAATAGAGACAATGTTGTGATGAAAATGTGATTTCACGGTCCGTTTCTTTCACCCGTTTCTCCTTTGTTTTCCTCCAAGGTACAAGGACATCCACTTGGAAGAAGAATTTGACAACCTCTTTTATACAGACCATTGATGAACTGTGTCTCAGACACCCAATACTTTTAGTGACTTTAACTATCTACTGGAAACCCAATACTTTAGAGACTGTAATTTTATGGACACTGGAAAAGCTTTTGCTCACCACTTACAGCAAAAGCACCGCGAGACATCAGACAACACGTACATCAGACAAGACCTCAACAAGACCCCAATCGGCGACTGTCTACTAAAACTCACATAGTTATACGACTGTATTTATAACAATTGTTTCTTATCTTCATCTCTACAACCTCCAGGTAGTATCCCACATAGTCGACAGGTGATATTCACATACTAGCATCCACATACTCTCCCCCTTCATGTATCATCAACTAATGTGCACCCCATTTGTTGCAACCAAAAGCCGAAAAGAGCTCGGTAGAGTTTGACAGCCCATCCACAGACCCTTAATACGGGATAAGAAGGATTCAAATGTATACTTCGCAATACCTCGAAGCTTGCTTTGAAACACGTACGGCACGATGATACATGACCCCTCAGACATGGATTCATACACACATGCTTTACTATCTCACTAGGTCATATCTTTCCCACCTTCTCCTCTCCTCCCTTTACCCAATCATAAAAAGGTATTTACATGATGACATATATTTTTCTGTTTGAATTGTTTAGGAAGTGGCAGTTTTTGGTGACTGCCAAAGGGTGGACTGTCAAAGTCGAAAAATATCGTGCTTCACATTGCCATATACTAACCCCATGCACATGCCCGCTGCTCGTGCATTCAGTTTGCCGTACGTGCACATGTCCGCAAATTGCGTACACTCGCTCCGGCGATTACGCACGGTATATGCGTATTTAAGGTAGAGTTTATGAGCTTGTAGCGGGCGACTCGTTTATAGCATAGTTAACTAAAATAGTGCGTTTTGTAGGTATTAATCCCCTTGATAATGTCTGCAAGTATGTTTAGTGTAAATGGTTCAGGGACCTGGGAATTCCTCTTTTCACGATACAAAGGGTCTGACAAAGGTTGAACAGTGGTGTCTGGTACCTAACTGAAGAGTATTTTATTAGAAACAATCCGGTGCTGGTTAGGTAGAGATTAATCGCTCCTGCGTATAGTTATGTCTATGAGTAGTTTATGGACATTTACTGTATTTGCGGTTCATTATCCATGCGGCGGGAATCTTGAAGATACCTCCCATTTGAGCAATTTGAAATAGTCACAGCCCACCTGTTCAAATCCACCTATGACCTTTTGTCATAGTGCAGAGAGACATTCCTGTGTCCAATGAACAATGAGATTGTAGGGCCCATTGTATTGTACAGTATGTTGTGTATATAAAGACCCCCATAGCCAGACCAGCCTCACTTCTCTCCAAAAGGTTTTCCCCGTGATGACTGAGAGCTGGTTTCCAGATAGCGCATGCGATTCATCCCCACGTGTGTAAGTTTTTCTCTGTGGCCATTTCGTTACTCTGTATGTATGCAATTGTTCTTTTGTAGCTAACCTATAAGTATTTGCCATTTATCCTCTTTCTGTTTATTTGTATTTGCAATCGTTTGCTAGTGTTTGTATTTCTGCTTAGTTATTGTGTTTAGGTATTAATGTCAGGTCTGTAGTGTATGAGCTGTATCTGTTTTCCCCTTTTTACGTACTAAATATTGTCAGTAAAGGTGTTGGAATCTTAGCAAGGAGTGTGTGTTTCACTAGTTAGTATAAAGGGTTACAGAGCATCTCAATTGCTCAAACAGCTTGCATACTCACAAAGGTTCAGTGTTACACCATTATAGTACCACGGTATTAAGGTTTACAGTGTAAGCATATTCTGTGTTTAAAGTTTATAAAGGTTACTGTCTGTGTGTACGCTCGCTGTGTGTATTCCGTACACCCAGCGCAGCGTGTGTACGTAACTTGCGTACCATGTGTGAGGTCTTTGTACGCAAATAGTGTACAAAGTACGTAGCACGTGCACGAGGTTTAGCGGCCATTACGGCTTTACGGTATTAGTAAATAGCTTATGTTAAAAGGTAAATATTTAGCTTTATCAATCGGGGGCTAGTCCGGTCCACCTCATATCCGCAGTCAGGCGAAAACACGCAGACTTTATTGATCAGCAAAGGGCGGATAGGTAGTATCTTGTAGTGCTGATCGGATGTGCGTCTGTGTCTGCTTCTCTTGGTTTGTAGGGATGCTGGTGGAATCCGAGGAAGGTAAGAACATACAGCTATTGTTTTAAATTTGTTTTTTTGTCCTCTCTCTCTCTCTCTCTCTGTTTGGCGCCAATTGCGCACACAATACACGCACACACGCCTGTATTTTTATTTGTGTATTTTCGCATAGTCACCATAAGAATTGATTGGTAGACACATGCTGAGGAAATTTGGTGCTATTTAGCTGAGATTATAAAGAGTAATATTTAAAGGGAGTAATTATAAAAAGCACGCACACAGCATAACAAGATACTGTGTGGTGCTCGGTAAGCGATTACAGTTGAACATCGTTTACATTTATAGAAGCGTTTTATTTGCATTCCTGTGAGCGTATCTGGACTTTGTGCATACGTATCTCGGGCAACGTACGAGATTACGTACGTGACGCAAAGGCGTACACACGTGGCGTATATTACGCAGCGGGCGTACGGATACGCCCACTAAATTCAAATCACACGATAGCATTGTTTAGTGTGAGCAGGTATAGCAGCCACGCGATAATAGCACAAGTTTGTTCAGTTTCCAAAAGTTTTAGTTTAAAGAGAACCTTTTTCTATTGCAAAACCTGGGGATCGAACTACTGCCTGAATGAAAGCGATTTCTGTACAGAAAAATCAGTGTGCATATGAGTGAATAGGAGTGTATGTGCAAATAAAGGTATTCTTTTTGTGAACCCAGAAATCGGGATCCCGTCGGAGACCACATCAGGTGAGTGGACACTTGGTGGCGTGGGACTGGCTTGCCCGCGTTAACATTATATAAGGTAAAGGAGCAAGTAGTATTCGCAGACAAAAAGAACTGCGAAGGTTAAAGCGCAGCCCAGGGGGTTGGCGTAGCACCCATATAGGCATAAGTTGAGAAAACGCTCCGGCTGAAGGTTTCACAGCCCAATCAACCGATTCCATTGGTCGCACGGCGAATAAATAATAGTTATTTATACGAAGTGCGACTGGACAGCACGCTACTGTGTACATTAGTTAGGTCACCTTGATACCCACTAAAATTTACTGTGGGATCATAGACGCTATTTGTACATTCTAACGTGATTTGTGAAGGTTTTTGTTATTTTAAGGGAGTTTCGCTGTTCACTCAGGAAATCTCCAACAACCAATATTTACTGGGGAGGGTAGCATACTCCCACACGCTCTCAGTAAATAGAGGTTACAAAAAGATCCCGAGATTGGGTACGACCAGTGGTGGGCACATTGCTGGAATTCATATTGGCCAATAGGGGCGTGAGTGAGTGAAGGCACTCATTGAACTTTCACCGTCGCCTTATCTCTGGGAACTTGGCTTGTTTTGTAAGAATTCGCTGAAACAGCAATATCTGCAAACAATGGGGGCCAGTTGCTCAAGAAAGGGACGTCCAACAAGGGCTCACGTTGGTGTTTGTTGGCCCAAAGGGTCAGCACGGTCAGGTATTATGCAAAGAATGGGAACGAATGACTGAGGATGATGGGGAACAGTTTCCCAGGGTGGGCAGTTTGAATCCTGAGGTATTTCAAAATCTAAGAAAAAGGATATCTCTAATAACATCTGCAAAACAGAGGATTAGGCATTATGATTGTTTACAGTTATGGCAACGGGAAGGTGAGATACAAGGAGGATTAGCTTACACAGCTGACTCTCACGTTGGTAAGAAAAACATGGCAAATAGAGAACAAATGGCTGCAGAGAATGACACACTGGTATATGATAATTGTGCACTTAGCAACTGTATTATTAATGATAAGAATAATTGTAACAAATGTAATAATGATAGAAGGAAAACTGATAAATGTACAAATTCTAACCCGTGCAAGTTGCACTCCATGTTAAACTTCCCTCAGGATTACAAGCAAGAAAGTGAGCCCAGCACGATATCGGCACCTTTTCCAGCAGCCATCATACAAGACATCCAGGTGGACGCGACCCAATCGGTAAAGGCAGTAGTCAAACCCCCTAACGGAGGGTCAGGTGAGGTCGTGTCCACAGGTAAGTACGGTGTTATATATCATACACAGACAAATGCACCTCATAAAGTAGTAGTTTATGTATTAATGGATGGTTTAAAGGTAGTATTGAGAACAAGGGTACAGACCACCAACCCAAACTGGAGAAATATCTCGGTGGCTGCATTAAGAAAGTCCGCTGTTGGGCATGATCAAAACATCAGCAAGCACAGGGAGGCACAGGGAGGCACAGGGAGGTAAGAAGCCTCAGATCCCTGTGGGTAAGTCAAAGGTGATAAGATGTTATAATTGTCAGAGGGAAGGTCATTTTGCACGAAATTGTAGGTTTTGAAGATACACACAAGGTAAATAAACCCCCTAGACAAAAACACGAGCAAAGTCATGACACACGAAATTGTAATCAGGAATCACCTAGGAAGAAGTTTGGGCCGCACCTGTAATGTGCAGTCAGTAAAGTTGATTATTAGTCGTGACAGTAAGCCTGAGGTTACAGTTAATGAAATTGGGAGGTCAGTTCCTTGTAGACACAGGAACGGCCGGGTAAACTTTGTAATTTATCTTTGAATGTTTTCTTCTCGTCTGTAACTTTCATCAGCAGAACCCAAACATCACATAGCTACTTGGTCTTTTCAGAAGTCTACCTAACCCCAGTATGTCTTACCAGCATCGTTGTGTTTGGCCAGACGCAAAGGGTGGAGAGGGGAAGTACTGGTGGGGGGGGGGAGACTATGCAGAGATACTGGTGGACATGTTGATGTGACAGCCTGTTGATGAAAATCTGATAATGGTTTTTTTCCCTTTCCAAATTGTTCTCTCTCTTTTTGTTCTTTCATGTTTTACGGATGGTATGTCACACAAAAGTTAGACAAATGGTAATGCAAGATTTATGCTCCTTACAGAAAGATCGCTGATTTGGAAAGAATATTGCATCACCGGAATGTTCGTTTGGAAGACTGAGAGACAGCACCATTGAGATGACATCTGAGCAAGAAGAACAACAAGACCAGAGGAAAAATCATAACAAGTTATTTTTCCCCCTTCAATTATTTTTCTGTACCCCCATTACAAATTTCTCTTTCTCCTCCTGTAAGATGGACTCGCCCCAAGAGACTGCAGTCCGTGTTTTCCTGTTGACCCTGTTGTTGACCAGAGCAGTCTGTTACGGTGAGAGTACCAGTGAGGTCGAGAAAGAATCTGGAATGGGATCTGATGATCAGGATGGATTCGTAGAATTCCAAGAGCAACCCAATCACCGAGAAAAGGCGAGTGTCAGAAAACGATCTAGTAGCCATGTTATTGATAGACATTGTGAAGGATTATTAGCTGAAAAGAATTGTATCTGTAGGAATTGTAACAACATAGTTGAGGACGGCTGCATCAAGGAATGTCAGTCCAGTTTTAATATCAACATGGACCGGCATCCATTGAGTGACTATCACTCCTTTGTGGGTAAAGTGTTAAACCAAACAGACTGTTGGGTGTGCTCACAAGTACCTCAAGGTTATAGAAAGTCAGGACTAGTGCCATATCCTTTAACGGTAGATGAGGTACTTGAGTTAAAGGGTGGGAGGCCGGTGGACAAGAGATTTAATATTTCTAGTCCTCCTAGTTTGAGGCTCCATCAATACCACGTAGATAGGTCCTTAGTATGCTTTAACATTTCCAATCCCCGAAAGCCGGGAAATTGGAGTAATCAAACCATGACATTTTCACATAGAGCAGATAGAATGCCCATAGATTCAGAACTTATACGCCAGATAGCCAACAGTGGAAAATATTTCCAGTATAGGTACACCCTAGGAAATAGGATCATGCGAGTTGGAGAAGTATCACCAGGATACTGTGCACATATCGTACAACCGGATACGTGTACTAGACAGATGGGAGAATTAGGGTTAGGAGATTTCACATGGAAAGTTTGTAACATGGTTATGTCATACCCCGTCCCATATGTTCTCCCCGATGATGCATATTTCATATGCGGGAGGAAGGCGTATAAGTGGCTTGCCCCAAACTCAGAGGGATTGTGTTACATTGGAAAGGTACTGCCTGAAGTAATGATTGTATCCCATAACAAAATGAAAGACATTCACCGCGGTGCCCAAGCTCCTTATACTCACACTCATTACGAGCACGTTGTTAAAAGGCACCTGATAGAGAGGACAGAGCATCCGGCCTCTGATCTGATACATGAATCCACCGGGATTCAATTCCTACTCGCGTTAGATATCACTCGTACTGCCAGAGGAGTGATAAACTTTAGGTATATAAACGCGCTTGCGAGCCTGATAGACAATATCACCGAAATGTATGACGACACGTTCAGGTATACTGGGAGGGAGTTGAAATTTCTCTTGTGTATTCTGGGAGTCGTCATATTGATTGGTCTGATATTTAGATGCATTTGGACTTTAACAAAGTGTAAACGTAGTACCAGAGTGATGAGTCTGAGGAGCGAGGACACTGTAATAACAACAACTAATTTAATTTATGATCCGTCAATAGAGACAATGTTGTGATGAAAATGTGATTCCACGGTCCGTTTCTTTCACCCGTCTCTCCTTTGTTTTCCTCCAAGGTACAAGGACATCCACTTGGAAGAAGAATTTGACAACCTCTTTTATACAGACCATTGATGAACTGTGTCACAGACACCCAATACTTTTAGTGACTTTAACTATCTACTGGAAACCCAATACTTTAGAGACTGTAATTTTATGGACACTGGAAAAGCTTTTGCTCACCACTTACAGCAAAAGCACCGCGAGACATCAGACAACACGTACATCAGACAAGACCTCAACAAGACCCCAATCGGTGACTGTCTACTAAAACTCACATAGTTATATGACTGCATTTATAACGATTGTTTCTTATCTTCATCTCTACAACCTCGAAGCTTGCTTTAAAACACGTACGGCACGATGATACATGACCCCTCAGACATGGACTCATACACACATGCTTTACTATCTCACTAGGTCATATCTTTCCCACCTTCTCCTCTCTTCCCTTTACCCAATCATAAAAAGGTATTTACATGATGACATATATTTTTCTGTTTGAATTGTTTAGGAAGTGGCAGTTATTGGTGACTGCCAAAGGGTGGACTGTCAAAGTCGAAAAATATAGTGCTTCACATTGCCATATACTAACCCCATGCACATGCCCGCTGCTCGTGCATTCAGTCTGCCGTACGTGCACATGTCCGCAAATTGCGTACACTCGCTCCGGCGATTACGTGCGGTATATGCGTATTTACGGTACAGTTTATGAGCTTGTAGCGGGCGACTCGTTTATAGCATAGTTAACTAAAATAGTGCGTTTTGTAGGTATTAATCCCCTTAATAATGTCTGCAAGTATGTTTAGTGTAAATGGTTCAGGGACCTGGGAATTCCTCTTTTCACAATACAAAGGGTCTGACAAAGGTTGAACAGTGGTGTCTGGTACCTAACTGAAGAGTATTTTATTAGAAACAATCCGGTGCTGGTTAGGTAGAGATTAATCGCTCCTGCGTATAGTTATGTCTATGAGTAGTTTATGGACATTTACTGTATTTGCGGTTCATTATCCATGCGGCGGGAATCTTGAAGATACCCCCCATTTGAGCAGTTTGAAATAGTCACAGCCCACCTATTCAAATCCACCTATGACCTTTTGTCATAGTGCAGAGAGACATTCCTGTGTCCAATGAACAATGAGATTGTAGGGCCCATTGTATTGTACAGTATGTTGTGTATATAAAGACCCCCATAGCCAGACCAGCCTCACTTCTCTCCAAAAGGTTTTCCCCATGATGACTGAGAGTTGGTTTCCAGATAGCGCATGCGATTCATCCCCACGTGTGTAAGTTTTTCTCTGTGGCCATTTCGTTACTCTGTATGTATGCAATTATTCTTTTGTAGCTAACCTATAAGTATTTGCCATTTATCCTCTTTCTGTTTATTTGTATTTGCAATCGTTTGCTAGTGTTTGTATTTCTGCTTAGTTATTGTGTTTAGGTATTAATGTCAGGTCTGTAGTGTATGAACTGTATCTGTTTTCCCCTTTTTACGTACTAAATATCTTCAGTAAAGGTGTTGGAATCTTAGCAAGGAGTGTGTGTTTCACTAGTTAGTATAAAGGGTTACAGAGCATCTCAATTGCTCAAACAGCTTGCATACTCACAAAGTTTCAGTGTTACACCATTATAGTACCACGGTATTAAGGTTTACAGTGTAAGCATATTCTGTGTTTAAAGTTTATAAAGGTTACTGTCTGTGTGTACGCTCGCTGTGTGTATTCCGTACACCCAGCGCAGCGTGTGTACGTAACTTACGTACCACGTGTGAGGTCTTTGTACGCAAATAGCGTACAAAGTATGTAGCACGTGCACGAGGTTTAGCGGCCATTACGGCTTTACGGTATTAGTAAATAGCTTATGTTAAAAGGTAAATATTTAGCTTTATCAATATATATATATATTTTTTTTTTATTTTTTTATTTAATTAATACACAAACATTTATAGAACACTGCAATAAAATGGATTTGGACACAAATTCTCATTATATCACCTTCATGTGCTTAACTTGAGAGCTTGTTGTTGTTCAGGTATGCACCATTTATTAAATAAAGAGTATGTAACTGAAATATTGACATCTAGGGAATTGAAAGAAACACAAACATATATTTCTGCGCTCACCAATTAGAGTTAATAATTGAAATGTTCATGAATACAGTATGAAGTCTCTAAATTAGATTGTCTCTGTAGACAAAATTCAATGTTTGTATGTCTCTCCTGTATGCCCTGGATGTTTCTTGATGTTCCCGATATGGATTTCTCCAACTCGTACTCTCAAGAAGAATGAAAAAACACAAGAACCAATACAGTGTAGTATATTTTTTCCAACCAAGATGAATTATACAAGAAGTGAATTCTTTATACAGCTGTCTTCCCTTGTAGAATATATAAGCAGAATATTGTACCATACTCACACCAAAGTGAAGTAAGAATCATTATAAGGGTTTCTTTTATAGTTCACCAACACCCATGGTTGCTCAATATCCTTCAACACCACCAGTGATGTAGACCCACATGGATAACTGATTTACCAAACTTACAGTTTGATCTGCTTCAACTTGCACATAAAGGTTTCTTTTCTCCTTATTCCACTTCCCTTCTGTATGCGGAATCTAAGATACTTCCAATACTCAGTATTGGAAGGTATATAGAGACAGAAGAAACCCCAATCAGTGTACCTCAATAAAAGCAAATTAATTAACTACATAAATAAAGCTTAATAAAAAGATATTTTCAAGGGGATCGGTATGAAATACCTCCACCAAAATCCCGACGTTCAAAATCCCGACACCAATTGACCGATGGTCAAAATCCCAACAAGGTCAAAATCCCGACATGGACAAAATACCGACATTTAAAATACCGACAAGGTCAAAATACCGACATGTAAAATGCCAACAGGTCAAAATACCGACATGCATTTTTGTTGTTTTTGTGTGTGTATGTCGACATAAGTCAACATGGACACCATATAAAGTGTACCGCATCCTTCTACATGCAAATTAGGGTCACTGCTATGGGCACCAGGTTTGCTCCTAGCTATGCCAATCTATTTATGGCACACTGGTAAAAAATGTTCTGTATATGAGGGGCATGGCTTTGGAGCGAACCTGGTGCTCTGGTTCCGTTATATCGGTGACATATTGTTCATTTGGAGAGGAGGACGAGTAGGACTTGAATAATTCTGTCAACATTTAAACACCAACAATAAAAACATAGAACTTTCCTTCCACAGTAGTGATCAGCCCCTCAATTTTTTGGATTTAACTATCTTTATTGAAAATAATCACATCTTTACCAAAATATACAATAAACCCACAGACTGCAATTCATATATTCATTTGGAATGTAATCATCATCAAAATTGACTAACATCTATTCCTAGTGGCCAATTCAACAGACAGAGGTGGAACTGTACCAAGATTGATGACTATGTAGATCAAGGTACAGATTTAAATAAACAATTCATTTGAAAGGTTACGATGGAACCCATGTAGAGAAAGAATTTGAAAGGTTTTAAGAATGTGGACCAAAAAGAATTGATAAAAACCAATTCTGAGAAGGTAAAAATGAAGAAAGACCTGGGTATCCCCTTCATCACCAAGTTCAATAGCCAGCACAAAGATCTGGAGAAAATAATTAAGAAACATTGGAAGATCCTCACACAAGATCCCATTATTAAAGATCACATAAAGGAAAAACCTACCTTTATCTACCAGAAAGAAAACAATTTGAGAAATCAGGTAGTAAAAAGTATTGAATACAAATCCAGAATGGACAAAGGCATAAAATCCAAAGGATTTTATAGATGTGGATCCTGCGTAATGTGTAAAAACTGCAAGAGTAAAGAGAGGGTGATCACCAAATATACATTGACTAATAAGAATAAAGAATACACCATTAAAGATTTCATTACGTGCCATAGCAAAAATGTAGTATATTTATTAGAGTGCTCTTGCCACAAACAATATATCGGGAGAACAGGACAAAGGTTGAAAGAAAGGATGGCGGAACACTTGCGTAATATACACAAAGGATTAACCACACACAATGTATCAGCACATTTTAAGGATATTCATGATTGCAAGCCGTCGGAACGTATCTCTTTTTGTGGTATCCAAATTGCTAAAAAGATTTGGAGAAAAAATAATGTGGATGAAGTCATGGCAAGAACAAAAATGAGGTCCATATTTAACTTAGGCACATTTGTACCAGAAGGTTTGAATGTGGACTTTGAAAGTAAATGGTTCCTCTAGTATATCATCCAGACCACCTTTTGATGGTATTATTATTGAGAAAGAAACATTTACTAGAAATAATTTCATTGGGCACTATATGAAAACACTTATCACTAAGCATGCTTTTATCCAATTAGATGTTAGGTAGTAGATAAATGGTTATGAGTAGTATTTTCAAGATTGAGATCCAGTGTAGTGCCAGAAAGATTAGTTGAGTAGATTGTATTAATATACACTATTTTATTCATCACCATATATTAGTTAACAATTGGGAACTAAACATGTTTTCATCGATGTGAAAGAAATCAGATTTGTCCATCCATCAAATATATATTTGGCACTTCCTGTTTGCGTTCCAGCTGAGGTGGAACGCAAACAGACTATAGTGTCATTTCCTGTCTTGTCTCTGCCGACTGAGGATAGGAAGGCAGAGTGCGATACGTAACTTCCGGCAGGAGAATGCCTCCCGATATGTCACTTCCGGCTGATACATGGTGCGGACTGCATCATGTCTACTTTATTGGGAAACAGCTTTTAGACATAACTGTTGTATCATTATAGAACTATGGCAGCCATAATGAAAACAGTGCCCAATGTTATTGTATACATACAAGGGCTGTAAAATACGGCACAGGACGTCATTTCCGACGGAAACAGCATGCGTTTCATTGATAATGGAATGCATGGCATTATCTTGATTGTTATTAATAAGTGTGACAATAGTTTTAATATATTTAAATAACGATATCCATCAGGGAATTTTTACCCAATTTATCACACATCTATTTTGTGTTTATGTGCATGTACTAGAAGTTTTATCCATACCCACTTCCTGTTCACAATCTACTCCCCTGGAAGGGGAGGGACTTTTTTTAAGTATAAATACAATGCCTAGTTTGCTCTTTTACACACCCTGAGGAAAACAAATGTCGAAACGCATTGGTGGAGAGCAGGCTACACATCTGTATGGTTACATCCATTTATGACCTGGAATTTATCATCATTGAGGTCTAGTCCGGACTACTTACCCCCACAGGTCAGGTGTTCAAAGTTTTTTTCAGCTTACTGTGTAAACACCTTGATGCAACTTGAGCTGTGTATGCCTTGAAAATATCTTTTTATTAAGTTTTATTGATGTTGTTAATTAATTTGCTTTTATTGAGAAACACTGATTGGAGTTTCATCTGTCTCTATATACATTCCAATACTGAGTATTGGAAGTATCTTAGATTCCACATACAGAAGGGAAGTGGAATAAGGAGAAAATAAACTTTTATGTGCAAGTTGAAGCAGATCAAACTGTAAGTTTGGCACGTCAGATATCCATGTGGGTCTACATCACTGGTAGTGAAGAAGGATATAGGGGGTCATTCTGACCCGATCTCTTGCTGCAGTTTACCGCAGCATAGCGTTCGTGTGAAATCTGTGCATGCACCAGCGCCGCAGTGCACCGGTGCATGCCAGCCATCGTTGCCTAGCGATCGCCTCGAAGGAAGAGGTGGTAGCTGGGTGGGAGGGGATGGACGGCAGTGTAAGCTTCCATTTAGGGGGCATGGTCTGGTCAATGCAGGCGTGGCCGGACTGTTGGAGGTGCGGGCCATGGCCGCTGTGTGACATCACACGCAGCCACTGCGACCCGGGGCAACAAAAAGGTTTTCCCGGCCAGTAACTCCTGAGATGCAAAAGCATCACCACTGTGCAATGCGTATTCATTTCTGTGGGGGGGCGGCATTGACATGCGGGGAGGGCTAGCCCTGTGCTGGGCATCCCCCCGCATGTCTGAGTGCCTGATCATAGCTGTGCTAAATTTAGCACAGCTCCGTTCAACTCGGAAGGACCCCTAGAGTGCAACCACGGGTGTTGGTGAACTATAAAAGAAAGCTTTATGAAAGATTCTCACTACATTGTGTAGTGAGTTTGGCATCATATTCTGCCTACATATTCTGCAAGGGAAGACAGCTGTATAGAGAATTCAATTCTTGTATAATTCATCCTGGTTGGAAAAAACATACTACACTATATTGGTTCTTTGTGTTTTTTCATTCTTCTTGAGAGTACGAGTTGGAGAAATCCATATCGGGAACATCAAGAAACATCCAGGCCATACAGGAGATACATACAAGCATTGACTTTCGTCCACAGAGACAATCTTATATAGAGACTTCATATTTATGAACATTTTGATTATTAACTCTAATTGGTGAGCGCAGAAATATATGTTTGTGTTTCTTTCAACTCCCTAGTTATTGATATTGGTCTGGTAGGTGTACACACATACACTAATCAATTTTTTGCGGCTCCCTGTGTGCGCAGTGGTAAACTTCCCAACATATTGTTAGTATTGAAATATTGACATACTGCCATAACTAGGGTTCAGACCTATAACTTGTTACATTTCAGTCAAATATCCTACTCATTGATCAATTTGATCTTGCATAAATACTATAAGAACTATAAGAAGCTTCTTCTACTTTGTATAAAAAGCATTGCAATTGTGCAGATCTATGTAATTTGCATCCACACATTCATTCCCTTACAGTCACACACTACCTAGATCTGCTCAGCTGCAATGTGGATCATTTTTTCATAAAGTCCAAGGTAGGCTTCAAATAGTTAGAATTATCTAACATAAAATTCTCTAACTTTCTACACAAGGTCAGATAGCTTAATTATTGAGTGTATGACTGCAATACAACAGGCAATTGGTTTATATCCTGGCTATGTCAGCATCTTGAAATGTAATAAAATACAGTGTGACAGAATAACAAAGAGCTGTTAAGTTCATGAATGTTGTATAGGTATTAGCTACAGTAGGGGTGCGGTGGAAGACAGGGGATATCAGGAGATGCTGGACTTCAAAAAGGGGGTAAGCTCCAAGTGAAAGAAATTAAAACAGATAATTGACAAGTGCTGCAAACAGTGCATCCTACCCTGCAGTTCTAGTTATGGCCTTGCTTCATACTTAAAGTATTGGAGGCAAATGTAGTTGAGGCAAGGATTTCAAAATGGAAGATATTATGGCAAGTTTTCTGTCGAATTTAAAGTGGCAATGTTTTGTAAGGCAAAATAAACCTGATATACAGTAAACTTACTAAACAATGCCATTTAAATTTGACTGCAAACTCGTTGGAATCTCTGCAGTTTCAGAATCCTACACTCTATTACATTTGCCCCTTAGTTTGGTTTGTGTGCTTTGCTTTTATGTAATCTATCTCTGACGCCATTTGATGAGCTTCTCTATAATGCTTAGTTATATAAAGCATGTTATCCCATGCACCCTTTATCACTATATTATTTTTTATTAGCAGTTTCTTATATAGCGCAGCATATTCCTTTGCGCATTACAATTAGAACAACAGTAATAGAACAAAACTGGGTTAAAACAGACAGACATAGAGGTAGGAAGGCCCTACTTGCAAGCTTTCACTCTATAGGGAAATATGCATTGATATACAAGGATAGATGCTACCTATTGCATAATGGTCCACCAGATTGCTAGGTTCTTAATGGGTTGTATGATATGATCACCCAGCAATGTTGGCCAAGTGTCAGGAGGGTGAGAGAGTAAATAAAGACAAAATATGTGATATTATGTGTACTGTACAGAGAGGATGTAATTAGATAGGGAAGCACTGAAGGTTATGTTGGTGTGTCTGGAATTTGAAAGGCTTGTTTGAAGAGGTGAGTTTTCAGGGAACGTTTAATGGTTTAGAGACTAGAGGCGAGCCTTATTGTGCATGGGAGTGGATTCCACAGAGTGTGTGAAGCCTGCATAAAGTCCTGTAATTTTGAGTGTGAACAAGTAATGCGTGTGGATGAGAGACGCAGATATTGTGCAGAGCAGAGAGGTCGGGTAGGGATATATTTTTAGTTGAGTGAAAAGATGTATGTTGGGGCAGTTTGGTTAATAGCCTTGTTCGTAAGTACAAGTATTTTATATTTAATACGGTAGAATACCGGTAACCAATGGAGGGACTGCCCGAGAGGATCTGCAGATGATGAATGTCTAGCAAGGAAGATTAGCCTTGCAGCTGCATTCAAAATGGATTATAGTGGTGAGAGCCTATGTTTGGGAAGACCAGTCAGGAGACTATTACAATAATTAATGCGGGAGATAATGAGGGCATGGATTTGAGTTTTTGCTGTCTTGTGTAAGATATGGTCGTATTTTGGATATTTTTCTTAGATGTATGTAACATGATCTTGAGACAGATTGAATGTGGGGAACGTAGGACAGTTCAGAGTCAAGAATGACACCTAGGCAGCGAGCTTGTGGGGTAGGGATGATTTCTGAGTTATCAACAGTGATAGAGATATCAGGTTTGTAACTACTATTGGCCAGTGGAAATATAATTAATTCTGTTTTGGAAATATTAAGTTTGAGGTGACAAGGTGTCATCCAAGATGAAATGGCAGAAGGGCATTCAGTGACACGGCCCAATACAGATGGTGACAAATCTGGGGAGGATAGGTAGATTTGAGTATCATCTGCATACAGATGGTACTGAAACCTGAAAGATTTGATTAGTTTTCCAAGAGATGTGGTATAGATAGAGAAAAACAGAGGACCTAAGACTGAGCCTTGTGGTACTCCAACTGAGAGAGGTAACGAAGAGGAGGTGGAGTCAGAGAAACGAACACTGAAGGAGCAATTAGATAAGTAGGATGAGAACCAAGAAAGGGCTGTGTCCTGAAGACCTAGGGATTGTAGTGTTTGTATGAGAAGAGAGTGGTCAACAGTGTCAAAAGCAGCAGAGAGATCAAGGAGAATAAGTAGTGAGTAATGGTCTTTAGATTTAGCAGTGACCAAATAATTCACTACTTTAGTCAGTGCTGTCTCTGTGGAGTGTTGGGCATGAAATCCTGACTGAAGTGGGTCCAGTAGGCTGTGTGAGTTAAGAAAGTGTGTGAGGCGAGTGTAGACAAGTCTCTCAAGTAGCTTGGAGGGGCATGGGAGCTGAGAGATGGGATGGTAGTTTGAGAGAGAGTTAGGGTCAGAATTTTGTTTTTTCAGAATGGGAGTAAACACTGCATGCTTGTACAGAGAAGTAAAGATACCAGTAGAAAGAGAGAGAATACAGATTTCAGGTAAGGTTGGCATGAGCACTGCAGACAGAGCTTTACTAATTTGGAGGTTATAGAGTCAAGGGGAGAGGTAGTACAGTAGGTAGATGAAAAGAGTGCAGATACTTAATCTTCATTTGTAGGATCAAATGAAGAGAAGGTGTTAGAGGGTTCAGAAAGGGAATTGAGCAGGTCACTGGCTGTGGAAGAGCATACCATTTCATTTGGGATCTTATCAATCTTGTCCTTGAAATAGGAAGCAAGGTGCTACCCAGTGATGTCCTGGGTGAATGTAAGTTTAAAGTCATGTATCATAAGTTAAGTATGGAAGAGAGGCAACAATAATTAAAAACAATACTTTACTTTTTGCACTGGAAGAAAACAGGTTTAAGAGGTAAAACTACGGTGTTAATGTTTGCACAGCTGATGTCGATTTTTTACTTTTCTTAAAGTATATTTTTTAAATTATATTTTACAAGTACAATAGGCCTAATGAGGTACTCACCCTGCTTCTCCCTAACTTGTGTCCTGCAAAATACTCTTACTTGTGTCCTGCAAACTTACTTACTTGCTTATTTTCCTAGAACATCTAGGAAACTTAAAATATTATGTAATCCCCAGGGCTTTTGGGTTATCAAGTCACTTCCAACATTCTGCCCGCTTCCTAGTAAAATGGATGGGACAGGGAGTATGAACATAATTCTTAATTAATCATGTCCTCATAACACACTGACAATGGCATTTCATTGACTCATTTACTCCTCTTTATAAATTGAGCATTAATGCGTAACATGTACAGTATGTACTATACTGTATACTACCGTAATGAGAGTTATGTATTGTAAACTACTAGTATCAGTTGGCCATGTTGTATACTTTTTATATAATTGGTATGCACAAAACTATGTGGTTGCATATGCTTGTCATTCCTGTTAGTAAGAAATCAGTCAAAACGTGCAGCTTGTTAGTGACAGCATTCTCTAATTGAGTCTTTACATTTTTGCTAAAACATTTTGCTAAAAGAAAACTTGATTGAATATTTATGTACAGGTACTTACAGCATAAAGTAGAACAGTATTAAGTATAACAAAAAACAATTTTGTTTATTTTTAATCAAGATGTCTGTATCATGTTTTGGCTCCAAATATACATTATACAGGATACTGCTTCGAAAATTGATATTCTAAGCAAAATATGTACTGTACAATATCTTACAGTTTAAATTGCTAACATTTTGTTGAAAACTGGTTTAGTATAAGAGTGAAAATACAGTACCAGTTCAATCCCAGAATGGACTGGAGCGAGTGCTGTGTTGTTTGTATGTATGGTGAACCTGTGCTATTGGGAATACTTCCAGGTATGCCTAATTTCTATATAAATAGTATTCTTATTATTATCACTCTAGATGAGCCTCCTGATCTCAATTATTACTTTGCAAGTGCATAATATTCATACTCAGAGTAAAATCTTTAAATGGTCAGAAGCTGCGGCAGACCGGAGTAATAAATAAAAAAGTTTAAAAATAAATACATTTAAAAAAATATATATATATATATATCTATATCTATCTATCTATATATATATATATATATGCAAAAAGATGTCTAAGGGAGCTGTATGATTAAATCATTAGATACCAGTTCTCTTCCAAGATTATTTGACTACAAAATTACTAAAACATGTTCAATTTATTCACATTTTGCCATTAAACAGTACAGTTGCAGTAAGTATTGTGTACATGACAAAATTAAAATACTGGCTTCAATTTGGGATCTGACAAAAAATAGCTGAATAAGTTCATCCAATAATGTCTTTCAATAGATGCCTGATGTTCTCACATCTGAACCACAACCTAACACGTTTCGTCCCGAAGGACTTCATCAGGGGTTCATATCAATGGATATAGGAAGAGTTCTATGGGGTCAGTCACCAATTAAACGGTATTGTTATTCCCACAGAAATATCAGTATAAAAATACCAGAACAAGGACACTGAGTTCATCAATATCTGACAATGGATCAGGTCAATACGATATTGTTATAAAAGATTTTCAATGCTGTATTTGCTGGCAGTTACAACCACAATTGTGTTGATCAGGCTTGGTAGTCTAACAGGCTCTCCAGAACAGCAGCCTGTTAGACTACCAAGCCTGATCAACACAATTGTGGTTGTAACTGCCAGCAAATACAGCATTGAAAATCTTTTATAACAATATCGTATTGGCCTGATCCATTGTCAGATATTGATGAACTCAGTGTCCTTGTTCTGGTATTTTTATACTGATATTTCTGTGGGAATAACAATACCGTTTAATTGGTGACTGACCCCATAGAACTCTTCCTATATCCATTGATATGAACCCCTGATGAAGTCCTTCGGGACAAAACGCATTGGGTTGTGGTTCAGATGTGAGAACATCACCCATCTATTGAAAGACATTATTAGGTGAACTTATTCAGCTATTTTATGTCAGGTCCCAAATTGAAGCCTGTATTTTAATTTTGTCATGTACACAATACTTACTGCAACTGTACTGTTTAATGGCAATATGTGAATAAATTGAACATGTTTTAGTCATTTTGTGGTCAAATAATCTTGGAAGAGAACTGGCATCTAAAGATTCAATCATGCAGCTCCCTTAGACATATTTTTGCCTGTATTTAATCCTAGTACTCAAGCTAACAGAGGGTACGTCTGAAGGTTGGAGCTCATATTAAGTGCAGAATTAGGTCCACACCACATCCATATATATATATATATATATATATATATATATACAGTATATAGTATGTATAGGCATATATATATATATATATATATATATATATATAAAACGGAGAATAGCGCCTAGGCTAATCCTGAATTTAGACACACAAATGGAATATAATGGATGTGGTTAAATAAACAATATTTTGACACCCCCCATAGATCAATGGGTGGCAGCTCGTGCCCAGTATATAGATAAAATGTTTAAAAAATGAAGTGCAATAGAGTGCCTAATGGTGTTTTGAAATTCTGAAATTGTAAGATTTCTATGTAACCAATTCACCATGTGAAAAGTGCAAAGTGCAAATTAAAAAGGATCGACTTAGCTTCCTTGGGAGACAGCTTCAATCTGATGACAATTTTAGGACATGAAAAACAGAAATAGATACCAACATAGTGTGTACTGTTTGACTAGTAGACAATGCTCCACACTTTAGGGACCTTGCTAGTCCCAATATAAATATATGAGCTGGATAGGAAATGCTGGTTCCAAAGTACAAAGGTTCGATAAAATTATAAAACATAAACACATTTTAATATAACAGATCCTGAAGCCAATGTAGGTAGCATACGTACAAGGTAAATAAATTAAAACGGCTTATCTGTCCATTCAGAAGAAGTCATGGGTGAGTCAAAAAGTCCCAGTCCCGACGCGTTTTGTCCTGTAGCATAGGACTTCATCAAGGGGATCAAGTCCTATGCTACAGGACGAAACGCGTCTGGACTTTTCGACTCACCCATGACTTCTTCTGAATGGACAGATAAGCCGTTTTAATTTATTTACCTTGTACGTATGCTACCTGCCAAAACCACCAAAACCACCCTCATGGTTTTTGGTTTTGGTTCTGGGTGGTTTTTGAAAAAAACATAAAAACAGCTAAAATACAAAATGTGGGGGTCATTTTGATCCTACAGTATTATTAACCTCAATAACATTCATTTCCACTCATTTTCAGTCTATTCTGAACACCTCACACCTCACAATATTGTTTTTAGGCCAAAAGGTTGCACCAAGGTCGCTGGATGACTAAGCTAAGTGACACAAGTGGGCTGCACAAACATCTGTCCCATCTAGGAGTGGCACTGCAGTGGCAGACAGCATGGCAGTTTAAAAAATAGGCCTCAAAGGGCACATAATGCAAAAAAAAGAGGTGCAATGAGGTAGCTGGATGACTAAGCTTAGTGACACAAGTGGGCAGCACAAACACCTGGCCCATCTAGGAGTGGCACTGCAGTGGCATACAGGATGGCAGTTTTAAAAACTAGGCCCCAAAGAGCACATAATGCAAAGAAAAAAAGAGGTGCAAGAAGGAATTGTCTTGGGCCCTCACCCTCACCTTTATGTTGTTTGAACAGGACATGCACAGTTTAATAAACCCATCATTTCAGCAACAGGTGGTTCCCATGGAAAAAGCTCACCAAGTTCTCTGAATCATAGCTACAGTAGCTAAAAACATACCACCCCCATATTTGATGACTTTTCACATTATGAGAAGAGGCAAGAGGTAGAGGACAGTGTTTAAAAATTAGAGAGGCACATGCAATCAGGAACAACGCACAGGCTGTCACCTCCACTCCTATATTGGTGTGAAAAAGAAGGACTTCAACCAAGCAAATATATAACTATTAATAACTACATTACTGGACAAACTGAAAAACTAGGGGCCAAAGCCTCCAAAATTGTATCCCCTTCTCCATTTTCAGGGATTAAGATAATCTCGGATTTAATGCTGTGATGAAAATAAACTGGTGTATACCACAGGATTTAAATTGGATATTTTCCTTTCCACGGAGTCTGGAAACTGTGAACATCTTGTGGGATTCTTTTTTTTTCCATTTTATTTATTGCATTTTTATTTACATATTTTGTGGCAGTTGCCTTATTTTTGTTTTTTACAGTTCCCAGTTACACGCATGTGAGGATACCTATATGTCCCAGTTATACGCATGTGAGCATACCTGTGTGACTTGTTTATTTTATTCATATTTTATTTTTAAATAAAGCAGCCCATAGATGTTTTAGCTGCCCCTCCTGACCCCCCATAGCAGCCACGGATGGGGCAAGTTGAGTTCAGGTGGGTTTGTTAAAGTACTAAGCATGACTGTGTAGTACATTTTTTTGTTGTTAATCCCCTGCCCTAGTGAAGTTTACCACTCTACAGTCCAAACTCATTTCATACTATAAGTAGGACTGTGGGAGGAAGCATTGCTAACCTCTGTGCCCACAGCATGCCTCAGCATGGCAAGCCAGACATCTTCCTGGCTGTAAGCCACCATGAGACTCCATACTGGGCCTTACTCAGTAACTGTTTGTACCTCATAGGAGCTCCTGGACCATCTAGTGCTGCAGTGCAATGGAAAGCTGATGCAATGCAAGATCATTGAAACTCTGTTCTTCTTTTACCGCGAGGTCTTGTAATATCCCTATGCAGCCCTTAGGAAAAGAAGATCCCTGTACAACAAATGCTAATCTTCTAAATAAATAATCAAAAAATGTGGAACATCAATAATAAATCAAATTAAGGTTGACAAATTGGAGCTATTCATTTGAGTGAGTCCCTAACTTTACGTAATTGACAAGAACTCTCTCTAATGCTCTGGCAAAAAATATCACTTTTACCTCTCCAGCAATTGCACTGGATTATGATTCAGTCTCTTCTGAGTCACACTGACTTTGGCCACATATGTGGTCTCTCCCTACTTTTTTTTAAAAACACTTCGGCAATTTCCATTTCCATTTTTGCGGCTGTTATGATCTATGTACTCGGAGCCCGAGAGACAGGGTGGCAATAGATGAGCTCCAAATACCGAAATGTGATGCTTCAATTCAAACTGAGATTTGCAGCAACCCGTAACAGAAAACCCCGTCCTTCCCTAGTGGTTGATTAATGCCTGCGAGACTATGGTTTCTTGTGCCCATGGCAGCCGCGTTTGAACGTGTGAATTAGGTCTGCCCGAACCCTGATGCCCCCCGGTCCTAGTAGGTGACAAGGCGTTAACCAAGACAGAGAGAGAAGAAGGGGAAAACTAACTAAGACAGACAAAAAGGTGAAAGGGGAAACTACAGAAAATAATAAACTACTTTATGTGCGGCGCGGCAGCCAAGACAAAACCATAACCAAAGTAATGCTGCCCAAATGCCAAATACATATCCATCATAGTTCAGCAAGGACAACAGTGGCGGAACCTCAGCAGAAAACACAATTGGCAAGAAGTTTAGAATTATGCGGCTTCAGCCATAAGAGCCGCTACTCACGACACTGGAGAAGGTGCACGAAGAAGCAACAGGACCACAAGGCTGAAGATTCAGGGTCACTAGACTGGAAGGCTCCGGAAACCAGGATACAGGATGCAGGAATGAACTGGCTGAAAACAGGAACACTCCAGAGGCAGGATACAAGCTCCAAAGGAAGCTATCACCGGTGAGGCTGCAACATGCTGGCTCACATAAAAAGGCCCTGCTGGCAAATCACAGAAGAGCCAGCACGACCAGCCCCCAGACCCTAATTGCCCAGCTGTTATGTGGCATGCTGAGTGCGGCATCCCAGCTGCTTACTAACAGCCGGGACTGAAGTGCAGGGCGGCCACCCGGCATCTCTGGTTGCTAGGCAACCGGCCGGTGATAGGGAGTCAGCGGCGGAAGTCACAGGCTGCCCCGTTGCCTAGCAACGGCAGGGCACCACCACGACCCGCCGCCACTGACAGCGGCTAGTTTTCACAAATCTGTTTGTGATGTTGAAGCTTGTTACATATCTGCTCTAGGATTTCATTTAAACCTAGGATCAAGTACAGCAGCACCACTGGATTTATACAGCATAGGCAGCATCCCTGGAGAATTACACAGCACAGCAAACAGGCAATAGAACTCCTGGACTTAAACAGCAGAGGAGCAGCACCCCTGACAAATAGGGCAGAGGGGCAGCACTCCATATAGGGCAGCACCCCTGAAATTATGTGGCAAAGAAAAGACGTGCAAGATGGAATTGTCCCTGGGCCCTCCCGCCCAGTCTTATGTTGTATAAACAGAACATGCACACTTTAACAAACCAATCACTTTTGCGACAGGGTCTGCCACACAACTGTTGCTGAAAAGATTGGTTTGTTTGGACCTCCACCAAAAAAAGAGCAATTAATCTCTTCTTGCACAAACAGGCTCTACAGTGGTAAGATGTCGTCCTCATCTTCAGATTTCCCCCTTCAGTGTTTACATCCTCACAGTGAAATAATATTCAAACAAAATCACATTATTTAGGTGTCAGTGGGCTGCTTACACTATTACCCAAAGTTTCTGAACTTGTCAATGACTTAAGATAAATGCGCTGCAGGTGACGTATAAGGGAGGATGTTCTTAAGTGGTTAACTCCCTTACCCCTACTTATTATGCATTGACAAAGGTAACAAATGGCTTGACACCTGTTGTTCGGATTTGTGGAGAAATAATTCCAAACCGAAGAGGTGGCACTTTTGGTATTTTGCCCAGGCATGACAATGGGCTTTTTCATCTCATGGCCAACAACTGTCTCCCCTGGTACCTTATTCAAACAAACCACATCACCATCAGAATCCTCATCATCAACTTTCTCTGCAGTGCCAGCTACACCCATATCCTCCTCATCCTGGTGTACTTCTACAGTGACATCCTCAATCTCAATATCAGCAACTGGACTGGTGGTGCTCCTCCCAGCACTTGCAGGGGGCGTGCAAATGGTGGTAGGAGCCTCCTCTTCCCATACAGTGTTGTGAAGGTCATGCCCGACGCAGCCGCAGAAAGTCTCTGCCCCCCTGTATTTTCACAACACCCCCATATAAGACAAGGAAAGTGTACATTTATTTTCACTGCACCCCTGAATTGTTGCAGCATACAGTGTACATTTATTTTCACTGCACTATAGAATAATTACAGCATACAAGACAGGCCCAGTGTACATGTATTTGCACTGCACCCCTGAAATTTTACAGCATACAAGACAGGGTCAGTGTACATTGATTTTCACTGCACCCTAGATTTATTACAGCATACAAGACCAAGCCAGTGTACATTTATTTTACTGCACACTACAATTATTACAGCACAAAAGATAGGGAAATTGTACATTTATTTTACTGCACCCATGAATTTTTACAGCATACAGGGCCTGTGAAATGTTATTTTAACAGCAGCACCCCTATATTTTGCAGCATAAAAAGAGCAGTGTGCTTTTAATTTTTAACAACTGCACCCCTGAATTTTTACAACATACAGGGCCAGTGTAATCTTAGTTTAACAGCAGTACCCCTATATTTTACAGCATACAGGAGCAGTGTGCTTTTACATTTTAACAACTGCACCCCTGAATTTTTACAGCATACAAGGCTAGGGAAATGTCATTTTAACAGCAGCATCCCTATATTTTAAAGCATACAGGAACACTGTATTTTTTGATTTTTAGCAAATGCACCCTTGAATTTTTATAGCATACAGGGCCAGTGTAATGTTATTTTTACAACAGCACCACTATGTTTTACAGCATACAGGAGTAGTGTACTTTTAATTATTAACAACTGCACCCCTGAATTTTCATAGCATACCAGGCCAGTGCAATGTTATTTTAACAGCAGCACCTTATATTTTACAGCATACAGGAGCAGTGTGCTTTTCATTTTTAACAACTGAACTTCTGAATTTTTACAACCTACAGGGCCAGTGTAATGTTATTTCAACAGCAGCACCCCTATATTTTACAGCATACAGGAGCAGTGTGCTTTTAATTTTTAACAACTGCACCCCTGAATTTTTGTAGCAAACAGGACCAGTGTAATGTTATTTTAACAACAGAACCACTATATTTTACAGCAAACAGGAGCAGTGTGCTTTTAATTTTTAACAACTGCACCCCTGAATTTTTGTAGCATACTGGGCCAGTGTAATGTTATTTTAACAGCAGCACCCCTATATTTTACAGCATACAGGAGCAGTGTGCTTTTAATTTTTAACAGCTGCACCACTGAATTTTTACAAGTTACAGGGCCAGCAGCACCCCTATATTTTACAGATTACAGGAGGACAGTGCCCCTGCACCCTGTACAACACAGTTGCAGTCAAGACAGAAACAGAAAATCGGAGGATGATAGTGAAGAAATTACGGTGCCGGAGGAGACTGCTCCCTCTAGCATCCAGAGATGCGGTCCCTCTGGCGCGGTTGGGATAAAAGATAGAGAGGTACCTAGTCAGATGGTGGTGGTAGGGGATTCTATCATCAGGAAGGCAGATAGAGCACTCTGCTACCGGTACCGTGATCGCCGTACAGTCTGTTGTCTCCCGGGTGCTCGGGTACGGCACATCGCGGACCGGGTAGATAGATTGTTGGGAGGGGCTGGCAAAGACCCGGCGGTCTTGGTGCACGTTGGCACCAATGACAAAGTTAGCGGAAGGTGGGATGTCCTTAAGAAAGACTATAGGGACTTAGGAAAGAAACTGAAGGCAAGGACATCCAAGGTAATATTCTCGGAATTATTACCCGTGCCACACGCTAGTCCAGGGAGGCAGAGGGAGATTAGGGAGGTAAATGTGTGGCTTAGGGATTGGTGCAGGAAAGAGGGGTTTGTGTTCCTGTAACACTGGGCGGACTTCTCAGTCAGGCGCCATCTCTTTTGTCGTGACGGATTGCACCTGACTGAGGAGGGGGCAGCGGTGCTGGGGGGAAGGATGGTTAGAAGGTTGGAGGAGATTTTAAACTAGGAGCCTGGGGGGAGGGTTTAGCTAGAAACTACGGGTCATGCAGTGAGAATAGTGGGGATGGCGGTAGTAAACGAAATGGGAGAGAAGTTGGGGGGAGGGTAAGAGCAGGCGGTAAGGTTACTAACATGGGTACTAAAAGGGATTTTACCAAAGCACTAACCAATGACGATTACAGGTCATCCTTGCTACATAAGGTGAAAGTTGTCCCTAACGCAAGGGAAAATACTTATCTTAGTTGTATGTATGTAAACGCCAGAAGCATTACTGGTAAAAAGGGTGAACTAGAAATACTTGCAGCAAGCAAACAGTATGATATTATAGGCATTACTGAAACTTGGTGGGATGAATCTCATGATTGGACAGTCAATCTAGAGGGCTATACACTGTTTAGGAGAGACAGACTAAATAAAAAGGGTGGAGGGGTGTGTCTTTACGTAAAGCCGTTTTTAAAACCTAATATATGGGAAGACATTCAGGAGGGGACTGTAGACACTGTCGAGACATTATGGGTAGAAATTGCATGCGGGGAAAAAGGAATAAAAAAGTTAGTATTGGGTGTATGCTATAGGCCGCCTGGTATCAACGCATCTGATGATGAATTGTTACTAAAGCAAATTGAAAGAGCAGCAGGAGTAGGAGACATAGTAGTGATGGGAGATTTTAACTATCCAGAGATAAACTGGAAAAACGATTCATGTGATACTGCTAGGGGCAATATGTTTTTAAACACACTTAATGATAACTACTTAGTCCAACTAATTGAGGAACCAACTAGGTACAATGCAATCTTAGACCTGGTATTAACAAACAATGGGGATTTGGTATCAGGTATTATAGTAGGGGAACCCATAGGAAATAGCGACCACAATATGGTCACATTCAATATCAGTTTCTATAAACAGCCCTATACTGGCTCAACTAGGACTTTAAACTTTAGCAAAGCAAATTTTGAAAAGATGAGGGTATTTTTCAGGGATATTGAATGGGAAAGTTTGTTTTTAGGAAAAAATACTACGGAGAAATGGGAGGTACTAAAATTCCTGCTAGCTAAAAATACACTTAAATGTATTCCTATGAGTAGCAAAAAAAGGAATAAAAATCATAAACCGATGTGGCTTAACAAAAAGATTAAGGAACTTATGGGCAAGAAAAGGCGAGCATTTAAAAAATACAAATCTGACGGGGAAGCAGAGTCATTTCAGCACTATAAGGAATGTAACAAAATTTGCAAAAAGGAAATAAGAGCGGCTAAAGTAGAAACTGAAAAACTAGTAGCAAAGGAAAGCAAAGCGAATCCCAAAAAATTCTTTAAATACATTAATAGCAAGAGATTAAAGAAGGAGAGTATAGGCCCTTTAAAAGACAAGTTGGGAGTCTTAAGCAAAAATGATAATGACATAGCGCACACACTAAATGAGTTTTTTTCAACAGTTTTCACTCGTGAGGACCCAATTCAGGGACTAACGCACAATCTCAATTATGAGAATATCCCACTGATAGGTACTTATTTAAGCGAGGAAGTAGTCTGTGACTGATTAAAACATTTAAAGATTAATAAATCACCAGGGCCCGATGGTATTCATCCAAGGGTTCTAATGGAGCTTCACTCTGAACTGGCAAAACCGCTATCTTTGATCTTTAAGGATTCAGTTATATCAGGTATGGTTCCCAAAGACTGGCGTATAGCGGAAGTAGTGCCTATATTCAAAAAGGGAAGTAAAGCTGAACCAGGTAATTATAGACCAGTTAGTCTTACAGCTATAGTGGGGGAAGTATTGGAAGGTATTCTAAGAGATAGTATTCAGAAGTTCCTTGAAACCAATAAGGTCATTAAAAGGAATCAACATGGGTTTATGAAGGACAGATCCTGTCAAACCAACTTACTTGGCTTTTATGAAACAGTAAGCGCAAACCTAGATCAGGGTAAAGACGTGGATGTAATCTTTTTAGACTTTGCCAAAGCGTTCGATACTGTACCACACATGAGACTTATCTACAAGCTACAAGAATCAGGGCTAGGAAGCACAATAGGCACTTGGGTCAAAAACTGGTTAGATAATAGGAAGCAGCGTGTTGTGGTTAATGGATCTTTTTCAACTTGGACTGAAGTGCTAAGTGGTGTGCCGCAAGGCTCAGTATTAGGACCGCTATTGTTCAATATTTTCATTAACGACCTAACAGAATGTCTAGAGAGCATGGTGTCAATTTTTGCAGATGATACTAAATTGTGTAAGGCTATAAATACAGAGGAGGATGCCGAGTCTCTTCAGAACGACTTAGTTAAATTAGAAGCATGGGCAGCCAAATGGAAAATGCGCTTCAACACAGACAAGTGTAAGGTAATGCACTGTGGTAACAAGAACATAAATTACACCTACCTACTAAATGGGGTAAAATTAGGGGTTTCTGTACTGGAAAAGGACTTAGGTGTTCTCATAGATAGCAAGCTAAGCAGTAGTACCCAAAGTAGGACTGCAGCAAAGAAGGCTAACAAGATATTATCATGCATAAAATGGGGTATTGATGCTAGGGAGGAGAGCATTATACTCCCGTTATATAAATCACTAGTGAGGCCACACCTTGAATACTGTGTACAATTCTGGGCACCGTACTACAAAAAGGATATCCTGGAGCTTGAAAAGGTACAGAGGAGGGCGACCAAACTAATTAAGGGCATGGAGACGATGGAATACAAGGAAAGGCTTGAAAGACTAGGCATGTTTACATTGGAAAAGCGAAGACTAAGAGGGTCTATGATCAACATCTCCAAATATATAAGGGGACAATACACAGAGCTTGCGCGGGACCTGTTTTTGGTTAGATCAACACAGAGGACTCGTGGACACTCGCTCAGGTTAGAGGAGAGGAGATTCCGCACAATACGGCGTAAAGGCTTTTTCACGGTAAGGACAATACATGTTTGGAATTCCCTGCCCGAGGGAGTTGTAATGGCGGAATCTGTCAACACCTTTAAGAATGGGTTAGATAAATTCCTAATGGATAAGGATATCCAGGGGTATGGTGCATAGTCATGCATTATAGTTACTATAAATAGGGATAAAATGCAATGGCTGACAGCAGCATCTGTCAGAAATTTTAGTCAAATCATCATGCATAGGAGACCACAAATAGGTTGAACTCGATGGACAATTGTCTTTTTTCAACCTCAGATACTATGTTACTATGTTACCCTTGTGCATTTGCTGCGCTTGGCCATAACAGCACATGAAACACAAGTGACAGCCAGGACAGCACCCCTAACACAGCACAGGTACACCACAGTGACTGCAGCAGCACCCCTACAGAGCACACACTAACCCCACTTGACAACACCACCCACAGAGAGAGACAGAGGTCTGTCTCACTCACTCTCCAAGTCCAGAGTGAAAATGGTGGTGATGCGTGGCTATTTATATAGAATCCAAAACCAGTGAGAATCCGACAGCAGAATGATGACATTTTGCCTCGTTCAGGTTTCATAGTCTGGCGGGATGTCCTGAGCTGGATTGGGATCTGGCCTCAGAACGGGATGTTCTGGTGGGTTCAGTTCTCTGGGAACCAAACCTGCTCATCTCTAACATATATATATATATATATTTTTTTTTTTTTCTTGTGCTATACCTCAGTGCAACATAGTCTGTGAGGTTGAAAAAAGACTAGTAGTCTATAGAGTAGTACTATAATATTATTTTTTTGTGACACTGCCAATGAGACTGCAGTGTATCATACACATATTGTGTGAAACTGTAGATGGTAGTAAACTGCAGTGCAATATATATACTGACTCATACAGGTATTGTGTGACACTGTAGGTGAAAGAAAACTGCAGTGTTAGATCATTATTTCTGACTCATACATGTATTGTGAGACACTGTAAGTGAATGTAAACTGCAATGTTAAATTATTATTTCTAACTCATACACATATTTTGTGACACTATCTGAAAGAAGACTGCAGTGTTAGTTTATTTTTTTTGACTCGTACACGTTTTGTGTGACACTGTTGGTGCTGAAAGTGAACTGCAGTATATATATATATATATATATATATATATATATACAGCAGAATGGAGCACTCACCAGGATTTACAATAGACACAAACAAGTTTTATTATGCAGACAGCATATACTCAACTTTCCATTGCATTATAAAGAGGATTCAATATTTCTCAAATGTTTTCGTTCAAGTACTGACCGTCATCAGGAGACACTACCATATGCAAAAGCTGTCTCATCCATATCCTTAAACATCAGCAGTCTATCTGGCATGCCTCTACCCCCAGATCAAAAACAGTGCCAAAACAGCCGCCTTTATGACATCACAATGTAGGAGGGGCCTCAATGTAAAATATACACTGATATATATTACCCAAAATTATATATATCAGCCATAAATACATCACAGGTTTCCCCTGTGCTCATCAGCCTTAACTTACCAGGGCTAAATCTCTAAAAATGCAGCTGTATGATACACCACGTTCGATCGCCATACAGGGCTCACTCACAGTGCGCTCAGTGAAGTGCACCAACAACTTCCTGTATCGGTGGAAGATTAACATAACAACCATTACAAACATTAACAGTATGAGGTACTCAACAATTATCAGTTAAAACATGGGCACTTAATTAAAGTGATGGAAAGGAATAAATAATTATCCCAAATGGTAGAGATAGGGTAGCAGGAGCCAGCAAGACATGG
Source organism: Pseudophryne corroboree (assembly GCF_028390025.1). NCBI lineage: Eukaryota > Metazoa > Chordata > Amphibia > Anura > Myobatrachidae > Pseudophryne > Pseudophryne corroboree. The sequence continues at coordinate 280,306,755 of NC_086451.1, read as the reverse complement.
ATAACAACACCTTGCAGCGTTAACATAACAGCAAACATACAATAAACAAAAAGTCATATGACATCATTATGCTAATAACTTATTACATCATAATAATGAGTGCAAACTAAAAAGGGGATAAACTAAAAAAGGGGACAGGTCAGAAAAAATAGACAACCTTAGAAAAATACCCAAAGGGTTTGATTCATTAAGCCCATCAGGGGCCAAAGTACCCAGCCTAAAGATCCATCTTGCCTCCAGCTTCCTTAAAATCAGAGCACGATCTCCACCTCTCTCCGGGACTGGCACCCAGTAAATCATTCTGCATCTAAGTGCTGATACTTGATGACCAGCTGTCAGGAAATGCTGTGCAATGGGTTTGTCTGTTGTCCCAGATGATATCGCTTGATATATCAAGCTCCTGTGGTTCGCCATTTGCTCACGAAATGTACAAGTCATCATCCCAACGTAGGCTAAACCACTTGGGCATAGCAACATATATAGCACAAAGATCAGTCTACAGTGGAGCTTATACGAATACTTATCAGCTTGCCAGTATGAGGCTGTGGGAAGGTACTACCAGGCATGAGCAAGCGGCAGGTCACACACCCCACATATATAAAGCAGCCCAGTTTCTTGGTGTTTAACCATGTCACATCATCCTTGGCCCCAAAGTGTTGGGCAGGCTGCATAAGAATCTGTTTAAGGTCTCTGCCATGCCTATAGCCATCATACAGTAGGTGGATCTTCCATAGTACCTTTGAATCTTGGATCAGACCTTATCACCAGTGTAGGAGATAAGCCTCCTCTAGCAAATCCCTTCAATTGTCTTTACGATACTTGTTTGTTTACCAATCAATTGGGAATCCCAGGAAGCAAATAACACACGCAGTTATGTTTACAAAATGAGACTGAAGCTACTTTATTCAGCATGACATTATTTAGCAGAAAGTTGCTTTCATGAAATCTGATATACGTCACAAAGTATAACAAAATGCATCTCTTCTTAGAAACTCTCTCTAGCTAACCCCCTCCGTTGTGTCCTTCAAGAGAAGTCTAAACACAGGGTAACTGTCTAATAACATATTTTCAAGACTAAAGCTACCTTGCTTTGCACAGAACGTACTATGAAATTTCAGCATTATTATGATTTATCCAGCAAAGCATACTTTTTATTCACTACATCATGGCTGCTACTTAACAAAGTGGCTGATACTGCTTAAGCTCAATACATATACTTCCTCAGTCCCTCCTTTTCATAGTAAAATGACATTACAGTTGATAATAATATGACATTACAGTTGAGCTACAATAATATGACATTACAGTTGAGCAACAAGGCATCACACAAACTCTACCTTCAAGAGACTAAGCAAACAGTCTAGCTATAATGATGCTAAAGGCTATGTTCCCGTAGGACCATGCTTGTCACTCTATCCCACGGAAGGTAAAGAACCGTTCGCATCATATCCATTAAGGTAGACTGTTCACGGCTCCTTCTTGCCAAGCTCTTCTATAGTTTGTAAACTCAAAGATGTGAAACCTCCAAGTTTAAGAGATTTCTTTCAAGCTGAAAGGAAACAAAACAAAATAGCATCTTAAAACACAGATATATGCAAATTGCTAAGCCAACAATTTTTAATAAAAACATCACTATTTCAACAATCTGCTCTTTGATCTCGCTAAACCAATTAGCTGGCTTTAAGCAGGACAGTTCTCTAAACCACTTCTTGCGCACTATTTGTTTCATTAGTAATAAATATACAACACATTCTTGGAGTTCTCCTCATACACATTTTAAAAAAGGTCACATTCTATTTTGTAGTATGTATTTGCTTCAAAGAAATTTAAAACCCTTGTTCGCTTATATGTAGTGGGGACAGATGTCCATTCCCCTCCGTTTCAAGATGAGGGTCCATGTGAGCCCAGCATTTCTTAATTAACTGGTATCTTTGAACTTCTAGAGATTTCATGATCTTTACCTTAACTTGACTAACACAAGATCTAGTGTGATACCACACTTCTTATATACTATATATATACCACATATATAAGAAGTACATACTTATATACTAAACACTGGTACATAACTTTGGATTGGCGGACATGCCAGTTTCCCTCTGCCCTCTCCTGTGAGGGATATAGAGTATATTATGATTACAATAAGTACTGAAGTTCCCAATATAATGACCCATAGTGGCCTGTCTAGTTTAGGCCCAATTAGCCTCTGCATGTTTGTGTATTTCATTGTTCAAACTTAATTTGAGCAAAAGTGCAGTGGAACCCAAATCTCTCTTTCCTTAATTGACATAGAAGTGGGCATGGTCAGCAACACTCGATATGGACCATCAAATCTGTGCTCAAGTGACTTTTTCACATGTCTTTCCAGATACACCCTATCTCCTGGTTAAAGCCTGTGGGTATTCAGATCTGCTCCTGAATCTGGGAGAGAGGCAAAACTAGAAAATACAGAGGTGTCAGTTTCTTTAGTAAGACTTTTTACATATGCAGTCAAATTACCATATTTATGCAGTACATTTTGTGGACAATAACATTCTATTTTAGGTATGCTATCAAACAATATTTCATAAGGTGAATAACCTATGATTTTACTGAATATGGTTCTACTATTAACCAGTACTAAAAATAAACACTTTAGCATCCCCTGGTGGTTTCTGTGACACACCCATTAATCTGTGGGGGATACATGGAATGCCTGTTGTATTCCCAAATCATATCTTATGCACTACATTATTTATTCAATGAAAATAAATACCGCTATCTGCTACTATAACTTTTGGTACTCCATATCTGCACATAACTTCTGAAACTAATTTTCTAGCTATTGATTTTGCTGTGGCTTTTGCCATTGTCAAATAACTGATAATGTCTGTGGCTACCAATACATCTATGGCAGTTAGATATAGTCAATTTGCAGTCTTTGAAATGGAAAATAACTTTTTGGGGATTGCTCCAAGGGTTGACTTGACCTTCTGTCCTGGATTGGACATTTCCACATATCCAGTAGGCTTGTACAAACTTGGTTACAGCTTGATAACATCCTGGAGCTATCCATCTTCCATTAACTAAATTTCCCATTTGATCCTCTCCCAGGTGTGTGAGTCCATGGCTGACTTGACACATAGGTGGATATATGCTTCTGGGTAAGCATAACTTCTCTTCAGATTTCCATCAGCCTGTTTTTTCTTCTTGTCTGGCTCCTCTTCTCTGCCATGCTGCTTTTTCTTCAGGACCTGCTTGTTCCTGAAATTTCTTCAAATCCTGTAGATCAGGCATTTGAGGCTTTGCTTCTTTCTGTTACTTCTGTATGTGTGGTATAGATGGCTTCCTTCACTGCTTGTTTGGTTGCTTTTTTTATCCACAGGCTACTTTCTCACTCTCTCCTACTTGGTTCTGAAGTTCAATCAGCGTAACATAATCAGGCATCTGGTCTGGCACTGAAATGGTTACTGTATAGAATTGCCTTTTCTGCTGGGGGCATCTCGCTGCCCTCTTGGCTTCAGCATTTTCCAGATTGTTGCCTCTTGTTTCATGAGTGTCATTTCTTGCATGTGCCTGGATCTTCATTACTGCAACCTTTTCTGTGGCACTTGCAGAGCTCTGAACTGGTGTCTGATCAGTGAAGATGTTGTATGTCTTCACCACTTGCCTTCATGAAGCCTCTGCTTTTCCATATCTGGCCCACACTCTTGTACTGAGATAGTAAGGATTCTGAATCCACAACTTCATGTGCAGTGGTTACTACATATCCTGTATAACGAATTCCATCCTCATGATATCTTGATCCATCCACATATAGCTCATGCTGAGCATTAGGTAGGGCTGTGTCTGTAACACATGGCAAGTTGAGTTTCGTGGCCCATTAACGCCACACAATCATGGGAAAAGGAAAATTTTTTTACTAATTATTCTATTCCTTATTACTAATTATTCTCTTCCTCTTCTGGACCATCCCTCTGGTCCTGCATCCATGATGATCTGGTTCTTCCTGGTCCTTATCATCAACTTCTTGCTTTGCGATTCATCAGAAGATAATCTGTTTTCCCTCCTTTTGAATCTTGAGATTCAACACCTTTATTGATTAATGCTGGAAAGGGGTTGCTGGGTTGAGGGTAGTACATCTTCTGATGGTTACCCGTTGCACTTTAGCTATGCTACTTCATACATGGTCAGCTTTGCCGCTGACAGGTGGTTGGTTGGTTCTTGCTTGTTGAAGCTTCTCTGTACCTGCATGTGGTACCTGGATGATAAGCTCATGCTTCAGCACTATGCCTGTGCTATTGTCCTCTTCCAGGACTGCTGATTCAGGATTGTGTCTGTGCTCTTGTCCTCTTCTAGGACTGTTGCTGCTGCCACTGCTCTGATGACGGTAGGTGCTCCTTGAGTACTGCTGTTAAGCTTGCTTGAGTGGTAGGCCACTGGTCTTCGCCTCAGTCCATAATATTGCTACTTGGCCCAGGAATGATCATCTGACTTGCTTGACACTGGTTGGCATCTCAGCTTGCTGTGTGAGTTTCTTTCTCTCTTCTGTAAGATGTTGGGTACCTTGAGTGTCCTATGAAGATTACTTTTTGCTGTGCTAGCTGCAATTTCTTTTTTTCGAGGCTATGTTGTCTTGTTCTTCCAGAAACTTCAATAAGGACACTGTCTCTTCTTGGTACTTCTTTTAGTGGTGGTGGCAATCAGCAGGTCATTCACATCCTGTTTTAGCAGTGTGTCTTCTGGATAAATCATTTGGTGATGTAGCCCCTCCCTTGGGTACTCTGGTCTAGTAGTATTGCTTACTTTCTTCCATAACTGGTACTGTGGAAATGAGCGAATAATGAACTTCTGTTCTAACTTGCTTCTTAGTGGTTCTGTTCTTTCCTTTGATAAGTTGCTGGAAAGTTCAACTTCTGCTGGTGTGTACTGTATTCTCGCTTGGATAAGCTTCAGTACATTGTGCTCCAGCAAAGTCACTGGACATGTACTCCAAGGTCTAGAAATGGACTGGTATTGGTGACTGTAGTTATTGCATCTCCTGTCCCTTTCTGATATCATCAGTTCTTGTGATACCTCCCGCTTCTGTCTTCTGCGTCTGCTGGCTCCAGTAGTCATTGGACACAAATGTCCTTCTTCAGTGGGCAATGTAACTGTAATCATACCATCTGTTGTTTCTTCTGGAGACATTTATGTTCACTGGGAGGCACCTGAAAAGCCTGCAATTCATGTTGGCAGAAGAAGCATCAATAATTTGTCTTTTGGGACCTCTTCTGTCTATTATTTGCTTTAACACTGGAGCTGCTGGTGCTTTAAATCTTTTTCTCATGGATTATTACTGTAATCTTGCCATATAATCCTGACCACTATCAGATGTCTTTCTTTGTTTTTCTTAAAACAGACTTCATTTAGTCTTTAAACTTCCATGCAACCTTCAAATTGCTTCTCAACTTTTCTTTTTCCAATCACCTTTCTTTATGATTCATCCATTATTCTTCATACTTTGTCCTTTCTTCACTTGCATATTTTTTCCTTCTGCTGCTGGCATGTCATCTTAGTCCAAGTCCACTCGTGCTGGTATTCAACATAATGATGTCCATGCTGGGAGTTGTTGTTCCTCTTTGTCTTACTTTTCCTGAGAGAGGTAGACTTGTATAGCAGCTTGTATTTCAGGTTACATCTTTGCTGGAATGTTGTAGGTACATCTTACTTTCTTGCAGGGGTAGGGCTTAACCTCCCAATCCACTTAGTGCTATGGCCTGATCTGTAAGTAAATGTGGAGGAATCTGGTAAATGATCAATCTTCAGATTACTTACCCGGGTATGTCAGTAGTTGCACACATCCAGCAGTCGCGATGTCATCTGATATCGGTAAGCTCATCGATTCCGGAACAAGACACCCATGTAATTGTAGGAGAGAAGCCTCCTCTAGCAAATCCCTTCAATTGTCTGTACGATACCATTTGTTTACCAATCGATTTGGAATCCCAGGAAGCAGACAACACATGCAGTTATGTCCACAAAATGAGACTGAAGCTACTTTATTCAGCATGACATTATATAGCAGAAAGTTACCTTCATGAAAAACTGATATACATCACAAAGTACAACAAACTGCATCTCTTCCCAGAAATTCCCTCTAGCTAACCCCCTCCATTGTGTCCTTCAAGAGAAGTCTAAACACAGGGTAACTGCCTAATATATTTTCAAGACTATAGCTACGACCTTGCTTCGCACAGAACGTACTAACTATGAAATGTCAGCATTATTAGGATTTATCCAGCAAAGCATACTTTTTATTCACTACATCATGGCTGCTACTTAACAAAATGGCTGATACTGCTTAAGCTCAATACATCTATCTTCCTCACCAGCCAGTGTCTTCTGATGGGTTTTGAAATTACAGGGGACATATCAACATATTGTGTAACAAAAATCATCCGATTTTGTTTACTTTTATGCTTTTGATTAAGCCTCTCTTGGGCTTTAATGAGACAGATTTCCACAATATTTCTTTTATATCCCCTTTCAAGAAATCACTCCTTCATCTGTGTAATTTGAGCCTCTAAGGTAACAGGATTGGTGTTGTTCTGAAGAACCCTCATAAATTGTGAGATGGGGATACTTGATTTAAGAGAAGGAGGGTGGTTGCTGGCAGCATGCAAGAAAGTATTTCTGCCCATCTCCTTTCTGAAAAGAGTAGTACCTAATTTTGTCCCATCACAGAAGACTGTCACAACCAAAAAATTGTGGGGTGTGTGACCTGCCACTCGCTCATGCCTGGTAGTACCTTCCCACATCCTCATACTGGCAAGCTGATAAGTATTCAGTATAAGCTCTGCTGTAGACTGAACTTTGTGGTATATATGTTGCTATGCCCATGTGGTCTAGTCTACGCTGGGACGATGGCTTGTACATTTCGTGAGTGAATGGTGAACCACAGGAGCTCGATACATCAAGCCATATCATCTGGGGCAACAAACAAACCCATTGCACAGCATTTCCTGATGGCTGGTCATCAAGTATTAGCACTTAGATGCAGAATGATTGACTGGGTGCCAGTCCCGGAGAGAGGTGGAGACCGTGCTCTGATTTTAAGGAAGCTGGAGGCAAGATGGATCTTTAGGCTGGGTACTTTGGCCCTTGACGGGCTTAATGTATCAAACCCTTTGGAGATTTTTCTAAGATAGTCTATTTTTTTAGGTAGTCTATTTTTTCTGACCTGTCCCCTTTTTTATTTTATCCTCTTTTTTTGGCCAATGCACTCTTTATTATTATGATGTGATAAGTTATTAGCAAAAGGATGTGATAGGACTTTTTGTTTGTTGTATGTGTGCTTTTATGTTAACTCTGCAAGGTGTTGTTATCCATGTCTTGCTGGCTCCTGCTACCCTATCTCTACCATTTGGGATAATTGTTTATTCCTTTCCATCACTTTAATTAAGTGCCAATGTTTTAACTGATAATTGTTGAGTACCTCATACTGTTATTGTTTGTAACAGTTGTTATGGTAACCTTCTAGGTATGTCACTTCAGGGCACATGGTATGTGTTCCACCAATACAGGAAGTTGTTGATGCACTCCACTAAGCGCGCTGTGAGTGAGCCCTGTGTGGCGATCAAACGTGGTGTATCATACCGCTGCATTTTTAGAGATTTAGCCATGGTAAGTTAAGGCTGATGAGCCCAGGGGAAACCTGTGATGTATTTATAGCTGAGAGGCTGTCCTCATTTTGGGTATTCCATATCAGTGTATGTTTTACGTTGAGGCCCCGCCTATGTTGCAACGTCATTAAGATGGCCATTTTGGCACTGTTTTTGATCTGGGGGTAGATAAGGAGCCAGTGAGGCATGGCCAGTTAGACTGTTGGCTTTTAAGGATATGGATGAGACAGCTTTTGCATTTGGTAGTATCTCCTGATGACGGTCAGTACTTGACCGAAAACGCTTGAGAAATATTGAATCCTTTTATACTGCAATGGAAAGTTGAGTTAAGTCGATGCGTGCCGCGATTTATCTGGGATTTTATTTCACCTGCCTCTGGCAGGCAAATCTAAATCCCAGATTACATCCCCGTTTCCATCAGAAAACGGGGCCATTTCACCCGAAAACACACAGGTTTCTCTGAACCTGTGTGTTTAGGGGTGTAAGTGCACTTGTTACCGACTGAACTAATCAAATAGCCTGACCACAACATACAAAAAAAACATTGGGGTTTTTTGCTTCCGATGTCTCTTTGGGGCAAATTAAATATTCCCTTTGTATTTGTTGATAGATATGGAGGACAAACAATTGAAAGGAGAGTATAAAGCACACACTAGTGCTGAAGATACTGCCACCAGTCATGGCTATACAAGTCCATCAATGTCATCTATTAAGATAGGTGTCCTAGGGCAAAGAGGGTTAAATTCAGAGCATGTAAAATCAAAGAAGCAATTCAATTTTACAGTGTTAAAGAAAAAAACATCAAAAGCAAAGTTAGCTGCAGAAAAACATGAAATTGGTAATATGCTATTCACCACATGAAGTGGCAAGGGAAAACTCAGGTTCTTGGCCTTTATTTATAAGTGGTGGTTCTGCAACTGTTAGTAAGGCATTTTCTTCTTCATCTCATGATGATTTCAAGAACTTTTCACTCAGAGTCTTGAACAGGTGTCAAAAAAAATGAAAACCACTAAGGCAATAGAACAAACTGCGTTAAGAACTGATCACTAATCACACAATCCTGAGGAAGGTTTAGGGGAATCCATGTTAGTTATGTGTGAGTCTGACACTACTCACACTGTCCTCATACAGAAGCCTCCTTCTACCATTTCTGCACCATCTGCACATGTGGGGAGCAGTACAAGAAAAGATGGTGATGAGCACATAATAGAAATTGAGGATGGTGATATGTGGGAAATACTACAATCTAACACTGAAGAAGAGGATATTAATGATGTTGTTTGTATAAGTCAGCCACCAGTGGCTGCAGTTCTTGCCGTGATAAAATGAAAGCCATTGTGATGCATGGGCATAAGACCAAAAAAGCCACCTCTTGGATGAGGAAGTATTTTTACCAAAATCCTGACAATGGGCCTGATTCAAACCTGATTTTTGCACAGTGGGTGATTATCAAACTACTGTGCATGCATATGCACCACAATATGCAGGCACATTGCCAAACAGCGACAGGATTTTAAAAATATTGATCTCACAGCTGTTTGCAAGGTAATTGACAGGAAGAGGACATTTGTGGGTGGTAAATGGCCATTTTCAGGGAGTGTCTGGAAAAACGCAGTCATTCCCAATCATTTTCAGGACAGGTGTGTTATGTCAGCTTCAGCCCTGATCAGCCTTACTTCTTTGCACTGTAGGAGTAAGTATTGAGCTACGCACAGACTGCACACACTGTACAGAATGGGAAAAACATTCGGTGGTGAGTGTGATGCAAAAGGTTTTGCAGCTGTCCAGTGACTGAGGGGAATTTTTGCACAGCGTACACATGCAATTACATACTTGCACGGGGTGAATTTTCACTCCCCCTGGGTGGCAACTATCTGTTTGCAGGACAGTCTAATTTGCAGTACAGCAATCAGGTCTGAATTAGGCCTAATGTTTGTGAAGGCATCTGCTCTATTTATGAGGTAAAAGTTAGTAGAGGTAGTGACATTAGCCATCTAGAAACCTCCTCCATGTTACTTCATTTGCATTGAGTTCATGAATGTATTTTACAAGATAATAATGTAATTAACACCCTCATCATCAACCTCCTCATTAGTTTTAAGAGGTAATCTTTCCAAAAAATTGTTTTGTGGGGGCCCAAACATAGCAAGCACTTAAGCCACAAAAGTGGCATTCCCTGTCACTGAAGTGCTTGGTTTGTTAAACTGTGCATGCCCTTTTTTAATATCCATCAGAGAGGGGGTCCCATGGACAATTCCATCTGGCACCACTTTTCTGCCACTGCTGTGTGGCAATGTTTCATAGATGTGCCACTATATAAACTGACACATGTTTGTGCTCCTGCTCTATCAGGTAGTAACTAGACAGTTTGCTGCAGTCTTTTGCCTATAATGGATTAAAACAATATTTTGAGCTTTGATGTGGTCAAAATTGAATGTAATTGATTGGAAATGAATGTTATTGAGGTTAATAATACTGTGGAACAAAATCAGGCCCAAATTATGTAATTTTAGATGTTTTTAGTATTGTGAAAAAAATAAAGAGTCAAAGTAGAAACATGCAAGGGGCGTTTATGGCAAAACCAAATACAGATCCAAAACACAAAGGTGATACAGATCCAAAACCAAAACACGGGGGTCGATGCACATCTCTAATTATAACTACTTTACTGCAGTACTCATATTCTATTGTGGCTTGTTGCTGTTAAAAAATAGACCTGCATTACACTGCATTAAGGGACTTATTCAGGTTTGTTAGCAAACCTAAAAAGCACACTACTAAGCTAAACCATGTTGCAAAGCAGGTGGTGTAGACTTGGTGAGGAGACAGCGCTGGCTGGGAGAGGGGACAGTGGCTGCAGAGAGAGATAATACTGGCAGGGTGAGGGGACAGTGCCTGCTGCAGAGACAGTGCCACAGGGTGAGGGGACAGTGCCTGAAGAGAGAGACATTGCTGGCTGCATTAAAGTACAGTGCCAGTTGCCTGAGATGACAGTACAGACAGAGGAAAGAGTACCAGGCTTCCTGGATCTTCAATGTACTGCGTTGGTGGCTAGGGGTCATTATATAGGTGCAGTATGAATTACCGGTGCATACCAGCAGCATCCTTGCCACCAGTATGCCAGCATCGGGGTGAGCACTAGGAAGACCCTTTCTGGCTCACCATGCTGCAGGCACGGTGGATCCCTGCACTCACCACAGGTTATGTTCTCCCTTTATGGGTGTCATGGACACCCACAGAGGAAGAACAGTCTGTCTCGCCAGTATTCCAGCTCTGGCATTGTACCATTGTGCGTGATTCTGTTGTAGGCATTGTTATTGGTGGGATCCCGTGTGGCAGGATCTTAACTGCATTCTCATTATATGTTCACTTCTTGATATTTTACAGTTAATGTGAGAAGTGGGAGAGGGGTTTATTAATTTTTTTCTACAAGGGGCTGAGTTCTATGTAATAGCTGCTCTTCCCCCGGGTCTAGCTTTCTGGGACATGCCCTGTGTCCTGCCTGTCTGTATTAGCATTGGCGTAATGAGGGTGGGGTGCCTGGGGCACCAGGACTCTGCCAGGGCAGAGGGGGTGCTTGCCAGGAAAGACAGCCAGCTGACCTGCCTGTCTCTGTGTTACTACTTAGGCCCATACAGAAGTGTAAAAATCTATATAGACAGACAGATTTCCATGCAAATGCATAGAATCTCATATAGACATAGATATAGGTCCATATTGACATATAAGGTCCCATACAGAAATGTAGAGGTACAAACAGAAATGTAGAGATCCATATATATATATATATATATATATATAAATTAATACCTGGCAACTGTATCACACATAATATAACTGCAAATATGACTACTTGTTTTAATGTGTACCTGCCACATATCTTATGGCTTTTAAAGGTACACTAGTCAGCTGACACTGGCTGATAAATTATTAAGGAACAGCGGACACAGGTTTAAGTAGGTGCCTATGGGCTACATGCACCCCACCCTATGAGTGGTGAGTGCAGACATTGCACCCCGCTTCTGGGGTGGCGAGTGCTGTGGTTTTATATTTGTTTGTATATTGCAGGGTTAATCTTTGGTTAACTCTTATTAACTGTGGCCACAAGCTTTTTCATGCACCCCTATGTAAACTCAATTATCCTAAACCTGTGTCAGCTGTTCCTTAGTAATTTATCAGCCAGTGTCAGGTGACTAGTGTACCTTTAAAAGCCATAAGGTATGTGGCAGGTACACATTAAACCAAGTAGGCATATTTGCAGTTATGTTCTGTGTGATACAGTTGCCAGGTTTTAATTTTTAAGACTCTGTGATAGTGTAGGACCTGCATGAAGGTGGGGTACCTTGGCGATCGGTTTGCAGGCTTCCGTGCATTGGCCAATTCACTAACTAAAACTTATCATTTATTTATTGATGTTGTGAGGATTAGTGAGTTTGCTTTGGTGAGTGCTGAATTTTCAGTTTGTATATATTTAAGTAGGTGGTCATGGGCTACATGCACCCCACCCTATGAGTGGTGAGTGCAGACATTGCACCCCGCTTCTGGGGTGGCGAGTGCTTTGGCTTTATATTTGTTTGTATGTGTATATATATATATATATATATATATACAGGTCCTTCGGCAGCACTCCCAATCTCAGTAGACAGCTGTCCGGTGCCCTCCTAGTCCCGTATGGCAGCGGGACAACAATAATGTTCAGACGGCGGCACTCCGGTAATACAACAAATGCAAAGATATGTATCTGTGCTTGATCTGCTGTTTTTAATTCACATGCTTTTGGTGTGTAGTTTTTATGTGCTTTTGTATCATGTTTACACTGATTAATTGGTGATACCTGCGGTGGGAGGGACGGCAGGATGACGTCATTCATGGGCGTCTGAACGCTGGGTCCACGCGGGAGCTCACCACACATGGGATTGGGATATAAGGTATGTGCTTACTTTGTATTTGATAACCTGAGGACGAAGTGATTAAACTTCGAAACGTTGTTTCATTACACCTGTCTTTGCATTTGTTGTATTACCGGAGTGCCGCCGTCTGCACATTATATATATATATATATATATATATAGTGCTCAATAATGACATGAAAAAGTCTATATAGATTAGAGATGTATGCTGATCCTGTGTTTTGGTTTTGGATCTGTATTTGGCTTTGCCAGAACCACCCTTACATGTTTTGGTTGTGTATTTTTTTAATCACAAAAACAGCTAAATTCACAGAATTTGGGCCAGTTTTGTTATTACTATATTCTTAACCTCAAGAATATTAATTTTCAGTCAGTTTCATTCAAGTTTGACCACCTCATAGCTCACAATATAGTTTTCATCCAGTTTAAGACAAAAAAATTGCACAGAGGTTTCGTTCTGCATATGTGCAGATTGGGTCCTGTGATCGTGGCGCAGTTATGCGCATGCCTCTACCTGATTGACAGTCAGTGGCATTCACGGGGAGGGGGTGGCCAGCATTGGGGAAAATGAGCGTGTGCCACCACTTTTTTCCAGGAGTGGCAAGGCCAAGGACTGCATCGTGAGACAAATCTACCTTAGCTGCAGAAGCCATACTGCAACAACAAGGCTGAGAAAGCTGAAGCTTACTCAGCATGCCATTGCAGATGAACATCGTCATGGCAAAATGTAGGAGGTGGTATGCACCTCCTCATTTACATTGCTAAAGACTGCAATTGTAAAGCTACTGCGAGCAGCATTGCATTTACAATACTTAGTTAATTAGGCCCTATGATCTTTGTGTACAAAAAACTGGCTAAACATAGGAATAACAATCGCCATCATCATTCGATTCCTCACCCTCATCAGTTTGTGCATCTTCTTCTACTTCACACAATATTCACTTTTTTCTGCAGAAATCCACCTATATTTTTTACAAAATTTCCGGTAAAGGTCTTCCTCATGGAATTTGTAATTAATTTTGATGAACATCATCTTTTACACATTTTGGGTAAGTTTCCTCCTATGCTGATTGCTGACAAGATTCCTGGCTGTGCTGAAAACTCTTTCTGAGTACACACTTATGTACAGCAAAGCCAGTTTGTGCACGTGCATCCAAATTTACTTTTTTTCCTTCCAGTAGTGAAACGGACTGTCTGACATGCCTATTTGTATGTTACCACTAAAATAAGCATCAACCATTCTTTGAATGGTGACTGTATCAGATGGAATCACAGTAGACATGAAAATAATTGTAGGCAGTTCTTTTAGACCCAACCAGATGTCAAAAGGTTTTGCTGACTTCTCTGCATCACCACCAGTGGGTCTCTTAGGAAAATTGAGTTTTTTCCTGGCAGCAATATTTGTCGGAGAAACCGAAGGAGATGTTGCCATGTCACGTGCCGCTTGAGCTGACCATTTGTTCACCAACAGCTCTTTTCAACTCTTCAGATTTGTGTCCATTTGAAAGAGACACAACGTATGACTTAAACCTAGGATTAAGTTTGGTCACCAAACTATAGTGCTCTGAGTTAAAGAGATTGACTACCCTTGGATCCTGGTGAAGTGAATGAAGGGATTGAACTACAAGTCCGACATGCTTAGTGGTATTGCTTTATTTCAGCCCCTCCTTCAGTTTCTCAAGATGCTTTTCCAAGAGTCTAATTAGGGGAATTACTTGACTCAAGCTGGCAATGTCTTAACTGACTTTACATGTGGCAACTTCAAAGGGTTTGAGAACCTTACAAAACACAGAAAGTATTCTCCACTGTACTTGAGTAACTCACATTTACCCTTCCTTCCCCATGCCATAGGTCGTTGTGTAGCCTTGGAGGGCCTTTTGCTGTTCTATCTGCTGAAGCATTTAAAGGGTAGAATTCCAACTTGTTATTACCTCTTGCTTCAATGGGTGGAAGGTGCTGCAGTCTTCTACATATACTGATTTTATTCAGCATATTGTAGGCTAGGACGCCAGTCCTTTAGGATGCTACAGTGCCTGGTATATGAAGTGCCTATTATAAAGTGTCAGGCTCAGCAGGGACATCTCCATTGTACTTGAGTGTGCTCCCTACATTCTCATACCCATCCGTACAGCTCCAATGAGACCAGCACATTTATGATTTTATCAAAATAATGTTATACCAATTCTCCTTCTGCCACTGGTTACCTGCAAATGTTTTTTTACCCTGATTTTTTTCTTCTACCCCACTGTGTGCTTTTCCTGTGATGGGTACCTCCACTGATTGGACACCTTGCCATGGTGACCTACGCAGTGCAACCCAGATGGTGGCCTTTGATGGTTCCTCTGTGGGAAGGATATTTTTCATGAGGATCTTTCCATACAGGGTATATCATACTACTACACAAGTGTAAAGCCCAGTACCCACAGGCCGATGCAGGAGAGATGTGTGCTGAGCAAACCGCTCAGCACACATCTCTCCTGCCGCTCAGCACAGCGCGATCTGTGCTGAGCGTGCGGGGGGAGACGGGGGGGCTGCTCATTTCACCCAGCGGGTGAAGTGAGCGACCCGCTAGATTGGTCTGCATGCAGGCCAATCTAGCAGCAGCGATAGCGATGTGCAGGGCCATGCATCGCTATCGCTGAGGGGGCTACACACGGAGCGATCAGGCTGATATTCTAAGCAATCTAGTCAGATTGCTTAGAATATCGCTCCATGAGTACCCCCTTAAGTTTTCCCATATATGCACTGGGCCCTTATATGGCTCACCTCCCACAGTGCATCCTTTGTAGTGCGCTCAACATGGCTGTCTCATCTGGTACGCTTGGGGATGGTATGAAAAATACATGGACTTGGTAATTTTGTAGGAACTCTACTCTGAGTGTTAGGATGCTTCAATCTCCCCACTTTGTTTCATCTCTTCTAGGTGTAGAGTAATCATCCCAGGGTAATCGTACGTAGTGTGCTCAAGATGGCTGCCTCACCTGGTACCTTATGAGGGTGGAATACACAACCCTTGGAAGTTATTACTCAAAATGCCTACACCAATCCTGCATTTTTCTTACTGTGTGCTCAAAGTTTTCTTTTATGTCTGTGTGAATTTTCTATGGCTGTTTTCTTAAATCTTCTGTATTATGTGCATTGTTTTTGATGTTTGCAAAGCACCTTGAGTCCTGTTGGAGAAAGAGCTCTATATAAATAAAATTATTATTATTATTATTATTATTATTATTATTATTATTATATGCACTTACTGAATAGCGAAAATGACGCAAAATGTTTCAGGCTACAGAGAAAATCTTCTGCACGCCCCTGTCATTTTTTAGTTTTGCACCACCAAGTTAATTGTGTGAGCAAAACATGTGATGTATTGTAATTCACACAGCTGTAATGCTCTCGCAATATTGGTGGCATTGTCAGAAATCACAAATCCCGAGGAGAGTGGGCTTACATATTCATGAGAGGCAGAACTAAGAGTCATAAATAAAGGCCAAGGCCTTAGCCTTTCCTTGCCACTATGTGTGGTGATTGGATTATTGGCATTTTTATATCTTTCTGCAGCTAACTTTATCTTTGATGTTTAAACTATTGTTTCTTTGATTTTTTATGCTCTGACTTAAGCCCTCTATGCCCTTGGGCATCAGCTTTAGATGATGACATTGACAGACTAGTATTGTGATGACTGGTGGCAGCAGTTGCAGCACTAGTATGATGTTACAGCTCTCCTCTCAACTGTTCGTGTTCTACTTATCAACAAACATAAATGCAGTAGGTACAGCACACACCAGACTTTGTACAATTTTTTTTAACTTTCTTTAACTTTTGTTATTAAACATTGTTCACAACAGATGTTGTGGAGTCACACCACTTCTGTGAATTAACTGGTGTATGACCTACAGCATCACAATTCTTTTATGAATATTATACTACGGTACGGCCTGCAGCATCATAATACTTTTATGAAATTGGGGTATGGCCTACAGCATAACAATACATGTATAAATATGAAGCATGCGATATGACCTGCAAGATCACAATACATGTATGAATATTACACCATTGTATACTGCACTGTGGAATGACCTACAGCGCCACAATACTTGTATGAATATTACACTGCAGTCTATCCTGCAGCGTCACAATACCAGCATAAATATTACACTGTGGTACGTCCTACAATGTCACAATACTTGTATAAAATTGGGGTAGGCTTGCAGTGTCACAAAACTTGTATAAAAATAACACTGCAGTATTACCTACAGTGTCTCAATTCTTGTATGACAGTGTCACAATAGGTGTATGAATATTACGCTATGGCATGACCTGCTGTGTCACTGCTATGGTCCACTGTCTAGTCCATACCTGACGCAGTTCTACCTGACAGCCAGGACATGAGGATGTGCAGTAATGTAGATACACACCCCTACTGGTTAATAACTATCTCTCTGTCCTGTTGCTGATTGGTTCAGCTACCCTATATATTCCTTATTTGCTATGCCCTCCGTGCTGGTTATAGTTTGTACTGCTGTGTATACTGCTGGTCCTTTTCACTGGTGTTTGCATACCCTGCTCCACCTGTGGTCACTTTGACAGATTCTTTATCAGCTGTAAGTCCTGCCTAGCCCCTGTCTGCACCCCAGTCCTATTCCTATGCCTGCCCATCTCCTGTTACCCTCATTGTTGCCCATGTCCAGTTTGTGATATTCCAACTCTACGGTGCCTCACCACACCTCACCAAGTCACCTCTGCTCCAAGATGGGAATCAGTACCAAGCCGGACTTATCCTCTTGTCCTCTATCTAGTCCGTGTATTTGTCATTCAAGGTCTTATGCCTCAGCAGTAGGGGCTTACACAATTGACATAAGACCTGGTGGCAACCTAAGTACCGGTGTATGCATAAAGTCCTAAGGGAAGAGCTGGGGGCTGTAATAAGCTTAAAAACCCACTATCAGGGCTCTATGTGTTTTACACATATTGTGCTGGAGTTCCTCTAACAGTCACAATACTTGTATGAATAGTACACTGCAGTAAGATCTACACCATCAAAATACATGTAAAATAATATTAAGTGGTGGTACAACCTTCAGCGTCACAATATGTGTATGAATTTTACACTGAGGTATGGCCTGCAGCGTCACAATTCTTGTATGAAATTTGGATAGAGTGCAGAGTCACAATACTTATATAAATATTAAACTACAGTATGGCCTTTAGTATTACAATACTTGTAATAAATTGGGGTACAGCCTACGTGTCACAATATTTTTATGAATATTACACTGTGGTATGACCTACAGTATCAAAATACCTGTAAGAAAGTGAGGTAAGACCTACATCATCGCAATACATGTATGAATATTAAGCTGCAAGATGACCTGCAGCATCACAATACTTGTACGACTATTACACTGTGGTTTTAATTTCAACATCACAATACATAAATAAAATTGGGGTACAGCCTGCAGCGTCACAATACTTGTATGAAAATTAAGCTGCGTTATGACCTGCAGCATCACAATACTTGTATGAAATTGGGGTTCAACCTACAGAATCACAATAAATGTATGAATATTAAGCTGCAGTATGACATGCAGCCTTACAGTACTTTTATAAATATTACACTTTGGCACAGCACAAAAAAAACAATTTTTTTGTAACTATTTTTTTTACTTATATTTGTAACTTTTTTGTAACAATTTTTATTTTTACACTGGAGCAGAAGCCCTGGAGGACACAGTAGAGGCCCTGAATGGACACAGCAGTCCCTGAAGGATACAGCACCTTTGGACATACACAGCACCTCTGGACAAGCACAGCACCCCTGGATGGACACAGCACTCCCTGGAGGACAAAGCAGCCCCTGGATGGACAATATAGCACCCTTGGATAGACACTGCTCCCCTGGATGAATTGCACCATAGAAGCTCCATTGCCAGGGTAAAGTTGCTCGCCAATAAACGGGACCTTTATGTAATCCAAAACCCATGAGAATCTGACAGTGGGAGGATGATGTTTTGCCTCATTTTGGGATCCAAATCAGATGGGAAACCCTAAGCCAGACTCGGATCCTGGCTCACATTAGTAACATTTGGTGGGTCCAGTTCTCTGAGAACCAGACCTGCTCATCTCTAATAAAGGTCCATATAGACATTTAAGGGTCCATGCACAAATGTCTTAGTCTGGGCAGACCAGATGGGTCATGTGGTTCTTATCAGCTGTAAAATTAAAATTGTTAGCAGCAATGTTTTATATATGTACTACTGTATATTTTTAAAGTCATTGCGTTGTGTTTGTGCTGCTGCTCTGTCAACTCATTTAGCTAGCCAGCCTTTGGCCATCATTGTGAGCTGTGAGGTGGTCACAATTGACTGGAAATGAATGTTGAGGTTAACAATACTATAGGAACAAATTAATAAGGATCTAAAACCAAAACCCAAACAGAGGGGTTGGCACACTTATCTATAAAGATAACATATATAGCCTATAGAATTATTGCGGACATCATTATAGGGAACAAGAAAAGTTGTCTAGGGAGATGAATAATATTGAAAACAGGGTTACTTTCAGGGATATCTTATATCTTGGTAGCCACACTGGAGACATATGCCCACTATTGGTAGTTAATTGTTAAAAGCTCATCCTTATCCTCAGTTACTGTAGACTAGTGGTTCAAATTAGTAAACAAAACATCACCTCAATTTTCTAAACAAAATTTAAAAAGTGATTTCTGTATTGCTCCCTCTATAGTGCTAAGTAATATCACACTTGTGTTGAGAGCATGAAACCCTTGACAATGAGCAGGAAATTTCTTGTCAACAAGCATGAGACCCCTGGCAATGAGCAGGTAATTTAAAAGTAATTAGAAGCCTTACTGTGGGGCATCATTTATAAGGGTGATTATTGTGTGTGGGGTGTAAAATGGTGTCACGGGCATAACTGTATGTGGTATAATGTGTATTTGGCATTACAGTGTATAGCATAATATGAAATGGGCATTACGGTGTGTGCCATAACATGTAATGGGTGTTATGGTGTGTGACATAATGTGGAATGGGAATTATGGTGTGTGGCATAATGTGGAATGGGCATTACGGTGTGTGCCATAATGTGGAATTGGCATTATGATGTGTGGCATAATATAAAATGGGCATTATGGTGTGTGACATAATGTGTAATGGGCATTATGGTGTAGCATAAGTTGTAATAGGCATTACAGTGTGTAGCATAACGTGTAAAGGCCATTATGGTGTGTGGCATAAGTAGTAATGGGCATTACAGTGTGTGGTATAACATGTAATGGACATCAAGTTGTGTGGCATAATGTGTAATGAGTATTACGGTATGTGACATAACGTCTAATGGGCACTATGGTGTGTGGCATAACATGTAATGGATATTATGGTGTGTGGCATAACGTGTAATTAGCATTACGGTGTGTGGCATAATGTGTAAGGGGCATTACGATAAACATGAGAAATGACAAATAATGTAAAGGGCATGAATCAGGGTTTTCCCCCTGTGTTTTTGTTTTTCCTGTGTTGTATAAGGGGCTCTAGCTAGCGTAACGTGTATAACGGGTAATACTTTGTGGTGTAATGTGACTGATGGACACTACTATGTGGTGTAATATGAATTGGTACTATTCTGTGGCCATGCCCCTTCCCCATGAGGCTATGACCCTATTTTTCGCCACACACCTTCGGCGCGCACTAAACCCTGTATTGTTGGAGCCAAAGGAAACTTTCACCCTGGGCACCACATGGTCTAGAACCAGCCTTGCCTTTATGTTTGAACATGCCATTGCTGCCTATGTGGCACCCAGTAATGCCCATTTACAGAGAAATCACTGAAATGTGTATGAATTAGACTTGTTCAGAAGTTCATAATGATGCATATGCAGCCACACAAAGAATGCACGGTTTGCTAAAAATTGCTAGAAAAGGCCACATTTGAACTTGTTTGCAACTCGGAATCAAGCCCAGACTGTACAGGTTTCCAGAAAATCTCAGAATTTTGTTCACATAGTTTCATAAAAATGTTTGCTGCAATCAGCTATGGCAATTTGTGAAAATACTTGTGAATGTTCCCTCTGTGTTCACTCATCCTTGAAATAATGAAGGAGGCTTGGGATTATATGCTATTGCAGACATTATATTAAAAATAAAGTGTAATGAAGTGGATAACACTCTAGCAGTTTCTTTCACTGCTTCTAAAACCCAGGCACTGGATCCTTTGCAATGATGACTATGTGAAATCTATTATTATTACATGTAATTTAGAACTGTGCCTAATCCTCAGATACTTCAGTGCGTAAGATCATCTTTCATCAGTAATGAAAAGGTGTTTGCTTCAGATGTTGCTAAATTTAAGGTAGTGATTTCAATTAGAGCTGGACACATTTTCTTTGAGACAGAAGTTCACTAAGCATCTTCTCATTAGAATGTTGCCTTTCCCCTGGTAGACGTTAGTAAGGTTGAAGAATAATCCCATTTCCAAAGGCAATAAAAGCAACAGCAGTGACTATTATAAGGGCCTCAGTCACTTTGAGTGAAGAATAGAGGTGCTGATGTCATTTAAAAAGCATAAATCGCATGAACTAAAGTCCTTTATTTTAAGCTTAAGTAACTTTTAGTTCACCAAGGGTCTATTCAGTAGGATCACAGATTCTTTGCAAATATTCTGCATAAAAGAAAAGGTTTTTCAGTCTTTAACTTGGCAACATACTAGGTTTTAAACAACAGTAATAACATGGAACAAAGCAAAATGCCTGCTATATTTGTTGTCACGTTCCTGAAAGCATTGTAAGTAAGGCAAATATATCCTGGCTTTAGTATATTAAATGTTAGGACATGATAAAGAGGGTTCTTGGTCGGCGTAAGAATATCAAGATTTTTTTCATGACAATTTTATTTTGATAGCAGAGCTTTATTTCCAACATGCTAGTTTATATTTCAAAACACATGGCTACACAGTATGATTTTGGCATAAAATTTGTATAGTAGCACAAGATAACAAAGAGCAGAAGTCATTTTCTTCATGCTTTTCACTAATTGTGAGGTACACTTAATGCACTAAGGGGTCTCTTCAGACCTAGACTCAGCTGTGCGTTTGTATGCACTGCCGCATCCAGGGGGTCTGCACACTGGCCACAGTGCATGTACTCAACCCTTCAGGTTGACAGTGGTGGCCTTTGGGGGGCTTCATCGCTGCATTTTGTGGGCGTAGCCCAGACTTTGAAAAAGTCACATGATCCACGATGAAACACATCAGGACTCCTCCTCTAATTGACACTGGTTTCACCGCTTGGTCTCCGTACGGCTTGCATAAGCAATTAACCATCCTCCTCCCAGCATTCGAGCAGCTAAACTCACCCAACTGAGGGGAGACTCCCGCTGCACATTGCAGCTCATTCCAGCAAGCCTGCCACCGGTTCCTCTCCCTTCACCAGCATTAGGAGTGGGCACCAAAGTGGACTTCACCCAAGGACACTCGGGGTCGCCAGCCCACGGGAGTGGTAATCTAATACCTGATATCTGTTCCATTGGCTGTTTGTCGGATTAGACACTATCATGCAGTGAACTGCTACTTGGGGTCGCCAGCCCAGGAGAGAGGTAATCTAACAGCTGACATCTGCCCCCTTGGCTGCCTGTCGGGTCATATATAATTTTACAGTGAACTATTACCGCTTCCTCTGCATACTATTTGGACCGAGTAGTTACTACTTGTGCACAAAGTTACTTCTGCTGGGACACAATAAAACCATTTTTAGCTACATACAGCAAAAACCGCAACAGTTGCTAAATGAACAGCTATTTCATCTTCTGCAGTATTACGTCTAAATTTTTCAAGCAATTTGATTTCTATTATGCTTTATGGATTGACACCTGCCTGTGGATACAATTGATACTTATCTGATTGCGGTGACCCAGTGAACAACTAATATAATTAATTTATTTTCTTATGTGTCTTATTCATGTGTTTTTTAACATAATATTGGTTTGTGATGGCATTGTGTCTAATTTTTAGACTTAATAAACATTTTAGATATTAATTCATGTCAGCTCTCCCTTTACTCTGATCTATTTTTTGTTCCCACGAGCATTGCTGTTTTTCTTTTTATTGTTTTGTCTTTTCAAAAGGTATGCACACAGGGCCTTTACAGCAGCGAATGAGGGATTTAGAATAGATCTTACATCTACTTAGGCGCTATACAGCAGTAAACTTGTTTTTTAATGGTCAGGACAATGCAGCATGTCCGGACCACTTTTGGGGTAGCTGCGTGACGTCAAAACGATGATCAAAAACATGGTCGTGGACCACCAGGCTGGGGTCAACCTTAAATCAATGTGTCTGCAGTTAAATTGCAGACACATAGTGAGGTGGTGCAACACACATGCTGGGTGGCCTTGCCCTATGCTGGGAGGCCCCCAGCATGTGAATAGATAAACACAGATCTTGCTGCAGGAAGCAAAATATGCGTCCATCTCTGAATATCCCCCTAAGTGCACCAGATGCCTGTAGTTATGGCATACTCTTAAACAGTGTTATGTGACAGACCGCAGCACAATTATAGTTAAAACACCGCTCTTCTAATAGTCTTATATTACACTGGCTGCATGCCTATCAGAATACATTGAGAGACTTCAACTTTATAAAACATACATTTATTCTAAACACACATATTTACTATACAGAAAATCGACACAATGAATAAAATACTAAACATATCTAGTCATATGAGACTTACAGTATATACTGGATGTCCCAAGTAATTTGTAGGACACAGACCGTTCTTCACATAGTCCTTTAAGCTCTCTGCGAATAGATTTACAATGTAGCACTGAGTTAGTGAATAGATACTTTCAATATCCTTAGAGCTGAATAGAACTTTTGCTACATTAGTGTTCTCAATTAAATGGATTACTTCACTGCATCCACAAGCTGTTGATATATGTAAGTTCAATTAGAGTCAATTCTGTCCACCGGCATCTCAGATGGGTTCAGACATAAATTAATGATAGCAAGCCAAAGCTGCTTGAATAATTACCCACACATAAATGTGGTGATTCTTTTGCTGCTGCCCCGCCTCTGTTTCTCCTCACCCAGTAGTGAGGCTGTCACTGCCCCGGGTAATGTCAGCGCTGATGTAACTCAATTCCATTCAACGAGGAGCCAGATCATAAGCGCTTCTAATACAGACCACAGTGACAGGAGGGTTTCAATCACTCCCAGCAGTGTGCCGAGTGCAGACCGCAATAGCGGGGTGGTTTCAAATACTTAGATCAGCGTGTCTTCTGATGCAAGTGGTATAGTGAAGGTGTTCCAGTGAGTGATAGCGTCAATGTGTTTCATCCCACAATGCACTGGGACGTTCTCAAGTCCCAGTGCATTGTTCCAGTTCATGTCTAAGCACAAACCAAGCATGAAGTCAAAGGAATTGTCTGCAGACCTCCAATTTTCTTGAAGCACAGACCTGGGGAAGGGTATAGAAAAATATTTTCTGTTTTGAAGGTCCCAATGACCACAGTGGCCTCCATCATCTGTAAATGGAAGAAGTTTGGAACCATCAAGGCTCTTTCTAGAGCTGGCCGGCTTTCTAAACTGAGATATCGGGGGAGAAGGGCCCTAGTCAGGGAGGTGACAAAGAACCTGATGGTCAGTATGTAAGAGCTACAGCATTCCTCTGTGGAGAGAAGAGAACCTTCCAGAAGGACAACCATCTCTGCAGCTAATCCACCAATCGGTCCTGTATGGTAGAGTGGCCAGACAGAAGCCACTCCTTAGTAAAAAGTACATAGCAGCCCGTCTGGAGTTTGCCAAAACCATGAGAAGCAAAATTCTCTGGTCTCATGACAAACATTGAACTCTTTGGTATGAATGGCAGGTGTTATATTTGTAGGATACCAGGCACCACTCATCACCATACCTACAGTGAAACATGGTGGTGGCAGCATCATGCTGTGGGGATGTTTTTCAGCAGCAGGAACTAGGAGACTAGTCAGGATAGAGGGAAAGATGAATGTAGCAATGTACAGAAACATCCTGGATGAAAATATGCTCCAGAGCGATCTTGACTTCAGACTGGGGCGCCGGTTCATCTTTCATAAGGACAAGGACCCTTGGCACACAGCCAAGATATCAAAGGAGTGGCTTCAGGACAACTCTGTGAATGTCCTTGAGTGGCCCAGACATAGCTCAGACTTGAAACTGATTGAACATCTCTGGAGATATCTGAAAATGGCTGTGCACCGAAGCTTCCCATCCAACCTGATGGAGCTTGAAAGGTGCTGCAAAGAGGAATGGACAAAACTGCCCAAAGATATGTGTGCCAAGCTTGTGGCATCATATTCAAAAAGGCTTGAGGCTGTAATTGCTGCCAAAGGTGCATCAACAAAGTATTGAGTAAAGGCTGTGAATACTTATGTACATGTGATTTCTTAGATTTTTATCTGTAATAAATTAGCAAAAAATTTTAAAAAACTTTTTTCATGTTGTCATTATGGTGTATTGTGTGTAGAATTTTGAGGGTAAAAATGAATTTATTCCATTTTGGATAAGGCTGTAACTTAACAAAATGTTGAAAAAGTGAAGCACTGTGAATACTTTCTGGATGCACTGTAAGTTCAGGGGAACTCAAACTGCACATCTCTAGATGCTATGCATGAAAGTTTTCAAATCCACATCTACTGTAAGTCATTCTAAAATGTTATTCACATCAAAATAGTTTTTTATTCCTGAATGCATATTTATGATTTTAGTAAACACTTTTCACAAAATGCCAACTCATTACTTAAAATTAACATTCTGTGGAATGTAGAAATATTCAAGCAATCAATACCGTATACACTGAAAGATGTCTTTCAAAGTACCTTCTTTTATGTCCTGTGCATTACATTGGCATAATCATTGTTTCAAAAATACACAAAAATCTAAGCATATAAACATACAATATGACAGCAGACAAGAACCACTTGTCCCAACACGTCTGCCCTCCCTCCAGTTTCAGTATATGTCCTCGAGTTCCAATATGTCTCTTCCTTTGAATAAAGTTTCTCTGCTGTACATTAGTAAAACCCTAGATATATTGAAAAGTTTCTGTCATGTCACCCCTTTTCCTTCTATGCTCCAAACTATACATGTTAATATCTTTTAGTCTTTACAGGTAAGTTTTGTGATGTAGGTCATGCACCATTTAGTTGCCTTTCTTTGTAAGCTCTCTAATGTGTTTAGAACCTTCTGGCGATGTGGTCACCAGAAATGGACACAGTATTCCAGATGAGGCCATACCCATGACCTATACAGTGGCATTATTACTTATTTTTGTCTGCTTCTGATTCCTCTCCCTATGCAAGCAAGCATCTGACTGCCTTTCTCATTGCTTTTTTGCATTGCTTCCCTGCCTTTAAGTCTCTTGAAATAATGATTCCTATATCCCTTTCCTCCTCATTAGTGTCCATTATGCTTCCCTTGATAATACTGTATATGAAACCTTTGGGTTTTGAGACACAGGTGCATTATTTAGCATTTTTTAGCATTAGACTGTAGCTGCCATGTTTATTCAACAATTCTACTTAAATCATCATCCGTTTGTTTTACCCCATCTTGTGTGTCTACCCTATTGCATATCTTTGTGTCATCTGTAAAAGGCATACTTTCCCTTCAATACCATTTGCAATGTCACCAACAAAGATATTAAAGATTACTGGTCCTAGTACAAATACCTGGGGTACTCCACTGGTAACATTTGCATCTATAGAATGCATTCCAATTACTACAACTGTTTGTTTCCTATACTGCAACCAGGTTCTTATCCATTTAACTGTTTTATAATCTAATCCCATGCTTTTGAGTTTATTTAGCAGTCTGTGATAAGGAACAGTGTCAAATAACTCACTAAAGTCTAAATATACTACATCTATGGCCTCCCTTGATCTCTCATTTTAGTCATAGGGTCAAAAAAGTCAATAAGGTTTGTTAAGCATTATCTTCCCCCAGTAAATCCATGCTGTTTGGATCATGTAAATTGTTTGATTTAAGGGAATGCAGTAAAATTGCTGGCAGTCTGGATCCGGGGTATCAGGATACAGACAAAAAAACACACACATGGTGGGATCCTTCTTCTTAAGTGCTTAAAGATGAACTGCAGCTGGACTTTTCCAAGAAACACTGATCAGCCAATTAGCACCATACATTATCAGAAAACAACAAAAAAAATACTTGAAAATCTCAACAGCGCTGTCCTTAGATTTACACCGTATAAAGAATATCTTCATACTCTATATACACAAACATTTGTGAGTACTATCACCCCTTCAATTCTGTTTAAAACTAAAATGTCCACGAAAAACACCTATATAGTCCAGCTGTGAGTAAAATCAAAACACAATGTATTTATTAAAAAATATCTAAAACATTTTTAGGGGGGTTTCTCATATTGTCAGGATACACATGCTGGAATCCCGACTGCTGACAATGCCACCAGCCGGAATCCCGGATCACAGGGGCTATTCCCACTCGTGGGTGTCCATAGAACCTGTGTCGAGCACAGCAAGCTACCAAGCCCACAGCATGGTGAGCACGGGGAGCCAGCAAGGGCCTTTCTAGAACTCGCCCCACTGCCAGCATACTGAAGGCCATGATGCCGTTGTCTGTATACTGATGGCCAGCATCCCATCCGTCGGTAATTCATACTGATCCCGGTTTCATATATTCCACAACTCTTTTAATAGTGTTCCCTTTACATTCACAACTACTGATGTAAGACATATTGGTCTGTAATTACTTGCAGAGGAACTACATTTCCTCTTTTCCAGTCCTCTGGAATTTACCCTGTATTTAGTGACTAGTTGAATATATCTGTCAATGGTGCTACTAAGCATATCTTTAAGCTATATTATTATCCTTGGATGCATCCCATCTGGCCCCATTGACTCATCCATGTTCAGTGTTCAGAGTTCAAAAGACTTACTCCTCTATAAATGTACTTTAATCTATGTATTTTTTAGGACTGTCCTTGCAACTTATCTATGGCCCCTTCCCCTTTCCTTCTGTAGTGAATACTGAGCAAAAATTATTTTTTAAATGATCTGTTATTGCATTGTCTCCCTCTAGCAAATTCTCACTCTCTGTCTTAAGTCTTATTATTCGTTCGTTTGATTTTCTCCTTTCACTTATATACTTAAAAAAAGTTTTGCCCCCTTTATTTACTGACTTGACCATTTTCTCCTCAGTTTCTGCACACCCGATCACCGTCTTAGCCTCCTTCCATCTGGCAAGAAACACCTACTGTTTTTGTGTTTATTTTGAGACTGCTTATATTTCCTAAAGGCCATCTTTTTTTTTTATTTCACCCTAGTTGATACCACACCAGCTTCCTGTTCCTGATGTTTTTCCTTACCCTTTTGATACAAAGGACTGTTGCACTTTTTAGTTTTTCCCACCTCCCCTGCACTCCTTTAAAGTTCCTTTAATCCACCAATGAATTGCTTAGACATCTCCCCATTTTTGAAAAGTCAGCATTCCTACAATCCCAAACCTTTGTTTTTGTGTGACAGAAGTTAGAGCATGGGGTATATTTACTAAAATTTGTAATGTTCAGAATTTGGTTGAAGATTAAACACGAATGACATTGAATGCGTGAATGTGCAACTTTTTGTTTTTTTTACGCCTCATTTACTATGCTGTCGTATTCTGCATTGCCGTGTTTTCCGATGTAGATGTCATTTGTAATTTCGGCCAGTGTTTTATGAGAGTGATTAGTAAAACACTGCTGAACTTAAAACAATGAATCTCGGCCGGATCTGTGAGATCCGTGCAGGGCTTCATTGTGCACCTTAAAAATAGTGTTTAAATTGTTTAAAATTCTGAAAAAAATTGCGTGGGGTCCCCCCTCCTAAGCATAACCTGCCTCGGGCTCTTTGAGCCAGTCCTGGTTGTAAAAATACGGGGGAAAATTGACAGGGGATCCCCCATATTTTAACAACCAGCACCAGGCTCTGCGCATGGTCCTGGTGCCAAAAATATGGGGGACAAAAGACGTAGTGGTCCCCCATATTTTTCACACCAGCACCAGGCTCCACTAGTCAGAGAGATAATGCCACAGCCGGGGGACACTTTTACATTGGTCCCTGTGGCCCTGGCATTAAATCACCAACTAGTCACCCCTGGCCAGGGTACCCTGGAGGAGTGGGGACCCCTTGAATCAAGGGATCCCTCCCCTCCAGCCACCCAAGGGCCAGGGGTGAAGCCCAAGGCTGTCCGCCCCATCCAAGAATATTGTTTTTTGTAGCAGAACTATGAGTCCCAGCAAGCCTCCCCGCAAGCTGGTACTTGGAGAACCACAAGTACCAGCATGCGGGGGGGAAATGGGCCCGCTAGTACCTGTAGTTCTACTACAAAAAAAATACCCAAATAAAAACACACCGCACACACAGTGATAGTACCATTTTATTACTACATGCACACTTACATACATACATACTTACCTATGTTGACACGAAGTAGTTGGTCCTCTTCTCCAGTAGAATCCAGGGGTACCTTTAAATAAAATTATACTCACAACAATCCAGTGTCCTCTTCTGTTTGTAATCCACGTACTTGGCAAATTAAAAAAGCAAAAAACCCGATCCACGCACTGAAAGGGGTCCCATATTTACACATGGGACCCCTTTCCCCGACTGGTGTGACCCCCCGTGACTGCTGTCAAAGAGGGTCCCTTCAGCCAATCAGGGAGCGCCATGTCATGGCACTCTCCTGATTGGCTGTGCGCGCCTGAACTGTCAGTCAGGCGGTGCACTGGAGATACAATGTAGCGCATTGGTGCTCCATTGTATCCAATGGTGGGAACTTTGTGGTCTGCGGTAGACCGCAAGGTTAAGTGGGGCCAACCACAAGAGTGACCCTACTTAACCTTGCGGTCTACCGCATACCGCAATGTTCCCACCATTGGATACAATGGAGCACCTATGCGCTACATTGTATCTCCATTGCGCCACTTGACTGACAGTACAGGTGCGCACAGCCAATCAGGAGAGTGCCATGACGTGGCGCTCCCTGATTGGCTGAAGGGACCGTCTTTGACAGAAGTCACGGGGGGTCCCGCCAGTTGGGGAAAGGGGTCCCATGTGTAAACATGGGACCACTTTCAGTGCATGGATCGGGTTTTTCGCTTTTTTATTTTGCCAAGTACGTGGATTACAAACAGAAGAGGACCGATCTACACTGGATTGTTGTGAGTATTATTTTATTTACAGGTACCCCTGGATTCTACTGGAGAAGAGGACCGACTGCTTTGTGTCAACATAGGTAAGTATGTATGTATGTAGGTGTGCATGTATGTAATAAAATTGTACTATCACGGTGTGTGCATTGTGTTTTTTGGGGGGTATTTTTTTGTAGTAGAACTTCAGGTACCAGCGGGCTCGTTTCCCCCCCGCATGATGGTACTTGTGGTTCTCCAAGTACCAGCTTGCAGGGGAGGCTTGCTGGGACTTGTAGTTCTGCTACAAAAAACAATATTTTTTTTGACACAAAAGGCTATCAGCCCCCCTTCTGCCGCCCTTGGATGGGGGGAAAGCCTCGGGTTTCACCCCTGGCTCTTGGGTGGCTGGAGGGGGGACCCCTTGATTTAAGGGGTCCCCACTCCTCCAGGGTACCCCGGCCAGGGGTGACTAGTTGGTGATTTATTGCCAAGGCCGCAGGGACCAATATAAAAGTGTCCCCCGGCTGTGGCATTATCTCTCTGACTAGTGGAGCCCGGTGCTGGTGTGAAAAATACGGGGGACCCCTACGTCTTTTGTCCCCCATACTTTTGGCACCAGGACCTGGCGCAGAGCCCAGTGCTGGTTGTTAAAATATGGGGGATCCCCTGTCAATTTTTCCCCACATTTTTACAACCAGGACCGGCTCAAAGAGCCCGAGGCTGGTTATGCTTAGGAGGGGGAACCTCACGCAATTTTTTTTCATGATTTTTAACACTTTCACACCCCTTCCTACTGATAAACATGCACGGATCTCACGGATCCATGCATGACTATCAGAACACGGTAAAAAAAAGCAGGTCTGTTTGAAAACTGCTTTTTTTACGATTTGTATTTTTTCACGGCAGTGTTTGGCTATTGCCGGCAGTGATTGTGAATTCAAATTTTTAGTAAATTACCGAGTTGTATAAAATAACAGGCGTATTTGACCAATGGTGTATTTATTCGTATTTTTTTTCTTTGACTTCAAAAAAAATATGAATGCCCTCATCACTGCCGAAATTTGAGTTTAGTTAATTCCCGAGATGACACTTTGATGAAAAAACACCAACTCGGTCAAAATCGGGAGTTTAGTAAATATACCCCCATGTCTTTATACTAAACCATATTGCTTGATTGTCTCTGGATCCTAGGTTCTCAGCACCATATGTGTTTGATATCCTTTCATTCTTTGTGAGTATTATCTCTAATATTGCATCTCTGCGAGTTGACTCCTTCACCAATTGCCTGAGGGATGCTCCCTGTAAGGAATTCAGAAATTTGCCACTTGTAGTCCCTTTCCTATTTACATAAAGTAGATTAAAGACTCACATGAATATCCCTTTAAAGCAATTTTAGTGATATCCAGCAATAGGTTCCTGTATAATCCCTGCCACTGGCCAGGTGGTCTATAGATCTCCCAAGTGCAAATAGTGTTCTTCTCTCACCACAATTGGCAAATGATAAAAGGAGATTAATAGCACCGTGTTTGAGTAAACTCCAGGCAGCATGCAACAATATACTATGACTCAATGAACAACTTCCCCACACATGCAAAACCAATTACAAACAAGTCATTACATCAAAAACTTTAAAAACATACATGAGTTTGAATAAGAGAGAAATGTACTGCACAGATTGGAGTTGACTTTTTATAGTTCAAAAACATTTTTGCAGCATGATAATTTAATTACATAATTTTGAGTTATTAATGCAGTCCATCTGTAGTAGTGTTGGTTTGTAGTATGTTTCCTTCTGTTTTCCTTCAGTTTAACACTGGTATAATGCTAATATTATGACTATAATAACACTTTTATGTCAGCACTTATATGTTAGCCCTAACAGCCTTATTATGATCTTTATATAGTAATTATTGCTTAGTAATACTGTTCTAGAAACTGTATGTAAACAGATGCATGAAATGAAGCTTTGGCCTGGCATATACATTATTAAGTAAACTTACTTTAATGTATTCAACTTGATGACATGCTCAGAATGACTCTACTTAACATGCATGGAACAATTGAACCTTTTAAAAGAAAAAGAGAGCTCATTAGCTGTACATAATTGTTAGGCAGGCCCGGCGCTAACCGCTCAGCAAAGGGATGCAGTGCGGGGAGGCGCCAGACTGGAGAGGCATACTCCCTGCTCTGCATCCCTGTGCTGAGCTGCTGCTGCTGTCCCTGCTGCTGCTGGTGGTGCCCCTGCTGCTGTCACATTCTATGATATGCAGCGGTGCCGGTAGCACAAAGCCTTCTCTCCCCCTCCCCTGTATGACAGTTCAGTGGCCGGGCGGGATCCAAAGGGGGCGGAAATAGATGGGAATAAGGGGCAGAGCTAGACGGGACCAGGCAGCAGGAGGATGAGCTGCTACAGCTCCGGACAGCCAGACATCTTTAGGTAAGTGTCTGGAAAGAGAGTGAGTGTGTGTATATGTATATACAGTATATGTGTATGTGGTGTGTGTATTTGTGTGTGTGTGTATGTGTGATTGCAGCATAATGTGTGTAAGCATCACTGGTACAGTGGGCGTTACATGTTTAATCATCACTGGTACAGGGGTGTTACGTGTTTAATCGTCACTGGCAATGGGGCCATTATGTGTGTAAGCGGCACTAATACAGGGGGCATTACGTGTGTAAGCGGCACAGGTACAGGGGGCATTACATGTGTAATTGCACTGGTACACGGGGCGTTATGTGTGCAAGTGGCACTGGTACAGGAGGCGTTATGTGTCTAAGCAGAACTGGTACAGGGGGCATTACGTGTATAAGTAGCACTGGTACAGGGGCGTTACATGTGTAAGTGGCACTGGTACAGGAGGCGTTATGTGTCTAAGCAGTACTGGTACAGGGGGCGTTACGTGTGTAAGCGGCACTGGTACAGCAGGCATTACATGTGTAAGTGGCACTGGTACAGGGGGCATTTTGTGTGGTAGCATCACTACGACAGGGGGTATTATGTGCGCTTTCCATTTGTAATGTATGGGAGGGCGCAAATTTATAGTTTGCAGGGGGGGGGCGCTGAATACCCTATCACCGGCCCTGCTGTCAGGTGTTTATAATCTATGAATTTGATCATTCTCTCTGTTGGAAATGTATATAGTACTTTGAGATAGCTGACCGGAACCCCGCAGTGTGAGATAAAATATAAAAAAGATACTCACCAGTCCAGTGGTCTCCACAGCTTCCTGTGATATCCCCTCCACCTTTCCATGGTGAAAGGGGCTGCTGAGAGGTGAGTTGGCTGCTGGGAGGTGAGATGGCTGCTGGGACATGTAGTTCTCCATGCTTCCTCCAGGGGGGGTCAAACCCACATGGGGGTCACACACACACACACTCACAAATACTTACACACACATACACAACTTACCACATACGCTGCTGCAGAAGACCAGGTCCCAGCAGCCTGGATGAAGAAGACACCTCTCTGGAAGATGAGCAATGATAGACTAATTAAGCTTATTGGAAACTTTTAGTTCCTGAATTAGTCCTTAGGGAAAGGCAGTACTGCCAGGGTGCAATTCCCAATGATTTTTCTAAAGATATTGATTTTATAAAAAATAAGTCTTGCTCTAGGGGTGGAGAAAAAATGGGGACACTGGAAAGATTACACTGGGGTGTGGAGGTGTGGTAAGTGGGACCTGGAACTTATTATAATTTAGAAGTGTGAAGCTCCTTCCCCTCTACTACCAATCATCCCCAGTAAGGCAACACACACACCAAGAAAAAAAACAGGTCAGAACCCAAAAACTATATACAAGAAGCAGGTGAACAGTGCTGGGTGTGAGTCCAGTGTCCCTTGTGGAATCAGAGAAAAGGATTTACCGGTAGGTACCAAAATCCAATTTCCTCATTCATCCACTAGGGGACACCAGAAAGATTACACTGGGGATGTCCCAAAGTTTCCCCCATGGGTGAGAGAGCTTAGAGGAACCTGCAAAACCAGTTGGCCAAAACGAGAGATCAAACC
Organism: Pseudophryne corroboree; assembly: GCF_028390025.1. Classification (NCBI taxonomy): domain Eukaryota; kingdom Metazoa; phylum Chordata; class Amphibia; order Anura; family Myobatrachidae; genus Pseudophryne; species Pseudophryne corroboree. The sequence goes on along the minus strand of NC_086451.1, from coordinate 280,272,996 downwards.
TGTAGAACTTGACAAAATTATTTACAGAGGACCATGTGGACGCATGGCAAAGTTGAAGTGTGGAAACACCATGATGCGCCAACCAGGATGTACCCAACTACCTGGTAGAATGTGCTAAAATGGACAATGGAGGTTGTTTAGCATTGATGACATATGCCTAACAGATAGCCATGCAAATCCATAGAGTCAAAGTCTGTTTAGAAGCCGGTGAACCCTTCTTGACTGCATCGTACAAAACAAACAAAGTATCAGATTGACGCAAGGAGGCCGTTCTAGCGACATAAATGAGCAAGGCACTTACTTTCATCCAGGGTAAAGGTTTGCCCATATTCATCCTGAAAAGCAGGTACCACTATAGGTTGATTTATATGGAAGGCTGATACCACCTTTGGAAGGAAAGTGACCCGAGAATGAAGTTCAGCTCTGTCCTCGTGAAAAATTAGGTATGGAGGCTTACACAAAAGCGTTGAGGTCCCACTGGGCTGTAAGTGGAACAAAAGGTGGTTGAATTCTGAGCACTCCTTAAAGTAATGTCTGTACGCCAGTCTACAGTGGAAGAAAATGAAATGAGCGGAGATCTGCACCTTCAACGAACCAAGGTGGAGACCAGCATCCAAACCGTCCTGTAGAAAAAGCAATAGTCGGGAGAGACAAAAAAAGTCTGGATGGAAAACCCTGTCTATCACACCATAAATCATAAGAATGCCAGATGCGGTGATAATGAGCAGCCGTTACAGGCTTCCTGGAGCATAACATAGTAGGAATGACTGATTTCGGAATACCCCTGCTCCTTAAGAAAGCAATCTCAACAGCCACCACATCAAATACAGCTGCACTAAGTTGGGGTGTTGAAATGCACCCTGTTGCAGGAGGTCTGGATGGAGTGGATGAGTCCACGGATCATCTGCCAGAAATAGTCAATAATCCAAGAACCAGCTTCTGCAGGGCCAGTCAGGTGCCAACAAAATAGCTCTGACTGACTCTCGTTTTATGCATTTTAGTACAGGAAAAAAGTAATGGAATTTGCAGAAAAATGTATACCATATCATAATGCTAGGGAACCGTGATAGCATCCACTACCTCTGCTTCATGGTCTCTTGTTCTTGACACGTATATTGGAAGTTGATGATTCAACCGTGATGCCATGAGGGCATCCCTACCTTTGAACAAGGGCTTGGAACACCTCTGGGTGTAGCGCCCATTCTCCCGGATGAAGATCCTGGCGGCTGAGATAATTCACCTCCCAGTTGTCCACTCCTGGAATGAACACTGCAGAAAGGATCACTTGCTGTATCTCTGTCCACCTTGGAATCTGAGCGACCTCTCTTATTACCATGTGACTTCGAGTACCGCCTTATCTGTTGATGTAGGTGACTGCTGTTGCATTATCTGATTGTACATGAACTGGATGAGAATGAAGGAGGTGAGCTGCTTCCATCAGTGCGTTTATGGGCAACTCGCTTTACTGAGCTGACCACCTGCCCTGGAAGTGAGAGTCTAGGACCACTTCACCCCATACTCTGAGACTCGCATCAGTTGTCAGTATGATCCAGTTCAAAATTCCGAACCATTGACATGCCAGCAGGTTGTTGGTCTGTAGCCACTAGAGGAGTGATAACCTGGTCCTAGGAGATTAGTGAACTTTTTGATGAAGGTGTAAGTGATAACCAGACCATTGAGATTGTAGGTCTAGTTGAAACAATCTGGAGTGGAAGCAGCCCAATTGTAGTGCCTCGAAGGCCACAGCCATCTTCCCTAACAGATAAAAACAAAAGTGCAATGACACCTATCTTGGCTTTAGAACAACCTGAATCATCTGGCAAATATCCTGTGTCTTGTCCATTGGCAGAAACAGTTGTAACTTCGTATCCAGGATCAATCCTAAGTCGCTGAGTTGGTAGAAGTTGTGATTTTTTAAATTGATTATCCATCCATATTGAATAAGGATCTGCTATGTCAGGAAGGCCTGCTCCAAAAGAATTGTCTCTGATGGTGCCTTGATCATAGGTCTTCTAGGTAATGAACAGTGGTGACACCCAAAGATCTTAGGTGGGCAATCATCACTGACATGACCTTGGTGAAGACATGGGGTGCTGAAGATAACCTGAAAGGCAGTGCCCAAAACTGATAATGTTCCTGAAATTTTGCAAAACGGAGGGAAGCCTGATGCAGCTCACAATCGGGATGTGTAGCTACTGTACCCATCCTTGATGTCCATTGATACCAAGAACTCCATTGGCTCTAAGTTCACAATTTCAGACTGAATTGATTCCATCTAGAATCGATAAAACATTAGGTATTGGTTCAGAGAGTTTAGGTTCAGAAATGGCCTGACTTATCCATCTTGTTTTCAGAATGACAAAAAGGTTGGAGTAGAAAACCTGACCTCTCTGGGACATTGGAAGGGGGACCAAAATCTTGGATAGGAGTAGGGACTGAATCGCTTCTTGTAGAACTATTGTTTTGTCTTGGTTTGCTGGTAGGCCTGTTGTAAAGAACTGATTTGATGGAAAAACTGAAAAATCTATATTGTACCCTGTGGATACTAAACAGTGAATTCAGGGATCTGTGGAGGTCTGTTCCCAAACATGTTGAAATGTCAGCAGATGAGCGCCCACCTGTGGAGCCCCCAGGTGGTTTGGAAGACCATCATGTCACCATTTTTTTAGCAGGTTTGGCCTCCAGACGGCGGTCTGTGGTATGTGGATGACCTCTTCCTCTACCATCTCTGCTCTGTGAGGCAACACTTCTGCCTCTATCATGAAAGGGCCGCAGAGCCTGAATGGACTGAAAGGAAGGGCCTGTATAGACATGTCCATGTCTCCCTAGCTCCTACTAACATCTTCCTGTACACAGCTTCTACACATTCTGCACCCAGATCACTGGGATTGGCTCCTGCTTACTGCTGCTGATGTGGCTGTGTGTGACAAGGCTGAAGAATGAGTCACCATGGCTGCCATCACAGTCCCACTATATCATGCCTACCTGCTTTCTCTTTTGTATCGGAGACTCTCTCCATAAACAGATCTTCATGGACCCATTGTAATGAAAGCATCCCTGGATCTTCTGTATCATTTGCACCCAGTCTGCAGAGCTGCACTCTCTGAAATCCAGGATGACTGACTATAATAATAGGGGCAGAGAAAACAATATTCACATTATAGGTCCGCTAGAGATTGTCCCACAATATGGCCTGATAAATGTTCTGACTAAAATTCTCAATGAAATTCTAAGTAATGTCCCAAATGATACAATAGTCTTTGACAGAGCACATCAAGCTCTCAGGCCCTGTGGCCTCTCTAGTAACAGACCCCGGGATGTCCTTTATTGTTAACACTATTTCTCACAAAACGAAGAGATTATGTACAGTATATATTTAAACAATTGGATTGTGTTGATATCAATGGGGACATTATTCATATCTATCAGGATGTATCTTGGCATATGCTTCAACAAGTTAAAGCTTTGAAACCTTTGACAGATGAATTACGTAAATGTCAGATGAAATACCGATGGGGTTTTCCTTTTCATCTTCAAGTGTCCTTTTCTGGAAAATTGCATTCTTTGCTTGCCACTTTTGAAATCATCTCCTTTTGTTCATCCTTGGGCTTGCCAAAGATTTACACACACCTGACTTGAGGACCATCTGACTCAGCTTGAATTGCCTCAATGCCTTGCTCCAAGAAGTGGCCAAACAGTCTGCCCACCCCGGCTGTTATGGAAAATACCTCATGGCGATGGTGAAAATTATTTTTGCCTACCTTTTTCTTCCTTCCTTCTGGTGTACCACCTGTATGTCTTTAATTATTACCCTTTGCCATTGATATCTCACCTCCCTTATTGGGAAGTTTTCTTTCTTGCACAATTGTAATTTGGTTGGATGTTTATTTGCCTAGGTTTTTCTCTTTAGATATTCTTATATCATTATTTGTACTCTGTTTACTGTATATGTATAATGTTCTAATATTTTGATTTGTTTATGTGCTCATTTAAGGGGCTCTATTTGACATTTACTCCTTTGCCCCCTACCTGCATCTTAATGTTACTATTCTCTGAGCCATTTGTTCCAGGGTTCTTATTGTGAGTATTTTAATGTTACATATTTTAGCTCAGTTCTCTCTTGCTCTTTTACCTTTCCCCCTTTCTTTCTGACTATATTCTATTCCATTATTTCCCTTGCCCTGGGAACTGCCACTTTTAAGTCCATCTTTTGCCCACTATGAAAAAATAATAATTTCCTTCATTAATGCCCAAGGCCTCACTGTTCCTGAAAAAAAGGTACAAACTTCACTGCTCCTTATGGGTGGATAGAGTTGATGTAGCCATGATTCAAGAAACACAATTTACGAATAGCTCACAAGCACCCTCTTTAAGCAATTGCTGTACATTCATTGTTGTATATGCCCCTAATCAAGCCCAACACACTGTCTTCGCATCCCAACTTGATCATTTAGAACCCATTGTGAAGCTTATTACCATACTGGGTGGAAACCTTAATTGGACACTGGATTACATAGTCAATACTTCTACTAACTCTCCTAGATTCTCTAAAGTTAAATACCATCAGGTTAGATGGGTCTTTCATGATTACCAGCTTGTTGACTATTGGAGAACTTACACATAAGGTATATACCACCTCTCTTAAATGCATCAATGAGGCCTATCACCTAGTCTGACCATGCACACATTATGATAACATTATCTTTACCACAACAATATCCTGGACACTGGACTTTGCATCTCAATGAGTCTCTGCTGTGGAATTCTTACTGTAAGGCTGGGATTACACTGCCCTTGTTGAATATATTATTCTCAATGATTATCCTGCCTTTTGGTTTTAAACTACACTATTCCACACTGTATTACTTGATTAATTATGTTGCCTGGTCAAATCACTCATCCACCTCCTCCTCCCAAGAAGATTTGAATTATCTTTCCTCTGTATCTTTCCCCACTCTTTCCTACTCTGATAGGGAAGCCTGGAACTCCCCTTGACTCTGCAAGAAGTCAAAATGGCCATCTCGTCACCCAAGAGCCCTGGACCTGAATATTTCACTGTAGCTTACTGCAAGACCTTTAAACATAAGCTTGCCCATATACTCCTCAAAGCTTTCAATTCTATCTCTAAAGACAAACAGTTCTCTCACCAATTACTAGAATTACATCTCTGTCATTTCTAAACAAGGTAAGGACCCCTCCATGTGTTCAAGATATAGACCAATATCTCTCCTTACTGTCGACTTTAAAGTGTATGCCAAATTCATGGCAAATAGGCTTAATACCTTGCTACCGAATTTATTTCACTGAGACCAAGTCAGTTTTATTCAGGGCTGCGAGGCAAAGGACAATGTGACCAAAGTCTTTAACCTGATCCACTTGGTCCATCAAAGCCAGATTCCCACTATTCTCCTGTCAACTGATGCTGAAAATGCATTTGAACGGATTAGTTGGACATTTATGAGATCTGTTCTCGAGCATATCGAATTGGGACCCCTTGCCTTCCATAGGGTTCTGGCACTCTATGCTGCTCCGTCGGCTTGAGTCTGTGTTCATGGTGCTTTATCAGATTCATTTACTATTAGCAATGTCATCCGCACGGCTAGCCATATTCTCCATTGATATTTGTTACCTGTATAGAGGTTTGGTGTAGCTCTGCAATTGATTGCAGAGCTATGTACCGGGACACGCTGACAGCTAACCTCCACAGTCAAGCCCCATCAGTCTGCGGCAGTCTCCCGTATCTTCGGATAGTGCAGCCTGTACCTCCAGCTATGGGACTTTAACAGAGTGCGTACCCTTGTGGGAATATATACACTCACCCAGGAACTTTAATCTTTTATAATACTAACAGAACCAACAAGGAACATGTCCGCAATCCGCATAACCTAAGCAGGACACATGAACTGAAACACTATAATCAGTTTCAAGGCTGGTACAAAGAGATTGAGTACACATTACAGTCAATCCAGCCATAGGTAAGAGTTAAATGCAGAAGCGTATCTTCCTATATCAGCATTGAGTTTCATACATGTTTTTATGTGTCTTGTCAATTGTCAGTGTCAATTGTTTGTATACCAGGAGATACTCAAATACACAGACATAGATATGTTTATAGTTACATATGTTTAAATAATTACCTGTACACATATCTGAACTCATATCTGTTGAATAAATTCATGTTTAATTTTATTGTGTTATGAAATTTATTGTTTAAGAGTAAGTGCTGGGAGCAACTATTCTGTAAGCATAATCAGATAGGGATTCTTCAACTTCCCAATATCAAAATATACTATCAAGCAATTTTTCTCAACAGGGTCCTTGAATTGACCAGGAAGAGAGACATTGGGGGTAATTCAGACCTGATTGCTAGGCTATGTTTTCGTACAGCGGGTGATCAGGTCTAAACTGCACATGCGTATGTACCGCAATGCGCAGACACATCGCATGGGTACAAAGCGGATCGCCGATCAGCGATGGGTTTGTGCAAAGAATCCATTCGCACGGGCGTTTGCAAGGAGATTGACAGGAAGAAGGCGTTTGTGGGTGGCAACTGACCATTTTCTGGGAGTGTTGGTAAAAACGCAGACGTGTCCAAGTGTTTGCAGGGTGGATGTCTGATGTCAATTCCGATCCTGAACAGGCAGAAGCAATCGCAGTGGCTTAGTAAGTCCTGGGCTGTGCAGACACTGCACAAAATCTGTTTGTACAGTTCTGCTACACATGCATTCGAACACTTGCACAGCTAAAATACACTCCCCCTGTAGGTGGCAACTATCTGATCGCAGCAGTGCAAAAATTGCCTGCTAACGATCAGATCTGAATTAGGCCCTTTGTGAGAGCAGCTGGTTGCACTATAAGGCTTTTGTATGCAGCAACAACCTGAGGTAATCCCATGGTGCCTCAATCTTCCTAAAATTTCTGTCACTCACCTGATGATTTCACCCACACTTTACTTCTGGAAAGATTTACATCTCCCCTCCATTTCTTCTGTCTTTTCCCTTTGACATAAATTCATATGAACCCCATTTTTCAAACAGGCTTACTCCCTTCCCCACTTCCCTAAATGGACCTCGGTGGGTATTTTTAGAGTTGGTCAGCAGGTGACCCTTTCTGGTGTCAAACTATTTTCTGAGATACAGAATAAATGGGAAATTCCCACTCTGATTTCTGGAAGAGTTTTCAAATCAGACCCTTATTAACCTTATCTATTATATTAGGCCTCATTGCAAGGGGCTTAACTCCATTTGAGTTGCTTTGCATCTCCCCCCCAGTCCCCTTACCACACTGTGGAGGTAATTCCAAGTTGATCACAGCAGGAATTCTGTTAGCAATTGGGCAAAACCATGTGCACTGCAGGGGAGGCAGATATAACATGTGCAGAGAGAGTTAGATTTGGGTGTGGTGTGTTCAATCTGCAATCTAATTTGCAGTGTAAAAATAAAGCAGCCAGTATTTACCCTGCACATAAATAAAATAACCCACCCAAATCTAACTCTCTCTGCAAATGTTATATCTGCCTCCCCTGCAATGCACATGGTTTTGCCCAACTGCTAAAAAATGTCCTGCTGCGATCAACTTGGAATTACCCCCTGTGTCTGCACTTTTCAAAATACTACAATACATCCAATATACCTCTATCCTGGCATGGGAAAGAGATTTAAGTTTTTTTTTTTTTAATCTAAAACTGATTGTAAAATTTCCTTAAAGGCCTCTTTAGTTCAATTTGTGTGAGTGAAGGGAACACAATATCAATTTTGATACACTGGTACAGACATCCAGCTCTACATCATGCTATGTTTCCATCCTTTCCTAATATATGTTGACGATGCTGTACAGCCCCAGGCAGGCTTGGACTGACCCACAGGTATACAGGGGAAACCACCTGTGGGCCCCACTGCCTGTGGGCCCATCTCCTGCTCTAAGGGTCAGGTTCCACACTGTGCACTTGAATTATACATTATACATGTGTTACCTTATACTGGACTATGGTGTATTTTCTACTGTGCATTAATGTTATTAATTTGTTACATTATCATGCATGCAGCAGTTGAATTTACTGTATATATTTATGAAGGGGCCCAAAAGTTGCAATCTCTATTGATTAGTCAAACCAATGAGGTGGCAAGCCACACCCCCTTTGCAGTCTGGTCACACCCCTAAAATGGGCCCCTCCCACTGCATTCCCCCGGTGGGCCCTACCTGCCCCAGTCCGATACTGGCCCCAGGTACCTTACTCCACATCTGGTGGGACTGTCCACGGCTATTAAACTATTGGATCAATGTCTTTGCATTATCTCAGCAAATACTGAATATGATTGTACCCTGCAATGCTGCCTTCTGGCTACTAAGTCATTTTCTGATTCCTGTGACTACATAGAAAAAGTCATAACTTTACCCCCTTAGCAAAGCTTTCTTTTTTAGCTCCACCCACTAATTGATTGAAACTATTTATGTTTGCCACAAATTGCATTATGGGGTGATTTGTATGTAATGACTGTAAATGGTACTCTGTTGCTATTATTTCATTAATAAAAACTGATTATACAAAAAAAGTTGTAAGCCTGTAGAACTTCTTTACCTGATTGAGTTGAACCCCAAAGTACTCCCTACAGAGTTGTACTGAACTAAGGAGTTATAGATTTTAACATTAGTAGAAATAATGAACATTAAAATTAATGTTACAACTCCATAAAAAAATTAAATATTATTGTGAAGATTCATTGAATTGAAAGTTATAAATATTAACTGTGGAGAGTTGAATGTTGCTTCACATTTACACATTTAGGGCGGTATTAAAATGCTATATCACACCCTATCTCCTTTCTAAAGTGATCCCCGTTATCACGCAGATTGCACCCATAATAATAAGGTTTAGCTGCGTAAAGAGTTGGGAGCCCTTGCTAGCCCAGGACTAGTGAGCTGAAATGATTATACTGTACCACGCCTGTCAGCAGAAACAGAATGGGTGTGGAACGGGGTGAAAAGAATTGAATACCACTCTTAGAATAATTGTTATTCAGTAAAGGTACCACTGATTCACCATTTTGTGTGATCACTACATATTGTATTCATGTTTTGAGACACTGGAAAGATTAAAATTATTTGAGATTGCCACCTAGCAACCAGAAAATTTAGCTGGTTTATTGGAATTACTGTTTTTTTTTTCTTATATACTGTTTGTACATGAGCAGGTTTTTAGATTCTTCTCCTATTAAATATGGGGACCACTATATACACTTGTTTTGAAATATTGGAAAGCTTACACATTATTGAAAGTGCTAATTAGAGGTTAGATTAATTTCAATGTGCCATCATTTTTAGTGTTTTTCTCCACATTTACATATAAGTAGGACTTCTTGAAATTTCTTACTGAGTGTTGATTAGTCATAAATATTGTGGTTTTTTTTACTGCTCTAGGTGCATAGAGAAATGAGTCAAGCTGTGTAATCTGCCTAATTGCAAGCTACTGATATGGTTTAACATAAACAATGCACGGCAAAGTCAGCTCCAGCCTCCTCTGATAATCAACAAACTCAAGTGTTAACACCTACTAATACTCCTACTTGTTCTCAAACAGTAATACTATATGAAACTAAAGTCTCATAGACAGGGCCAACACAAGGTTTCTCAGCACTCTAGGCAAAACTTCTGCCTATGGTCCCTTCCCCCTTACCTATCCCTCAGGTTAAAGTCTGTTGCATGGCAGCAGCTCTATCCTCCCCATCCTGTGTGCATGCTGTTGCTCTCCCCAAACCCCAGTCTGTTACATGGCTGGTCTCTTCCCGACACCTCCCCTGTCTGTGCATGCTGCTGCTTATTCCCCCCCAGTCTGTGTACAAGCCTGCTGCTCATCGCCACCCCCACAGACTGCTACTCTCCCCCTCTTCCTTTATCAAATGTAGACAGTGCACTGTGCAGCCACCTGACCTGCAGGCTGCGATGCTGAGTTGGTACTGAGTAGTCTGTGAAGTAGCCTGGAATGAAGATCAATTCTGCACATCAACCCCGGTCAGGACTCCAGGAGTTGTCAAATTTACTTCCCATGCCTGTGAAGGCAGAGCTGTAGGCTACAGAATGGGATTTGCTTGGCAACTGTGGGCTACTGTAAGAAATGAGTGCCGGGAGGTTGAACCAGCCATTACATCAAGGTGTCTGGGAGAGGTAGGACCACACTACCTTTTTCAGGCAGCCTCAGCACTCCACCCCATCAGTTGCAAAGCCCCTAAGCAGCTGCCTAAAGCTGTCTAGTGGAAGTGCCAGCCCTGCTCATACTGATATGTCATTAATACTTTTACAAACTATAGACAAATTACCTTATCTTATAAGAACTTCTTGGGATTCTGCTTTAGCAAGAATCTCTGAGAATACTTCTAGAATTGAAAGTCTAGAGCAGCAGCAAATTCTGTGGCTCCTTCATAAAATTGATGATTTAATAAATAGAAAATTAAGAAATAATCTGCGATTTTAATTCTGCCTTGTCGAATTATGGGGCCGATTCAGACCTTATCGCTAGGCTGCGATTTCTCACAGCCTGCGATATAATCTAAACTGCACATGCATATGCACCGCAATGCACAGGTTCTACGGTTCGCAGCAATGGGGATTGCCGGTCAGCAACGGGATGGTGCAAAATTTCCAAACACACCGGCGATCGCAAGGAGATTGACAGGAAAAGGGTATTTGTGGATTGCAACTGACTGTTTTAAAGGAGTGTCCAGGAAAACGCAGGAGGGACCAGGCATTTAGAGGAAGGGATTCTGACGTCAGCTCCAGCCCATATCAGTCCTGTGCTAAGCAGAAACTGCACAATTTTATGTTTGTGCAGTTCTGCTACACATGCAATCGCACACCTGCACACACACCATACCCTCCCCCAGTAGGCGACGATTAGCTGATCGCAAAAAATGCATCCTATTGATCAGGTCTGAATTACCTCCTATGTATACTATGTATACTTTGTATACTTTGTATCCTATGTATACTTTTAATCTTCAACATGATGTCAAAAACCCTCAAATAGAAAATGCTTATCGAATGGGTCCTTTCTATAAGGGAAGGCTTTAACAGTAGCCCTCATCCAGTAATAGTCAAATTTTGGGATTTCTGAACCAAAGATAACATTTTGACAGCATAACTGAGAAATTCTCAATTACTTACATTCAGGCTCATTACAATAGAGGTGCAAGGACCTTCAATTGATATGTCAAAATCTAATACCTCTTGTACCCTGCTAAGCTTCGTATGGTTAAATAATGTTTGATATACCAGAAGCAGCTAAGGCTCATTTATATCCAGTAACTTCCTCTAAGGGCTCTTCAAATACACATTTAAGTACTAGCTCTTAACACAAAGGAAAAAGGAGCTTTGAGTCTTCATATTACATGTGATAGATTTATTGAAAAGGTATTGTTTATTTTTCTTTTCCTGTTTTAAAGTTGTATTATTATTATTTTTTCTATTTAATGGATTTTTTTAAAATTGGTTATACTTTGGGTTTAACATTTTTACTTTAGAATTTTGATGTTATATTCACAAATTACTGGTTTTATTCACCAAACCTCTCACTTTAATTTTGGTCTCTCCCAGTTTTACTCACTTGTAAAGTAATGTGAAAAATTAATACATAATTTAGTAAATTCATCTGGGAGAAGAAATAGCCAAGAATTGGCCTTACAAAGCTACAGAAACTTATCTCCATGGAGGAGAGAATTTACCTACTTTGGAACTTTACAGCACAACTCCTTTATATAAGAGATTGGTTACATGAAATGACAACTATGCTCACACTTCATTTGAATGCTTGTTTGTCCAAAATGTGGGCCTTATTGAAATTCTTCACATCCAAGATTGTTAGGTTACGCTGTATATTACTTCTAATTCCTTATTAATCACAACTAGTAAAATATGGCATATGAGGACTTTTGGTTCTGGCTGAATGGTGTGAACACCATGCTCATGGAGCACCGCTGCTAACCCTCACTCTCCTTATTCCCTTTGCTAATTTGCAGCCTCCATTTGGTGACACTCCCTGGCATTTAAAAGCACCCACTGCTACATTAAGAGATTTCTGGGTTCCATGGCTACCACCAAACAACCAAGGCAGAAGAAATACTGCTCAGCAACAATTATGGGTCCAGACATGAACACAGACTGCATCTGCAGCTTCTGATTACTCAGACTTCCCGCATGTACGCCTCAGATCCTCCCCATTTGTATGTTACAATGAAGTGGTGGATGCCATAAAATTCACAATGGTACCACAGCTCTCAAAGGCAGTTACTACTCTCTTTACTGTGGATAGCCGACAAATGCAAGGATTTGTTGATGGAACGGGTCCATAGGATTGGTCCTCACCCTGGATCCTCAGCTAAACAACTCAGAGTCATTATATTTAGATGCTTGAATTAATTACAAATATTGATGATTTGAATGGCTTCCAGGAAAATCTGCAATCTAATATAGGTAGGCAATAAGCTGTATATCATTCACGTATTTTCTGTAGAACTGACTCAAGCTAGAAAAGATTTTGCTCCCATTTACTCTCAGTTCATACAAGAAAAAAATAAATTCTCCCTCTTATACTCGACGAGGTTTTGCTTATTTGATGAGGTATCACCTTAAAGGATATAACAGATCCTGAAGATGAAAGAAAGGTTTCAAGCACCTGTGCGTCCTGCTTGTAAAAGGATGCTGGAACTCAGAGTGACTAACACCAATCACAAAAATATGGACAGAACAGAAAAAAAGTTGTTCCTGCACGCTAATTCTCAAGGGTATATAGCACTTTAAATTAGGTGTCTAAAATGTCCATTAAAACACAAACTTATTGTAAAAACAGAATAGTCACTTGATTAGAAGCAAAATATCCAAATAAAAAGTCTAAAAATTCAGTCTGTGAATCTCTTATCTCCTCTCCTCCTGGTTCCTCCAATCTTTGCAGGTATCAAACACACTTGTAGTTAGATGTATCAACTTTTTGTCAAATCGTCCTCATATAAGGTACATGAAAGACAAGCAGTTGATCATAGTGTATACCATACAAATTTAATACCTAAAATTCACAAGTAATTCGTCAACATGCGCACAAGAAATAACTTTGAAAGGAAGGCACAGTAAAAGCATATAGGGGTTATTTAATAGCTTCCCCTAACCAGGTCCAGGGTAGCAGTGATTAGCAAACACTAACGCATTTCAACATCTATGGGATCTTTATCAACGTGTCACGAAGATGCCCACACTTACTTGCAAGAAGAACCCAAGATCCCCATGCTGATATTTTGGCTCCATCCAGCTCCTCTGCAACATGAATGTTGTCCTGCACTCCTTCTAAGAGACTTCTACTTGCCTGACATGGCTCTCTCACAGATTCATCAGAGTTGGCTTAATGTACAGTATAGTATTCCCAAAAAGTTAGGTGATATGACTCATTATTACTCTCTTTACATGTGTCGCTACAAGTATAACCTGGTACTATTTAATTTACATGTAAGGTTACTATTACTTGTTTAGTGAACTTCCCATACTTGCCCAGTCATCTATCATGCTGTACGCAGTAGTCTGCTAAGCATGCTATTCTGTTATTCTGTTTTTTTATGTTATGTCCTTTCTTAGCATACACCTAGTACTACCAATGTTTCTTTATCTAATACCTCCCTAATACCACTAGTATATAGAATAGTAGGTTACGGATTGGAGCCCACTCTGGCTGTAACTACAATGATGTTTGTGTTTCACATCTTCATTTTTATGCTACAAGAAGTCCTCTTTTTCACCAGTGTACCTACTAACCCTTTATTAAGGGGTACTCCTATATTGGTCATTGTCCTTTTTGTTGGGACCCTTTCCCTTATCTGTTTCTTTTCCTCTTGTGTCTCTTCTTCCCCATCTTTCTTCCTTTACCTGAGGCTTTTACACTCACTTTTATACTCAGTGTTGCACTTGATTGGATTCAACATTGGTTTTACTGTAATGATTAGTTTCAATATTATTTTTGGGATTATTCTGTGAACTAAATCTCCAGCTAAAAGGAGAAAAGTACTCATATATTAACTAAACAGAATATAGTCCTGATATTTTTACAAGAAACTCATTTAGTAGCTTCAGAAATGCCAAAACTTATAATGCTGCAGTGGTCTCTGATTGCTTAATCCCTTTATTCCTCCAAAAAAAATAGTTGGAGCCATTTTATCCATACATTCCCTACAGTTATCTGTCTAATCTGCATTTGTTGATCCAGAGGGTAGATTTGCTATTGTTTTGGTGAATTATCACAATATTCCATTAGTCTTAAGCAGTGCTTTTGCTCCTAACACTTATTCAGTATTTTTTTTCAATCTATGCTTGCTAAACTTACTATCAACTATAAAACTTCTGAATCATATTTGGTGGTGATTTTAATTTAGTGTTCTCTCCCCTCTTAGACAAATTGCATTATACCTCCCTACCTACAATGAAGAGTGCCTTTGTTTTTTTCTAGACTTTTCTTAGTGGACACATAGACGGCTCTATGGGGGTCATTCCGAGTTGATCGCTCGCTAGCTGCTTTTAGCATCAGTGCAAATGCTAGGCCGCCGCCCTCTGGGAGTGTATCTTAGCTTAGCAGAAGTGCAAACGAAAGGATCGCAGCATTGCTACAAAAAAAGATTGTGCAGTTTCAGAGTAGCTCGAGACTTACTCCTAGCTAGCGATCACTTCAGTCTGTTTAGTTCCTGTTTTGACATCACAAACACGCCCTGCGTTCGGCCAGCCACTCCCCTGTTTCCCCAGCCACTCCTGTGTTTTTATCCGGCATGCCTGCGTTTTTACACACACTCCCCGAAAATGGTCAGTTACCACCCAGAAACACCCACTTCCTGTCAATCACTGAAACGATCAGCAGTGCGACTGAAAAGCGTCGCTAGACTTTGTGTGAAACTGCATCGGCTTTTGTGAAAGTACGTCGCGCGCGCGCACTGTGCACCACACGCATGCGCAGAAGTGCCGATTTTTCCCTGATCACTGCGCTGTGAACAACAGCAGCTAGCGATCAACTTGGAATGACCCCACATATCCCAGAGTATACTTGCACATAATACTATGTCTAGAATAGATTACTTACTTGTAAAACAGTAATTGAACCTATGTCCATATCAGATCTTTTGTTAATCTGGATTTCCCTAACTTTTTTTAGGGATAAAGGTCTACATAAGTGTGGTGCTTTCCCTCCCATCTTTCCCACTCCTTAAATTTTAAAAACCACTTAGAATCTGCCTGGAAAGAAAACAAAACCATAATCTATCTTGTGTTGAATCTATTCCTCCATTGTTCTGGCAGGTATCCAAGGCTGTTATAAGAGGTGCTATACTATCCTAAGTTGCAGCGTTAAACAGAAAATAATTCTTTACCTACCTAATTTTGCAAAAAAATATCATGGATACTTACCAAAAGTTTAAACTTAACCCTTTGCCTACCATGAAGCACCTATATCAAACTGAGAAAACTCACGTCGATGAGTATCCTCAAAATATGAGGGACATGTTTCTTGGCTACAAAATTACAAATTACAAATTCCCTTCCGGATCTTTGACAATGTCAGATCATTACATTTGGGGTGAGTTGAATTACACCCAGTGCCTTATTTGTAAATATTTTTAAAAATCATTCTTAGGAATAGAGTGCTGGTTTTGAAGTTGTTGAAATGACATAAGATGGTGACTAATATTCAAATCCTTTACTGTTAAAAATACCTTTACTCTGCCAATTATGTCAATATAAGTACGGAATCAATTTTAAAACAGCCAGTATAGAGGTATTGGAGGATGGAAGAGAAAAATCACCTTGTATTTTAATTAATTTATTCCATAATATAAGAATATGAGAAACACTTTTCAAAGCAAGAGAATTAGGAGTTCTATCTGCAGTCTTAACCCATATCAGGTCTTGTAAGGAAAAAGCATTACACACAGAGTTTTTAATATCTACCTAATGCAGAGAGGAAAGCCAATATACCAATTGATCCAAAAGGCAGCATGTTGATACAGTTTGAGGATGGGTGCTGCTAATCCACCATTAATCTTAGATCTAAATAAACTAGCTTTAGCCATTCAAAATCTTTTACCTTACTAGATAAATGTAAAGGTAGCTGAATAAAATGTATTAAGAAGGCAAATTCGGAGCAAGTATAGTATAGCGCAGAAGAAATATAGGATTTTAGGGAGTTATCATTTTCACAGAAGAGAAGCGCCCCATCCAGGAAATCTCCTAGTTTACCAACAACTTGGTAAGAATTATAAATTGATCTAGTAATGGCTGGCAATTACACAATATAGTATCTTGTAAATGGAATGGTATCATAAGTCCTAAGTACTGAAGGCTAGTAGTTTGCCAAGCATAAGGATAACAAGATCAAATATACCTTAAGGAGGCCCGATCTATGTCATAAGCTAACACTTCAGATTTAGAAGTATTTAGTTTATAATATGATGCTGTAGAGTACTGTTCCTGAATACTATGAAGGGAAGATAACGATATTTCTGGCTTAATAACAAATAAAAGTACATCATTGGCAAAGAGACATATCTTATAATGAGTAGAGCCAATAACAAAATCAATAAAGGATGGGGAGGATCTAATCCTTTCTGCCATGGGTTCCATGGCTAAAGCAAATATTAAGGATGACAAGGGACATCCCTGGCATGTTCAGTTGGAAATATTAAAGCTGCTCAAAAGAAACCCATTACTGAAAATACATTCCAATGAAATAGAATACAAATTAAAAATTGCCTATAAAAAGAAACCAGAGAACCTAAACCTAACAAGAACTGAACACATATAAAGCCAATGTATCCTGTTGAAGGCTTTTTTAGCATCAAGGGAAAGCAGAGCCTTAGGGACAGGAAGGGCAGCATGAGCTTTCAGAAGAGCAAAAAACTATTCTAGTGTTATCCAGTATCTGTCTCCCCAGAGTGAATCTGACTTGATCCTGAGAAACTAGAGTAGGAAGAATAGGATTTAGTCTGTTAACTATCAGCTTCTCATATAATTTAACATCAGAATTCAGAAGGGCTATTGGTCTATAATTTTGGCACAATGCAAGGTTCTTGGCTTTGGTTACATAATAATTTGAGTCTTCGTAATAATTTGAGACTCTAACATTTCCTTGGAAAATGAATTATTAGACACATGAGTAGAAAGGTTAACAAGTATGGTCATAAGAGTGGATTGAAATTGTAAAAGTTATTAATTAACCCATCAGGGCCAAGTGCCTTACTGTATTGTTTTTAAGGGATTTGATGGCAACTTGAACCTAATTAATACTTCAATAGAAGCCTAAGACTTTTGTGTCATTAGGAAAGAGGCATGGGAACATAAAAGAGTCTGAGGACATAATAATTGAGGCTTTAGTAGTTTGAGATATAAAATTGTTCTGATTAAGACAGTATAATTTCTCATAATAAGCACATGTTTGTGTTATGTCATGAGGGTTGGACATTTAATCCTATTGATAGCATTTTTCTCCTCAATTGCATGCAAACAATTGGCTTGCCCATTGCCTAGGATATAGAATTTGTGATTGAGCTTAGTGATTACCCATTGAACCTGAATAACATGAAGAGTGTTTAATTTCTTTCTAGCCTCAAGTAAAACAGAATAAATAGAAGTATCTTTTGGCTTTTGCTTATGTTGATCTTCTAATATCACAGCCTTGGATTCATATGCAACTTGGACCTCCTGGCTAATTTTTTCTGATTTTGACTGCTTCTTGGATATCTGCTCCTCTCATAACAGCCTTAAGGGTACACCAATGGTTCAATTTAGAAGTATATTTAACATATGAGGTTAATGAGTCCTGCAAGAGCTTTTTACCAACATTTTCTAATATTATATAATAATATATATATATATATATATATATAATTAATTACTCACTGACATATTTTAAAAGGTCCACAGGTGGAGCTAATTATTTCACTTGTGATTCTGTGAGGAGACCTGCAAAACGTGCACTGTGTGGGGTCCTGAGGACCGAGTTTGAGAACCTGTGTTCTAGGTCAATAACTTTATCGCAAATAGAGACCACATCTGCTTGTAGAGCATCATTTTCTGATATCAGATCATTGATCCATGCTATGAGTTCCATTTTGGTTTCTAAATGGGCTCTATGAGTTCCAATTTCACAGATATCAAATCTCAAAGTTTGAATATTGGACATTAGTTCAGCAGTTATGTCTGTCTTAAATGAAGATAGCATTTTGTTTTATATTCCAAAATGGGTCCTGCTATTTATTAATTTCTCCCAGATTTATTTCACCCCACTTCTATAGTGCAGGGGGCAATCCTGAGACCCTGGTCCAGCAATCAGTCTTCAGATAGGGAGCTCCAGAACTAATATAGTATAATAGAGGAGGTCAGAGAGAGCAGAGGCAAGGCATTTGGAGTAAAGATGGTGATCTCTGTCACTGCTGGGATACATAAACTCTGTGACTCATAGAGGATATTTCCTGAATACTCAGGGCAGGCTCAACATGCAGTCTGGGCCTCCACAAGTACCCAATACCAGTTTACAGTAGAGGAGCTAGCTGAGGTGCGGACAACTGTAGAATGCCTGGCCCGAAATTGAGTCCCCGGCACTAGGTTGCAATGATGACTGGCATGCCACAGTGCTGAGTGGATGGAGGGGGATGGATGGAGGAGGACAGTAGTTAGGGGGGCTGCAGGAGGGGGTAGGTGGGTGACGACATACTTCAGAAAGGGACAGATGGTGGAGGATGTGTGTTACCCGGGTTACCCCAGCCAAGGCAATAACAGGTGGTACTAGGATGGGGCATGGCCTGGTAGCCAAGGAGGATGTTTGTTGCGTAGGCTACATAGGCGCTTGGTGCGCAGTCTGTATGAGTGTGTCCCCTGCGTGTCTTCCAAACTCCTGCTATTCTGAGACTCCTGTGCCATGCAGGACCTGTTCACTGTTCACTGGATGCTTCTGCTGATCAGAGAAGGTGGTGTGCAGGAATCTGGATGGGACCTGTCCTGCATTGGTGGTGTGTGTCCCGCTGGGGACATTATGTGTACCTAACACCATATTGGGAGACATTATGTGTAAATGGCACTATACTGGGGATATAATGTGTATTATGTGACACTACTGTTGGCATAACTGGGGGCAGTATGTGTAAGCAACTACTACTGTGGCCATTATGTGTAAGGAGCACTAATGTAGGCATTATGTGTAAGGACATGCCTACTTAGCAGCACAGAGCACTTTTGGGGGAATTTGGGGGTTTGTTTAAAAAATGGCTGGCAAACGAGGTTAAAAAAATCCAAATGGCCCTTGGCAGAGAAAAGGTTGCCCACCCCTGGTCTAGGTACTGATTTTTATAAGCTACTTGAACCCGAAATTGCAGAGACTTTGATGGCTGTCTTTAACTATTACATCTCACATAAAAGTTTAAACCTGTATTTTAACTTGGCCATTATAAAGGTTATTCCAAAATCAGGGAGATACCCATCCCTATTAGCTTCTTATAGGCCAATTTATTTATTAAATTCCAATTATAAATTGGTAACAAACATTTTGGCAGATACACTAAAACTACTTTTGCCCTCTGTCATTCACTCAGACCAAACTGGATTTATATTGGTTCATTACTCAGTATTAAACATACAGAGAGTATTATCAGCTCTCAAGTCTCTAGCATTCTCTAATACCCCCTCTTCTAACATCATCCTTTCTTTAGATGCTGAAAAGGCATTCAACCTGATATCATGGTCACATTTATTCAAAACTTTAGATAAACTTGGTTTCCAAACTCAATTCGTTACCTTACTAAAAACCTTATATACAAACTCCCAGTTCCAGAATCCTTTTATTTGATATCTTTCAGCCCCCTTTCCCATACAGAAAGGTACTAGGCAGGACTGTCCCTTATCCCTCTCCTATTTGCCATTGCTACTGCTCTTTGTTAATCTTCCTTGTTTACTGGCATATCTGTAGGGAGCCTTACTTTGAAAGTAGCATTGTTTGCAGATGATACACTACTCTTCTTCTCAAATCTATCTACTTCTCTACCAGCAATCATAGATATTATTGCATCATTTGGATCAATTGCAGGTTATAATGGGAACTTGGATAAATCAGAGATAATGCCCACTTCAGATAACTTAGATTTCCTGAAGTCCTTGACAAGGTAAAAGCCTTCAAATGAAATTCCTCACAGATTAAGTATCTCAGACTTCAAATTGCTGCCTCCATATCCAATCTATACAAAGCTAATTATACCATCCTAATTTAAAAAGTTGCTCAACTACTAGAGAGCAGAGCTGGAAACTTTTACCTCTTTCACTTTTGGGATGCTTAGCTGCAATATTTCCAAAGTGTTTGATGCAGAAGGCACTCTATACACCTTTGCTTATCTTCATCAACTTTATGAAATTCAGCACACTTATTTTTACGTGTACTTGCAAACAAGACACTATGTATCGTCTCTGCCTACACCCATGCCGACATCCTCCAAAGATCATATCGTCTCCTTACTGAGACAAATTTCTTCTACTCCATATAAGTCTAAACTTTTATGTTCTATATTAGTAAACACCTCTTCCAACACTCTGAAAGACAGGACATCACTATCCTGGTTGACTGATTGCCTCCTTTTTCAGGCAATAGAGACTTAAATCCTATGATTCCTCTTTATGTTTTTCAATCATCATACCTGCAAGAAGTCCACAATAGAACTATTTTTAGTGCCTACATCTCCCCAACACAACAAAATCATATGATAGCTTCTGAGACTGGTACATGTTGGAAATGTCGTATTTCCTCACTAGGGTTCATGCACTGCCTTTGGGACTTTGGGAAGATCAAAAGGTTCATGAATAAAATAGTACTCTAAGGGGGCAATTCAGACTGGATCGCTGCAGCAGCAGCGATCGCATATTAAAGCCCTTAGTGGAGTGTGCTCGCACAGTGGGCATACTGTGCATGCACCCCGGGAGGCCCAGTGAGATGTTAACAGCATCTCAGGGCTGAGATCACCTCTGCCTCATTGACAGTCAGAGGCGCTCATGGGGCATGCCAATGGCATTAGAATGCCATTGTCTGGGCGAGGTCTGGACAATGCAGGCATGTCCAGACCATTGTGGGGGTGGGCCGCGGTAGCTGCATGATGTCCAATGCAGCCACAGCGACCCAGGACGCAATGGGTAGCCACCTGCCAAAGCAGCTACTTGCTGGGTGTGAAAGCAATGCCACTGTGCAATGCTTTTGCATCCTTGTGGGAGGGGAGGTTTGGTAGGACCAGACATGTGGGGCTGACTAGCCCTGTGCTGGGTGTCCCCCCGCATGTCAGAGAAACTGATTGTAGATATGCAAAATTTAGCACATCTATGATCAGATCTGAATTACTACCTATATTAATGTCACTTGTAAGTTATGCCTACTTCCTGTTCCCTTGGCATGCCTATGCATCAACAGTCTTGGCAGACTTCTTATCAGTTTACTTGGTAAAACCATAGTGATATATATATATATATATATATATACTCTATAACTAGTCAATGCAATGTGTCATATTCCCCCTAATACTCCTGGTTCTCTGAATCAAAATAAAGTGTTGTCTCCTTGTAACTAATTCCTACATGGGCACAAGGTACTTGAATTTTAGCTGAGAAGTGTAATCTCTCTACCCCAACCCCTATCTATCCCTGACATCCTTATATGTTCTCCTTTGTCTTTTTCTTGTTCATCCTTCATTGTCTTTGTCTATAATGGATATTTTGGATCTGTTATACATATTATCCATTCTTAATAATATATATCCATGTTATCCAGATTTCACCAGCAAACCTTTTAACAAATACTATTGTACAGACTATAATGTCTCTATGTTAAACAATGTATTCAGTGAATTATCCTTATGTTGATTAAGTTGATATATGTATTATAACTTTGTTATTGGCAAATACCTTGTCTTGTACCAGCCCAAAAATACATGGTATATTTTATGCCATAGATGTAAAGTGAACCTGTATATAATGGTACATTTAGCCATAGTACATAATGTAGACTTCCAGGGAGGAGAAGCTGCATTTCCTAATACCATATGGAAAACTGTGGGCTTATACAAGGTTGGTCAACTTTTCAATAGACAGACAAGAAAACTAATGACCTCAACACAAGCAAGTGAAGCATTTTTTTTCAAAAACTAAGTTCTTGAAAACTAGCATTCAATCAAGCTCAACATTTCATTAGTATGCAATATTAGACACACTTTTACATCATTGCATTACATCTAACAAAGTAATATCTTCTCACTATACTTTCTTAAAGAATTCATTTGTATTATAATACCCTTATGACTGGACTGGAGATATATTTCCTCAAATATCTGTGAATGATTTGCTTAATGGCTTAAAAACACATCCAGATTACTATCTGCCCCAACCAACTGTATATGGAAATGTTTTTAAAAATATTTCATAGGGCTTATCTTTCTCCATTAAGACATCGAGAAATGGGAATTTCGACTTTATGAAAATGCTTAAAATATGGGGGTTTATTAATATTTATTTTACAAATAATTTTCTAATAGCTGCATAATTTGGTATAGTTGGAACATTGCCACATGATATTGTGGTAATGGGAAGCTGTAAACTACTTTTAGTCACTTATAAATGTAATTTCTTAAGATATGTATTTACTGAACATGTAGGAGAGTTGTACCAACCTTGCCATGCTCTGCTGTGTCATGTTGTGCTATGTAAGGTTATGTTATTCAAAAATAATTATACAACATATAATCTATTATATTTTGTATAATAAAAAAAATGAAATGTTTTTTACACAAATGTTTTAGACAGGGTTTATTGCACTGATTTTACATTTTATAATAACTTTGTTAAAGTAAAGTATTATTATGATTGGAATATTTATAAGATATGTGACTATCACTGGAAATTTTAAATTTATATATTTGTATACTTAGCGGACATGCAATAAAGAAAATTAAAACAAATTAGTAATAGAAGACAAAATTAATGTAACTATTAATTCACTTGTGAATCCACAAGCAAACCCCCATGATTTTATCTTTAAAATATGTTAGAATTGTATCAGTTTACCCTTCAAGCACTGATCTCTTATCTTTACTTTTTATCCACTTTCTTTTTTCTTGTGTTCTATTATTTTAGTCTATTCTCCTGCCCTTTGTCTTGTTATTTTCAGTGATAAATGGGTTTGAATTCTGGAACATTTTTCACTTCGATATTTTTCCTCTGGTTATTAGAATGACAGGCATGTACATCTAGTGTACAGAAATATGTACTTAAACATTGCTTTTCACGTTTCCTTTATGCTATCCTGCACCCTCTCTCCATTTTTTTAAAATAACTGTTAACATATGTTCAGTTTGGTTTCGTCTTCATCTATGCATTACAATAAAAAAATCACAATGTACAATATATCAACTTGATGAGTTTAATGTAATTCTTTTCTAGCGTGGAAATTGTTGTTAATTATACTGTATAATATCTTTTTATATGACTGTTCATGCTGCACAACTTCAACAAAATCTCCAACTCTTTATAACAAAGTTTTCTAAAATAAGTGGTGGTTCTTTTTTTAAAGGTTCCTCTTTTTAAACTTATACAGAAAAATGTTTGCATGTCCATGTTGCTTGGATTTTTTTTACACTACTTCTCTTTTATTATATCTACTCATCTTCTTTGTGGGCTGTGTTGGATGTAAACTAAAGTAAGGAACAAATTACAGCAGTCTGATGCTTTACTGAAGAAACATATCATCCTTCTGGAGCAGCTAACCACCTACACCTTCCACTGGTTCTAACGATGTGCAGTGCAGACAAGGAATGGCATCTGTATCAGACAGGGAGAATCTATCTGTGCCATGGCATCATGGCCCAGTATTGAATGTCCAATCCATAACAAAAATGGGTAAGCTGCAATCATCACTTTCACATATATGAAGTTGCAAGCTCTGCTCCTTCTTGTTAATGGCTTTTCCTAAAATATGTGTGTGTGTGTGTGTGTGTGTGTGTGTGTGTGTGTGTGTGTGTGTGTGTGTGTGTGTAAAATAAAAAACAATGTCTGGGTGATAGCATTTATAGGTACTCTTCAAACCTTGGCACCCTAAGCAATTATCACCGGGGTATCTTGTTAGTTCTGAATTGAAATAAAGAGAGCACAGAGCAGTACAATGCTAATATGTTATGCAAATATTTAAGGAAATAGAATGATTAGAAATCATCAGGAATTTAAAAAGGAATGACTATGGGGGTTCTCTTTCACCAAACAAAACAGCAGGTAGGATCCCGGATGTGCATACCAATCCCTTCCACAAAATACCTATGGAGATTATAGTGCTGGTATTCGTGTCATTCTCTCACTTGATTGGGAGCATCTCTGTGGGCGCTCCTGGCGTGACTAGGTGACAGATTGCCTAATCACACCGGGAATGCTGGTATGCAATGGAGCCGCCTCAGATGAGTGCGGCTCCATCTGTAGTTAATAGTTTTGCATTTCCAATGGGATTCTGTTAGTTTTTAGATGGTTTTGCTATCTACAGATTTGCTAAAGGCCAATACAAATTTTAACCACTCTATTAAAAGAAGTCTCTGAGCACTAGCCAGTGCCATAGTATTAGCCCCTACAGCTGTACTTCTTCATCTGTTCTCTGTGAACTCCCAGTGTTATTATTTGCATCCTGTTCCTACTCACCTACTCCATGGGTACTGCTCCCAGTAATTTCAAGGTTCCATCTTTGGATATTACTCTGTCATGAGTCTGTTCAGCCTCTGGTAGCACATTAATCATCTGGTTTATAACCATTCTTGTTGACTGCACATCAGTAATGCCTTATGGTGACCAGCTTTACTATTGCCCTCAGTGCCTCCAGTTTTCACCAGTCCAGCACATCGTAACCCTACCTGCATATTGGGCACAGCAAAACCCAAGCACACTTTCTGGGGTCCCTGATGAAAATAACCAGTACATTAGACTCCACACGTATTCTCTAGAGATGAGCGGGTTCGGTTTCTCTGAATCCGAACCCGCCAGAACTTCATGTTTTTTTTCACGGGTCCGAGCGACTCGGATCTTCCCGCCTTGCTCGGTTAACCCGAGCGCGCCCGAACGTCATCATGGCGCTGTCGGATTCTCGCGAGGCTCGGATTCTATCGCGAGACTCGGATTCTATATAAGGAGCCGCGCGTCGCCGCCATTTTCACACGTGCATTGAGATTGATAGGGAGAGGACGTGGCTGGCGTCCTCTCCGTTTAGAATTAGAATAGATTAGAGAGACACTTGATTTACTAATTTTGGGGAGCATTAGGAGTACTCAGTAGTGTACAGTGCAGAGTTTTGCTGATAGTGACCAGTGACCACCACTTTTATTTATAATCCGTTCTCTGCCTGAAAAAAGCGATACACAGCACACAGTGACTCAGTCACATACCATATCTGTGTGCACTGCTCAGGCTCAGGCCAGTGTGCTGCATCATCTATATATATTATATATCTGTCTGACTGCTCAGCTCACACAGCTTATAATTGTGGGGGAGACTGGGGAGCACTACTGCAGTGCCAGTTATAGGTTATAGCAGGAGCCAGGAGTACATAATATTATATTAAAATTAAACAGTGCACACTTTTGCTGCAGGAGTGCCACTGCCAGTGTGACTAGTGACCAGTGACCTGACCACCAGTATATAATATTAGTAGTATACTATCTCTTTATCAACCAGTCTATATTAGCAGCAGACACAGTACAGTGCGGTAGTTCACGGCTGTGGCTACCTCTGTG
This sequence comes from Pseudophryne corroboree, assembly GCF_028390025.1. NCBI lineage: Eukaryota > Metazoa > Chordata > Amphibia > Anura > Myobatrachidae > Pseudophryne > Pseudophryne corroboree. The sequence goes on along the minus strand of NC_086451.1, from coordinate 280,247,203 downwards.
TCGGCACTCGGCAGCCCGTCCATAATTGTATATACCAGTGACCTAACCGTGGTTTTTTTTTCTTTCTTTATACATACATACTAGTTACGAGTATACTATCTCTTTATCAACCAGTCTATATATTAGCAGCAGACACAGTACAGTGCGGTAGTTCACGGCTGTGGCTACCTCTGTGTCGGCACTCGGCAGCCCGTCCATAATTGTATATACCACCTAACCGTGGTTTTTTTTTCTTTCTTTATACATACATACTAGTTACGAGTATACTATCTCTTTATCAACCAGTCTATATATTAGCAGCAGACACAGTACAGTGCGGTAGTTCACGGCTGTGGCTACCTCTGTGTCGGCACTCGGCAGCCCGTCCATAATTGTATATACCACCTAACCGTGGTTTTTTTTTCTTTCTTTATACATACATACTAGTTACGAGTATACTATCTCTTTATCAACCAGTCTATATATTAGCAGCAGACACAGTACAGTGCGGTAGTTCACGGCTGTGGCTACCTCTGTGTCGGCACTCGGCAGCCCGTCCATAATTGTATATACCACCTAACCGTGGTTTTTTTTTCTTTCTTTATACATACATACTAGTTACGAGTATACTATCTCTTTATCAACCAGTCTATATATTAGCAGCAGACACAGTACAGTGCGGTAGTTCACGGCTGTGGCTACCTCTGTGTCGGCACTCGGCAGCCCGTCCATAATTGTATATACCACCTAACCGTGGTTTTTTTTTCTTTCTTTATACATACATACTAGTTACGAGTATACTATCTCTTTATCAACCAGTCTATATATTAGCAGCAGACACAGTACAGTGCGGTAGTTCACGGCTGTGGCTACCTCTGTGTCGGCACTCGGCAGCCCGTCCATAATTGTATATACCACCTAACCGTGGTTTTTTTTTCTTTCTTTATACATACATACTAGTTACGAGTATACTATCTCTTTATCAACCAGTCTATATATTAGCAGCAGACACAGTACAGTGCGGTAGTTCACGGCTGTGGCTACCTCTGTGTCGGCACTCGGCAGCCCGTCCATAATTGTATATACCACCTAACCGTGGTTTTTTTTTCTTTCTTTATACATACATACTAGTTACGAGTATACTATCTCTTTATCAACCAGTCTATATATTAGCAGCAGACACAGTACAGTGCGGTAGTTCACGGCTGTGGCTACCTCTGTGTCGGCACTCGGCAGCCCGTCCATAATTGTATATACCACCTAACCGTGGTTTTTTTTCTTTCTTTATACATACATACTAGTTACGAGTATACTATCTCTTTATCAACCAGTCTATATATTAGCAGCAGACACAGTACAGTGCGGTAGTTCACGGCTGTGGCTACCTCTGTGTCGGCACTCGGCAGCCCGTCCATAATTGTATACTAGTATCCAATCCATCCATCTCCATTGTTTACCTGAGGTGCCTTTTAGTTGTGCCTATTAAAATATGGAGAACAAAAATGTTGAGGTTCCAAAATTAGGGAAAGATCAAGATCCACTTCCACCTCGTGCTGAAGCTGCTGCCACTAGTCATGGCCGAGACGATGAAATGCCAGCAACGTCGTCTGCCAAGGCCGATGCCCAATGGCATAGTACAGAGCATGTCAAAACCAAAACACCAAATATCAGTAAAAAAAGGACTCCAAAACCTAAAATAAAATTGTCGGAGGAGAAGCGTAAACTTGCCAATATGCCATTTACCACATGGAGTGGCAAGGAACGGCTGAGGCCCTGGCCTATGTTCATGGCTAGTGGTTCAGCTTCACATGAGGATGGAAGCACTCAGCCTCTCGCTAGAAAACTGAAAAGACTCAAGCTGGCAAAAGCACCGCAAAGAACTGTGCGTTCTTTGAAATCCCAAATCCACAAGGAGAGTCCAATTGTGTCGGTTGCGATGCCTGACCTTCCCAACACTGGACGTGAAGAGCATGCGCCTTCCACCATTTGCACGCCCCCTGCAAGTGCTGGAAGGAGCACCCGCAGTCCAGTTCCTGATAGTCAGATTGAAGATGTCAGTGTTGAAGTACACCAGGATGAGGAGGATATGGGTGTTGCTGGCGTTGGGGAGGAAATTGACCAGGAGGATTCTGATGGTGAGGTGGTTTGTTTAAGTCAGGCACCCGGGGAGACACCTGTTGTCCGTGGGAGGAATATGGCCGTTGACATGCCAGGTGAAAATACCAAAAAAATCAGCTCTTCGGTGTGGAGGTATTTCACCAGAAATGCGGACAACAGGTGTCAAGCCGTGTGTTCCCTTTGTCAAGCTGTAATAAGTAGGGGTAAGGACGTTAACCACCTCGGAACATCCTCCCTTATACGTCACCTGCAGCGCATTCATAATAAGTCAGTGACAAGTTCAAAAACTTTGGGTGACAGCGGAAGCAGTCCACTGACCAGTAAATCCCTTCCTCTTGTAACCAAGCTCACGCAAACCACCCCACCAACTCCCTCAGTGTCAATTTCCTCCTTCCCCAGGAATGCCAATAGTCCTGCAGGCCATGTCACTGGCAATTCTGACGAGTCCTCTCCTGCCTGGGATTCCTCCGATGCATCCTTGCGTGTAACGCCTACTGCTGCTGGCGCTGCTGTTGTTGCCGCTGGGAGTCGATGGTCATCCCAGAGGGGAAGTCGTAAGCCCACTTGTACTACTTCCAGTAAGCAATTGACTGTTCAACAGTCCTTTGCGAGGAAGATGAAATATCACAGCAGTCATCCTACTGCAAAGCGGATAACTGAGGCCTTGGCATCCTGGGTGGTGAGAAACGTGGTTCCGGTATCCATCATTACTGCAGAGCCAACTAGAGACTTGTTGGAGGTACTGTGTCCCCGGTACCAAATACCATCTAGGTTCCATTTCTCTAGGCAGGCGATACCGAAAATGTACACAGACCTCAGAAAAAGAGTCACCAGTGTCCTAAAAAATGCAGCTGTACCCAATGTCCACTTAACCACGGACATGTGGACAAGTGGAGCAGGGCAGGGTCAGGACTATATGACTGTGACAGCCCACTGGGTAGATGTATGGACTCCCGCCGCAAGAACAGCAGTGGCGGCACCAGTAGCAGCATCTCGCAAACGCCAACTCTTTCCTAGGCAGGCTACGCTTTGTATCACCGGTTTCCAGAATACGCACATAGCTGAAAACCTCTTACGGCAACTGAGGAAGATCATCGCGGAATGGCTTACCCCAATTGGACTCTCCTGTGGATTTGTGGCATCGGACAACGCCAGCAATATTGTGTGTGCATTAAATCTGGGCCAATTCCAGCACGTCCCATGTTTTGCACATACCTTGAATTTGGTGGTGCAGAATTTTTTAAAAAACGACAGGGGCGTGCAAGAGATGCTGTCGGTGGCCAGAAGAATTGCGGGACACTTTCGGCGTACAGGCACCACGTACAGAAAACTGGAGCACCACCAAAAACTACTGAACCTGCCCTGCCATCATCTGAAGCAAGAAGTGGTAACGAGGTGGAATTCAACCCTCTATATGCTTCAGAGGTTGGAGGAGCAGCAAAAGGCCATTCAAGCCTATACAATTGAGCACGATATAGTAGGTGGAATGCACCTGTCTCAAGTGCAGTGGAGAATGATTTCAACGTTGTGCAAGGTTCTGATGCCCTTTGAACTTGCCACACGTGAAGTCAGTTCAGACACTGCCAGCCTGAGTCAGGTCATTCCCCTCATCAGGCTTTTGCAGAAGAAGCTGGAGGCATTGAAGGAGGAGCTAACACGGAGCGATTCCGCTAGGCATGTGGGACTTGTGGATGCAGCCCTTAATTCGCTTAACAAGGATTCACGGGTGGTCAATCTGTTGAAATCAGAGCACTACATTTTGGCCACCGTGCTCGATCCTAGATTTAAAGCCTACCTTGGATCTCTCTTTCCGGCAGACACAGGTCTGCTGGGGTTGAAAGACCTGCTGGTGACAAAATTGTCAAGTCAAGCGGAACGCGACCTGTCAACATCTCCTCCTTCACATTCTCCCGCAACTGGGGGTGCGAGGAAAAGGCTCAGAATTCCGAGCCCACCCGCTGGCGGTGATGCAGGGCAGTCTGGAGCGACTGCTGATGCTGACATCTGGTCCGGACTGAAGGACCTGACAACGATTACGGACATGTCGTCTACTGTCACTGCATATGATTCTCTCAACATTGATAGAATGGTGGAGGATTATATGAGTGACCGCATCCAAGTAGGCACGTCACACAGTCCGTACTTATACTGGCAGGAAAAAGAGGCAATTTGGAGGCCCTTGCACAAACTGGCTTTATTCTACCTAAGTTGCCCTCCCACAAGTGTGTACTCCGAAAGAGTGTTTAGTGCCGCCGCTCACCTTGTCAGCAATCGGCGTACGAGGTTACATCCAGAAAATGTGGAGAAGATGATGTTCATTAAAATGAATTATAATCAATTCCTCCGCGGAGACATTGACCAGCAGCAATTGCCTCCACAAAGTACACAGGGAGCTGAGATGGTGGATTCCAGTGGGGACGAATTGATAATCTGTGAGGAGGGGGATGTACACGGTGATATATCGGAGGGTGAAGATGAGGTGGACATCTTGCCTCTGTAGAGCCAGTTTGTGCAAGGAGAGATTAATTGCTTCTTTTTTGGGGGGGGTCCAAACCAACCCGTCATATCAGTCACAGTCGTGTGGCAGACCCTGTCACTGAAATGATGGGTTGGTTAAAGTGTGCATGTCCTGTTTTGTTTATACAACATAAGGGTGGGTGGGAGGGCCCAAGGACAATTCCATCTTGCACCTCTTTTTTCTTTTCTTTTTCTTTGCATCATGTGCTGATTGGGGAGGGTTTTTTGGAAGGGACATCCTGCGTGACACTGCAGTGCCACTCCTAGATGGGCCCGGTGTTTGTGTCGGACACTAGGGTCGCTAATCTTACTCACACAGCTACCTCATTGCGCCTCTTTTTTTCTTTGCGTCATGTGCTGTTTGGGGAGGGTTTTTTGGAAGGGACATCCTGCGTGACACTGCAGTGCCACTCCTAGATGGGCCCGGTGTTTGTGTCGGCCACTAGGGTCGCTTATCTTACTCACACAGCGACCTCGGTGCAAATTTTAGGACTAAAAATAATATTGTGAGGTGTGAGGTATTCAGAATAGACTGAAAATGAGTGTAAATTATGGTTTTTGAGGTTAATAATACTTTGGGATCAAAATGACCCCCAAATTCTATGATTTAAGCTGTTTTTTAGTGTTTTTGGAAAAAAACACCCGAATCCAAAACACACCCGAATCCGACAAAAAAAATTCGGTGAGGTTTTGCCAAAACGCGTTCGAACCCAAAACACGGCCGCGGAACCGAACCCAAAACCAAAACACAAAACCCGAAAAATTTCAGGCGCTCATCTCTAGTATTCTCTAGGTATCAGCAGTTCCTACAAGTACAGGTAACATCCATACCATCCCTGTGAGAGTTGTTACAGTTAGTAGTAAATATGAAAATTACATTATCCTATGTGTACAAAATAGACTACAATGTAGTGTCATACGGTATACCTAAGAGCAATCATTGTCTTGATAATGTTATTAATAAATGAAAAAAAGTTAAATTTATGAAAAATATAATTAAATATAGCAAAAAATACAAGTACAAATGAAACTGAATAAAGAACATCTATTTCTTTCTTTCTTTAGAATTAAATCTGCGTGTGGTCCAAATGGAAATACCAATTAACAAATGTGATTAGGGGCCCATGAATTCATATAATTTAACATCCACAATAAAGAACTATCATTGGGATGGGGCAAAACACAATCAGTCAATAAGAAGCTGCTAGCTATTGCTGACTGTCATCATCATCATCATTAGTATTATTGCACCAGCTCTCTAGCACACATAACAGCATATATGTATGTTTACTGATCTACAGTATCTTATTTGCAATTATCAAAACACAATCTTATTGTAATCTCTAAAGGCCCAAACACACTTGCTGATAAAATGAGTGACGTTGCTTATTTTTCCACTTACTGAGTGACCTCGCTCATTTTATTGGCAAGAGTGTATGCCACCAGCGACGAACGATGCACGGCCCCGTGGGTCGGCAATGATCATCGCTGTCGGTAGTGCATGCAAGCAGGATCTGGACTGTCGTCCAGGAGCTACATGCCCGGTCGGCGGCTGCGTGACGTCACTGAGCAATATGAGCGGTCATATTGCTCATTGTGTATGGGAGGCTGCCGACCGCCCTGTCTGGGAAGTGAAACACTAGATAGAGTGACGTTGTCAAGTGTGTATGGGCCTTAAGAGTGAGGCTGTAACCAAATCTGCATATAGAAATAATATTTTTCTGGTATGCACCATAGGAAATTAGTATTTTTTTGCAAACCAAGAAGAAATTTCAAGAACATATTACTAATTTAAGCCCTTCAAATCTTGTGAACTTACACTGTAAGTGCCATTATGCACTGACAACCAAATGGTAACGAGAAATGCTGATACTTGCAGTTCTAAAGCAGCTGAACAGCTACAAGTTAAAAAAGAAGGCAGCGAAGAAAGGAATGATATATGTGAAATAACATTATTATTGAAATTATTTCTCACAAAATAATTTATTACTGAAAACAATCATTTTATTATCAAATATTATTTGCTATTTCATTATTTTCTGCATTTTGTGTTGGTTGATTGTTTTTACAATGGATGACACAGAATTAACCTAATGCATATTATGTAAGAATTCTTACAAGTCAAAAATAATTTGTATGAAAAACGCGTACATCTTTACTGTTTTCAATTATGTCAGACATAACACTTTGGAATTCAATTCACACACTGGGCAGTACAATATAGACATAAATAATACCAAATCATTGTTTGGGAAAATATTGAATAAAGATGAGACAGGAAGGATACGTCAACACTTGTTCAAATAAAGTAGACTGTAAAAACTGGCAAAACCAATTATATTTACAGTAAAATAGGGTTTGCTTACTGATTTTATAGACTTGGATATTTGTCTTGAGAATTTACACAAACAAAATATTGGTACAGCTGTCAGTGTGGAAAATTAGAAACAGGAAGGTAATAAGCTCTAAAGGTATTCAAATGTGATGGATACAAACAAAAGTGGAAAACTTTCCAAAATCCCAGCCAGATAGAATTTCAACACGGATTTTTTTTTTACATGGATTTTTTTTTTAGAAAAGAAAGGTCATACAGTTCAGTAACATCACACAAAACTACATAACAAAAAAAGTTTAGTTATTTTTAGTGACTGCAAATAATTATATCCTAAAATATTAAAGAAAAACACAAAAGTGGTCAGCTCACCTTTTTGTGATTTGGTTCCTAATCCTTGAAATATACTGTACATGAAATAGAATTAAAAATAACAGCAATAATGTCAGTAATTACCATATAGTAAAACAGTAGTTTAAATGGAAAGCTAAGGACCAGTATTTGCTAGCTTTAAAAAAGTTGTAATTGAACAGAAATAAATGAGCTTTGTATAACTAAGAGAGCAATGAGGCAAGTACTGAGAGGGTGATGAGCGGATTCGGTTTTACTCGGTTTTACTCGGTTCTCAAAACCGAATCTTATTGGCTCACTGATGTCACGTGTTTTGGATAGCCAATAAGATTCGGTTTTGAGAACCGAGTAAAACCGAGTAAAACCGAATCCGCTCATCACTAGAGGGAAGTGAAAATTGTCCTGAAAAAAAAGTGGTTTCACTTGGGAGAGATAACAACAACTATCAGGGGTTCACTTCTGGGGGACTTTCCAGTTGCCTGGAATCAAAATCCTACTACAGTATGCTCATATGACCACCTCCATCTCCAATATGCAGAGGCTGGTTATCTGTAATAAACTTCACTGGAGGTTTTCCTAGTCCGGCAACCCTAATGATGTCAGCAGGCTGGCAGAAGTAAACAGGAGCTGTGTAGCTTATTATGCTGTACATTGTCCCTTACCTCTGAGCAGGAAATTCCACCTTCTTAAATAGATGTCTATTCCTCAGCATCATGTGCTTTTACCAGGGGTAGTTTAAGAAAGGAGTGGACCTATGTGCAGTCTCTAGCTCTGTGCCAGAGTCTACTGCACATGCACAGGTCCCCGGAAACATGGTGCCCTCGGTATGTTCCTGGTGACTTTTCTACTGTGCATATCCAAATCTATGGTAAAATGGTCGCAGTGCAATTTTCCCAGTGAGTTCTCCTGGTGTAGCACTTATGCAGGAGACCAGGGTGGTGACTATAATTGTGGTGTGGGCCAACCTAGAACAAGGCCTGTGTGCATAAAACATCCTGAAACCACTATAGATTTAGCAATGGCTATAAACATGAAGTTCAACTATTTTATTTAGCTAGCTACAGATCCTATCCCACTTCTACTCAGGCAAGTGCACATGTCCTTTATTCCCCAGCATACTCCTGGATCACTCCTTCTCCCATGTTCGTGTCTTTTGCCTTTCTTTCTCCATGTGTATGTATGGCTCTATTGTCTGCCTCATTTACATTCCATTCTACAATGTTTTTTGTGTACCGCTCTCTCCCTCAATCTCCATCTGTTTATTTCTTACTGTCTCCATTTTCTCTGTGTTTAAACTTTAAAATGTATATATATTTTTTAAATCCCACATAAAGAAACAATATTTATTAAAAAAATAAAGCATTTTCTACTTATACTAATATTAAAGAACAGGAACAGTATTGTGGAAAAATTGCAAACCCTCCTCTATAATTTCTGCATTTGCCTCTAATTGTTCCAAGTGAAGGGCCAGAGTGAGAGGTGTTAAAGTTGAGGAAGTGATCAAAAAATAAAAGCAATACTTTAAAGTACTATCATAGCACCTAGTCAAAGAAAAGTTTATTACTCACCTACAAGTAAACCTAGTATAAAAGTTGAGCTAATCTTAGAATTGGCAGGTTCCAGCTTCAGTGAATGCCTTGTGGAGCTGAGGAGACTCTAATACCCCTTTCACACTGCCACCCCTGAACACGGGTTTTTGGCACATGAACGAGCATAACTCATGTTCATGTGTGGTATGAAAGGTGCCAGGGTTGAAATACCGGGTTGAGTGACCTGGTATTTGAACCCAGGTCATGAGCAGGGTTGAACACGTGTTCAACCCGGCTCACTGTGCGGTGTGAACAGGAACCGGGTCAATGCGACCCATTTCCCGTTCAGTCTATCTGTACGGGTGACGCTGGGAGATCATGTGATCTCCAAGTGCCGCCCCCACAGTGTCACCGCTGATGTTAGCAACCCGGCAATATGCCAGGCTACTGACTGCGGTGTGAAAGGTGCCTGAGGTGGGTCGCACCCTGGTAGCTCCCGTGTCCAGCTCCCGAGTGCAACCTGCCTTAGGCGTTGTGCAAGGGGTATAAGATTAATAGCAATATGCTGCAACCAATTCCAGTATTGCTGATTTGATTTGCTATGGTAGTGCAGACAGGGTCAGACTGGCCCACAATGGTACAGGGGAAACCCCAGGTAGGCCCCACTGCCTGGGGGCCCTTCTCCTCCTGTAGGGATCAGATTCCAGACTATGCACTAAATATACATTATGCATATGTTTCATTATACTGTACAGGACTTTGGTGTATTCTGAACAGTGCATTGTTGTGATTAATCTGGTACATTATTGTGCATGCACTAGCAGTATTTACTGTATATATTTATCTAGGAGACCAGACCATGCACCCACTAATGGGTAGCCAAGCATTCACGGTGACAGGCCACACCCCTAAGCATGAGCCCCTACTACTACATTCCCCCGTTGGGCACTTCATGTCCGACATCGAGTGCAGATATAAATAATCGGAATCAAGACACAGTAACTCAGGTACATGTTCAAAGAGAGACCAAGTGTCAGCTCTGATCTGAACCTGTTGACCATTATTATCACTGTTTATTTTTTCTCAATGTGAATTCATAGTTCCCATTCTTCATGTTTTTATACTACACTAATGCCAGATATTGGATTTGAAAGACACAATTAGAGCACAGGATTTGTTGGTATAGACCAAGACATTGACTTATAGTATGCAGAATATGCTCAAAATTTCTGAATCAATTCTGTATTTCACATAAAAATTGCAGTAGTCCTTAATAATGTCAGATACTAATGATATAATACAGTCTTAATATATTTACCAGTAAGAAAACCATTGCCATATATATTGAAAATTATGTTCTTAGAGTGACAACTCTTATCATACTGTCACAGAAATGAAAATGTCATGAATGTCATTAAACCCCATATGCTTTCCAGATTATTGTTACTTGTTTTGCCTTGTCTATGAATGAATGACATATCATCAGCACATTGCAATTAAAATGTGTAGCTGCAACATTGAGTTGATTTTGTGTTTTTAGGGTGTATCAGTTGAGGAAAAAAAAAACAATGAATAAAAGTATATTACTGGATCAATGTTAATAAGGATTCAAATTGCTTTATCCAAGATAATGGCAAAAGATATCATACAGAAAAGATGGAAGGGTGTTTTTAAACATGACTAACTGACTGTCAAAATCATATCAGAGGAGTATTTTTTTTGTTAAGGTATTTATGTGTTGGTTTCCTTCTTTGGGGAAGTAGTTAGTTAGCCAGCAGTACTTCTGTCAACAGTCAAAATGTAGCTATGTTGACAGCATTATGCTGATGGGACATAGGGTGTAATTCAGACTGGATCGCTGCAGCGGCAGTGATCGCAGTCTGAATCCCTGTGTGGCAAGTGCTCACGTGGGTGTTCCCCGGGACAAGCAGAGGTGGTTGCGGGGCGGGAGGGGGCGTACAAACAGCATTAGAATGCCATTTGTGGGGCACAGTCCGGACAATGCAGGCCTGTCTAGACTGTGCGGGGGGCGGTCCGTGGCAGCTACATGACGTCACACCCATCCACTGTGACCCGGAACGCGGCAGGTATGGGGATGCCACATCAGCTTCACATTTTGTTACTTATTTAAATTCTTATTCTTTTAATTTAACTTCCACACATACTTTTCACTCTCATAAGATGAATTTTATCTTCTATCATCTCCTCCAGGGGCTCTTTATGTCAAACATTATCACAGTTTGTAGATTTCCATTTGCAGCCTGTTGTACAATCCACACATTCGAATTACATCAAAGATATCCAATCCATCCATCTGCATATCCAGTTTACCATATAGGAACGGACCACATCATTATAGGCAGTTAAATTGAGACCCTCAGTATTTAATTTATCCGACATATGAGCTCGGTATATATGTTTTTAATGTGGCATAATTTGCTATTATATTAAATGTGAAGTTTCTATCACTCAATCCTTCATATGTGTTATTATCACATTAGCACTGCTATTTTTTGTTTCTTCTACGTTGATTTAATTATGGGACTGGGATTTGCCAAGAATTGGATAGACGAACAAACAGTGGGTTTTCTGACACAAGAATTTCCTTGGACGCCTTTGAGCTACACTTTGCCGATAGTGCATAAATGTTTGCATAAACCCCCAGGGAGACCTATCATCTCCTCCAGGGGCTCTTTATGTCAAACATTATCACAGTTTGTAGATTTCCATTTGCAGCCTGTTGTACAATCCACACCCTATTTTATTAGGGATACTTCAGATTTTCTCAATAAATTGAATTCCATTGGTCCACTGCCTGATGATTGTATTCTGGTGACCCTTGATGTCACCAGTTTATACACCAGCATTAAACATGTTGAGGGTATAGAGGCCACGAGAGAGGCTATTGTCTCCAGTCCACAGTAAGAGGGTCCTCCATGTGAATTTTTGATTATGTTATTGGACTTCATTTTGCATAAAAATTATTTTTTGTTTGAAAATTCATTTTATTTACAACTACAAGGGACAGCGATGGGGTCCAATGTGGCCCCATCGTATGCCAATTTGTTTATGTTTCAGTACTAGAAAACACATATTATGGCAGATCCAGTATTTTCATCATATATTAAATTTTACGTTCGTTTTATTGATGACCTTTTCATGCTGTGGACTGGGGGTGAATCTAAGCTTCATGAATTTGTTGAACAACTTAATCTTTTGCCAGGGTCAATCAGGTTCACGTGCACTTATGACTTGACCAGTATCAATTTTTTGGATGTTACTGTCAAATTACGGAATGGAGTGTTTTGCACTGAGATTTTTTCAAAACTGACAGATAAAAACACCTTACTGTTGGCATCGAGTTTCCACAAACAACCCCTGAAAAGGGGTCTGCCATACTCACAGTTAGTACGAGTGGTTAGGATAACCTCTGACAGCAGAGCATTACCAAAAGCCCTGACTGAGATGGGCCAAAAATTTGTAGAGAGGGGTTACGATCCGAAGGAAGTACAGGAGGCAATTTCTAGATGTTTAATACTTGACAGCAAACAGTTATTGGAATCTAAAACCTGTCCTGAAGAATTTGGACAAATGATTTTTTCCAGCACCTATTCTGTGTCTTCTAATGCTACAAGACAAGCTATTTCAAAGTATTGGCACATTTTACAGTCTGACCCGACCATGGGGAAATATTGTGAGAACTTGCCCCTATTCTGTTATAAACGGAGCTCTAATTTGAAAGATCAGATAACATATTCTGATATAGTGCCTATAGCCCAAGAAAGAAAAGTGTGGCTGCAACTGAAGCATGGAGCTTTTAAATGTGGGTCTTGTGTCAATTGTAAACATATGCACAGAGGTTAAAAGAAAAGAAAAGGAAAACAGCGCAAGATTCAAATTCCTGAACACATTTAATATATTGGTGTTAAAAAGATAAGATTAAGATAAAATTAAAATGAAGCTAACAAATCTCACATGAGAATATAATGTCCATTGACAAATGGGGATAAGGAAAAAAATTCACTATATACTGCTGTTGTTTTTGCAACACCTTATGACCGTGTTCATGGTCCACAAAAGGCTTGGAAATAAAGCCGGATTGGTGAATTACCGGAATCTTGTAAAGGCAGCAATGGAACCACAGGTCTTTCTTGGTGTAGTCGGTGTATGTAGCAGTTGATTTCTTCTGACGCGTTTCGCTGCTCTGGGCAGCTTTGTCAAAGGTGTGCATAGACTGCCCTGATCCCCTTTATATATGGTACATCTAAACATGCTTACATCCTATTGGGTGTAACTAAATGAATTAATCAACTTAACACACACTAAAAACATTTTTATGTTAATCTTAAACTATAAAGGAGGCAAAACTGTTTCTAAAAAAATATTAAAACTGGTTGGATAGTGTATTAATGAAGTAATATTTATAACTTATTTATAATTAGTCCTGATCACATGATCGGACTATACTGTACCTAATGAAAATGTGTTTCATTCAATTCATTGGTTGGATCCTGTCATGTGGCTGTTAGGCGCCGGGGTCCGCTCGTCTGCGCAGCCCGGCGCCTAGCAACTAGGGACGCCGTGCGCGTACAGCCGCCGGCTCCCTAGCAACGCTAGACGCCGGGCGCGCTGAGCCGCACGGACCCTAGCAACGGGGACGCCACTGGCGGACCGCGTTCCCCGTTGCTGGGTCCTGTTTAATTAATAGGTGCACCTGATCTCTGGCCGTGCAGCAAGGCAGCTGCATGGCATTCATTCTAATCAGCTCTGTCAGCAGCTGATTGGAGGACTCCTGTTTAAATACACTCTCAGGGCTTCTCACAGACACCGGTAATAGCTTCCTGCATGCTGTCTTTGGTTGCTGAGAGTCTGTTTCCAGTCTTGCTGTATCCGGTCGTTCCAGTCCTCTGAAGTCCTGTACTCGGGAGTTATCATCTCGTCCCTGGAGTCCTGACCGATCACCGTTTAACATCCAGTGGTGTTCATGAGTCACGGCTCTGCCGTGTGTAGCGGCTCGGCCGCTTTACCCTTTATTATTTGTGTTTGGAGCATTTTGCGGAGGGTTCCGCTTCCACAGGTCCACTCTGGTATCTGGCGGTGCCGGGTAGGAGTATTGGACAAGTGGATTTTGGTTGTCCTTTTCCCTGGTGGTTTTTCCGCACATACTTTAGGTTTTTTAGTTAGCTCGTAGCCCCTGGCCTGTTGTTAGCTAGAGGTCCTCTTGTTATCATCCTGCCTCGGATTTCCCTTTGTCTCTCATTAAGACCGGGGGGCATCGGAGTTGGGCAGACATAATCCGCCCTTCAAACGCGGCTGCCAAGGGCTCAAGAAACCATAGTCTCGCAAGAAATTTCCGATAGCACGGGTGAGACAACAGAGTTAGGGCGCCAGGGGCTATTATTCTTTCCTGCTCCCGTTCCCAGCATTCCATTCCAGTGCTCCGGTCATTGTCATAAGATCTCCTCTGGCCAGGAGTGCTGGAATCATAACACATACAGTATGTTTAGACCAAGTATGCTCAATGTGGCCCAAAATCTTTTTCAAATACAAGCAGTGGCTGTATCACTCCTGTCCTGATGTAAATGAATGTAAGTCTCTCCAGACATAAACAATGTTTGACAATTTTTAAGAAAACATCAACTCTAACTTTAAAGGGCTAAGCTACTTCTGAAAAACATGAAATTGCCAACATGCCATACATCACACACAGTGGAAAGGAAAATCTGAGCCCATGTTCTTTATTTGTTTGTTGTTGCAATACACTAGAAAGCCTATTATGCATGTCAGGGCCAAACACAGTCTGGCATCTTCTGTAACACTGCATGCACCACTTTCTGGTGCATGTAACCTCTAAAACCGGCAAATCAGTGCTTAAAAAGAATACCAATAGGTTTAATCATCATCACTTAATTCCTACAAAAGGTGAATATTAACATTTTCATCTACTTTTGTAGAAATTGACAAATTCATCATTCATGCAGCTCAGGATAAATCACTGATATCTCCTGGTTACAATTCTCTCCTGATAATTTATACAAGCCCAATGCTTTAGAAATTCTGCCATTCCTCAATCTCCAAAAATGCTTATTTTGGGGGAACTTGACAGTGAAAATGTATGCCATCCTGAGATGGCATATAGCCACAAATGGTATAGGTGAGGGACCATTTCATATGCCTCCCAGCTGTCACCCCCCTGTTTCACAGCTCATGTTGCCAGAGAGACCTTCTCACCCCCGCCGGGCAGAATAAATATCTGAGGTCTGCGGAAGCCCTACAAATGTGCCTGTCATCCAAACTGTCTCAGCAGTAGTCCCCACGACTGCAACCCCCCCTTATCCCCCCGCCCCTGCCAGGGAGCCCTCTCACCCTGCCGGACAGGACCCAGTAGCAGAGGTCCCCAGCAACCTGTGAAATGTGCCTAGCAGCCTGGCAGACCCAGCCCCCTCCAAGCGGCCACATTGATCCCTTCAGGGGTCCAGCAGCAGCATCCCCCCTGCCAGAGAGCTCTCTTACTGCAGGATAGATATAGCTAGCTGCCAGTAGGTAAACAGTGGCTGGAGGGGAGAGAGAGCTGTGGGGAATGTACACAACAGTTGGAGTGGAGAGAAGGCTGCTGGGATGGAAGACAGGGAAAAGAGTGCTGAGGACAAGGAGTACAGTGGCTGCAGGGATGGGAAGTGTCTGTAGGGGAGAAAGAGCTGTGGTAATGGGACTCACCTTAGGTCCCAGTTACACTGTACCCACTGTTGCTGCATCCCAACAGCATGCCCAAGGGAAAAAGATCACACTTAAAAAAGCTGTCTTTGCGAAAAGAGCAGCTTTTTGGAAGGGATACTTTAGGCATTGAGGCATGATGAATGCCTCTGAAAGGTTGTTTAAACTTGAAGTGAGTTTAAAACATAATTATCACCAGTGATAATGTTGCCAGATAGGTAATTGTTTGCACTTAATATAATATTAGGGCAATGGATATTGTCTTAGTTAAAATATAATTCATTATAAGTAGGTGACTTAACCATAGTGAATAGTATATGTATATATATACTAAGAAATAGATAAGTTAGGTTTATACATTTATAAGTTAAATGCAACTTATAGTAAAATGCACACAGATACTGGTATGTTAAGGGCTGTGTTTAAAATGAGGAGTCAGAAACCTGCATATCCTTAGCAAATGGATGGTATCTGGCCTTTATTTTGTTATACTGCAGACCAGAGACAATTACAAAACAACATCAACTGAATTACCAACTCCCAATTGTTCATGCTAACACATGTGGTAAACAAATGTATTTACACAATCAAAAGGAAAAAAACAAGAAGATGAAGGAGGGGATTAAACTAAGCAATTCCACTAAGAATGTTGAACTTGTAAAAATAGTTATTTATTCGCTTTACCAAGAACCAAGGATTTGCAACATCTTGCAGTTGGTTTACTACATTTTGACAACCTTTATCCTAGGTTTAGGCAGTGGGGACAAGAAGGGGGAAGCAGATGCTCTTTACCCATGACTGGACATGTCGAGTGGGCCTAGGTGGGAGGGATGCTCCCACTGCTGCTCTTCTGTGCCTGTCCATCTGTTCATTGCAGTGTAAGAGAAAACTGACTGCTGCAGCCTCTCTCTCCAACAGAGCACATGCTGCTGACTGAGGAGAGTGGCAGCTGCAGGGGCAGTCAGTCCTTTCTCCCTGTGTGATGTCCAGGGGGGAGGAATCGCACCCACACCCCCGCCACTCATCGTTTCTCTCACTGGAGCCCCCTGTGCAGACCATGTGGCCACTACCTGACTGCACATATTATACACTTTTAGCTGTTTTCAAACAAGGAGCTGTGACCACACCTCCCACATTGGCCATGTCCCCGTCTCATTAGCGGGGTCTTACAGAACTTTCTGTGTCTGATTACGGCTGTATCTGCATACAACCTGCTACATGAAAGTATTTTCCTTGAAGCCACTGTATCATACCATTTCATAGGCAGATACAGCCGCAGACACACACAGAATGTAGGCATGCTGCACATCATTTTAATCATCAGAGTCTGCTTGTGCATGTTATTAGCAAAGGGATGCAAAGAAGACACTTTTTTGGCAAAAAAAGATGCCCAACACTAGCGGAGTTGAACGGGACCTGTTAGTTCACTTACGCCAGGCATCTCCTGCTACTGTACGTGGTATATTGAGGCAAGAAGTATGAGGACACATCTGTAAAACAAATCATGCAGTTAACTATGCTAACTTGTCATCTGCAAAGAGGCCTGTCTTACATAGTAAGGCAAGAGAGCCTGTAAGCATTATACATATTGCATCAATCATATTGTCACTTGGATATAAAGACTATGTAATGTCCCATGGTGAGTGTAAAGATACAAATTAGAAACTGTGACTGAGCTTTTAGATATATTGTTCCTACTGTAACTCTTAACTTAAGAAAAGATCAAGATTTTATTATTTTGAAACCATAGTCATAAATTGAGGAAAATGACATAATATATCCATAAGCTATTTGTGTATAAACATCATCATTTATATATCTAGTGCATGTATATATATTTTTACACAATTTACAGCAAGACATTTACAGTAGCTCTTTTTATACTGTATGTATTTTCTGTAATAAATTCTGTGTTTTAAAAGAGAAGCCAATTGAGTTTCGTTAACAGGTTTATATTACCAAATTTCATTTTCTAGCACAGCTATAAAAATATTTTCTTAGTGGTTCAACTTAAACCAAGTATCATTTCTTGGTTCTTATTGGCTTGCTGTAGGAGAAAATTATTGTAAATATTATAAACATCTAGTTATATATAGTGCAGAGATCGAGGTTTTTTGACCCCTTATCCTTAAACAGTGACGGATTTCCTGTACCAAAGTGTCCGGATTTTGTGACCTTAAGTGATAAATCTGACTCTGATCTAACTCATAAGGGGGGTACGCATGGAGAAGGATCCGGTCTGAAGATCGACAGTGTCTAGGTCGACAATGTTTAGGTCGACCACTATAGGTCGACAGTCACTAGGTCGACATGGAAGGAAGGTCGACAGGGTTTCTAGGTCGACATGTGCTAGGTCGACAGGTCTAAAGGTCGACATGAGTTCTTCACATTTTTTTTCTTTTTTTGAATTTTTTCATACTTAACGATCCACGTGGACTACGATTGGAACGGTAAAGTGTGCCAAGCGAAGCGGTAGCGGAGCGAAGGCACCATGCCCGAAGCATGGCGAGCGGAGCGAGCCATGCGAGGGGACGCGGTGCACTAATTTGGGATCCCGGTCACTCTACGAAGAAAACGACACCCAAAAAAAAATCCTCATGTCGACCTTTAGACCTGTCGACCTAGCACATGTCGACCTAGAAACTCTGTCGACCTTCCATCCATGTCGACCTAGTGACTGTCGACCTATAGTGGTCGACCTAAACATTGTCGACCTAGACACTGTCGATTTGATGAACCACACCCGCATGGAGAGATCCGTGCTTAAAATCTAAGTAATCTGACTAGATTGCTTAGAAGTTAAGCATGGATCTATTGTGTGTATGTCCCCCTGCGCGGCGCTATCGCCAGTGCTAGACTGGCCTGCATGCAGGCACAATCTAGCACATCACTCATTTCACCTGCTTGGTGAAATGAGCAGCCCACCTTTCCCCCCCTCGCTCAGCACACATCGCGCTGTGCTGAGGGAGGTGAAGAGATGTGTGCTTAGCGGTCTGTGATAGATCGCTCAGCACACATCTCTGCCAGTGTGTACTGGCCTATACTGAAGAAGAAAAAGATAGCAATCTGAGCAATCCTGCATTTGTTACAAGTTGTTCATCAGCATCTCACTTGTTATCTCAAGTAGATCTCAATAATCTTAAATGGGGTAGATTGCTTAAAATTTAAGCACGGATCTTTCGTGTGTATGCCCCTGAGCAATAGTGCATCGCTATCGCCGGTGCCAGATTGAGCCTGCATGCAGGCTCAATCTAACAAGTCGCTCACTTCAGTGCTGTGTGAAGTGAGCGACCCCCCGTCTTCGCCATCCCCCCTTGCTTAGCACACATTGCATTGTGCTGAGCGGGGGGAGAGATGTGTGCTGAGCGGTCTGTGATAGATCACTCAGTGCACATCTCTTTAGTGTGTACCCCACTTTATTAAGGATTTAAACTAGTCTAAACAACAATCTGAACTTTTTGGATCAATTGATGGAATCTACTCCTCAAAGATGTAAGAATATGCAGTTAGACTACTACTCTGAAGAATAAGATGTAGCTTTTTCTAAGAATGTTTGTTCTGTTATGGAGGCCAGATGAGTGGCGATTGTTCAAAGACTCATCAAAAGTTAGTTTGAAGTCTGTGCTTCGATATAACTGCAATAAATTCCCATCAATACCAGTAGCACATGCCATTGATATGAAAGAAATATATGAAAATATGAATTTGCTGTTAGACAAAATCCAGTATGAAAAATATATCTGTAATTTTTATGGTGATTTAAAGGTCATTGAGGGGTCATTTAGAGTTGATCACTCACTAGCGTTTTTTGCAGCGCTCCGATCAGGTCAGAACTGCACATGCGTATGCACCGAAATGCGCAGGAGCATCGTACAGGTACAAAGTGGATGGTTGCTGTGCGATGGATTTTTTACGAAGAATCCATTTGCACAGCTGATCGCAAGGTGATTGACAGAAAGAAGGCGTTTGTTGGTGGCACCTGACCGTTTTCAGGGAGTGGTTGGAAAAAAAAGGCGTGTCCAAGCGTTTGCAGAGAGGGCTCCTGATGTAAATTCCGGCCCCGAACAGTCTGAAGTGATTGCAACTGCTGAGTAAGTCCTGGGCAACTCAGAAATTGCAATAAAGGGGGTCATTCCAAATTGTTCGCTCGCAAGCTGCTTTCAGCAGATTTACTCACGCTAAGCCGCCGCCTACTTGGAGTGAATCTTAGCTTCTTAAAATTGCGAACGACGTATTCGCAATATTGCGATTACACCTCTCTTAGCAGTTTCTGAGTAGCTCCAGACTTACTCGGCATCTGCGATCAGTTCAGTGCTTGTCGTTCCTGGTTTGATGTCATAAACACACCCAGCGTTCGCCCAGACACTCCCCCGTTTCTCCAGCCTCTCCCGCGTTTTTCCCAGAAACGGTAGCGTTTTTTCACACACACCCATAAAACGGCGAGTTTCCGCCCAGAAACACCCACTTCCTGTCAATCACACTACGATCAACAGAACGATGAAAAAGCCGTGAGTAAAATTCCTAACTGCATAGCAAATTTACTTGGCGCAGTCGCACTGCGGACATTGCGCATGCGCACTAAGCGGAAAATTGCTGCGATGCGAAAAAATTTACCGAGCGAACAACTCGGAATGACCCCCCAAGTTTTTATTTGTACCACTCGGCTGCACATGCGTCCGCACACTTGCACAGCTAAAATACACTGTAGGCGGTGACTATCTGATCGCAGGACTGCAAGAACTGCTAGCGAGTGATCAGGTCTGAATTAGACCCATTGCTTTATTGCTTGGTTTGCAACTTGACTACACTAAGCTCTGCTATTTTTGTGTGAATGAGAGAGAATTTATAGGAAGTATCACTACATTACAAAACAATGGCCTAAACATGGATCCAAAGGCATAACTACCATAGGTGCAGGAAGTGCAGCTACTATGGGGCCCATAGCTGAGAAGGGCCAACCTTCCCTGTGACAGTTATATGTGTTATATACATTTTTCACCATTAGGTGGTCAATAGGCACCCTTACAAACTTTTGCCTTGGGGTTTACAATATATCTAATTAAAATGGATATGGAGAAATAGGGGTATCAATGACCAATGGTGTTTGAATAACAATATATTTTGAAGAAAACAATTTATATTCTATAATGTAAGAAAAAAGGGGGGGGGACTGCCAACTTTCTGATACAAAGTTTGTAAAAAAAAAATATTAATAAAACAATCTAAAAGTACATATAAGAATTCATAAAAATTGCACAAAGAATGTCAATTATTAAAAATGTAATTTTTTTTTTAGTGAGAACTAAAATAAAAGGTTTGTATAAGAGATTAGTGTATCTTAATATAGGAAGTCAGTGAGGTACATCCAACACGTTTCATCTGTCTGACTTCATCAAGGGGTGATCTATATCTAATTATACCCCTGGACCTGCTCATTGTAATGTGGTATAAAATAATGCGGAGGGTATTATAACATTACAAAATATGAACATAATATGAACAGAAGCACTGCAATGTGGCACAATATGAGGTGGAGGCACTATAGTGTGCCATGATATTTACTGGGTACAGCACTGTAATTGGGCATAATATGAACTCTGTCCTTAGTATTCTTAAAGGAGTTAACATGCTCAAGTGGAGTTGTGTGTTTTTCTGCCCAGCCTGACTATTGCTGTGATACATCCCAAAACTTTGACTTCTCTTAAAGAACCTCTTTTGGCAAGGTTTATTGGGGTAATTCCATTCCTCCACCATAATGGAAGTGACAACCTTATTCAAAGGAAATAATCAACCTCTCCTCCTGGGTCCTTGGAACAATGATAGCCCATCTGGAACTACCTTAAAAATAACTTCCATTAACCCTTCTAGCAATCTTTATTGAAATGCCCTTCATCATCCGCTGCTGAGGCCTCAGACATATCTATCTCCAGCTTTTGTCTCTCAGACTCTAAATCCTCTGAGGAACAACTAATACAAAAATCTAGCCCTTTTAGGTCTCAGCTGCTGCAAATACTCTTTAGTCACATATGTTACAGCTAATGAAACCTTTATTAATTTTATCAGTTTAGCCATATGTGGTGGAGGCTGCTGTGAATCAGTGGAGCCACATTCTGCACATTTCCTTCCTGAAAATCCATTTGGTAACTGCTTGTCACAAACCCCACAGGAAAAAAAAAAAATAGTTGGTGAGATGTAATGGGGTCTAAATCTTTTCGCACATTAAAAGGTGCAAGTTGGTACCAAAACTCACCCAATATGCGGTAATAGCATGTAAGTTTTTAAGTTTGAAGCTATTATATTGTGGGAGTGTTTACAAGTTCTCATATGAAAACTTGCACATTGTAATGTAAGTTTCAGAATCAGCTTTATTGGCCATTAGTTTCATTATATTGTGCGAGTTTAACAGAAGCATGCACAGATCAGTGAGATCCATGCATACTTCTGTCTGAGAAAAATAGGAAAGAGTTGAAAAGTAAAAAAAAATAAATGATGGGGGGTTCAACTTCTCATCCCAACACATAACCAGCACCGAGCTCTTTGAGCTGGTCCTGGTTGCTAAAATACAGGGGAAAAATGGCCAAGTTCCCCTGTATTTTAACACATTTATATTTGTCTGTGACCATAGCATTACCCCCCCCCCCCAACTTGTCAGCCCTTTCCGGGGATACCTGGGGGATTGCTGACCCCCATTAAAGAGGTCCCCCCCTCCAGAGCACCCAAGGTCAGGGCTATCCCCAGCATCCCTTAGCAGTGGATGTCAAGTTCATAGCCATAAAGTGGGAAATAAAGATTTAATATTGTCTTTGACGGGTGGAACTACAGGTCCCAACAAGCCTCCCCTGCATGCTATTACTTGGAGAATCACAAGTACCAGCATGCAGGGCATTAAAGGGCCCACTGGTAACTGTAGTCCCCCTGTATAATAAATATTACTACAAACACAGGACACGCACACCATACAACTTTAGCAAAGCATGCATGCACACTCACATATGTACACACACTCACTCATACTCACCTACACCCCCTGCAGCACTTTCTGGCCATCTTCTTCAGTAGAAATCAATGACATTTGGAAAAAAAATACTTACCTATTTCCTGTGTAGATTGGTCCTCTTCATTCCAAGTAGCTTCAACTACATGACTCATCGAGACCCGGGTGACTTCTGTTATTAAAACACCCACCAGCCAAACAGTGGGCTCCACTGTAAGAGCTGCCCTCTGATTGGATGTGAGCAGCTGAACTGTCACTCAAACCCATCCCAATACCTTTCAGTGGTGGGAAATCACCACTGAATTTATATGGGGCGTTCTGCTACATTATAACCCTTCACCTACAGTGACCTTGTGGTTTCCATCACTAACCACAGGTGAAGGTTGCAGTTTTCAAGGTTACAGGGGGACTACAGGTACCAGAAGGCCCTTTAATGCCCCACATGCTGGTACTTGTGGTTCTTCGAGTATCAGCATGCAGGGGGGGCATTACCTCTCTGGCTAGTGAAGCCTGGTGCTGGTTTGAAGATACAGGGGACACCTTTGTATTTTTTAGGAACCAGGGCTGGTCAAAAAGTCTAGTGCTGGTTGTTAAAATACAGTGGGACCTCAGTCATTATTTCCCCTTTAATTTTGAACCAGGACTGGCTCAAAGAGCCCAGTGCTGGTTTTGCTTTTGGGGGGACCTCACATCTTTTTTTTTATATTTTAACTGTTTCTTACCTTTCATAGACAGAAGCCTGCATGGATATCACTGACCTGTGTATTCTTCTTCTTGCGAGTTTTGCAAATGCAAGTATTAGGATTGCAGGAAACATGCGAGTTTCCATATTCCAGCACTCTATTATATTGGTCAAGTTTGCAAATTGTGAGAGTTTAGTGCTAAGTTTGCACTTTTTTTTACAAACTTGCAATTAATTACATCTCGCCATATGTTTCTTTGCAGGCTTTACTACCACCTTCTCACTTGTAGACTGTGTGTATGACCTAAAATAACATAGTACTATGATATAATGCCTAACTAACTATTGTATTAAAAGAAACAATTATAAAAATTAAAAAAGCCAAAAATACAACCACTGGTGCTTACCCTATACTGCATTCTTCAGACTTTTTCTCCTCCATGCTTGCAGTTCACACATGCTGGGATGCTATTTTCTAAAAACACCACTACCTGTGATACTCCTGCTCCCAGATTGCTTCAAGTGTTACATAGTTACATAGTTAGTGAGGTTGAAAAGAGGCAAAATGCCCATCGGATTCAACATGTATTTTGTGATAAGCTGTTCATATTATAATGTACCTGCTGAAGTAATGGCTTAGTACCAATTGACAACACTGATTCTTACCACTCCCAGATTAATGTCACTATGTTAAATGCTGTAACCCTGGATACACTTTCCAGTCAGAAATTTGTTCAATCAGTCTGTAAATGTAGTACAGATGGTGTATTGGTTAGCATTACTGTCTCACATCACTGAGGTCATTGGTTCGATTCCCACCATGGCCCTAACCGTGTTTGTGTATTCTCCCGTACTTGCGTGGGTTTCCTCCGGGTAATCCGGTTTCCTCCCACAATCCAAAAATATTCTGGTAGGTTAATTGGCTCCCAACAAAAATTAACCCTAGCGTGAATGTGTCTGTGTGTACATGTGGTAGGGAATATAGATTGTAAGCTCCACTGGGGCAGGGACTGATGTGAATGGGCAAATATTCTCTCTGTACAGCACTGCAGAATATGTGTGCGCTTTATAAATAATTGGTAGTAAGAATACTAATAATAATAATAATTTACAGAGTCTGCCATTACTACCCTCTCCAGCAGGGAGTTCCACATTTTTATTGCCCTTACCGTGATGAACCCTTTCCTATGTTCTGTCCAGAATTTTCTCTCCTCTAGCCTCAGTGAGTGCCCACGTGTCCTATACAGAGTTCTTTTAATAAACAATTTCCCTGCTAATGCCTTGTAATGACACTTTACATATTTGAAGATATTAATAATGTCTCCTCTTAGTCGCTGCCTTTCTAATGTATACATATTTAAATTAGCAAACCTTTCCTTGTATTCCAGTGTCTCTAGCCCTTTAATCAATTTAGTAGCCTGCCTTTGAACCCTTTCTAGTTCCCTGATATCTTTTTTTTTAATATGGTGCCCAAAATTGAACACAATATTCCAGGTGCTGATGTACCAATGATTTGTACAGTGGCAGGATTACATCCTCGTCCCTTGTCTCAATGCCCCGATTTATGCATGCGAGCACTTTACTTGACTTTTTTTGCAACATTTTGACATTGCGTACTGTTATTAAGCCTATTATCTATGAGCACCCCCAAATATTTTTCCACCACAGTTACCCATATAATTTCCCCATTTAGAGTGTACGATGCTTGTGTGTTTTTTGTCCCAAAATGCATAATTTTGCATTTTTCAATATTGAACCTCATTCCCCATTTAGATGTCCAGGCTTCAAGTTTAAATAAGTCATTTTGTAGAGACTCCACATCGCTATCTGATTAATTACCTTACACAGCTTAGTATCATCCGCAAACATTGACACTGTGCTTTCTAGGTCTATTCCTAGATCGTTGATAAATATATTGAACAGTAGCGGGCCAAGTATGGTATTCCACTGACTACTGGTGCCCAGCTGGAGAACATCCCATTGACCACTACTCGTTGTACTCTATTATCCAGCCAATTACCTATTCATGTACAAATAGTATATCCTAGACCAAGTTCCCTTAATTTGATGATCAGTCTCCTGTGAGGCACTGTATCGAAAGCTTTTGCAAAATCTAAATACACCACATCCAAGTTTTGTGACATCAGCTAACCATAATGCCTGTTCTTAAAGGCATAGGGAGACCCCAGCATTACAGCCTATTAGAGAATACAGTTTCTGCCAGTAACCTCATCTTTTTCCCTAGAGCATGCTGGAATAACAGGTGCAAATGGCTAATGTCACTCCATGTGCTGACTCCATGCATGGTAACGCGGTACCAGAGTGTGCAGACCCATGACTGGTTGCAACAGACTGGACATTAACTAATCACTACTGTGGGAGGATGCAAGCTACTGACAGAGGACATTAGATGAGGCATGCACAGGGCTTTCTTAACAACAGTGTAGGCCCCTGGGAAAAGCAATGCAATGGGGCCCCTACCATACTCCTAAAGTATGGTTGGGGGTGCTATCATTGGCAGCTTTGATGTCCCTCGGGTGGCAGGGGGTGTTCTCTCTTCCACTCAGCATGTAGGACCTGGAGTAGTAATTTCTGCTACTTACTCCTTTACTGCACAGATGGTGGGAGATGAGGCGGGAGGTAGAACACTAAACTGTAAAAGTGGGCATTGGGCTGAATGAGGGGGCCCTGGTAAATGACTTCCAGGGTGGTAGGTGGTGTTTAATACACTGGGGGGGTGGGGGTGGATATTGGAGTGGGCTTAATATTCATAATTTTCCGGTGGGAGGACAGCTTTCTTGACTGTAGATATCTCCAGTTACTAGAAACAGATTTCTTATATTTTAATGGGATAAAAAAAAGAGAGTGCCACCTTTCAGGAGTTACTGAGTACTTGAGGATCAGTATTCAGGAACCAGAGCAATCCACCAATGAAAATATAAAACTGAATACCAGGTGTGTGGAGCTGGAGCAGGGTTCAGCTGCTGGAAGGCTGTTATATCTGGTTCTGGGCATAGTATAGACAAGCTGCCAGTGTCCACCGAAAGGGGAGAGTCCCAACTTTTGGAGTATAGCATCCAAAAAAAGACATACTGTATATCTCAAATATATCCCATTTCTGCCACTATATATCAGCCATATTAGGTTGTTATATAGACCAAAGTATATGTTCACAAACATATATAGAGTGGGTTTGCTGTTTGGGTATATAAAAAAAGAAAAAATTAAAACTTGATTATATATTTTATATTAGCTCCTGGAAATGTTTTCTTTTTTTCCTGTTAAAGCCTCAGAAAAAAGTCTAAGTCAGACAGAACCTGAGATACCTGACTGGGAAGAGCAATTAACAGGCTCACATGGTGACCACTGATTTGAAGTCGGATATCTCCCCAGAGCAATTTTCAAAATATGGTACCCCTGAAAAAAGGGAACCCTTAGCTAACAGCCTAGGGCCCTTATACTCCTGGAGCTCTTGGGCAACTGCACAACGAGTGCAAGCAAAAAGACGGCCCTGGGCACACACTTCCAGTGGCTGACAGAGGATGCAGACTTCTATGGAGGGCACTGGACTTGCATTTAGTTTCTGCTGCTGCCTGAGGATGCAAGCTCATAACAGAGGGCATCAGACCAGCCATATATTTTATGCTTGCTGGTGGGGGATGCAGAATCTTTACTGAAGGGCACCACATTGATATTTTTTATCCTCTGTTGGTCCCAGTAGGCAAGCACCAGTAGCTAAAACCTGCCTGCCTATGCAGTAGGACAGGAAAGAAGACACAGAAGAGTAGGGGGTGTCACCCAACATACCCTGTCTAGATTTACGCACAAGGGAGATTAAACCATTAATGCTGCCATGGAGAAGGTAATATATGTGCATTAAATTCAAATGCTGTCGATTTAGTGTCAGGGCTGGTTGCATAGAAGGAGGTCAAAAGCATTCACTCATGCTTGGAAGGAATTCTTTATTTTATCCTTTCTCCAAACATTTCAGTTCTAGATAAGCAGGAAATGAGCTTACTATGGGGGTAATTCCAAGTTGATCGCAGCAGGAATTTTGTTAGCAGTTGGGCAAAACCATGTGCACTGCAGGGGAGGCAGATATAACATGTGCAGAAAGAGTTAGATTTGGGTGGTTTACTTTATTTCTGTGCAGGGTAAATACTGGCTGCTTTATTTTTACACTGCAAATTAGATTGCAGATTGAACACACCACACCCAAATCTAACTCTCTCTGCACATGTTAAATCTGCCTCCCCTGCAGTGCACATAGTTTTGCCCAACTGCTAACAAAATTCCTGCTGCAATCAACTTGGAATTACCCCCTATATCAGAAGCAGCAACAAGTAGTAAAGTCAGGAATCAGAGACAGGTAGGAGAGAGTGGAACAGTATGTCAATTGTCCTAATTCTGGTGTGACAGTCCTGATTGTGGGTGAATGTCCTGCTTGATCCATACATTGTCCTGAATGCAGGGAATGTTGGGATGTGTGTCCTACTTCCTATCATGCACTGATCATGAAGGGGTGACTGTGTGCACCCAGTATCGGTGTATATAGCATTACATGTGTAATTGCAGTGGAGAAAAAAAATGTTTCATACAGTAGTGGACTAAAATTATTTAAAAATCTGACTATACCTACAGACTAGTAGGGGTTTTCTTCCTGCTGCTACTGTATGTTGTCAATGATTCAATCCCATTATATTAGGCAGCAGAACTCACAATAGCATATTCTCCTCTATGCATGTGTCCTGATTTTCTTTGTGACACTATATTATATTAGTCTGCTTACAAAGATCTACTGGGCTGTGGATTGCCATGAAGCCGGCTAGTTACCTTATGTTTGTTGAGGTAGATAGATAACTCTTATTTGTAGGGTTTGCTAGTGGCTATAGTATCCACCTTAATGCTAATGTAAATGTTTGTTGGGTGAGCCGATTGGAAAGATAACATGTTAATTTAATGTGCATTGATTCTGAAAATTTCTCAATAATTATCCTTGCCATTTAATGAAAGAATCAGAATCAGAATCAGAATCAGCTTTATTGGCCAGGTGTACTCACGTACACTAGGAATTCTTTGTGGTACAATGCATTGCCAAGCAGCAACATGGAGGACAAAAAAAAAAAAAAAGTAGCATACATTACACATATGAGTTCATACTGCACATATGCAACTGTACAGTAGACATATTATACATTTAAGACTAAAAACTAAGGCTGCTTGGCAGAGCAGCACCGAGGCAGCCATCCGCGGCGCCAACTAGAACTCACACAATGCACATAATACAGAAGATTTAAGCATTACATCAAAAGATAAACCACACAGACAAAGACACAGAAGGAATAATGCATGATTGGTGTAGGCATTTTGAGTAATAACCTCCAGGGGTTGTGTATTCCACCATCACAAGGCACCAGGTGCGGCAGCCATCTTAGGCGCACTGCGTAGGATTACCCACGGTGGAATAGTCCACCCCTAGAAGAGAACACAAAATGGGGAGATTGCAGAGTCCTTAAGTTCAGAGTAGGGTTCCAATAGAAACATCAGGTCCACACATTTTTCATCCCATCCACAAGCGCACCAGATAAGGCAGCCATGTTGGGCGCACTACAAGGTTATGTGCTGATTCAGTATGCTGTGTGCCAAGCAGTTAACTAAAATTTTTAGGACATAAATGATGATACTACAGTATGCCAGAGGTTCGCAAACTTGGTCCTAAAGGCACCCTAGTGGTCCATGCATTAAGGATGAACGTGCTTGGGCACAGGTGACTTATAGTAATTAGCACCTCAACATCTTTGCTCAGTCATGGATATCATTAAAACCTGGACTGTTAGGGTTACTTGATGACTGCATTTGGGAACCACTGTACTGTGCCCTTACTGTTTAAACATAGAGACAAAGAGGACCTATTTTGAATGCCACAGGCTCCCCAAAGCTTTAGGCCAGCTCTGGTTTTGTTGCATTATATGCAATGTTTCATCTCTTCAGTTGCAAGCCATCCAAATATTTGCAACTAAAATCATTACTGTGCTGCAGTTTCATATGCTGTAGGGGAAGTGGGTATAGGGTGTTATATTCAGAATTTACAGACCCTTAACCTAATCTACTGTGTACTGTATATTCTGTTGTATCTGTCTAAAGAAGGTACTGTATATTGGCAAAATATTACTTAATTTTGCTATTCACTTCTTTTTATTTAGGAATTGATTCCTTTATTATAAAATCTCTAGATAATCTATATACTATGACATAGTCTTATTCTATTTAATGCCAATTATTTTATAAAAGGAAAAACTAACATGGCAGATTAATCACTCATTTCTAGATGGTAACCTATTCTTCAGCACATAAATTATAATGCAGATGGTCTAAAAAATAACTTTTAATAAGCTGAAATGACTGAAAATAAGTTACTACACAGGGGTCTTCATTTCTTGATACACATATTGAACATGACATGAGAATAGCTTTAGAAAATCTTCTATTTTTCTTTTACATTGATTTTGTCTATTACAAACACTTAAGCATCTGTATTTAGAAGAAGGGTAGTTAGCAACAAAAGACAAAAACATACTGTTTTAGCCAGAAGCAAAAATTGGTTGTAAGCAATGGGATGATAATTGCTGACATAAGTGGCACCTGGACTCAGTAACGTTAATTGCAAGAAGAGGAACTACTGCTATTATCTCACAGCATGAACACATTAAATCATGCTTATTACACTCTGTAATTTACAGTATGAAACCAGATCATCAATTTACTGTATAACATGCAGAATGACATGGGAATTATCTACATTTCTATTGGTTTAACAAGTTTAATCTCCTATACATTTTATATTAATTATTTTATACCATCATTTATACTTATGTGCAGTAGCGATTTTTTTACAAAAAGAAAAAAATCTAAAATACTGAATATGGATTTTTATTGTGAAAAAAATACTATAGGCGGGATATAATAGCGGAGTTTGCCAGAGGTACGCAATGCTGGCCGAAGTCTGACTTTTTTAAAGCGACAGTTATTTACAAGGCAAAACCATGCCTTGTACATGACTGTCGCTTTAAAAAATGTGCAAGTTCAGCCAACATCCCGCACATCTGACAAACTGAGATGCTATTACATCCTGCCTTATATGTCTATTTGTACACCAAACACACATTTTGGAGCATTTTCATTCTCTTTTTTTTGTGTTGGCCTAAACAATGGATAATAAATTGAAGAGCTGTGATCTTTGACAGATATTAATGAGACATTTAGTGTTTTGTAATCTGCATAAAATATGCTAGGCAGTTAAGATATTTATCTACTTCTTCACTATCTCTTAAATCATTGTGCATTACAATTTGTCAACACAAAACAATGTCAATGTGTTCATTTGGATACATCCCTTTACTGTCCTGTTCTTACTGCTCAATTCCAAGGAGCACTTCCAAATTGCTGGGTTACATGACCATTTTCTGCACATGCCAGGAGGGTGAATATCCTTGGGAAATTGGGTCCATAAAAAAATTAGCCAACCCAGGAAAAATAACCCATTCTGAAAGCATTTACGCTACTCCCAACAGATAAAACCAGTGGGTGTTAAGAGAGTACGAGTTTAAAGTAATAAAAATTATATTTTAATATGTGGTGCTAGGGGTGTGCACCAGGCCATTTTTGTTTTTAGTGTTTTGGTTTTGGATCTGGATCTCCTTCATGTTTTGGATCTGGATTGATTTTGCCAAAACCACCCTTGCGGGTTTTGGTTTTATATCTTTAGGTTTTCGAAAAAATTATTAAAATAGCTAAAATAACAGAATTTGGGGGTGTTTTTGATCCCACAGTATTATTAACCTCAATAGCATTCATTTCCACTAATTTCCAGGTTATTCTGAACACTTTACTGCTCACAATATTGTTTTTATCCAGTTTAGGCCAAAATGTTGCACCGAGGTAGCTGGACGGAGCAGCAGCAGCCCTTGGATATATATATTGGGAGGACAAAATATATATTTTTTAAATGTATTTATAAAAAGATGAATTATGCAATCATGATTTCAGTTCACAAAAAGATGATTAAGGCAAATAAGAATAAAAAAGACAATATTTTAGATTTAATTTATTTTAATTTCTATTTAGTTTAATTTAATTTACGTAATTTAATTTATTTAGAATCAAATTCTTCATTTCCTCAAAGATATCTTCAATATGCAGAAAGTTCACTATATGAGTGTGGAGAGTTTATTTATATTAATTTAACTTATAATTATCTAATTTATAATTATTATTAATAATATTAATTGAATTAATTACAATGTGGTGATAAGAAGAGTTATGAAAATAGGCCAACAAATTATAATAAGAATATGAGCTACAGACACCACACCCTGAAATGGACGGAGCATGCCTGGATGTATTCTGGGAGAATACAGCAAAAAATAATAAAAAAAAAGATGTCTTTTATTTTGGGTGGACTGACAGAAGACCCCTAGAGGGACAGAGCAGCTGCAGTCCCTGGATGTATACTGGGGTGACACAGCACAAAATATTAATTTAAATCAAAATACATATATTATTTTTTATATCACACACTGCAGTTACAGTGTCACACAAATGAGTCAAAATATGTAGAAGTATTTTTATATCACACCGGCGGTTACAGTGTCGCACAAATGAATAAAATATATATATAATAATTACACACTGTGGTTAACTACACCAACAGCATTGCACAATGCATTTATGAGTAGGAAAAATATACTGTGGTCTGACCGGTAGTGTCACAGTACTTATGAAAATTAAATAAAAATTGAATAGTACACTGGGGTACAGCACAAATATAAAAAAAAAATTATAATTATGATTGTATGCTTTTTGTTTTTAGCTTTTACTATTTTAATTTTACACTGGGGCGGAGCCCCTGGATTGATGAACAGATCACCCTTTTCAAATACATAATAGAAATATATTTTTGGATTTGGATAACACACATATATATAGCCGTAGTTTATGGCAGTGCTGGTAGTCGTCATTGAATTACACACCAATAGAAATATATTTTTTGCTCTGGATCACACACAGAGGATATATAGCAGTAATGTATGGCAGTACACAGTGCCTTATAGACAAAGAACACCTGGTCCTATACATAGTTACACAACCACAATATGCTACTATGCAGAGCCCTACACAGTGACAGCACACCCAACTCAACTCTCCTGCAAAGTAACCCGTCTGCATTTTCCTTCCCCTTTGCTCTCTCCTGCCCCGCTTTGCACTCTCCCTGCTTACTCCTTCCCTAACAGTACACAGCACAGAAGGAACATGTAATTACTGTGCACTTTCCAAGTCTGGAGTGAAGATGGCGCCGATCACCAGGACTATATAAAGAATCCAAAACCCATGAGATTCGACAACGGAATGATGACGTTTTGCCTTGTTTTTGGATCCGTGACATGGTGGAGTGTCAACATAATAGTACTTTTCAAAAGATACAGTGGGGTATATTTACTAAGGTCCCGATTTTGACCGAGATGCCGTTTTTTCATCAAAGTGTCATCTCGGTAATTTACTAAGCAAAAATCACGGCAGTGATGAGGGCATTCGTAATATTTTGGAAGTCCTAGGAAAAAATCACAAATCAATACACCATCGGTCAAATACGCCTGCAATTTGCTAGAAATCGGGAATTTACTAAAAAGTGCAAAACACAAACACTGCCGACAATAGCCAAACACTGCCGTGATAAAATACAAATCGTGAAAAAGTGCTAAAAAAAAACAGACCTGCTTTTTTATCCCGTGTTTGTATAGGCATGCACGGATCCATGAGATCCGTGCATGTTTTTCAGTGGGAAGGGGGGTGAAATGTTCTAAATTTACAGAAAAAAAATTGCGTGGGGTCCCCCCTCCTAAGGCAAACCAGCCTCGGGCTCTTTGAGCCGATCCTGGTTGCAGAAATATGGGGGAAAAAT
Source organism: Pseudophryne corroboree (assembly GCF_028390025.1). Taxonomy (NCBI): domain Eukaryota; kingdom Metazoa; phylum Chordata; class Amphibia; order Anura; family Myobatrachidae; genus Pseudophryne; species Pseudophryne corroboree. The sequence goes on along the minus strand of NC_086451.1, from coordinate 280,214,029 downwards.
GGACAGGGGTTCCCCCATATTTAAGCAACCAGCATCGGGCTCTGCGCCTGGTCCTGGTTCCAAAAATACGGGGGACAAAAAGAGTAGGGGTCCCCCGTATTTTTGAAACCAGCACCGGGCTCCACTAGCTGGACAGATAATGCCACAGCCGGGGGTCACTTTTATACAGTGCCTTGCGGCCGTGGCATCAAATATCCAACTAGTCACCCCTGGCCGGGGTACCCTGGGGGAGTGGGGACCCCTTCAATCAAGGGGTCCCCCCCCAGCCACCCAAGGGCCAGGGGTGAAGCCCGAGGCTGTCCCCCCCATCCAATGGGCTGCGGATGGGGGGCTGATAGCCTTTGTGATAAGTGTTTGATATTGTTTTTAGTAGCAGTACTACAAGGCCCAGCAAGCCTCCCCCGCAAGCTGGTACTTGGAGAACCACAAGTACCAGCATGCGGCGGAAAAATGGGCCCGCTGGTACCTGTAGTACTACTACTAAAAAAATACCACAATAAAGACATTACACACACACCTTGACAGTATAACTTTAATACATCCATCCACACCTCCATATACACATACTTACCTTATGTTCCCACGCAGGTCGGTCCTCTTCTCCAGTAGAATCCATGGTGTACCTGTTGAAAAAAATGATACTCACATAATCCATGGCTGAAGGCTCCTCGGTAACTCCTTTTGTAATCCACGTACTTGAAAAAATAAAAAAACGGACACCCGACCACGAACTGAAAGGGGACCCATGTTTTCACATGGGCCCCCTTTCCCCGAATGCCAGAAACCCCCTCTGACTTATGTCTAAGTGGGTTTCTTCAGCCAATCAGGGAGCGCCACGTTGTGGCACCCTCCTGATCGGCTGTGTGCTCCTGTACTGTCTGACAGGTGGCACACGGCAGTGTTACAATGTAGCGCCTATGCGCTCCATTGTAACCAATGGTGGGAACTTTCAGGTCAGCGGTTGACCGAAAGTGACCTCACCGCTGACCTGAAAGTTCCCACCATTGGTTACAATGGAGCGCATAGGCGCTACATTGTAACACTGCCGTGTGCCGCCTGTCAGACAGTACAGGAGCACACAGCCGATCAGGAGGATGCCACAACGTGGCGTTCCCTGATTGGCTGAAGAAACCCTCTTAGACATAAGTCAGAGGGGGTTTCTGGCATTCGGGGAAAGGGGGCCCATGTGAAAACATGGGTCCCCTTTCAGTTCGTGGTCGGGTGTCCGTTTTTTTATTTTTTCAAGTACGTGGATTACAAAAGGAGTTACCGAGGAGCCTTCAACCATGGATTATGTGAGTATAATTTTTTTTAACAGGTACACCATGGATTCTACTGGAGAAGAGGACCGACCTGCGTGGGAACATAAGGTAAGTATGTGTATATGGAGGTGTGGATGGATGTATTAAAGTTATACTGTCAAGGTGTGTGTGTAATGTCTTTATTGTGGTATTTTTTTAGTAGTAGTACTACAGGTACCAGCGGGCCCATTTTTCCGCCGCATGCTGGTACTTGTGGTTCTCCAAGTACCAGCTTGCGGGGGAGGCTTGCTGGGCCTTGTAGTACTGCTACTAAAACAATATCAAACACTTATCACAAAGGCTATCAGCCCACCATCCGCAGCCCATTGGATGGGGGGACAGCCTCGGGCTTCACCCCTGGCCCTTGGGTGGCTGGGGGGGGACCCCTTGATTGAAGGGGTCCCCACTCCCCCAGGGTACCCCGGCCAGGGGTGACTAGTTGGATATTTGATGCCACGGCCGCAAGGCACTGTATAAAAGTGACCCCCGGCTGTGGCATTATCTGTCCAGCTAGTGGAGCCCGGTGCTGGTTTCAAAAATACGGGGGACCCCTACTCTTTTTGTCCCGCGTATTTTTGGAACCAGAACCAGGCGCAGAGCCCGATGCTGGTTGCTTAAATATGGGGGAACCCCTGTCCATTTTTTTCCCATATTTCTGCAACCAGGATCGGCTCAAAGAGCCCGAGGCTGGTTTGCCTTAGGAGGGGGGACCCCACACAATTTTTTTTTGTCATTTAAACTTTATTTATTTTTTTAACAAAGTGCACAATGAAGCCCAGCACGGATCTCTCAGATCCGGCCGAGATTCATTGTATTAAAGTCGGCAGTGTTTTACAAGTCACTCACGTAAAACACTGCCTAAAAAAACGAATGACATCGACATCGGAAAACCCGAAAATGCAGAATACGGCAGCTTAGTAAATTAGTCGTAATCAATTCAAAAAGTTGCATATTTACACTTTCGATGTCATTCGTGATTGAACTTTGACCTCAAACGGGAAAACACGAATCTTAGTAAATTTACCCCAATATCTGCTAAAATGTCCCTATATTGTGCAGTGTGTGGGCACTCAACAGAAAATCAGCAGTTTTTTAAATCACTTAGGGCAAAGTGTTAATATTGAGACCTTCCACTGCCAGAAAAATGGTAACGTTTCTTGGTTTAACTGAAAAACCACTCCAGTGTGTCACTAAAGTAAAATAACATATTTATTTATTAACAGTTTATTATATACAGATATGTCCTGCTACATCTTTGCTCCATACGCCTAGCAACATACGCTGCCATGCTGCTGCTTGCAGCATATATAAATGACCCCTGTGCAATTTGGGTGAAATATGGATGACAGAGGACAGTATGCTCCCTGCAAAGGAGGAGGAGCAACCTTGTCCAGAGGGATCCCTGGCTACTGTAAAGGCTGAGGCAGACACTGAGGGACTACTTCAGAAAAAATACAGTACTGTACATTATAACTGTACAATAAGTTAGGTATTGTATTTTAATTTTGAAGAGCAAAATTGTAGACTTGATGTATTACTACATCTACTGTATTTTTAATATAATTATACAATTTTATACAGTATAGTATGCCCTCCTAAATGCTTGTTGAACACTACAGTATAAGGGCACCACACGTGTGTCATACTGTAACGTGTATAAAGACACTTTTAATCTGTGGCATAATGTCTATAAGGGCCATGTTAATGTGTGGCATAATGTCTATAAGGGCTCAGGTAATGTATAATGTCTGTAAGGGTACTAGTAATGTGTGGCATACAATAATGTCTATAAGGAAAAAGGGTGCAGGTGCACCGTACACTATTAAAATTACAACAACCATAATATTCGAGGCTCTTGGCATATATTGGCCAGTATATGAGCCTGCCCACCTACTTCACAGTGACCTCGTCGGACAGGTCCCTAACACTATAGGGGTTCACCTCTGGAGCACAGAGTACCCCCAAACTACCCCAGCCATACCACCCCAGGGCATCACATTAACTACAACACCACTGAACAGTAACTACAACACCACTCTCTTTCAGCCAGTCCTGGATCACTTGTGTTGTCTTGTTTTCTTTTTTCATGTTTGCAATTATCTTGCTCACAGATTGGCTGATTTTTGATGGCATGTTTCATGACAGAAACTATGTAGACAAGACAAATACTGTAATATAGTGTACTGTATTGCATAATTTACAATGCACAGGGGGATATTAAATTGTTTTAACACCTATGATACACAATTATTAATTGACACCCTCACAGTAACGCTAATGTTCCGTGCAGGCATACATTTAATCAATGTGTTTCTCACACCCAATTACAACACTTTTAAACCCAATTAAACTACTGTAATTTTCCTGAATGTTCTTCTTAATTTATGATCGTGACTACAATCTTAAAATAAGAGCAAAATCCAGGAACTGAGCAATTTGTCCCTCCAGGAATGGGCCATGATGTTAGGTAATTTTATGACTAAGGGGGTGAGTCAGGCCTGATCGTAGATGTGCTAAATTTAGCACATCTATGATCAGCTTCCCTGACATGCGGGGGGATGCCCAGCAGAGGGCTAGTCCGCCCCGCATGTCAGGGCCCCCCACAGAAGTACAAAAGCATTGCACAGCAGCGAATCTTTTGTACTTAAGGAGTAGCTCTCTACCAGCGCAGCTCCTGTGCACTGGCAGATAGATAGATACCCATCGCTGCTCGGGTCACAGCAGCTGCGTGTGATGTCACACAGCCACCACGGCCAGCCCCCCAATGATCCGGGCACGCCTGCATTGCCCGGACCGCACCCCCTAAATGGCATCTAAATGCTGCAAGCCCGCTCCCTCCCGCACAGCGATCGGTAGCCTAAGACAGCCGTCGGCTGTCTGGCATGTGCCGGCACACTGTGGTGCCGGCACATATGCAGTTCAGACCCGATCGCTGCTGTGCAAAAACGCACAGCAGAATCGGGTCTGAATGACCGCCTAAGTACGGTATACAACTGAGTACACAGAAGTGCTTCTAGGAACAAGGCCAGTGCAAAAAGTATACAGATCGGACATACTGTATGTAGCACTATGGAACTTTACTGCATACAAGCGGGTGCACGCTCAGGCATAGTAGTGTAGAAATTACACTTGGGAGGAGGTTCTCAGCAGAGTCACTGTTTACACTGCCTGAATGGGATTGGCTGGCTTATCAGCCTCAGTGGGCACTGCATTGGCATTAAAGTGAAGTGAATGTAGGTAGGGGGAGGAGGTGAGCCAGCCATACATACAGGTTAAATCAGTAGTATTGACTAGAAATGAGTAATGGTGGGGGTAGGTGCTGCTGAACCATGCAGTCAGTTCCACACAGTTCACAAACAATGCAGCTTTGTAGCAAACAGTGTATACTGTAGCATAGTATTGTGGTCAGGGCCAGCAACATAAATCTTTGGTCCCGGTACAATGACGTGTCTGGGCCGCCCCCCTCTTGACCTCAGACCCACACAACATGTCAAGAGAAAATTCTAAACGTTATAAAAAAATAAATAAAAAAACAGATAAATAATGTTCAATATGCAATGTAAACTAACAGTATTCAATTTAACTATGTTAATAAAAAACAATAAAGTCATGTCATTGAGAGCGAAAGGAAGCTGTTCCTATTTTTAGTTTTACAGTTACCATTTTTGTTCAGCTCACTTACAGTGATCCAATCCTGCACAGCTGTGTTCCTTCCAGTCCTGGGCTGCTCCTCTTAGGTGTCAGATCCGGATTGCATCACCACTGCAGGAACAGAGCAAGGAAGGGCAGGCGGGAGCAGCATTGTGCGCCGTGCACAGTGGCATAAAATCACAACACACAGTACGGGGATCCCACCTCCCGGCTCCCCCTGCCCCAAGTCCGGACCAGGTGAGCAGGGAGTTACCGGAGGGGGGTACGGGTGGCCGGATGCTTCTTGTACTGTTTTTTCCCCCTAACTTTTGCCGCGAGCCACACCAGGTGGGCATATGGTGTAAGTTACTAGTCACCGTGTTAGGTGCCCCGCAGAACCTCAGGGCCCCAGGACAGGTGTACCCTTTGACCCCCTATGTAGCCGGACCTGATTGCAGTACTATAGAAATGAACGCTTGGACTGAGTGCCTAGCTCGAGTATGGAGAGAGTTCAGAGAGTACCCGAGCATTATTGATCATTAATTGAACGCACATTGTGAAATGCTGAGTGTATGTCTTTTAACCAGCAAAGTTAAGTGTCCCAGTTTGCAAAGGTAAATTTACAAAAGCACATTATAATGTATTGAAAAGTAAATAATATTAATTTTCAAGTGGGATTTAAACCCAGGGTGATGGTTATGTAAAGTGTTGACATAATCATTAGCCCATGCACTCCAGCCATAGATGCAGGCACACCTGTTGTGCATGTATGTTAAGCAAGGAACGACTAAACAGTTTGAAAAACTAAAATTATAAAAAAAAATTATAATGTATTGGAAACCTAGGGTGATGGCTACAATATGTAAAGCATACATTAACTGGTAGCCCATGCACTCCAGCCATACAGTAGATGCAGGCATACAGTTTGAACACGTCTATATTTTGAATGAAGTTGACAAAATTCTGAATGTCACCTTTCAGAATGATTCAACATTACAGTGTCGACATATTGAAATTCAGCAATATGACTACATACTGTACTATTACAAGAATGTACACTCATCAGCCATAACATTAAAACCACTTACAGGTGAGATGAATAACATTGATTTTCTCATTGCAATGGCACAAGTCAAGGTGTAAGCAATATTAGACAGGAAGTGAACACTCAGTTTTTATGTTGATGTTTTGAAAGCAGGAAAAATGACCAAGCATAAGGATCAGATCAACTTTGATGAGGCCCAAATTGATGACTGGATCAGAGCTTTTACAAAATGGCAAGTCTTGTGGGCTGTTCCTGGTATTCAGTGTTTAGTATCTACCAATAGTGGTCCAAGAAAGGACAACTGGTGAATAGGGTTATGGGCAACCCCATGATAACTGTTGTATATGAGGAGCAAAGGCTAGACTGTTGGGTCTAATCCCACATAAGAGTTACTGTAGCACAAATTGCAAAAAAAAAGTTAATGCTGGTTATACAGGTTTTTGTCTTCTATATCCAAAATGCTTGGGACCAGAAGTATTTTGGATATATTGTAGGATTTTTCTGTACTTTGAAATGTCTACATACCATAATGAGATCTCTTGGTAATGGTACTAAAGTCTTAACATAGAATGAAATAATGTTTTATATACACCTTATACACACAGCCTAAAGATAATGTTAAACAATCTTTTTTTTTTTTTAAACATTTCTTTCTTTATTGAAGCATTTCTTTAGAGAAAATATCAGTGTACATGGAGACATTGTGATTAATAATCAAAATCAGAAAAAAAGGAAATACATAATATAGCAGAAATAATATATAGTGCATGGTGCAAGGAGAAACATAAGTGCAGGCAATATGTATGATAAAATAAAGCACCAAATAGCACCTGTAAACACTCCATAGACCTACAGAGAGACGGGAGCACGGCATGGCCACTAATCAACGCTATCAAACGTAATGGGAGGGTCATTAAGGTAAATCCTAGTTTCATACCAGAGTGTGCTGCGAAAACAAAAGCCAATGGCTTCTTTAGTATGAGTAGGAAGTGTTTCAATAAAACTCTCCCATGTTGTGAAAAAAGACTCTGTGCGAGATTCTTTCTGGAGTGAGGCCTCTAACCAATCCATTTGGCAAATAAAGAATAGTTTGTCTCTGAACATTTCTAAAGTCGGAGCTGAGCTATGGATCCACATGTGTAAAACAGCTTTCCTGGCTGCCGATGAGATTGCCAAAAGTAATTTTTTAACAGGTTTGGATACTCTAACACCAGAAGGCACCATACCAAATATAGCCCATTCCGGTGTAAGGGGGATATAATTCACCAAGTGTTGGGAGGCAAAGCGCCATACAACTAGCCAAAACCGTCTCAAAAGCGGACATGCCCAGAGACAGTGATAAAGATCAGCCGTACAATAGCCACATTTGGGGCAGGAAGGATCATCCAATAGGCCTATCAAGAAACCTCTGTGGGGAGAAATATAAGATCTGTGAAAGATATTAAGATACATTTCTGTGTATTTAGCAGCTGGGAACATGGCTATGGAGAAGTGTAACATGTGCAGTAACCCATCTACATCTAAATTAGGAAAGTGTTCCAACCATTGGGCTATACCAGTTTTATATAAAGAATGGTCTAGTGTGGTGTGAAGTTGTTTATAATAGAATGATATAGCACCTTTGGATTGTTCCGGTCGCGTTAATATTTGATCCAATTGGTTATCCCAATCAGTCGCAGGTAATAATCTAGAAATTTTACTAGCATAATGTTGGGCTTGAAAAAAAGCAAAGTTCTGAGGGCCAATATATGGGTATTTAGATAAGGCCTCCACATATGTTAGTGGTTTATGGGATCTAGAGTTAATGAGCTGGCCTATATTACAAATTCCTAGAGATTTCCAATCAGTGAAGGGACCGAATGCCTCTCCACTTTGGAAACTCGGATTATGTAAAAAAGGTAAATGAATAGATATATGTTTATGTAGTTTATATTTATGTCTTAAGGATAGCCAGACCTTCCTCGTAGTCATTAAAAGGGGATTAATCGTTAAATCAGTGGAGATTTCAGCATCAGTCAGATGTAAAAAAGCTACCAGGGACACATGAGGAATAAAGTTTTGTTCAAGAAATGAATCAGCATAGGTCTGGGTATTAGACAACCAATCATTAATATAACGAACATGAGAAGCATAGCTATATGTCAGAATATCCGGGAAGTTAACTCCCCCATTGGTTTTAGGCTGACCTAATTTGAATAAACCAATTCTCGCGCGCTTATTATTCCAAATGAATTTCCTAAAGGCCGCCGTTATTTGTGAGAGATCTTGTCTAGAAAGCAAAAGGGTGAGGACTTGTAATGGGTAAAGAAGTTTTGGGAAATATATCATTTTAATTATGTTTGTACTTCCTAAAAAAGAAAGTGGCAAGTGTACCATTGCCTCGAGATCCCTCGTAAGTTTTGAGAGCAGTTGTCCAATATTTATATCATAAAGGTCCACAATATTTTTGGGGAGAAGAACGCCCAAGTATGGGAATTTCTTTCTAGCCCAATTCAAGGGTAGTTGCGCCGCCCACAAAGGTCTATGAAAACCTTTTTTCAGGTAGAGTGCGCTAGATTTTTCAAAGTTAATGAAAAAGCCAGAGAGAGATCCCACTCTATCAAGCAATTCCAGCAATGGTTTGAGGGAATGTTTAGGATTAGATATGTGGATTAAAACATCATCCGCGAATGCAGTGAGTTTCACCTCAACCGAACCAACCGAAATACCCTTCAAGGTGGGCCAGGAGTCAATTATACGAAGTAAGGGGTCAAGGGACAAATTAAAGAGTAGGGGAGATAGAGGGCAGCCCTGGCGGGTGCCTCTAGACATGACAACAGGGTCGCTTCTCGTGCCGTTTACTAAAAGGAAAGTTGTGGGGGAGTTATAGAAGAACTTTACGAGATTAATAAAGTCTGAACCAAAATTTCTAGTTGATAAAACTTTAAATAAAAAGGGCCAGGATACCGTATCAAAGGCTTTCTGAGCGTCGAGGCTCAGGAGCATATTGGGAACAGTGGGATTATTGTTGGAAGCAACAATGGAAGCAATGGCTGTACGAATACCTTTGACTAGTTGTCTACCTCGGGTGAAACCTAGTTGGTGAGATGAGCAAAGGGAGGAGGAGAATAATTGTAAGCGAGATGACATAATTTTAGATAAAATTTTAAAGTCCACATTTAACAGAGTAATAGGACGATAGGAACTCAACAATGTAGGGTCACGGTCCGGCTTTGGAATGAGAGTTGTAAAGGCAGCATTAAAGGAGGGGTAGTGTGGGTGCTTTCTATGGATAGTATGGTACAATTCTAACAAAGTCGGGACAATATCAGTAGACAGGATTTTAAAATATTCCCCCGAGAATCCATCTGGTCCCGGGGCTTTACAAGTATGCAAAGAAGAAATGGACAATCTTATTTCCTCTTCTGTAATGTCCGAGTCTAATATGTCTATTTGTTCTGGATCTAGACTAGGCAAATTGGCCTCTCTAATAATGGCGTCTAAAGACTCTGAAGTCGATGGTCTGGCAGAATATAGGTTACAATAATAGTCGTAGAAGGCTTTTGATATGTCGGAGGTTTGTGTCAGACAATGGGAAGTTCTAATGTCCTTAATAGAAACAATATGGTTTCTTCGCTTATAGCCCTTGGTTAATGAGGCCAATAAACGTCCCGTCCTGGCCCCCCATCTATAATATTTATTTTTCGTGTAATCTAGACGCGATTGAGCCTGGGAAAGTAAAAAATTTTCCAATACGGATTTAGCCTGATTGTATATAGTGAATTTCTCCTCCGAGGAGTCTGCCACGTATTCAGCAAATGCAGTCTGCAACGTATGAGAGAGGGAATGATATTGGTCCTTTTGAATCTTATTACGACCAGATACGTATGAGATGATGCTACCCCGCATTACAGACTTCGATGCCTCCCAGAAAAGGACCGGGTCATTCCAGTGTGTGATATTGTTGTCTACATAGTCTAGCCAATTACGTTTTAAATAGTCCCTAAATTTTTCTGATTGGAATAGGTATGCAGGAAATCTCCAAGTGCGGTGTGCGGGGCCTGTATATGGCAGCCTAAATGAGAATTCAATCGGCGCATGATCCGACACCAAGATTTCAGCAATATTTGCAGAGGTCACCTCAGATACTAGAGAGTTCGCCACTAAAAAATAGTCTATGCGAGAGACCGTACGGTGAACCCCCGAATGAAAAGTAAAGGATTTGTCTGATGGGTTAAAAAGTCTCCAGACATCAGTCACTTGGAGTTCTAATATAAATTTCACAAGTGTGGACCAAATAGCAGAATGTCGGTTGGACGGGATTGGAGTCTTGTCTAGGGTCGGATCATGCACCGTGTTGAAATCGCCCCCAAGTATTAACGGAAAAACCTCTCGCTGTTGTATCAAGAAGGTCACCTTATTCAAAAACTCGGACACTTGGGTGTTGGGAGCGTATATGTTCACAAGAGTGTATGTGGCATCCCCAATCTTAACGTCTATCAGTAAGTATCGACCATCAGGATCCGGGACCATGTTTAAAATAGTGTAGGGGAGGTGTCGTGCAAATAAGATAGCCACCCCTCTAGTCTTATTGACAGATGAGGCCGAAAAGCAGTCTCCCAACCAGCCAGCGCGAAGGGAGGAACCATCACCTTCCCTCCAGTGGGTCTCTTGTAGAAAAATGATGTCTGGGCTAAATTTCTTAAGGTGGGATAAGACCCTTTGACGTTTAATGGGGGAGTTGAGCCCTCCAACATTCCATGATAGACATTTATTCGAGTTGTGGGGAGGCGAGTATGGCAAATTAAGTGTATTACTTGTCATCATCTAATCCCAGTGTGCACTGCGCTGAGTCTGCCGCATAATCCCATTGATGTGTGGTGGGGCCCCCCGTCCCAGCTAGCGGGGGACAGCCCATTAGTCGCAATCTCGGCTAAATGCTCCCGTCTCTCTGCTACCAGCACTCCATAATACAATATAGACATTTGGAAATATAATAAATTAGACACATCACAATTATCCGAAAGAAAAAAGTCATGCCTCAATAACCTTTTCTGAATTTTCTCAAACCAAAAATTTTCATAGAGGGTCACAGTGGCAACACTGCGACCAACCATTAGAATCAACAGAAAACAAACAGTAAACTGAGTGTGGAGAACCAGTCTCCTAAGTGATAACATAAGAACTGTTAACTAATAAGGGGCGAATAAAAGATAAACCCTCGACCCCCATCGTTAAATGGAAAACAGTACTAAAGTACCTAAATAATACTTGTGTTAACATGCACATTCAACGGTTGGGGGATCTCAGGGATAGCGTTACTGGCGAACTCTGTGAGAGGGGAGAGGACAGAAAATGCCTACGGGCCTCGTCTGGGTCATCAAAGAAAATTGTGCGTCCATTATCGGTGACCCTCAACCTGGCAGGGTACAGTAGAGCAAAGCGTTTTTGCGATTCTACCAGAAATTTACAAACTGGCGAGAATGCTCTGCGTTTTGGGGTTACCGCCACTGAGAAATCCTGGAAGATCAAAATGCGGGTACCATCAATGACTAATTTGCCCAATTTTTTATACGCTCGTAATATTATTTCCTTCGTCCTATAATCAAAGTATCGGGCCACCACCGGTCTGGGAGGAGGATTGGGACCCTCCCTTTCAGTCCCGACCCTATGGACTCGTTCAACCTGGGGAAACTCCATTTTGTCAGATATATGGAGAGCAGGGACTAAGTGAGAGTCTAGGTAATCGCAAAGGAGGGAGGGTTTGACATGTTCCGGGATACCAATAAAACGAAGATTATTTCTCCGATTCCGATTTTCTAGTTCATCTAGTTTATCTTGGAGCTCCCGGATCATGCCAATGGACGAGTCAGCAGAAGACTCCACATTGTGGACCGTGTCCTCTAAATCACTAACTCTCTACTCCACCTCCGATATTCTCGAGGTATTCGAGGCCACTTCTCGCAGGGTGGACTGAAACGAATCCCTGAATTCATCTAATTTCCTATCAATATGGGGCATAAGCACCGAAAGAATCTCTTTAGCGGTTTGGGACACTGGGGGGGTCGCGTCTGGTTGGGACATGGGGTCGGGATTCCCATCCATATTCGTTACGGGCTGCGATTGCGAAGGGGAGGAGCCACCTGTTTTATGTGATTTCCTTCTAACCATATTTTCCGATACAGTTCTATTCAGGAACCTCTCCATCAATTATGAAATATTTAATAGGTGAGATCCAAGAGGATCGGTCGCTGTTCACCAGTAAATAAAAGTATCAGATGAGAGACATCTGAAATCGTAAAGTATAACGCCCCAAAAGGGAAAATTAAGTATCACATATCTAAATGTAAATTTCACACCTCGTAGTTATATAGTAACAAACCAGCGAACAACCAACACTGGTATTATAAAGAAGGTAATGCTGGTCCGGGTATTAAGTATTACAAGTAAAAGAGCATTTGTACAGAAAATAGCAAAAGCAATGGTAAACAATGCTACTGATACATATATTTATATTGTGTATGGAGAGATACCGTAGGTGTGTACGATATATTCTATACACAGTAAACAAAAACAATGGTGCCTGTAAAAAACGTGAAATTAAGGCAGAACAAACTAAGCAAGAACCATTAAGAGAGAAGAATTTTTTTTTTTATAAAGTTTTAATAATAAGGCCACAAGGTGTCAGTGTCTCCCAGGCCAAGCTATAAGGTTACATGGAAGGCCAATAATCCATGTATCTGTGGCCTAAAAAAGGGTATATAGCCAGGTGTAGATATGGGGAGGAAAACAATAAGAGGGCAGGGAAAAGAATAACTTAAAAGGGAGACAGGGAAAGGTAAAAGGTCAGGGGAAGAATGCTCAGTGAGCAGAAAGTAGGGGATGTATTAATAACACCAGGTGAACTCCCTGTTAGAAAAGCAAGCCAGCGCCACGGGGTCCCAAAAAGTCTTAGGGCTAGTCACAACAAGAGAGAGCCCTCTGTGTCTCCGTGGGGCAAAGTGCGCAGCAGACCCAATCAGGATCCCCCCGAGACCATGAGGAGACAGCGCCACTATGCAGGTGAGTAGCTAGATCACCGCAATGCTTCTCCAGCGGCGGGGTTTAGGTAACGGGCAAGTACATCAGGGGAAGGGTCAGGCCGCAGTGTCTATCCACGGATCCCGCTTCAGCCTAGGCGCCCCAACGGGGGATAGTGACCAGCCTCCCAGGGGCCGCGACCGCAGTAATAAGGTCTCTCGACAGGCGTGCGACAGGACCAACGAGACAGCGCCAGAGGAAAACGAGCCAGCGGGAACAGTCCTGCAGGGGAGCCGCTGCGTTGATGCGGGTGTGGCGACGATCAAGGTGTCGGAGCCCCGAACACCTCAGGCTGTAGGCATGCAACGCGGCTCCGATCCACCAGCAACAGGGGTCCCGGGAGCGGGGGATGGTGAGCAATCTAGACGCGGCCTTCGATCTCCAGCCCCACCGGCTGATCCGAGAGTCAGACGTCCCGGAGGCACCTCTCCGGGTATCCGGGCGACATCCCCAGTCTAGCGGCAGGCAGGAGGCAGCTCGATGGGGGGGGGGACAGCACAGTGAATCTCACCCAGTCCACAGCAAGGGATCGGTAGGCCAGCCGGCAATAACCGCAGGGTAGTCCAAGCAGGACAGTGGGCAGTGCGGATCCTCACCACGCGGCGGCCCGGTCGTGGGCCCGACTCCGGGGAACGGGGCCACCACCCAGCAGATCGTCTCCAAACGGGTAGCAGCAAGTTCCTCAGCACTCGGGGAAGGCAATCCCACAAATAGTGTGCCACTAAGTGGCCGGGAATCAGGTAGATGGCGAAGGATGGGGCCTCCGTGAGCAGAGCTCAGTTAAAACGTGGCCATCTTGGATGCGCCACCCACCGGAAGTCCAATGTTAAACAATCTTAATAATAGTTTTGTGCATTAAACACATTTTGTGTATATTGTATGCAAAGGTGTCACTATTTCAGTCCTGCTAAAAAAAAAAAAATATTTTGGTATATTCTGTGTTTCTGAATTTGGATAAGAGAGACTCAATCTGTATTAGAAAGGTGTCAGAACATGCATGTCATCAAGCTGTGTAAAATGTGTATTGGGTTGAGTAGCAGCAGACTAGTCAGAGTGACCATGCTGACCCCTTTCCACCAAAAACATCTACAATGGGCATGTGAGCATCAGATCTGGACTATGGGGCAATGAAGCTAGTCTGAAGAATAATGTGGATGGCCAGGTGCATGTGTGCATTAGGAAAAGGCAAGAATCTTGGACTTGCAGGATGCCGTGGAGTTCTTTGAAACTATTTGGGAATGTAGCTGCCTTGGACTTGTGTGGGACGCTCCAGTTCTATTAGGATGAGACTCCCAGAGCCTCAAGAGGCATTTCACTATTAGCAAACCCCATCTGTTCCCTTAGTGCTTGTTGTGCACACTGGTACTTAGGGGGCCCCCTGTACTTAATTCCTCCAGCAGTAGGTGCTAACCCAATAGACCAGAGAGCCCAGATTACACAGACTAAGAATGAAGAGAGATGATACTGCAGTGTCTTGATAGCTAAGACACAACATAATAAGACTTTGGTACCACTGGGTCTTACGAGATCCTCCCGTACCAGAGGTTGCCGAGAGGTAGAGTAGGATGTTGGCTGATGTAGAGAGACCAATATGATAGGAACAGCTGCAGATTAGTTGTTCAGGGTAACAGCAGTCAGGCCAGATATATTAGAGCAGAAGTTGTTTGACCTGGCAGGACATCAGCAGACAGGTCAGGTAAGCAAGATTAGCTGAAGCTTGGTCTTGCAGGATGTCAGCAGACAGGACTGGTATGCAGGATTAGCTGATGCTTGGTCTTGCAAGATGTCAGCAGACAGCCCAGATTTAAGCTGCAGCAGACAAAGAAGGCTGGAAGATCCAGAGTACAAAACAGAGTGACAAGGGTTCCCGCAGTAACTGTGGACTGTAACCGGCAAAGCTAGGCAGGAGTGTCGAGGTGATAGAGCTCATAAGAATCAATCCACAGACCCACTGGGACAAGCCCTCTCTAAATTACACATTCCTTCCGATGGCCCACAAACTCCTTTGGCTGTCTGGTGTCTTTTTTTCCCTGGGTGACTGTCGGGGAAAATGCCAGGCAGAAGCACTGTGACGTCCCGGTCACCTAGCAATGACCAGGACTAGCACTAATGCACTAGAATGGCTGGTAAAAGTGTGTTGTTTTCCCGGGGTAAAGATGGTACTAGAATGCACAATGGCAGCACTAGATATTCTGCTTGGAGAGATTGCTGTTTTATAGCCTTATAATTCTTACAATTAAAGTAAAGGTATACTTGGCTTTGATATACTGTATTATTTAAAATTTGTTTGGTACAATAATATACTATGGGTGCTCCTTTGTGTTTACTTTTTAGTAATTTTTTTGCTTCAAGCTGGTTCTGAATCCTCAGAAGGTTGTACTTAAATTATTTTAATTAGAGATACAGTATGCAGTTTGGTTTTCCAGTTATTGAAATCCAACTGTCACGGTCCGGCGGGAGACTGTGCAGGGGAGCCAGCTCTTACCTGTCTGGTACCTTTGGAGAGGTCCAGCTGGCGGAGTGCGGGCTGCTGGCGCTGGGCAGGGTGCGCTGGCAGGACAGGCAGGGGCACAGGTTGGCGGCTCTGCGGACTGGCAGCATGTCCCTCCATCAGGGCTTAGCAGTGCTGCTGTGGAGCCAGGGCTTCAGTGAACAGGCTGGGCTGTGTTCCCAGTGGCCATCTTGGATGTGGGCAAGAAGCCAGTCTTGCCCAAACTTTACCAATTTATCACTTTCCTGTGGCCAATTAGCTCCGAGCAGCTGCTATAAGACAGGAAGGCCTGGAGGAGGGAATTTGCCAGTGCAACGTCTTTCACAGTATCTGTGAAGCTAGTTCTCTGTGCTCCCACAGCATTTCCAGTGTCAGGTTCTTGTTACTGCAAAGTACCTAAGACTCCTGATATAGCCTTACGCAGACTGCCGACTCTGTTCCCGTGTCCTACCTAGCTACCTTTTCCGGAAGCCACAGTAACCAGCATTCGGAATTCCTCCTTTAAAGTACTGGGTCACAGTTCTGGTATCCTCAGCTAACCGCTAACCTACAGTCGTACCTCTATTCAGTTGTCTTTGATGAACCCTGTTAAACTACTCCAAGTAATAAATGTGCAAGACCTTCATCCGTCCCACTCGTTTGTTATTCAGAGATCCAAGTGCACCAGAATCATCTTCCCCAAATCCGAATCCACAAGAATCCTCAGATGTGACAGTTTGCACTGGCCACGAGGATCCGGGAACTGGACAGGATTCTGGCTCAGATCTCCTGCACAGCATAGTGAGGCATCTGGAGGCATTGGGAAATTCACAGCGACATTTGCCCCATTGCCTCCAAGAGATATCCACTTTGCAGGATTCCATCCAAGCCTCTCAAGTGAATATTACTCCTGCCCATCGACCGGAGTCCCAAGTTTCTCAGCCCGTCCTGGCATCATTGGGTACATCACCATCCTCTCTCTGTTTGCCAACCCCCAACAAGTTTGACGGGAACTATAAACTTTGTCGTGGATTCCTTAATCAGTGCGATGTGCACTTTATGTTACAGTTAGCCAATTTCCCAACGCAAAAGGCAAAGGTGGCGTACATAGTCTCCTTACTCTCAGGGGCAGCCCTGGAATGGGTCTCACCATTCTGGGAAAGAGATGATGCTCTGCTGAGTGACTATCCAAAATTCCTAGCTAGTTTTAGAAAGATCTTTGATGAACCGGGACGCTCGACATCAGCATCAATTGAGATTATGCGTCTACGCTACGGGAATAGTCCAGTTGGCCAGTATATCATTCAGTTTCAAACGTACGCTTCTGAACTACAATGGAATGAGGAAGCCTTGGTTTCAGCATTTTGGAGTGGCCTATCTGACCGTTTGAAGGATGATCTAGTGACTCGAGACTTACCACCAAAACAGGATGATCTCATTTCATTATGTAACAAAGTCAAGCTACGATTCCGGGAGAGGCAGGCCGAAAATAGCAATGGCAATCGCTATTGTTTCCACCCTGTACCTCTGGCACCCCCTCTGCTAGCAGTAGATTCTCCGGACGAACCCATGCAACTGAACCGAGCCCGACTTACTCCTGAGGAGCGCCAGAAACGGCGGCGAGAAAATTTGTGTCTTTACTGTGGGGCACCGGGACACATGGTGGCATCATGCCCACAGCATCCGGGAAACTCTCGCTCCTAACTGGGCTAGGAGACACCAGGTTAAGAGTCTTGTCCGGTCTCCAAATTCCTCTGAACCTACTCTACCAGTTACTATTGAACTCTCGCAATGTACTAAGTCTGTTCTCTCTCTTTTAGATACAGGAGCAGCAGAGAATTTCATCACAGCCCATCTGGTTCAGATCCCTGTGCGAGATTTGTCCCGTTCCATTTCGTTATCTGCGGTTGATGGAAGCCGTATTCCTGGTGGAGTAATTTCTCATCGGACTCTTCCTATTTCAGTTGGCATCAGTGCTCTTCATAAAGAGCAATTGGAACTTTTAGTTATACCCAAGGCATCACATGAAATTGTGCGGTGTTACCCTTGGTTTAGAAGGCATAACCCGCATATCGATTGGCACTCCATGCAAATCTTATCCTGGGGAAGACTTGTTTGACCTCTTGTTTGCCATGTATCAAACAACTCAATAAAACCCTTGTCACATCATCCCCACAGATTCCGCCTCAGTACGCTTCCTTCTCCGACGTCTTCAGTAAACAGGGAGCAGATATCTTGCCACCCCAAAGGATATGGGACTGTCCTATAGACTTCAAACCAGGGAAAGATCCACCCAGAGGTCAGACCTACCCTTTATCAATTCCTGAAACCAAGGCTATGTCGCGTATATCCGAGAAAACTTGGCCAAGGGGATCATTCAGTCATCTACCTCACCAGCAGGAGCTGGGTTCTTCTTTGTCCAGAAAAAAGATGGGGGGTTAAGATAGATTACCGTGGCCTGAATAACATCACAGTAAAAAATAGTTACCCTCTACCCCTCATTTCCAAATAATTTGATCGAGTCAAGGGAGCGACCATCTTCTCCAAACTAGGCCTAAGAGGAGCCTACAATCTGATCAGGATACAAGCAGGCGATGAATGGAAGACCGCGTTCAATACCAGGGATGGTCATTTTGAATATCTCGTCATGCCATTTGGTCTGAGTAAAGCCCCTGCCGTATTCCAAAATTTCATTAGCAAAATTTTCAGAGACCTTCTATATCGATCTGTCGTGGTCTATCTGGATGACATCTTAATCTTTTCTCCAGACCTTGGAACACATCGACGACATGTTCTAGAGGTACTACGTAGACTTCTGGAGCACCATCTGTATTGCAAGCTAGAGAAATGCATCTTTGAGCAGATTTCAGTTCCCTTTCTAGGGTATATAATTTCGGGCTCCGGATTACAGATGGATCCAGAGAAAGTACAAGCCAAATTGAATTGGTCAAGACCTTCCTCTCTTAAAGCGGTGCAGCATTTTCTAGGGTTCTCTAATTACTATCGGAAATTTGTTAGAGGATTCTCTGCCTTGGTAGCCCCCATCACCAATCTTACTCAAAAAGGAGCAGACTTGTCTCATTGGTCCCCAGAAGCAAAGTCCGCTTTCCATCTGCTTAAACAGGCATTCATATCAGCACCAGTATTAAGGCAACCAGGTATAAATAAACCCTTTTTTCTCGAAGTGGATGCCTCCTCGGAAACGGTAGGAGCGGTACTCTCTCAAAGGCACAAAGATCATAAGCTCCATCCTTGTGGTTACTTCTCGAAGAATTTTCTCCCTGCAGAGAAGAACTACACTATCGGAGAGCAGGAGTTGTTTACGGTCCAGCTTGCCCTAGAGGAATGGTAATACCTCCTGGAAGGAGCTAACTTCCCTATTACCATTTATACAAATCATCGGAACTTAACCTTCCTGAAAGATCTACAATGTCTGAGTCCGCGTCTTGCTCACTGGACCATGTTCTTCTCCCGCTTTTCGATCATCCTGACGTATTGGCCCAGTTCACAGAATCTAAAAGCGGATGCTCTGTCACGGTCCACTACTTCCGTTGAATCTTGAGAACCTCCTCAAACACACCCCATCCTAGATGCAAAAGTTTTTGCCTCCACTCGTCTACAACCTCCTGCAGGGAAAACTTTTGATACTCCCCAACTACGGAAGAAACTCATATCTTGGGCTCACACTTCCCAATTTTCAGGTCATCCAGGTGTTTACAAGACAATAGAATTTCTGTAAAGCACCTATTGGTGGCCCACGCTGAAAGCAGATGTGACAGCCTTCATTTTCTCCTGCATTAAGTGCATCCAACACAAGGTCTCTCGGCAACCTCCGGCTGGGAAGTTATTGCCTCATTCTGTACCCCTTCAACCGTGGTACAATTTGTCAATGGACTTTATAACAGATTTACCATCTTCTAGAGGCTACACTACAATCTGGGTGGTGATAAACTGGTTCTCCAAAATGGCCCACTTGTACCATTGAAGAAATTACCAACAGCATCTGAATTGGGCCATCAGTTCATTTCTGAGATTTTCAGGCTTCACGGTCTTCCCACCGAAATAGTGTCTGATTGAGGGGTGCAATTTGTAGCCAAATTCTGGAAATCCCTTTGTACAGCCTTACAAATCAAATTGCAGTATTCCACAGCCTATCATCCACAGTCCAACGGTTTTACGGAATGAGTTAATCAAGATTTGGAGACCTTTCTATGCATTCACCTTTCCTCTTCTCAGGATGATTGGGTAGAACATTTACCTTGGGCTGAGTTCACCCACAACAATACTTACCATTCTTCTACTGGGCTTACACCCTTGTTTATGGAGCCCATCCTAAAGTTTCAGCATATCAAAGTCTACCAGCACTCGACTTACCAACAGTAGAGACTTCCCTGAAGCATTTTTTGAACATTTGGAATCGGGTTCATACCAATCTTCAAAAGGCTTCTCTTTGTTACAAAAAATGGGCTGATAGAAAACGAAGAACAATTCCTAGTCTCAAGGTAGGAGACCAAGTTTGGCTTTCTACAAGGAACTTACGCTTACGAGTACCTTCAATGAAGTTCGCCCCCCGCTTTATAGGTCCTTTTTTTAATTGTGGGAATAATTAATCCAGTGGTTTATAAACTCAAACTACCCCCTTACTTCAAAATTCCTTCTCTTTCCATGTTTCCTTGCTAAAACCTTTAGTTTTGAACCGATTTCGGAGACTGTTACCACGACCACACAAAGTACTCACCCAGAGTGGAGTAGAGTTTGAGGTTAAAAAGGTACTTGACTCCTGAATTCGTTATGATCGGTTACAGTACCTATTGGACTGGAAAGGATAGGAGGAACAGTCCTGGGAGACCGCAGCAGATGTTCATGCCCCAGCATTAGTTCGCAAATTTCATTCTGAACATCCAGAGAAGCCTAAATTGTGTCCAAGGGCCACTCTAAAGAGGGAAGGTAATGTCACGGTCTGGCAGGAAACTGTGCAGGGGAGCCGGCTCTTACCTGTCCGTTCTGTTTGGGGAGGTCCAGCTGGTGGAGGTGCGGGCTGCTGGCGCCGGAAAGGGTGCGCTGGGAGGACAGGCAGGGGCACTGGTTGGCTGCTCTGCAGACTGGCAGCATGTCCCTCTCGCAGGGGTTAGCAGTGCTGCTGTGGAGCCAGGGCTTCTGTGAACAAGCTGGGCTGTGTTACCGGTGGCCATCTTGGATGTGGGCAAAAAGCCTGCCTGGTCCACACTTCACCAATTTATCACTTTCCTGTGGCCAATTAGCTCCGAGCAGCTGTTATAAGACAGGAAGGCCTGGAGGAGGGAATTTGCCAGTGCAACATCTTTCACAGTTTCTGTGAAGCTAGTTCTCTGTGCTTCTGCAGTGTCTCCAGTGTCAGGTTCTTGTTACTGCAAAGTACCCAAGCCTCCTGATATAGCCTTACGCAGACTGCTGACTCTGTTCCCGTGTCCTACCTAGCTACCTGTTCCGGAAGCCGCAGTAACCAGCCTTCGGAATTCCTCCTTTAAAGTACTGGGTCATGGTACCGGTATCCTCAGCCACCCGCTAACCTACAGTCGTATCTCTATTCAGCTGTCTTTGGCGAACCCTGTTAAATTACTCAAGTAATAAATGCGCAAGACCTTCATCTGTCCTGCTCGTTTGTTATTCAGAGATCCAAGTGCACCAGAATCATCTTCCCCAAATCTGGATCCACAAGAATCCTCAGACGTGACACCAACCGAATTTTGTGGATCTGAACCTAACAAAAACTCGGTCAGAGACCCCCAAGGAGATCCTATGTGAACAGAGTCCCAGTTTGCATCTTACAGTGGTTATAAAATCCAAATTTAGGTTTTTGGATTGAATAATTTTGGAATCCGAACCAAAAGATTTGAGGGTAGTTTTGCAAAACACGAGATAATTAATCCAGATCCAAAACCCTGATGTTGTTGCACATCTCTGATGTTAATAAAAATTGTTATGTGACATAGGAAACAACATCTTTGGGCTTACTAGGTTTTTTTATTTATATTGGGCCGTAATCAGCTTCAGTTGCAGTTTTGCTAACATAACAAAACTGCAACTGCTCTCAGTCACATGCTGGGGGGAGCCCAGCACAGGACAAGGATGCCCGCCATGCTAATGGCAGTGATGCAATCTCAATTCAATTGCGATCTCATCTTTAAATAAGTGAACCCCCCTGCCCTCAGCAGCCTGGCTTGTAAAGGCAGTCAGGCCACCACCATTTTCCTATTCACAATGGCCACGGTGTGACATCATGTGGCCACTATTAAACCCGCCACTGTTTCCAATGCCATGCCATCATGACTCGCTGCCTCTGCAATGCCGCGTCACCTCCCCATGAATGCCGTGTCACCACCCCACGAATGCTTCTGGCTGTCAATCAGGCAGAGCCATTTACATTAGTGAGATGGAATTGCATCTCACCTCATGCACACATGCATTACGGCTCCTGCCCATGCACACTGGGCATAAACTTGCCAGTATCTAATCGCATCGCTGATGCAAACCATACTGAAAAAGGCCTATAGATAGCAGGGGCAAATGCAGGATTGAGGGGGGTTTCTGTATGGGTATGCAATCATATCTACAACTGTCGGGATCCCGGCAGGCGAAATTCCAATGCCAAAATCCAGACAGCCACTGAAATCCCGACCGCAGGGCAGAAACCGCACTTGGGTGGAGGTCCAAGCCACAACCCAGAGGGGGAACAGAACCTTGTGGCGACCAAATGTCACTACCGGGCCTGATGTGTGGTGAGTGCAGCGAGCCTGCGATGGGACATGCTGTGCTAGAGGTCGGGATTCCGCTATCGGTATTTCAACCGCCGGGATCCCATCAGTCCTGAAATCATACTGATCCCTCTGTATATATACATTTAAATATATATATATATATATATATATATATATATACACACACACACACACACACACACACACACACAAACACACACTATATATATATATATATATATATATATATATTAATAAGAGATGAGCGGCGGGAACTTTTTGTGTTTTGTTTTTTTGTTCTAATTTCACTTTTCCTGTTTAGGCTTTGGCTTGGTTTTTCCGAAACCACCCTTTCAGGTTTTGGTTTTGGATCTGGATGATTTTGGAAAAAAAAAACATAAAAGCAGCTAAAATCACAGAATTTGGGGGTAATTTTGCTCCTACGGTATTATTAACCTCAATAACATTCATTTCCACTCATTTCCAGTCTATTCTGAACACCTCACAATGGGGGTCATTCCGAATTGATCGCTAGCTGCATTCGTTCGCTATGCAGCGATGAGGCAAAAAAATGTCAGAGGGCATTTCTGGGTGTCAACTGACCATTTTCAGGGTGTGTTGGGAAAAAACACAGGCGTGCCAGGTAAAATGCAGGTGTGGCTGGGCGAACGCAGGGCGTGTTTGTGATGTCAAATCAGGAACTGAATGGTCTGAAGTGATCGCAAGTGCTGAGTAAGTTTGAAGCTACTCTGAAACTGCACAAAATTTTTTTGTAGCCACTCTGCATCCATTCGCTTACACTTCTGCTAAGCTAAAATACATTCCCAGTGGGCGACGGCATAGTGTTTGCACGTCTGCTAAAAACTGCTAGCGTGCGATCAACTCGGAATGACCACCAATATTGTTTTTAGGCCTTAAAGTTGCACCGAGGTGGCTGTATGACTAAACTAAGTGACACAAGTGTGCAGCACAAACACCTGGCCCATCTAGGAGTGGCACTTCAGTTGCAGACAAGATGACACTATTCAAAAACTAGTCCCGTAACAGCACATGATGCAAAGAAGAAAAAGAGGTGCAAAGAGGTAGCTGGATGTCCAAGCTAAGTGACACAAGTGTGCGGCACAAACACCTGGCCCATCTAGGAGTGGCACTGCAGTTACAGACAGGATAGCACAAAATAAACTAGTCCCCTAACAGCACATGATGCAAAGAAGAAAAAGAGTTGCAATGAGGTAGCTGGATGGCCAAGATAAGCGACAAGTGTGGGGCACAAACACCTGGCCCAACTTGGAGTGGCACTGCAGTTACAGACAGGATGGCACAAAAAAAAAACTAGTCCCCAAACAGCACATGATGCAAAGAACAAAAAGAGGTGCATGATGGAATTGTCCTTGGGCCCTCCCACCCACCCTTATGTTGTAAAAATAGGACATGCACACTTTAGCAAACCAATCATCTCAGCGACAGGGTCTGCCACACGACTGTGGCTGAAATGACTGGTTTGTTTGGGACCCCACCAAAAAAGAAGAAATCAATCTCTCCTTGCACAAACTGGCTCTACATAGGCAAGATATCGACCTCATCATCATCCTCCGATTCCGCAACCCTTTCACTGTGGATATCCTCCTCACAGAGTATTAATTCATCCCCACTGGAATCCACA
This sequence comes from Pseudophryne corroboree, assembly GCF_028390025.1. NCBI lineage: Eukaryota > Metazoa > Chordata > Amphibia > Anura > Myobatrachidae > Pseudophryne > Pseudophryne corroboree. The sequence continues at coordinate 280,190,124 of NC_086451.1, read as the reverse complement.
ATCACAGGTCCCTGTGTACTTTCTGGAGGCAATTGCTGGTAAATGTCTCCATGGAGGACTTTATAATTAATTTTGATGAACATCATCTTCTCCACATTTTGTGGAAGTAACCTCCTATGCCGATCACTGACAAGGTTACCGGCTGCACTAAACACTCTTTCGGAGTACATGCTAGAGGGGGGGGGGGGCTACATAGGTAAAATAAAGCCAGTTTGTGCAAGGGCATCCAAATTGCCTTTATTTCCTGCAAGTATACATACAGACTGTCTGACATGCCTACTTGGATGCTGTCACTCATATAATCCTCCACCATTCTTTCAGTGGTGACAGAATCATATGCAGTGACAGCAGACATGTCAGTAATCGTTGGCAGGTCCTTCAGTCCAGACCAAATGTCAGCACTCATTCCTGACTGCCCTGCATCACCGCCAGTGGGTGGGCTCGGACATCTTATCATTTACCTCGCAGCCCCAGTTGTGGGAGAAAATGAAGGAGGAGCTGTTGATGGGTCACATTCCGCTTGAGTTGACAATTTTCTCACCAGCAGGTCTTTGAAACTCTGCAGACTTGTGTCTGCCTGAAAATAGAGATATAATGTAGGCTTTAAACCCAGGAACAAGAACGGTGGCCAAAATGTATTGCTCTGATTTCAACAGATTGACAACCCTTGAATCCTGGCAAAGCGAATGAAGGGCTCCATCCACAAATCCCACATACTTTGCGGAATCTCCCCGTCTTAGCTCCTCCAATTTCTCCAGCTGCCTCTGCAAAAGCCTGATGATAGGAATGACCTGACTCAAGCTGGCAGTGTCTGAACTGACTTCACATGTGACAAGTACAATGGGTTGGAGAACCTTGCACAAGACGGAAATCATTCTCCACTGTGCTTGAGTCAGGTGAATTCCCCCTCCTTTGCCTATATCGTAGGTGGATGTATGGCTTGAATGGCCTTTTGCTGCTCCTCCATCCTCTGAAGCATATAGAGAGTTGACTTCCACCTCGTTACAACCTCTTGTTTCAGGTGATGGCAGGGCAGGTTCAGGAAGTGTTTGCTGGTGCTTTAGAATTCGGCAGGCAGTGGCTGAATGTCGAAAGTGTCCCCAATTTTTCGGGCTACCGACAGCATCTCCTGCACACCCCTGTCATTTTTAAAAAAATTCTGCACCACCAAATTAATTGTATGTGCAAAACATGGGACGTGCCGGAATTTGCCCAGATATAATGCACGCACACAATATTGGTGGTATTGTCCTATATCACACCGCCAGGAGAGTCTCATTTGGGTAATCCATTGTGCGATAATGTCCCTCAGTTTCTGTAAGAGGTTGTCAACGGTGTGCCTCTTATGCAAAGCGATGATACATAGCGTAGCCTGTCTAGGAACGAGTTGGCGTTTGCGAGATGCTGCTACTGGTACCGCTCAGAGCCGGCCTTAGCTATAGGCAGGCTAGGCATTTGCCTAGGGCATTCAAGCATGTCTAGGGGCATCCAAGCATTTCCCTGCAGTATCTCATGCTGAGAGGGACAGTCCGCAAACTAACTGTTACTTTCCAAATGTATTCAATCAGTACTTGTATACACTGCTGTTTACATTTGTCAAAAAAAATGCACACTGTGCCTTAAACTTCCTCTGACATGCTTGAATGCCCCTGACTTGTGAGACCTCAGACAGACAGCAGAAGCCCAGTAAATGCAATTCCTGGACCTGTGACATTATCAATGACTATATAAGGTTATTACTGGATGGCTTCTTATGATAACACGTGTATTTTGGAAGAATGCTTCACAGAAACCTGACATCACCTATACTGCTTGTGCACATGGGGGAGGGGGACCCTGCCATCCTGTGTGTGTCCCTTATCCCTGTGCAAACCCCAGGTGTCTGCAGGGACATAACATGTGCGGTGTTCTCCCCACACTTTATTTCCTAGTCAGTCCATGCCGTAAAATTCCCCTGCCATCTAGCACTGTAACGTGGTCAGTAAGTTGCGTTGTGCTATTTCTATATGAAACATCAGTGCAGCGTGACTTTCGGACACATCTGACTGGAGGGCAGAGCATTTAACTCCCACAGTATAAAGTAAAGTGCATGCAGTTAACGGGAGTAACAGACACCAGCAAACACACTGAATAGTGAAGAGAATGGACAGTTTCTACATGTTTGATACTGATCTTTTTGTATAACCAGCAAGTGTGGCAGTATCTGTGGTAGTATATGTGTATTATGGGCATTACTAATGTGGGGCATGTGTGTAAGGTGCATTACTATGTGGCATTATGTGTATTATGGGCATTACTAATGTGGGGCATGTGTGTAAGGTTCCTTTACTGTGTGGAATTATATGTATTATGGTCATTACTGTGTGGCATTGTGCAGAGTTGAACTGGCCCACAGGGTAACCTCCCGGTGGGCCCCACTACCCGAGCATTGCAGGTACAGAGGCAGAACTAGCGGCGGAGCTAGGGGGCACCAGACAAAATTTTGCCTAGGGCATCAACTTGGCTAGGGCCGGCTCTGGTACCGCTGCTATTGTTGCTGTGGGAGGCAATACATCTACCCAGTAGGCTGTCACAGTCATATAGTCCTTAATCTGCCCTGTTCCACTTGTTCACATGTCCGTGGTTAAGTGGACAGTGGATACAATTGTATTTTTTAGGACACTGAGGACACTTTTACTGACTTCTCTGTACATTCTCGGAATCGGCTGCCTAGTGAAATGAAACCTAGATGGGATTGGCACTGGGGACATACTGTCTCCATTAATTCTCTAAGTCCCACTGAACTAATGATGGAAACTGGATGCACATCTAACACCAACATAGCTGTCAATGCCTCAATTATCTGCTTTGCAACAGGATGACTGCTGTCATATTTCATCTTTCTCACATAGGACTGTTGGACAGTCAATTCCTTAGTTGAAGTAGTACAAGTGGTCTTCCAACTTCCCCTCTGGGATGACAATCAACTCCCAGCAGCAACAACAGCACTGGCAGCAACAGCAGGTGTACTACTTAAGGATCCTCTGAAGGAATCCCGGATAGGAGAGGACTTCTCAGTATTGACAGTGACGTGGCCTGCAGTACGACTGATTTTCCTGATTGAGGAGGAAGTTGACATTGAGGGAGTTGGTTGCGTGGCTTGCAGGTGCTTGGGTACAAGAGGAAGGACAGATTTAGGTGTCAGTGGACTGCTTATGCTCTTACCTAAAGTTATTGAACTTGCCAATGACTTCTGATGAATGTGCAGCAGGTGACGTAAAAGGGAGGATGTTCAAAGGTGGCTAACACCCTTACCACTACTTATTACAGATTGACAAAGGCAACACATGGCTTGAAACCTGTTGTCCGGATTTGTGGAGAAATAATTCCACACTGAAGAGGTGGCTTTTTGGTATTTTGCCCAGGCATCACAATGGGCTTATTCATCCCACGGACAACAACTGTCACTCCCAGTGCCTGATTTAAACAAACCACATCACCATCAGAATCCTTATCGTTAACTTCTTCCTCAGCACCAGCATCACCCATATCCTCATCCTGGTGTACTTCAACAGTGACATCTTCAATTTGAATATCAGAAACTGGAATGTGGGTGCTACGTCCAGCACTTGCAGAGCATGTTCAAATGGTGGAAGGAGCCACCTCTTCCCATCCAGTGTTGGGAAGGTCAGGTATCGCAACAGCCGACACACTTGGCCTCTCTTTGGGGATTTGTTATACCATCTTAGAACGCACAGTTCTTTGCTTTACTTTTGCCAGCTTAACTCTTATAATTTTTCTAGCAGAAGGATGAGGGCTTCCATCGTCATGTGAAGCTGAACCAATAGTCATGAACATAGGCCAGGGCCTTAGTCTTACCTTGCCACTCCGTGTCATAAATGGCATTTTGGCAAGTTTATGTTACTCCTCAGACCATTTCAATCTATTTTTTGGGTCTTTTTACTGAACTTTGGCTTTTTGGATTTTACATGCCCTCTACTATCACAATGGGCATCGGCTTTGATAGATGACATTGATGGCATTTCATCATCTATGTCATGACTAGTTGCAGCAGCTTCAGCACTAGGAAAAAGTGCTTCTTGATCTTTCCCTATTTTATCCTCCAAATTTTTGTTCTCCATTATTTTTCTGGAGTTATATAACACAATATGTCGCACATGACAACGTATCCCTAAATCACACAGGGCAAACCCTGTAAAAATTATTTGGATTAAATATTTATAACCCCTTTAAATGGAGTAAATAATATACAGCACAGGACAGTACAACTGGACTTATACAGCAGTACCACTGGACTGGATTTATACAGCAGTATCACTGGATTTATATGCCAGTACCACGGGAATTATACAACAGTATCACTGGAATTGTACGGCAGTACCACTGGAATTATACGGCAGTACCACTGGAATTATACACCATTACCACTGGACTGGATCATTACGGCAGTATCACTGGACTTATACACCAGTACCACTGGAATTATACAGCAGTATCACTGGAATTATACGGCAGTATCACTGGAATCATACAGCAGTACCACTTTAATTATATTGCAGTACCACTGGACTGGATTTATACGGAAATATCACAGGATTTACACGCCAGTACCACTGGAATTATATGGTAGTATCACTGTACATATTCGGCAGTATCACTGGAAATATAAGGCAGTATCACTGGATTTATATGGCAGTATCACTTGACTGGATTTATACGGCAGTACCACTGGACATATACGGCAGTATCACTGTATATATACAGCATTATCACTGGACTGGATTTATACGGCAGTATCACTGGAATTATAAAGCAGCATCACTGGAATTATATGGTAGTAACACCAGATTTATAAGTCAGTACCAATGGAATTATATGGCAGTATTTCTGGATTTATATGGCAGTATCACTGGAATTATACAACAGTATCACTGGAATTATATGGCAGTACCACTGGACATATACGGCAGTATCACTGGAATTATATGGCAGTACCACTTAACTTACATGGCAGTATCACTGGACTGGATTTATATGACAGTATCACTGGACATATCTGGCAGTATCACTGGACATACACGGCAGTACCACTGTACTGGATTTATATGGCAGTATTACTGGAATTATACAGCAGTATCACTGGAATTATATGGCAGTATCACTGGAATTATACGGCAGTATCACTGGATTTATACGGAAGTACCACTGGATTTATACAGCAGTACAACTGTACATACACGGCAGTTTCACTGGAATTATATGGTAGTACCACTGGACATATACGGCAGTATCACTGGATTTATATGGCAGTACTGCTGGACATATACGGAAGAATCACTGGACATGTACGGCAGTATCACTGTACATATACAGCAGTATCACTGGACTGGATTTATATGGCAGTATCACTGGAATTATAAGGCAGTATCACTGGAATTTTATGGCAGTACCACTAAATTTATAAGTCAGTACCACTGGAATTATACAGCAGTATCAATGGATTTATACGGCAGTATCACTGGAATTATACGACAGTATCACTGGAATTATATAGCTGTACCACTGGACATATATGGCAGTATGCTGGAATTATATAGCAGTATCACTGGACTGTATTTATAAGGCAGCACCACTGGACATATACAGCAGTATCACTGGACATATCTGGCAGTATCACTGGACATATATGGCAGTACCAATGGACTGGATTTATATGACAGTATCACTGGAATTATACGGCAGTGTCAGTGGAATTATATGGCAATACCACTGGATTTATACGCCAGTACCACTGGATTTAAACGCCAGTACCACTGGAATTATACAGAAGCATCACTGGAATTATATGACCGTATCACTGGAATTATATGGCAGTACCACTGGACATATACGGCAGTATCACTGGAATTATATGGCAGTACCACTGGACTTATACGATAGTATCACTGGACTGGATTTATATGGCAGCACCACTGGACATATACAGCAGTATCCCTGGACATATACGGCAGTACCATTGGACTGGATTTATACGGCAGTATCACTGGAATTATACGCAGTACCACTGGATTTATATGGCAGTACCACTGGACTGGATTTATATGGCAGTATCACTGGAATTATATGGTATTACCACTGGACATATATGGCAGTATCACTGGAATTATATGGCAGTAACACTGGACTTATAAGGTAGTATCACTGGACTGGATTTATATGGCAGCACCACTGGACATATACAGCAGTATCCCTGGACATATACGGTGGTACCATTGGACTGGAATTATACGGCAGTATCACTGGAATTATACGGCAGTATCACTGGATCTATACGGAAGTGCCACTCGACATATACACCAGTACCACTGGATTTATACGCCAGTATCTCTGGATTTATATGGCAGTACCACTGGACATATATGGCAGTATCACTGGTATTATATGGCAGTACCACTGGACATATATGGCAGTATCACTGGATTTATACGGCAGTACCGCTGGACATATACAGAAGTATCACTGGACATATACGACAGTATCACTGGACATATACGGCAGTACCACTGGACATATATGGCAGTACCACTGGACATATATGGCAGTACCACTGGACTTATGCAGCAGAACAGGGACACCACCACTGGACTGATGCAGGACAACACAGCACCACTGCAATTGACTGGACTTATACAGCAGCACTGGACATATGACAGCAGCAGAGGACACCACCACTGTGACTGGACTGATGCAGCACAAGTCACCATCACTGGACTGATGCAGCACAACACAGCACCACTGGACTGGACTTATACAGCAGCACTGGACATATGGCAGCAGATGACACCACTACTGTAACTGGACTGATGCAGCACAAGACACTACTACTGTACTGCTGCTGGACAACACAGCACCACTGCACTGGACTTATACAGCTACACTGGACATATGGCAGCAGAGGACACCACCACTGTGACTGGACTAATGCAGCATTAGACACTACACTGGACTGAGCAGCACAAGACAGCACTGGAATCACCACCCCACTTTCCCTCCACCACAGACACTGAGGACAGGAGACATGTCCTCTCACTACACTCTCCAATGCCGGAGTGAAAATGGCGTCGACGCGAGGTTCCTTATATGTAATCCAAAACCCGCGAGAATCTGACAGTGGGATGATGACATTCTGGTTTCCGAGTCAGGTGGGAAAACCAGATCCGGGCTCGGATCCGCGCTTGGCTAGTGAAGTTCTGGGTGGTTCAGTTTTCAGGCAACCGAACCCTCTCATCTCTAATATGATTTGGTACTATTCTTTGGCCACTCCTCTATATTTTTGGTGTGTGTCTCTGTTGCATACTGTCCCTCTTTTTAAATGTGGGGGGGAGTGGGGCTCCAAAGAAGACTGTCGCCCTGAGCTCCACAAGGTCTTGAACTGGCCCAGCATATAAAAATAATAATTCAGTTTTTATATAGTTCACCCTACCTGTGATACAGTATATGTAATGATAATAGTAATTATACAGAAAGGGTAGTGGAAAAGTGGTAAAGGCTAAGATAGTAGAGCAATTCAAACATTCTGTACTTAGGTTAGCATATGCATATCCTTACAATACCTAAGGATCAATTAGTTTTGTTTTTCATGTGTATTTTGTGTTTTATTTTTTTTGTGGGGTCTTATAAATGTGTTTTTTTCATGCGAATCATGTGTTTTAATTTTTATTTTTGTGATCTACAGATTACCTTGTGACATTGTTAAATTACCTGTACTCCTGATATTTCACACACCGAGTAAATTATAGTTATGTAAATATATGAGGGTTTATTCCACCAAGGGGGTTGCCAAAATCTATATCCACTTACCAAAAAAAATTAGGCTCAGGCCGGCCCTGGTTGTGAGGTCATGATTCAGCCATGTAGTGTATGACACGTGCTCGCAGGGGAAAAGCAGAGGTGGGTGAGCTGGTGAGAATGCCAGGTGAAACCACTGACAGCATCTCTGGACAAGGGGCAGATATTAAATCAATTACAGGTTGGTGTTGCTGAACACAAATTGAAATCTGTGTGGCTCTCATGAAGGTGTGGGTTCCATTGAGAGACGATTTATTTTGAGACAGGGCTTTGCATTGTTTTTTATATTTTTCCACACTGTGTGTGTATTTAGTTGTTTTCACAGGTCTTCATTTTTGGTAGCATGCTGGGGTGGGGGCAGATTCATGCAACCACTGAGGGTATTTGAAGCACATAGGGGGCCATGTGTGATAACATGCTGAGACGAGGGGCAGGACATGGAGATGCTGGGGAAATTGGGGTACACAGAGTGCTATGTGTGGTAATGGTCTGCTGGGGGTCAGGTAAGGAAATCACTAGGGGCTTTTGTGACACATAGGGGGCTATGTGGCATAATGTGTTATAAGGGGCATTACTGTGTGGGCATACTAATGTGCAATGGGCATTACTCTGTGGGGTATAATACAGTGCAAAAGGCATTACTGTGTGGGGCATGATATGGTGCAAGGGGAATTACTGTGTGCAGCATACTAAGGTGCAAGGGGCATTACTACGTGGGACATGACATGGTGCAAATGGAATTACTGTGTGGGGCATACTAAGGTGCAAAGGCATTACTGTGTGATGTAACATGAATTGAAATGTCACTACGGTGCACTATTGTGGCTTAATTTGAATTGGGGTACTATTGTGTGGTCATGCTCTTACACAGTGAGACCACACACTATTTTTCTGTATGCACCTACGGTATGCACTTTCCCTACCTAGAGTAGGGTTACAGCTCTGCTTTGGTGTGCACAGATGTGTACTCCTTGGCGATAATCCCCCAACCATAAATAATTCCTACAGTGAGGACTATCTAATCCTCTACATCTGCTAAGGCAGGGTTTGGTTGATTGGGAAAATGCCTTCTCTTTTCTTTTTGTGTGACCTACACTAATGAAGTCTTCACTTTACCTAACAGAACCACCAAAATACCAAATGTCTGACTATGGCACATGTGTGAATCCCCTGCAGGATGAGCTTTGTTGTGTGTATTTTAATACAGAATGATGTACACTTGTATGTTCTTACAATATGAATTATATTTGTAAGAACATAGACTAAGAAGTAGGAGGAGTCAGATGCTGACACCGAGGTGGACCTGTGTGCTTCAAATATACCAGGGCCTATTTTTAGTCCCAGTCCAGCCCTATTGAGAGAGATTTTATATATATTTTATATATATATATATATATACAGATGTAGCCACCTTTATCTTGAGTGGCCGCGGCGGTTGTCCCGTTCGACCATACGCAGCGTACTGTGGCGTAGCGAGGCGCGCCTAGCCACAGAGAGGCTATCTAATCGCACGGAGACAGACATTTGACGTTTGGCGTTACCTTTACGTGTAATACCTGCGATCAGCCACCAGATGTCGCTTTTTACAATCACCACTGCGCATGCGTGTGGTCTCCCGTAAAATACAATACTGACATACATAATAAGGACTACTTTACTAAGGCGTCTCATTACGCTGCATACAGCAAATACTGTACTCATTACGCTGCATTATTTAATACAGTACTGTACAGTATATACAGTACGACACCGACGCAAATACAGTAGTACAGCATACAGTATATGATCCATCTACAATACTTTATGAATACTGTATGTGAGCGTGCAAGTCCCGCAGACAAAACACAGTACTGTAAAACCAGTAGTGTACACTGTCGCAAATGGATGTGTGTTACAAGTTCACTATTGCCTCTCAAGATTAGGAATTTTCTACAGTGTTATCGTCCTAATCCCGTAGCCATTACAGCATAATCAAAACCAACGGATTTATACATTTGTCTGCGGCGAAGTGGTGAAGTGTTTCGCTTCCTATACTCAGAGTCCAGGGTTCGATTCCTTAAGTACTGTACGAATGCATGTTACTGTAGTTTTTTTCAGACACTTTATTATTTTTTTTATTCACATACTGCAAACCAGGGCATACAGTAGCTGCATGAGCGGTTCTATGCGATCGAGTCCGGTGTACCATAATGTGCAGGTTCTATGCAGGTTAAGGTACTATGCTCCATACACAGTACACATACAATTCTGTAGCTGGGCAGACTGAATAGAAATGGCTACCACCTATGACTCCTTGCCCCACAGAGGCCCTAGGCTACGGAGCAAGTAATAGTCCAGATTGTACAGACTATGGGGCAATGCTGAATGAGCGTCACAATCCCCTAGCTAAAATACACAGTATGCATATTATGGTACACCGGACTCGATGACATACTGTAGCACACTGGCAAAATGGCCGCCGCCCCTGAACCCTTGTGCAGGTTATGGGGCAATGCTGAAGGAGCGTCACAATCCCCTAGCCAAAATACACAGGGGAGGGATAAGCTACTGTAGGATTGCATACAGTATTACGGTACACCGGACTCAATCGCATAGCACACTGTCAAAACGACCACTACCCATGAACCCCCACCTCCTGAACCCCCACCTCGTGGCAGGCAGCAGTTGGGTATGGAATGAGAAATGGCATAAGCTGTGCAGGCTACGGGGCGATGCTGAAGGAGCGTCACAATCCCCTAGCCAAAATACACAGAGATACTGTAAGCGAGGTCTATGCACATTACAGTACTGTACGTTACACCGGGCTCGGTCGCATAGCAAACTGACAAAACACAAGTTTTACAGTACATACAGTAAAGCAGGCCAAAGCTGCAGGAGAGTTTCTACTGTAAAGGTTCTATGCACCGTACGGTAATGTACACATACCTGTACAATTCTATAGCAGGGCAGACTCAATTGAAATGGCTACCGCCTGTGACTCCTACAGTAGCTCCTAGGAGGCACTCAGCTATGGAGCAAATAACAGCACAGATTTTGCAGGCTACGGGGCAATGCTGAAGGAGCGTCACAATCCCCTAGCTACAATACACAGGGGTGATAGAGATAATCGAGTGGCTGGAGGGGGGTCCCCTTGATTTAAGGGGCCCCCACTCCTCCAGGGTACTCCGGCCAGGTGTGACTAGTTGGGTATTTAATTCCATGGCCGCAGGGACCTGTATAAAAGTCTCCCCCGGCTGTGCATTATCTGTCCAGCTAGTGGAGCCCAGTGCTGATTCAAAAAATATGGGGAACCCCTACGCTTTTTTTGTCCCCCTTATTTTTTGCACCAGGACCAGGCGCAGAGCCCGGTGCTGGTTCTAAAAAGATGGGGGATCCCGTGTCCATTTTTTCCGTATTCCTTCCGGAATTCGACTGCAATTGCATATACAGTACTGTACCCCTTAATGTCACTGCTTACAGTATACAGTATTTAGACATGAGCTTGTGTACAGTATCTGTCATGAGGTGCTTTTTTCACTGACACTATAACTTTTTTCTATTGTGATATACTGTACAGAGGCGGCAAACTAGCCAAACGGGAATAATCAGCTTCTGCAGAATAAAATGAGATGCTACAGTACATGCCTATATTCTGTGAGTGACTGCGGCTCTATGAAATTAAATCAGAAAATTTAAATATGAAATGCATTACTAATGTGTGGCATTACTGTACTGTATGTGTATAAGGTGTACTACAATATTTTCTGGTGTAACATAAGGAAAGGGCACTACTGCATGGTCTAATGCAGTGGTTCTCAAACTTGGTCCTCAGGACCCCACACAGTGCATGTTTTGCAGGTAAACCAGCAAGTGCACAGATGTATTCATTACTAACTGACACATTTTAGAAGGTCCATACAGTAGGTGGAGCTAATTTTTTCACTTGTGATTCTGTGAGACCTGCAAAACCTGCACTGTGTGGGGTCCTGAGGACTGAGTTTGAGAACCTGTGGTCTAATGTAAATAAAGATGAATGTGGTGGGGTGTAATGTGAATAAGGGGCATTACTGTTAGGAGTAATGTGGTACTATGATATGATGTCATGAGAATAAGAGACACCACTGCATGATATAATGTGAATAAAGTTGCAGTACTGTGTTGTGTCATTTCATCTTCGGGTATTATTGTGTTACCATGCCCCTTCCCAGCAAGAACATACTGTACACTGTTTTGGGCTGGCACTAAATGTGCACATTGTTCTTATTTAGATTATAGGGGGTAGGAGCGCCAAAATGGGTGATGGTGCTGGGAAAGGGGTGCAGGGTTAGAGGCGGAACTACGTAGCATCTGTGCAAGAGGGCATCAGCCAAAATCTAGCCTAGGGCATCATGTTGGTCAGGTTTGGCTCTGATAATACTGTATACTGTACTCTTACTGTACTTTGCATTCAATACAGATACTGTTTGCACACAGGTTTTACATGAATCATTGGCAATGCTGCAGGAGTGTCTCATTAGGCAATCTAAAATATACCACGACTATGGGTGGGGATACAGTAGGGAAGTTCTGTCACCATAAGCTGTCTGCTGTGTATAGCATATTTCCATCTGAGATGCATTTGTGTGTTTGTAATAAGAAAAAAACATTTTACTGTACATTTAGTGGATACAGTATTTCTCCCCCATAATGACGTATCATACTGTACAGGTACCCTCATGTACTGTACCGTACCATACTGTAAAATTGAATATTTATTGGAAAAACATCAATATTAATGTAAAAATAAAGTATTACAACATCCGATTCCATGTACTGCACTGATCAAAATGTACAGTACTCTTATTCAGGACTTATAAAACTGAAAATAACTGTTCATACAGTACACATCAATAACATTACTACTGTATAATATTCTACATTAGTTTATGCAATAATCAGACAAAGGCAATTTTATCATTTTTTTTAATAATGCACCAATTTAAAATTTTAAACAGAAAATACAGAACTACATATTTGTGGCTTGACCATTTCTTTCAACTACAACAGGTAATACTTTATACAGGTGATTTATATAATTATTACAATGTTCAGGTGTGAGTACTTCTAGCCAAAATTTCTTTATCCCATCCACCAGTTGCTGTTTTGTTGTTGGCTTTGCAACACTCCTAACGTACCTCTTCAATTGAGCCCACACTAATTCGATTGGGTTCATGTCTGGTGATCTAATTAAAAAAAAAAAAAAAGCGTATAGAAAAAATTAATTACAGTACATTACAGTAAATAGAGAAAATTAAACATACAATATTGTACTGTTTATTAAACAAAAATTTTTTTTACAGTACTAGAGTGCTATCCAAAATTTTACTTGTACACTGTTGAAAGAATACTCACTCTGGTGGTGTGCGTTCCCAATTCATACCTTTCTCTTCCATAAATTTGGCTGAGGCGGAGTGTTTAGGATCATTGTCTTGGAATATCCTATGGTGAGTTGGGTAATATTTATTCACAAATGGCACCATACATTTCTCTACTATTGTTTCTTGGAAATATTTCTTATCCATGATTCCTACAGAAATCAAAAAATGTTGTTCATTAATAAGCAACTCCTTTTATTGTGCAGTTACACGTACTCTACAGTACAACATGTATTTTTACAGAACACAGGCACAGAATAAAGTATAGTACTGTACTGTACCTTCGAAAAATAATAGGGGACCAGCTCCTAATCGTGATATGCCTCCCCATACATGGATTTTCAATGGATGCTTTGGGCGTGGTTTTAAAGAGATATGGTTACGTTTCCTGAATGACATTCTGGAGAACCGCTCAAGGGCAACAGACGATTCATCTGTGAAAATGACATCATCAAATGTTTCACCACTCTCAATCCATCGCCGTGCCTGTTCCACTCTCTTTTCTTTATTCACATCTCTTATCATTGGAGATATCCTGTGAAGAGCCAAAAATAATGAAATCAGATACAGTTATGAAATTACAGATTTACAGATTACTGTATATACAGTAGACTGTATGTGCAGTATACTGTATTATATACCTACTGTATACATTAAACTGTACATACAGTACATTAAGTTACATACAGAGTAATATATATATACATACTGTACATACACACAAACACACACACACAGTATACAGTATGTAATCATCACAATAAGCCGGCAATGCTTCATTGCTGTCTCTGAGTGCCTATACAGTAGGTATCTCTTTTGGGATAGAATACTGTATATACAGTATATACACACACACATACTGTATATAGTATAAAGTACACACTCTGTATAATGATTTATGGCATTATTATATCACGTATCAAGGGATTATTAACAGTGCATTTACTGTATGGTTTATACTGCTTTCAGTATTTTACCTTGTTGCGCCAAAGGTCCATCCCATTTTCCGTCGCATCCTTCTGATGCTGGTGGCCGATATGTCCAGGTCATACTTGGAATGGAGAATTCGTTTTATTTGCAGAGCAGTACGCTCATCATCCTCACGAGTTAGTTCCTCCACAATTTGTTGCACTCTCCTACAGTACAATACAGTATGAAAAATATGAATTCTTGAACAGCACAATCACAGTTACAATTGATGAAGTTTTTATTTTATTTCAAAAAAATTGTTTATGGTATAAAGCAAGTCATTTAAACATTACAGTAGTGTACAGTACGTACCATGTGCATTTTGTAGGAAATACAAATCTGGGCGTTGTTCTCTCGAATGCATGATAGCGCACCGTTTCTAAAGTGACTATAATGCCACTTTCCTTGAGCCATGCATGGATCTCTTTGATGGTTTTATTTTCTTTTTTCATGTTGGCGATTATCTTGCTCATCGTTTTGTTGATAGTTACTGGCATGTTGTCCAACTATAATTCCTGTATGGAGAGAAAACATTTGTGAATACTGTAGTCTAAAATTTACACATCTGAAAATGCATAAGAGTTTTATGATAGAAGTTAATACTGTACATGTTTACTATCCAGTACCTGATGTTCAAATTTAAGTATTGTATACTGTACAGTACTGAAAATACAACTTCAGTGTTATGGACTGCAATTAGTTTCCTGTATGAAACAGATACAGTACAGTAAATAACCCTCCTTGGAAGTGCATGGGCCCTGTGAGACTTACAGTAGTGTACAGCATAAGGGTCGACTGACATGATGTACAAGCATTACATACAGTACATGTCAGTACTGTATGTAAATTCTTCAATTATTGCCTAACAACAATGCTGCTTACTGTATATTAAATACTGTAGGCCTAGAAATGTGCATCTCAATATAGTAGTTAAAAACACAGGGGCCTATGTGGATAAGCGAGTTCTATGCACACAAAAAATGGCCACCGACCGTGAACCCCCAGCACGTGGCAGCGCTCGGATATGTAGTGAGATACAGTATGGCATACATTTCACAGTTCAGGGGGCAATGCTGAAGGAGCGTCACAATCCCCTAGCTCAATTACATTGGGATAAGCGAGGTCTATGCACATTACGGTATACCGAGCTGGATCGCTTAGCAACCTGACAAAATGGCCGCCGACCGTGAACTCCCAGCACGTGGCAGCGCTCGGATATGTAGTGAGATACAATATGGCATACATTTCACAGTTCAGGGGGCAATGCTGAAGGAGCGTCACAATCCCCTAGCTCAATTACATTGGGATAAGCGAGGTCTACTGTATGCACATTACGGTATACCGAGCTGGATCGCTTAGCAACCTGACAAAATGGCCGCCGACCGTGAACTCCCAGCACGTGGCAGCGCTCGGATATGTAGTGAGATACAATATGGCATACATTTCACAGTTCAGGGGGCAATGCTGAAGGAGCGTCACAATCCCCTAGCTCAATTACATTGGGATAAGCGAGGTCTATGCACATTACGGTATACCGAGCTGGATCGCTTAGCAACCTGACAACATGGCCACCGACCGTGAACTCCCAGCACGTGGCAGCGCTCGGATATGTAGTGAGAGATGGTATACATTTTAAAATACACCGGGATAAGTTGTACAGGCCATGGAGCAATGCACAGGGACATTCATCATTTACGTACAGTATATAAATAATTGTAAACCGTAAATGAAAGAATTACCGGTCAAATACTGTATGACGAAACTGTGTCAATGAGCTGGAACAGTATGGCCTGTGAAGAAGTTATCGAAGGCAGAAACGGAGAGCAAATTATCAGGAGATTTCTGAAAGGTCGGAGAAGATCCACACAGCAAGTCTGCCTACGAGGAAACAGCTTTGCAAAGTGGGTAGCGGGGCGGTGACTGAGACGCTCTCTTATCCCGGTGTATTTTAAAATGTATACCATCTCTCACTACATATCCGAGCGCTGCCACGTGCTGGGAGTTCACGGTCGGCGGCCATTTTGTCAGGTTGCTAAGCGATCCAGCTCGGTATACCGTAATGTGCATAGACCTCGCTTATCCCAATGTAATTGAGCTAGGGGATTGTGACGCTCCTTCAGCATTGCCCCCTGAACTGTGAAATGTATGCCATATTGTATCTCACTACATATCCGAGCGCTGCCACGTGCTGGGAGTTCACGGTCGGCGGCCATTTTGTCAGGTTGCTAAGCGATCCAGCTCGGTATACCGTAATGTGCATACAGTAGACCTCGCTTATCCCAATGTAATTGAGCTAGGGGATTGTGACGCTCCTTCAGCATTGCCCCCTGAACTGTGAAATGTATGCCATATTGTATCTCACTACATATCCGAGCGCTGCCACGTGCTGGGAGTTCACGGTCGGCGGCCATTTTGTCAGGTTGCTAAGCGATCCAGCTCGGTATACCGTAATGTGCATACAGTAGACCTCGCTTATCCCAATGTAATTGAGCTAGGGGATTGTGACGCTCCTTCAGCATTGCCCCCTGAACTGTGAAATGTATGCCATATTGTATCTCACTACATATCCGAGCGCTGCCACGTGCTGGGAGTTCACGGTCGGCGGCCATTTTGTCAGGTTGCTAAGCGATCCAGCTCGGTATACCGTAATGTGCATACAGTAGACCTCGCTTATCCCAATGTAATTGAGCTAGGGGACTGTGACGCTCCTTCAGCATTGCCCCCTGAACTGTGAAATGTATGCCATATTGTATCTCACTACATATCCGAGCGCTGCCACGTGCTGGGAGTTCACGGTCGGCGGCCATTTTGTCAGGTTGCTAAGCGATCCAGCTCGGTATACCGTAATGTGCATACAGTAGACCTCGCTTATCCCAATGTAATTGAGCTAGGGGATTGTGACGCTCCTTCAGCATTGCCCCCTGAACTGTGAAATGTATGCCATACTGTATCTCACTACATATCCGAGCGCTGCCACGTGCTGGGGGTTCACGGTCGGTGGCCATTTTTAGTGTGCATAGAACTCGCTTATCCACATAGGCCCCTGTGTTTTTAACTACTATATTGAGATGCACATTTCTAGGCCTACAGTATTTAATATACAGTAAGCAGCATTGTTGTTAGGCTTTACGCTACCGACTTTGCAAATCTGTTTCCTCGTAGGCAGACTTGCTGTGTGGATCTTCTCCGACCTTTCAGAAATCTCCTGATAATTTGCTCTCCGTTTCTGCCTTCGAAAACTTCTTCACAGGCCATACTGTTCCAGCTCATTGACACAGTTTCGTCATACAGTATTTGACCGGTAATTCTTTCATTTACGGTTTACAATTATTTATATACTGTACGTAAATGATGAATGTCCCTGTGCATTGCTCCATGGCCTGTACAACTTATCCCGGTGTATTTTAAAATGTATACCATCTCTCACTACATATCCGAGCGCTGCCACGTGCTGGGAGTTCACGGTCGGCGGCCATGTTGTCAGGTTGCTAAGCGATCCAGCTCGGTATACCGTAATGTGCATAGACCTCGCTTATCCCAATGTAATTGAGCTAGGGGATTGTGACGCTCCTTCAGCATTGCCCCCTGAACTGTGAAATGTATGCCATATTGTATCTCACTACATATCCGAGCGCTGCCACGTGCTGGGGGTTCACGGTCGGTGGCCATTTTTAGTGTGCATAGAACTCGCTTATCCACATAGGCCCCTGTGTTTTTAACTACTATATTGAGATGCACATTTCTAGGCCTACAGTATTTAATATACAGTAAGCAGCATTGTTGTTAGGCAATAATTGAAGAATTTACATACAGTACTGACATGTACTGTATGTAATGCTTGTACATCATGTCAGTCGACCCTTATGCTGTACACTACTGTAAGTCTCACAGGGCCCATGCACTTCCAAGGAGGGTTATTTACTGTACTGTATCTGTTTCATACAGGAAACTAATTGCAGTCCATAACACTAATATTAAGCCCACTCCATTATCCACTCCTCCCCTGTGTATTAAACACCCCCTACCACCCTGGAAGTCATGTACTGTACCAGGGCCCCTTCATTCAGCACAATGCCCCCTTCTACAGTTTAGTGTTCTCCTTCCTGCCCCATCTGTGCAGTAAAGGAATAATTAGCAGAAATTATTTCTCCAGGTCCTACTGTACATACTGAGCGAAAGATAGAACCCCCCTATCCCCCGCGGAGCATCAAAGCTGCCGCTGATAGCTCCCCCCACCCCTTCCGCTGGTGAGTGGGTAGGGGCCCCAGTGCATTGCTGTGTCCAGGGGCCCACACTGCTGTTAAGATGGCTCTAGTAATTGAGCTAGGGGATTGTGACGCTCCTTCAGCATTGCCCCTGGACTGTACCATACTGTATCTCACTCCATATCCAAGCGCTGCCACGTGCTGGGAGTTCACGGTCGGTGGCCATTTTGTCAGGTTGCTAAGCGATCCAGCTCGGTATAACGTAATGTACATAGACCTTGCTTATCCCGGTGTACTACAGGTATGTGCAGTAGTACTGAATGATTGCTATCACTTGTGGTGAAACACCTATCTTATCAAATACAGTAACTACTGTACAGTATAGTTGTTCGCACAGGTGATGGTAATCATACTGTATATTTAAACTGAAGTCCGTAACAGAGCATTCTGTCCCTCCTGCAGAGGTTCTTGTTGGGAGGCACAGGGAAAAAAGGCAAATACTGTACAGTACAGTATTTGCACTTTACTGTTGTGCACTTTATTTGAAAATGTACAGTTGTTTGCTATTTTTAGCATGCTGTGCTTTACATGTTTTCTTATTGTGGTTTTTATATTTTTAGACAAAAGACAAAGAATGCAGACTACCAGATTTTACGGGAGTGCCAAAACCCACCCATCAGTGGCACAGAAACTTGCTGCAGTAGTCCCACAAAAGAAGAAGAAAACTGCCAAGGCGGCTCAGAAAGAAAATGTGGTGAAACCACGAAAAAATGCCAAGGCAAAGAATAATACGTTGGAGATGATATGTGGTGTGGCAAATGATGTAATTGTTCCATCTCCTGCAGATCACAGTGTTCAGCCAATGAATCTGGAAATACCGGTGCTAGAGGACGTGACAAACACGCTGCATCAGGAAGCTTCTTTTTTGGACCATGTAGCCACCCCTGGACAAGAAGACATGACACATTCACCACGAAGAAGGTTGCATTTCACAGATGTGAACACCAAAGTGCAGGACTGCCAGTGTACCTGTCCTGTTTTACTAAAGGAGCTACTCAGTAAGGTGACCAATATGGAGTCAGAAGTTGGTGGACAGGTCAATCAGCTGCAGACCGATGTGGCTGGCCTTAAAGAAGGCATAAAGGAACAGATGGTAGAAGCCATGAAGAAAGTCATTGAACAAACGAGGGAAGAATGGCAAGTTGGAGTTTGCCGCACCATCATTGCAACACACCACCAAGCGGTTCAAGTCAGCGGCCTGGACGACCGAGGCCTGGAGGACCGCAGAGGAGGCCTGGAGGACCGCAGAGGAGGCCTGGAGGACCGCAGCGGACTGGACGAAGTCAGCGGCATGGACGACCGCAGAGGAGGCCTGGAGGACCGCAGAGGAGGCCTGGAGGACCGCAGAGGAGGCCTGGAGGACCGCAGCGGACTGGACGAAGTCAGCGGCATGGAGGACCGCAGAGGAGGCCTGGAGGACCGCAGAGGAGGCCTGGAGGACCGCAGAGGAGGCCTGGAGGACCGCAGAGGAGGCCTGGAGGACCGCAGAGGAGGCCTGGAGGACCGCAGAGGAGGCCTGGAGGACCGCAGAGGAGGCCTGGACGACCGCAGAGGAGACCTGGAGGACCGCAGCGGACTGGACGAAGTCAGCGGCATGGACGACCGCAGAGGAGGCCTGGAGGACCGCAGAGGAGGCCTGGAGGACCGCAGAGGAGGCCTGGACGACCGCAGAGGAGACCTGGAGGACCGCAGCGGACTGGACGAAGTCAGCGGCATGGAGGACCGCAGAGGATGCCTGGAGGACCGCAGAGGAGACCTGGAGGACCGCAGAAGAGACCTGGAGGACCGCAGAGGCCTGGACCACAGCAGCGGACTGGACGAAGTCAGCGACTTGGGCGAACGCAGAGGAGGCCTGGAGGACCGCAGAAGAGACCTGGAGGACCGCAGAAGAGACCTGGAGGACCGCAGAGGCCTGGACCACAGCAGCGGACTGGACGAAGTCAGCGACTTGGGCGAACGCAGAGGAGGCCTGGACGACCACAGAGGCCTGGAGGACCGCAGAGGAAACATGGAGGACCGCAGAGGAGGCCTGGAGGACCACAGAGGAGGCCTGGAGGACCGCAGAGGAGGCCTGGAGGACCGCAGAAGAGACCTGGAGGACCGCAGAGGAGGCCTGGAGGACCGCAGAGGAGGCCTGGAGGACCGCAGAAGAGACCTGGAGGACCGCAGAGGAGGCCTGGAGGACCGCAGAGGAGGCCTGGAGGACCGCAGAGGAGGCCTGGAGGACCGCAGAGGAGGCCTGGAGGACCGCAGAGGAGGCCTGGAGGACCGCAGAGGAGGCCTGGAGGACCGCAGAGGCCTGGACCACAGCAGCGGACTGGACGAAGTCAGCGACTTGGACGACCGCAGAGGAGGCCTGGAGGACCGCAGAAGAGACCAGGAGGACCGCAGAAGAGACCAGGAGGACCGCAGAAGAGACCTGGAGGACCGCAGAGGAGGCCTGGAGGACCGCAGAGGGCTGGACGACCGCAGAGGCCTGGATTCAAGTGTGCTGTTGCCAGGAACACCAATGATGACCAGCACACCTGCTCACAGGCCACTTCGCAATACATTCGGAGGCTCTCTGAACAATATTGCCCTGGCTGTCATCTCAACTTCCCTGGACGACCATCTGTACAGAGCTTCAAATGGACATATTCAGAAATATGCATATTCTCTGTTCCAGCACCATGTACGGTACGACAAATACTTGACGTGGGCCAATCGTGTGAACTTTGATGGTTCCAAGGGCAAACTTCCGCTGCCCAAAAATCTGGTACATGACATCATGGCTAGGTGTGAACGCCGCGTGAGGATTGGTGATCCAGAAAAGAGGAAGATAAGGGATACCATAAACTCTGTGCTGAGAACGAAGAGGAAAATGACTTGGAAGCTCGACTATGATGAAACCAGATCATTACCTACCTCCTAGCTTCAGCACATCAGCTTCACACAGCTGAAGCTAAAAAATTGTGTCAATGTACCTGTATGACCTGTACATTTTCTGGGGCTGCATGCACTGTGCTGAATCCACTTGGAGCAGCTCGGTTACTCAAAGGGGAGTGCATGAACTTGGCTCACCACATTCCTGGTAATGTAAGGGCCTGTTACAAGTTGCCCCTTTTATTCCTGTTGATTTTTTGGGCGCTGCTGTATCTATCCAGTAGCAGCCGAGTCCATTGTGCTGTGTCCATCTGGGGCCTTGGGCTGCGTTTCCATCCAGGGGCTGCTGTTGTCAGTCCTCTATTCTGGTGTCCGTATGCGACAGTGTTAAAAAGCAAAAGACAAAAACGAAAAATAATTCAAAAAAGCAAAACCTAAAAATAAAGTACAAAAACCATTACCCCGCACCACCACCACAAAAAAATAAATTATAAAAATGTTAAAGTTGATATTGTTACTGTATTTGTGCTGTTACCTTTTGATTAAAGTACCGTACAGTATGTGTGATGTTGGCTTTATTACAATACAGTACAGTATGTGTGATGTTACATGTTCCAAATGATTTTGTCCGTAAATAAAGTGTTTCTTAAAATAAACATGACGTGGTTTCCAATGTTTGTATTCCCAACTTCCTGTACTGTATAAATTAGTACTACTGTATGATGGGAATTCAATTAAGAGTGGTATACTGTATGTAAAACAACTTGGTTAGGCATCTTGCATTTCATATTTTAATAAAAACCACAGGAAACTTCTATTTTTAAAAGTTTATTGAAGAAAAAAAAGGTGTTTTTTTTTAAATAAAGTTTGAAAGTTAATTAAAACAAAAAAGTAGTTTGTTCTTCGTTACATTCTTTTCTTGTGTATATAGATATCTGTGGGGGAAAAAAAAAAAAAAGTATTAAAGTAAAGACACTCATGTTCATTTGTTTTCCAAGAAAATTTGTGGAACCACACAGCCCAGCAATAAGTCATGCTGGGCTGTGTGGTTCCACAAAAGGCATGCGGTACAAAGTGAAATAGTGGTGTCAGTGGTCAGCACTTTGACACGCTAACATTTGTGGAACCACACAGCAATGGCTGACACACATAAAATGGCTGACACACACAAAATGCCTGACACACACAAAATGCCTGACACACACAAAATGCCTGACACACACAAAATGCCTGACACACACATGCTGGAGTGAAAACACATGTTTGCCAAACAGTCGACAGCACATGTCGGCCAGATGGCCGACCAAACTTGCTCCAAATCACCCCAAACTGGCCAGAAAGCACCCCAGCACACTCAGGAGGTACTGTACACCACAGCTAAATTAGGAGAGAATTTCATTACAAACAGCCAGATCTTGCAGATTATCTGCCAGATAATTGTATGGTGTACAGTATGCCTATCTTATACAGTAGAAAAAGATACTATACAATGGAGTACAAGAACAAAAATTTTTATTAAATAAAATTAAATTAAACTTAATAAAATATTAAAATAGTGGTCCACTAGGAGGTGGACCACCACCCGCTGGAGCTGGATGGCACGCTGCAACTGTTCTGTGGGAAAAAAAGGACAGTATTACAAAACAAATACTGAATACTTTACAGTGTAGTAATGGCAATACAGTACTTTACTCTATATTAGACAATATTGTTATTTACAATGTACAGTACTGTATTGTCAGTACAGTAAATCAAACACTACTGTATGCTGTCGAGGTAATTTAAACATTGCTTTAGTTTACCTCTTGTATAAGTGGGCTGCTGCCTGCCCGCTTCTGGGCCAGCCCACCTATCTTGCCCCTGTCTGGGGCCCCCATAAATAATTGGCACTATATTGGAGAAAAAAAAACATTTAGTCACATTCAAATAGTAAACAATTATTACTGTATACTGTAGGTACAGTATTATACTGTATTGCTGGTATTCAAAATATAAAGTACTGTACAAGAGTTTAGCTTCAATAGGTCATAAACAAATTGTCAAAGGAATTAAACACCACAGTACAAATACTGTAGACATTTACTGTATGTATTAGCAGTCATGACATTTCATGACCGCTTCAGAAAAAAGAGGGTTACAGTACTGTAGGTGGTGTTGTAGGGAGTACTATCCATAATAGTGGACTGTACTCAGAGCCAGCCATAAATAATATGATTCCCTAGTCAAGTTTTTGGATGCTGCCCCCTTGCACAGATGCTATTTCCGCCTCTGAGCCTGTACCCCTTTCCCAGCACCATCACCCCTCAACCATAGCAGTCGTCATTTTGGTGCTCCTCCAACTTACTGTACTGTATGTTTAAAATAGCAACAGTGTGCACATTCGGTGTGCATCCCAAAACGGTGCATGTTCTTGCTGGGAAGGGGCAAGGCCACACAGTAATTCCCCAATCTGAAATGACGCCACACAGTACTGCAACTTTATTCACAACATATCATGCAATAGTGTCTCTTTTTCTCGTTACATCATATGATAGTACCACATTACTCCTCAAAGTATTCCCACTTATTCACATTGCATCACATCATATTGCTCTTTGTTCACATTAGACCACACAGTAGTGCCCTTGCTACAGTATATGTTACACAACAAAGTACTGTATACACATAATGCTGCACATTAGTAATGCATTTTGTATGCACAGAATATACTGTAGGCATGCTGCATATCATATTAATCAGCAGAAGCTGCTTGTGCCCCTGGGCATTTGGCAAGTATGCCTATGCCTAGGGCAGGCTCAGACTGGAGATCAGTACGTAATCCCGCTGGACGGGATCCCGGCAGTCAAAATACAGACGCCGGAATCCCGACCACACAATCCCGACAGGGGCGGCGAGCGGAAAGCAGCCCCTTGCATGCTTGCTTCGCTCGCCACGCGGTGGGCACGGTGCCTCGCTACGCTCTACACACTATTATATCAGTAGTCAGGAAACGCAGCATGCATTTGTGGAGTGAAGAGGGTGAAAAAGGAGAGAAAGTACAGTTTGTACTGTAAGGTTATGTCAGAGGGTGTGAAGATGATCAGCTCAGTGTTATACATGTTACAGTAAGTTAGAATACAGTACAGTGCATTATGTATTTCTATTTTATTACCAGGTGTCTCCTCCACTGGTTGGCGACGGACTGTAAAAAGATAATACAGTACAGTTAGTCATATCAGTTTGACTTAAAATAATGTTGGAGAAAAAAAAATACTGTAATTACAGTACCAACTATTGCTACTGTACAGTATATTTACCAAAAATGTATTCTGGCTCGTCGTCTGTGGGTAAAAGAGAAGAATATTATAAGATACAGTATACAGTAAAAAGTATAGTAATAGTACACTAGTGTCCAGGCCCAGTGTCAGGTGGGTAAAAAAAGGTATGCTTGTGACAGGCATGGTGATTCCAAGGGACCCCACCGAGACCATCAGAAAATTTGTGAGTGACCCGTATGCCGGTGATTATGACTAGAATAAGGTACAGTAGCAACTCTTTTTTCTTTTGAATTATGTATACTGTACAGTACTGTATGTGCATATTGTACAGTACACTTAAAATATTTAGCAGTTACTGTAGTGGTAATTTTTGGGATGACAGTATTAGCATACTGTAAGCATCCAACTGAGGCCCCCAAACAGATGCCGCCACTAGGTACAGTACGTGCCTCTCGTGCCTAATGGGAAATTCATCACTGACAGTATCTAGAGAGATGAATGGAGAGACAGTGACAAGGGGTGAGAGAGAGAGAGAGAGAAATTGAGTAAGATGGGTGTTTTTTTTAGAACAGGATGTTGTCCATACAGTAGCAACCAATCAAATATTACCTACTGTACTGTATTATCGTCTGTAAGTGTAACTAGATACTGTAAATGTTAATGTGGGATGTGATCGGTTGCTACTGTATGGGCAATATCACCAGTTCAAACAAAAACAATTTTCATCCGATTTCTACGCATTTGCCAGAAAAATCTGATGAAAAGTGCTACTCTGATGGCATCAGATCAATGTCAGTAATAATTCTTACCACTAAATGCAGCAGCATCATCATCATCCTCCTCCTCCTCCGTGGCCTGTTCCAGTGTAGGGCCTGTGAAAAAAAACATTAATGTGAAAAAAAAAAAGGTTAATTCCAGGAAATACACATACCCTCCAACATGGTACAAAATGCTCTGGTTCTGGACTTCCCTCTTAATTTATTATTGCCATCACCTGTGAAGAAACAGCTTTCTTATCATATAACTAGTTCAACACAGGTGATGGAAATCATAAATTAAGAGGGAAGTCTAGAAACAGAGCAGTGCGGCGGGTCATGTTGGAGGGTCTGCATACAGAAACATAGAATTTGATGACAAATACTGTAAGAACCACTTTGCCCATCTAATCTGCCTCTTTTTTTTAACCTTTTTTTTACATCAAACCTTATAACAATTTTCCCCAAACATCACATGATGCAAAGATAAATAAATAAAAAAATAAATAAAAAAAGAGGTGCAAGATGGAATTGTGATTGGGCCCTCCCAACCACCCTTATGTTATATAAACAGGGTCTGCCACACGACTGTGGCTGAAATGACTGGTTGGTTTGGGCCCCCACCAAAAAAAGAAGCAATCAATCTCTCCTTGCTCAAACTGGCTCTACAGAGGCACGATGTACCGGACTGGACTTACTTAATGGGTGCAGTGAGGTGATGGACATAGAGGTAGAGTCCTGGTCCTCCTCCTCCGCCACCGCCTGTGACAGTGTAGGGCCTGTGAAAGCAAAAAATCCATGAAATATACTTCTGTATTCTGTGTTGAATACAGTAAAGCAAAAATTCAGTCAGGAATTGGAGGAGGAGAGTAAATTTCGCACACAGAGACGAGAATGTCGAGGCCAGAATCAGGGGGTAGTGGAGGAGGGTTAGGATACCGTACCTCACCCTGTTGGGATTGCTGCAATCAGGATGCCACTGTCGGTCACCTGACCGCTAGAATCCTGACTGCTGGTCACGCAAACCCAACCCATTGGTTTAACACAATGTACAGTACAGTACAATACTGCAGTTTACTTACCAAGTTGGGGAGAGGGTTTTTCATCCTCACTGTCAATAATTACTGAGTTGAAAATAAAAAAATATTATAAACAAAATACAGTAGAGTACAGTTACTACAAAATTGCACAGTAGTACAGTGCTACAGGAGGCAGAGATATATTCATAATACAGTAGGAGCAGAATGACTGTCCAGCGGTAGGGGACATACAGTACTGTATTTAAAAGACCTGCTGTCTGGATCCCGACATTCAGAATGCAGAGTGTGGATTCAGAGTATGATTGGAGGGTTAGGCTAGTGGAGGGTGGGTCGGATGCACAATTTTGGGCACCATAATACAAAATGGATATCGTGGAACTACAAAAGGTTTAGAGGCGGGCGACCAAAGTGATGAAGTGGATTGAGAAGATGGAATACAAGGAAAGGCAGGCTAGGCATGTTTACATTGGAAAAGAGGAGATTAAGAGGGGACATGATTAACCTTTACAAATATACTGTATACAGTAAGGGGACAATACACAGGAACGGTTTTTGATAAGATGGACACAGAGGACACGTGCACAGTAACTCTTGTTGAAGTAGAGGCGATTTCGCACAGAGGCGAAAAGGGGTCTTCACAGTGAGGGAAATACTGTACAGTACATGTTTGGAATTCCCTGCCTGAAAAGTAATAAAAGTGGACTTGGTCAATACTTTTAAGAATGGGCTTGAGAAAATCCTACTGTACTTACTATAATCTGGCTCCTCTTCCTCCCCCGAATCAATGGGAATGAGCTCCTCCTCTGTATCAATTACGAGGCGGTCTGTGTGTAAAAGATGACAAGTATTGTAAAATACAAAAATTACAGTAATACTGTAGGAAACTAGTGTGTCTGTAACAAAAAGTAATTATTACCACTTCCGGAGCTCTCGGATGCAGCAGGTGGTGGTGGTGGTGGTGTTGGTACTGTGGGAAAAAAAATAACAGTACTGTAAGTGAAGCTGTCAATTTGAAACATGTACTGTACAGTATCCAGGACACATGTACAGTAGTGTAACAACGATGACAGTAGCACCAGAATTCTCGTTACACAATACCTGGCAGCGCAGCAGGTGGTGGTGGTGGTGGTGGTGGTGGTGGTGGTACTGTGGGAAAAAAAATAACAGTACTGTAAGTGAAGCTGTCAATTGGAAACATGTACTGTACAGTATCCAGGACACATGTACAGTAGTGTAACAACGATGACAGTAGCACCAGAATTCTCGTTACACAATACCTGGCAGCGCAGCAGGTGGTGGTGGTGGTGGTGGTGGTGGTGGTGGTACTGTGGGAAAAAAAATAACAGTACTGTAAGTGAAGCTGTCAATTGGAAACATGTACTGTACAGTATCCAGGACACATGTACAGTAGTGTAACAACGATGACAGTAGCACCAGAATTCTCGTTACACAATACCTGGCAGCGCAGCAGGTGGTGGTGGTGGTGGTGGTGGTGGTGGTACTGTGGGAAAAAAAATAACAGTACTGTAAGTGAAGCTGTCAATTGGAAACATGTACTGTACAGTATCCAGGACACATGTACAGTAGTGTAACAACGATGACAGTAGCACCAGAATTCTCGTTACACAATACCTGGCAGCGCAGCAGGTGGTGGTGGTGGTGGTGGTGGTGGTGGTACTGTGGGAAAAAAAATAACAGTACTGTAAGTGAAGCTGTCAATTGGAAACATGTACTGTACAGTATCCAGGACACATGTACAGTAGTGTAACAACGATGACAGTAGCACCAGAATTCTCGTTACACAATACCTGGCAGCGCAGCAGGTGGTGGTGGTGGTGGTGGTGGTACTGTGGGAAAAAAAATAACAGTACTGTAAGTGAAGCTGTCAATTGGAAACATGTACTGCACAGTATCCAGGACACATGTACAGTAGTGTAACAACGATGACAGTAGCACCAGAATTCTCGTTACACAATACCTGGCAGCGCAGCAGGTGGTGGTGGTGGTGGTGGTGGTACTGTGGGAAAAAAAATAACAGTACTGTAAGTGAAGCTGTCAATTTGAAACATGTACTGTACAGTATCCAGGACACATGTACAGTAGTGTAACGATGACAGTCACACCAGAATTCTCGTTACACAATACCTGGCAGCGCAGCAGGTGGTGGTGGTGGTGGTGGTGGTGGTGGTACTGTGGGAAAAAAAATAACAGTACTGTAAGTGAAGCTGTCAATTTGAAACATGTACTGCACAGTATCCAAGACACATGTACAGTAGTGTAACAACGATGACAGTAGCACCAGAATTCTCGTTACACAATACCTGGCAGCGCAGCAGGTGGTGGTGGTGGTGGTACTGTGGGAAAAAAAATAACAGTACTGTAAGTGAAGCTGTCAATTGGAAACATGTACTGCACAGTATCCAGGACACATGTACAGTAGTGTAACAACGATGACAGTAGCACCAGAATTCTCGTTACACAATACCTGGCAGCGCAGCAGGTGGTGGTGGTGGTGGTGGTGGTGGTGGTACTGTGGGAAAAAAAATAACAGTACTGTAAGTGAAGCTGTCAATTTGAAACATGTACTGTACAGTATCCAGGACACATGTACAGTAGTGTAACAACGATGACAGTAGCACCAGAATTCTCGTTACACAATACCTGGCAGCGCAGCAGGTGGTGGTGGTGGTGGTACTGTGGGAAAAAAAATAACAGTACTGTAAGTGAAGCTGTCAATTTGAAACATGTACTGCACAGTATCCAGGACCAAAAAGGGGTCCGGCCAATAAACAATCTGCATCAGAGAAGCAAGATACAGTATGCTTAAAGTATACAGTACTATATACTAGATCGCCAACAAACGTAAATTAACAAACAACTATCACTGGAATTTACCATCCTCATCCCGTAGCGAAGCACGGGTATTCAGCTATCTACAATGTTATTTATACTTTGTGTTTAATATTTACATTTAGTTTTGTAAACAGACATTCTTAACATTAACGGATTGCAGCGAGTTATCTGTGATGGTCAGGACAGGGGGTTGGGACTATAGAAATCACTATGTACTGTACACTACTGTATTTGACAATACTTACCAGCTTGGCGGCGCCTGTCCCGCCTCCTGTGACGTCGTGCTACCAGCCCTGTAAAAATATATATACAGTATAATGGCAGCATACTGTACAGCCAATGAAATTCAACATTGACAGCATCTTTATGACATCACAATAAATGGAATTGTTCATTCTAGTACCCTGCACCTAATCACTCAGGAGGGCATAGTGTACTGTACTGTCTTCAAAACTTAAGGGGCACATTTCTAAATGTGACATACAGTACACTTACAGTATCGCTACAGTACAGTAGGTCCAGGGTATTAGACAGAACACTACCTTTATAGACATTGTAACACACATAAGCATTGCCCTTATAAACATTATGACACACATCAGCATGCAGCCCTCCCACCCTTAACCATCTCAGTACTGTTCATTACATTACAAATTGATTTCATGACAGATGATGCAGTACTCACCTGAATTCATCTTATTCACGTCATGTCACAGTAGTGCAGTTTATTCACGTCACAGTACTGTCCTTGATTCACGTTGTGTCACACAGTAGAGCACCGTATTCACGTCACAGTACTGTCCTTGATTCACGTTGTGTCACACAGTAGAGCACCGTATTCACGTCACAGTACTGTCCTTGATTCACGTTGTGTCACACAGTAGAGCACCGTATTCACGTCACAGTACTGTCCTTGATTCACGTTGTGTCACACAGTAGAGCACCTTATTCACGTCACAGTACTGTCCTTGATTCACGTTGTGTCACACAGTAGAGCACCGTATTCACGTCACAGTACTGTCCTTGATTCACGTTGTGTCACACAGTAGAGCACCTTATTCACGTTACTGTACGTCACAGTAGTGCAGTAGTATATCCACATTACGTCACAAAGTAGAGATCTGCCAGTCATGAACCTTATGCAAGAGTAATGCACGTCAGAACACATTAGGCCACTGTAACATCCCTTAGAATAATTTCTGCCAAAGTAACATCCCTTAGAACACTGTACTATCTGAAACACAAATTTCGGCACACTGCAATTAAACCACACAATGCACTGCACGACTGCGTGATACTGTATGACAAACTGCACATTTCCCTGCAAAATATGATACAATGTACACTACACAAAAAACTGCAATTACCACATGTGTATACAGTACACTGCACGACAGTGCTGGCCCTAGCCAGGTACAGATACAGCCGCAGTCACGCAAAATATAGGCATGCCGCATATCATTTTAATCAGCAGAAGCTGCTGGTGCCCCTAAGCATAGCAAATGCCCTAGGCATTTGCCTACTGTAGTTTGCCTATGCCTAAGGCCGGCTCTGCTGCACGATGTGATTCACTATGTATTACACTCACTGCACAATACCATATTCTGAATGTACACTGCATGACACGCTGCAATTACGCAGCACGATACACTGTGATACATTGCATATACTGTACACTGCATGATACTGTACACTGCACAATCGTAGACCACCTGGATTGTAAAGAACTACTGTATATACACAAGTTTAAAAAAATAACAATTGTTTTTGTAAAACGCATGTCGATCTTTTTCCATGTCAACTTAACGACCATGTCAACCTACAGTAACTGGTGTCAACCAATTTCAAAAGCCGCACCATCTAGGTCGACGCAAAAAAACAAATTGACCTTTTGACCCGGGTTAATGTTTGGTCCTTGTTTAACCATTTGTTTACCACAAATACTGTACAGTGCTGTATAGACCGGATACCTGCTGCTACAGCAGCCCCTGCTATAATGTACTGTACCTGTAACTACAGTAACTTAAAGTACAGTAATCTACAGTAATGTACTGTACTTACAATCCCTTATGGCCTGCAGGCGTCGTGGGGTCCGCCTCACGAGGTCACTCCACCTCCTCTGGAGAGACCTCACCGTTCTCCTCCGGTTGTAGGTCCGGAGGATATCCCTGCTGGCCCTCCTATATGCCCTTACTTTCTCCTCGTTGCTGGCGAGAGTTCTGTCCCGCCAGCGAACGAGGAGACGCAGCTCACCCATAGCATAGGGACGGTCACGTACAGGTACTACAGGTACAGCAGCCATGCTTATGCTCAATGAGCGATCCAGACGTCGTGCGTCTCAGACGTCGTGCGTCTCAGGCGTCGTGCGTCTCAGACGTCGTGCGTCTCAGGCGTCGTGCGTTCCAGGCATTCAACGTACAGTACTGTAGTTACTGTACTTTGTGACAGTTTCCCTTAGTTTTACATATGCCCTTTCTTTGACCACAGTATTTTCCACTGTCTTGCCCTACGCCCTTCCCTCCTGGGAGCCTTCACAGGTCTTATGCTATACACAAATACCGAAGATGCACAGTCCGTCAGAATACACTCATTTCATTCACGCTGTTTGGGTGCATTTAGCGTAAAGAATCGCTCCTGCAGATGTACTTTGATTTATGTGAAACCTGTGTGCATCCTTCCATTGACTGTCTTACAATGGAAATAAAATAATACAGTGCATTATTACAGAAAAAAAAAAAAAAAAAAAGAAAGAAAGCACATCATGTCTCGAACCCTGGACCCCCAGTGAGGGAGGTGGGAGCCTTCACCCCTAGCCCACGACGCCTCATGAGAGATTTCTAATTTCATGTGTGAAAGTACTGCAAACAGCGCCCGGCCCTCGCCCCATTGCTGTTGGTTTATGCCTTAGAGGACTCGGACGCTCGCATTTGTAAAGCACGGTGTTTTCCTCCGCCTCCTGCTAGCCTGTTGCCCTTCCCCCATGGGAGCCTGCACAGATCATGCAGTAGACAGGGAGGGAATGCAGGTCATGTGCAATACACAAACGCCCACTGTAGTACTATTTTGCTCACTTACAGTACCGTACTGTAGGTTGCATTTAGCGTAAAGAATCGCTCCTGCAGATGTACTTTGATTTATGTGAAACCTGTGTGCATCCTTCCATTGGATGTACTGTATTGGAGAGAAAAAAAAAATGTTAAAGTGAATGTCACGGGAACACATTAAAAATAAGGTTGGCACTTCCTTCCCATTGGTGTTGGTTTACAGTATGCCGTAGTGTACTCGGACGCTCATGTAATTGCATTTCAAAGGCACAGTATTTTCCATCGTCTCCCCCCTACCCCCATCGCCCTTCCCCCCTGGGGGCCTGCACAGGGAGGAAATTCAGGTCCTGTGCAATGCACAAACGCTGAAGATCTACAGTACTGTTTTGCTTAGTTGGTAGCGCCAGAATACACTCATTTCATTCACGCTGTTTGGGTGCATTTAGCGTAAAGAATCGCTCCTGCAGATGTACTTTGATTTATGTGAAACCTGTGTGCATCCTTCCATTGACTGTCTTACAATGGAAATAAAATAATACAGTGCATTATTACAGAAAAAAAAAAAAAAAAAAAGAAAGAAAGCACATCATGTCTCGAACCCTGGACCCCCAGTGAGGGAGGTGGGAGCCTTCACCCCTAGCCCACGACGCCGCATGAGAGATTTCTAATTTCATGTGTGAAAGTACTGCAAACAGCGCCCGGCCCTCGCCCCATTGCTGTTGGTTTATGCCTTAGAGGACTCGGACGCTCGCATTTGTAAAGCACGGTGTTTTCCTCCGCCTCCTGCTAGCCTGTTGCCCTTCCCCCATGGGAGCCTGCACAGATCATGCAGTAGACAGGGAGGGAATGCAGGTCATGTGCAATACACAAACGCCCACTGTAGTACTATTTTGCTCACTTACAGTACCGTACTGTAGGTTGCATTTAGCGTAAAGAATCGCTCCTGCAGATGTACTTTGATTTATGTGAAACCTGTGTGCATCCTTCCATTGGATGTACTGTATTGGAGAGAAAAAAAAAATGTTAAAGTGAATGTCACGGGAACACATTAAAAATAAGGTTGGCACTTCCTTCCCATTGGTGTTGGTTTACAGTATGCCGTAGTGTACTCGGACGCTCATGTAATTGCATTTCAAAGGCACAGTATTTTCCATCGTCTCCCCCCTACCCCCATCGCCCTTCCCCCCTGGGGGCCTGCACAGGGAGGAAATTCAGGTCCTGTGCAATGCACAAACGCTGAAGATCTACAGTACTGTTTTGCTTAGTTGGTAGCGCCAGAATACACTCATTTCATTCACGCTGTTTGGGTGCATTTAGCGTAAAGAATCGCTCCTGCAGATGTACTTTGATTTATGTGAAACCTGTGTGCATCCTTCCATTGACTGTCTTACAATGGAAATAAAATAATACAGTGCATTATTACAGAAAAAAAAAAAAAAAAGAAAGAAAGAAAGCACATCATGTCTCGAACCCTGGACCCCCAGTGAGGGAGGTGGGAGCCTTCACCCCTAGCCCACGACGCCTCATGAGAGATTTCTAATTTCATGTGTGAAAGTACTGCAAACAGCGCCCGGCCCTCGCCCCATTGCTGTTGGTTTATGCCTTAGAGGACTCGGACGCTCGCATTTGTAAAGCACGGTGTTTTCCTCCGCCTCCTGCTAGCCTGTTGCCCTTCCCCCATGGGAGCCTGCACAGATCATGCAGTAGACAGGGAGGGAATGCAGGTCATGTGCAATACACAAACGCCCACTGTAGTACTATTTTGCTCACTTACAGTACCGTACTGTAGGTTGCATTTAGCGTAAAGAATCGCTCCTGCAGATGTACTTTGATTTATGTGAAACCTGTGTGCATCCTTCCATTGGATGTACTGTATTGGAGAGAAAAAAAAAAATGTTAAAGTGAATGTCACGGGAACACATTAAAAATAAGGTTGGCACTTCCTTCCCATTGGTGTTGGTTTACAGTATGCCGTAGTGTACTCGGACGCTCATGTAATTGCATTTCAAAGGCACAGTATTTTCCATCGTCTCCCCCCTACCCCCATCGCCCTTCCCCCCTGGGGGCCTGCACAGGGAGGAAATTCAGGTCCTGTGCAATGCACAAACGCTGAAGATCTACAGTACTGTTTTGCTTAGTTGGTAGCGCCAGAATACACTCATTTCATTCACGCTGTTTGGGTGCATTTAGCGTAAAGAATCGCTCCTGCAGATGTACTTTGATTTATGTGAAACCTGTGTGCATCCTTCCATTGACTGTCTTACAATGGAAATAAAATAATACAGTGCATTATTACAGAAAAAAAAAAAAAAAAAAAGAAAGAAAGCACATCATGTCTCGAACCCTGGACCCCCAGTGAGGGAGGTGGGAGCCTTCACCCCTAGCCCACGACGCCTCATGAGAGATTTCTAATTTCATGTGTGAAAGTACTGCAAACAGCGCCCGGCCCTCGCCCCATTGCTGTTGGTTTATGCCTTAGAGGACTCGGACGCTCGCATTTGTAAAGCACGGTGTTTTCCTCCGCCTCCTGCTAGCCTGTTGCCCTTCCCCCATGGGAGCCTGCACAGATCATGCAGTAGACAGGGAGGGAATGCAGGTCATGTGCAATACACAAACGCCCACTGTAGTACTATTTTGCTCACTTACAGTACCGTACTGTAGGTTGCATTTAGCGTAAAGAATCGCTCCTGCAGATGTACTTTGATTTATGTGAAACCTGTGTGCATCCTTCCATTGGATGTACTGTATTGGAGAGAAAAAAAAAATGTTAAAGTGAATGTCACGGGAACACATTAAAAATAAGGTTGGCACTTCCTTCCCATTGGTGTTGGTTTACAGTATGCCGTAGTGTACTCGGACGCTCATGTAATTGCATTTCAAAGGCACAGTATTTTCCATCGTCTCCCCCCTACCCCCATCGCCCTTCCCCCCTGGGGGCCTGCACAGGGAGGAAATTCAGGTCCTGTGCAATGCACAAACGCTGAAGATCTACAGTACTGTTTTGCTTAGTTGGTAGCGCCAGAATACACTCATTTCATTCACGCTGTTTGGGTGCATTTAGCGTAAAGAATCGCTCCTGCAGATGTACTTTGATTTATGTGAAACCTGTGTGCATCCTTCCATTGACTGTCTTACAATGGAAATAAAATAATACAGTGCATTATTACAGAAAAAAAAAAAAAAAAAAAGAAAGAAAGCACATCATGTCTCGAACCCTGGACCCCCAGTGAGGGAGGTGGGAGCCTTCACCCCTAGCCCACGACGCCTCATGAGAGATTTCTAATTTCATGTGTGAAAGTACTGCAAACAGCGCCCGGCCCTCGCCCCATTGCTGTTGGTTTATGCCTTAGAGGACTCGGACGCTCGCATTTGTAAAGCACGGTGTTTTCCTCCGCCTCCTGCTAGTCCTCCATTCCCATTATGCATTAGCGAACTCAGACGCTCATATATTTTATATTTTAAAAAGCACGGTGTTTATACATTGTACTGTACATTATTCCTTTTACACAATTACTGTAGTTGCGTCTCCATACACATACAGTACTGTACTCCATACTTTTTCCACCGCTTCCCGTTACGCCTACAGTATTGCCAGAGCTGTAGATCAATCCGCCGCTATACTGTACGATCGAAAGTACTGGATTAGTGGAGCATTAGCCACACAGTGGTGGAGATGTGTAATGCATGATGAGTATCTAGATCGTCTCAACGCGCCTGCCTGTGATTAAACTCAGCTATCGCCTTAGCGTGGCTAAACGCCCGTCTCGGCGGAGAAACAGTCAAGATAAAGTTGGCTACATCTGTATATATATATATAAAACAAACAATACAGGTCTAAGTGTGCTTATAGATAGTACTGTATATCACATCAAAACAAATTAAAAAAATGTTTTTTCAATATTAGTGTTTAATACATAAAAGCCATAATAACATAAAATATTTGTGAGCATATCAACACCTTTTTACAGAATGTATAAGCAATGCATACAAAACAATTTTTGTCAGATGAAAAGTCCAGTTGACGCTTAAAGTTTGTGACAAATCTTCATTGGTAGCATAGGATACAGATGGAATACAGTACTTGAACACAACCAAACGCGTTTCGTCCCTAACTGGGACTTCCTCAGGGGTAATCTCTAAATGACAGAATACAGTCACTACATAATATTTGTTACTGTACATTTAGAAAATGGATAGCTAACATAGCTATACATACCAAGTGCCAGATGTTTATAAAGATAATCCAAAAGTATATGGAAAGCTCACTGAATATATCAATAAAAGCAGGTATAAAACCTGTTAAATAAAAAATATATATCAGATTCAATATTTTAAGTCTCAAATGTATAAAGGAACAAAACAACGAAATGAAGGAGGATGGGAATGATACATACCAATATGACTGGGGGAAGGATTCAATGCTAAAAAAAAAACCCGGTCACAAGAGATCCGGAAAGCAATTTATGGTCAACCTAAAATAGGAAGAAACAAGTCTAGCGCTTAGTGGACAAGGGCCTTAATGATGGATTATCATTCAATATATCGATAAACTGGGGCCAGATGTTTATACGTACCCAAATACAACGTGGTTTATAGTTAATCACTGACTCTATGCACCAATCCACAAAAAAAGAGACCGCTCAGCAGTGGGTTAACTTATAACAATTTGTAAATAATATTCAGTTATATACATAAATAACATAACATGATGTCTGGCACTACAAAAGCAGCTGGAACCATCTACCCTGGGTGCCATACCACAAAGAGTTCACATATAGAGACTCACGGAAGACAATCCTGGGATTTGATGAAATAAACATTCATAGGCAGCGGTCTGAGCTAAGTCAACGTTTCAAGGGTTTTCGCCTTTTTAGCAAGACTTCTGGATGACACATGTTAGTCACATGTGTGGTTTAGCAGTGCACATCAAAATGTTACTTTGGCTAGTGGCAGAGTGTTAAAAAGGTCAGGGCGGTATAATATGGGTATGGGACTTAGGGTCGACACCAATTAGGTTGAAACCCATTAGTCACCAGTGGCTAGGTCGACATTAGAAATAGGTTGACATGCCCATTAGGTCGACTTGAACAAGGTCGACATGAAAAAAGGTCGTCATGAGTTTTTTAGGTTTTTTTTGGTGTCGTTTTCTCCATTAAGTGACCGGGAACCCCAAGTAGGGCACTGCAGCCCCTTGCATGGCTTGCTTTATTCCTATGCTGCGGGCAAGGTACCTCGCTGCGCTCAGCACAGGTTACCGTTCCCAATCGTAGTCCATGTGAATTGTAAAGTATGAAAAAGTCCTACCCCCCAAAAAAAATTTAAAATTTCATGTCGACCTATTTTCATGTCGACCTTGTTCATATCGCCCTAATGGCTGTGTCGATCTATTAATAGTGTCGACCTAACTACTTTAGTCTAATGGGTGTCAACCTAATGGGTGTCAAACTAACTGGTGTCGACCCAGAGTCCGGATACCATATAATATATAAGTAGACAAAGTTATACTGTAAAAAATAAAATACATTTTAAAAAACGTGTGTGGTTCACCCATAATGCTGTACAGTGCATATGTCGGCAGCCGTTTTGGTGGAGTCCACAGTGAGGGACAGTTAGTTCATATTGCTCCAGATCATCACCAAATGTCCTGGAGCTGCCATCTGTGTTGCAAAGCAGGCTCCCAATAATATATGTAATACACAAGTGGCACATTGTTAGAATGATAACAATAGCCAATGCTTTTTAAAGACAAGATACAGAGTTTATATGATAGGGATTGTCTATCAACCATATTAGCATAAAAATAAACTCTTAATCTTGTCTTTAAAAAGTTATGGCTATCGTTATCCATTTTAACAATGTGCCACTTGTGTATTACTTATATCATTGGGAGCCCCGATCAGCCTGTTCTCTTCGCACTGTAGGAGTAAGTCCTCGGCTGTGCACAGACTGCACACACTGGATTTTTGCAACTTGGCGTACACATGCGATCACACACTTGCACAGCGAATTTACACTCCCCCTTGGGTGGTGACTATGAACACAGGACAGCCAACTTAGCAGCTCAGCAATCAGGTCTGAATTACCCCCTTTGTGTATAAGGTGTATATGATGCATAAACTCAATCAGTGTTAAGACATGGGTCCCATCCCCAAGATATCTAATTATGGTAGGCAAATATTAGAAAATACAGAAAAATCTTATATCCAGATTACTGTTCTTCTGGTCCCAAGCATTCTGGATATGGGAGACTCAACATTTACTGTAATTATATTTATCAAAGTAACTGCATACTATTTATCAATACTTAAAAATGAAGACGCTGCCTTTATTTAAGAGTCTTTTGGGCTGTTGCAAATCTTGTTCTTTCTTGAATTCAATGCTAATTGTGTAGTGACCACTAACTACTGCTGGAATTTTTGTATCTTAAATGAATGAATACATTTGCTTTGATAGATAAACATCACATAAATGCTGCAGAATACGAGGTAAAGTAAGCATGCCATGTAATTTACAGTGTACAGAGAATAACAAATATATTTTATTGCACACCATGTCTACAGTAAATAACCATAAAAAAACAATACATAGATATAAATAAATAATGGATTACAATTCTCACAGTTATTTTGATAAGTGGGCTCAGCTGGGGATTTTATAAAATCATGTCAAAATGCTGTATTTAGTATTTCCCATATAGAATTGGCATATGTCTTAAAATGATTTTGTATCTATATTCTTTATCTGCCAGGTTTAATGAGCTTCATTGCAATCAAAGACATATTTTCCATTAAAATGCAAATTCATTTTCTACTGCCCTGCCAGAATTCAATTTTTTAGAAAGAAGATTTAAAACATCAACATTGGAAACTGTCTAAGACAGCAATATTGTTTGCATGCAAAGAATTTAAGAGGCACTATGTAAGTGGTCTTATATATAACTCATTTTAGGATTTAAATATGGTCTTTTAGAAAGGAAAAAAAAAATAGTTAATTATTTTGCTTTTCATTATTATTTTGCTTTTCAAGTACAGTTACTTGCCCATATTTTAATATTTTGAAGCATAATACAAACTCTGACCAGAGGATTTAAGAAATACTTTCCTTCATCAGAGCAATACTTTTTTCAATTTAAGTGACAAAACAGGTAATGGAAAAGAGATTAACAGATGCTGTTATTACAGCCCTGCAATAAGGAAAGCTTTGTTTAAATCATAATCCAAGTATTCTGTTGCCTACTCATTTTCTATAATGTTAAAAAAATTTTTTAAAGTACACAAGGTAACAATTTTACTTGGCAGTTATAGATTTGGGGTCTCTTTAGCCTTACTTAAATATAGCTTTATATTTGAAATATCACGTAGAGAGATTACAAAATAAAAAAAAGCATTTACCAGAAAACTCAGAAAAAAACGTAAGTATTATATTTTGTCCATGGGGTGCTTTGCAGAAAAAAGGAAATAACACAGATTAATTTAACAATCAACGTTTTTTTTTTAATACATGACCAAAAAAATTGTATTACTACTATTGTCAATTAAACTTCACATTTAATTGGTCCAGATAAACCAGGATTCATTTATACATTTTAAAATCTATTATGATTATAAGTTACTGTATGTAAATAGCCATGTAAAGATTTGTAATTTAATGGCTATTCAATAGGAGAAAGAGGGCACAGCAACACTACTCTGTAAAGCTTTCCATAGTTATTTTAACACAATTTCTGCAATCCCAGAAAATCATTTATTAATTGTTCAGAAATCATATAAAGTACTTAATCGGTGAAAGGGTTTTTCATACTCCAGGGGTGATCCGAAATGGAACTTTGGCTTCTGACATGAATAAGCATGTGAAACTTCCTTTTATTAATCTCCCATGGCATACCTCCCAACATGACCCTCTCCAGGAGGGACACAATGCTCTACCTCTGGATTTCCCTCTTAATTTATGATTGCCATCACCTGTACTGAAACACCTTTCTTATCCATTAACCTGTTCAAAACAGGTGATGGCAATCACAAATTAAGAAAAAAAGTCCAGAAGCAGAGCATTCTGTCCCTCCTGGAGAGGGTCATGCTGGGAGGCATGCCATGGGATAGTTATTCTGTGAGTATGTGTCAGGGTCTGGGGACTTTCCCATGGTGCAGGATCTCTGGGGCTGCAGGTACAGGTGCTGGTGGTACTACAGCAGTTGGTGGCCAGTCTTTGCTCCTGGCAGAGGCATGAGGGAGGAAAACTGAGGAGTCTGTATTGGGCAACGCTGGAGCTTGGGGAGCAGGGACAGTGAGTAAAGGCGAGTGTTTCCTTGTGTGTCTGCATTCCTGGGTGCCGCCATTTTGGAGGCGAAATCCATGCACTTTTATACCGCTTTCACATCGCAAACCCTGCTTTTGAAACGGTTCTTTAAATGGTTCTTAAAACGGGTCTGAGCAGTTAAACCCCCTTCACATCGTATGTTGTAACTGGTATATTACCGTTTCATTACCGTTTTGGTACCTTTCACACTGAACCCGTTTCTCCCAAAGAAAACAGTGGTTGTCATTTTAAATGGACTTTTCTGGCCCACACATTATTAATAATTATTAATTATTAATTAATTATTAATAATTTGGCTAGTCATACGATGGAATCCAGCAGCTTCAAGCATCTTTACCATGTTTTTGTGGATTACTGCATCCTTCACTGTCCCAGTGATTTTTCTACATATTTCTACATCCCCTCTGATCCTAAGCAGCTCCCTAACCTCCTCATCACTCCAAATTGCCATTTGAAACTGTATTCTGTATAATAAAATGCTTCTTCACTCTCCCGTGTTTCCTCCAGTTTATTTCCTGCTTCTGCCTGGTGACATCACGCATGGAGACAGCCTGTCACCTTCTGTGGTTTGGAAATACCGTTTCTGAGCCTTTCACATTGCACAATGAAACGGGTCTGAACCGTGTAGGACCCTGCTTTTTAACCATTTTAAAATACCAGTATTCTGTAACCGGTAAATTCAATGTGGCCCATTCACACCGCAGCTAGAACCGTTTTGGAAGGCTTAAAAAATGGCAATTTACCAGGTTATAGCTGTGGCGTGAAAGGGGTATTAGTCAATGGCAGGTTTCCTGAGTTTCTCAGCCAATCCTGGTTTGTCACTTCCTTTTAAAAGGGGCTTAGACCATGGTAACACTACCAGTGCTTTAAGTTGCTAATCATAGTGAAGTCTCTCAGCTCTGTGCTCTTGCAGGTGATCCTATATTCCACCCTGATTGCAAAATCCCTGAAGGCTTCTAGCCCATTTCTTCAGTGCCTCATTATTCTCTCTGCTACACTCTAAGCCGGATCCCTGTGGATTATCCACCCACTGATCAGTATTTCATGGGGATCCTGTGCTGCTGGAGGTTTCACAGGTTCTCTGTATAGTTATGCAGCTTCAGTCATCATCAGTTCATGTTTCCACGCACTGCCTGATCTAGCTTCAGCTTCCAGCAGTTCATGTTTTCAAGCTTCTCCTGTTCCAGGCTCAGTTCTCAGCAGTTCATGTTTTCATGCATCTCCTGTCTCAGCTTCAGTTCTCAGCAGTTCATGTTTTCATGCATTTCCTGATTCAGCTTCCAGCAGTTCATGTTTTCAAGCATCTTCTGTTTCAGCCTCAGTTCTCAGCAGTTCATGTTTTCAAGCATCTCCTGATTCAGCTTCTGTTATCAGCAGTTCATGTTTCCAAGCATTGCCTAATCCAGCTTCAGATTCCAGCAGTTCATGTTTTCAAGCACCTACTGTCTCAGCTTCAGTTCTCACCAGTTCATGTTTTCATTTATTCAAGCCACAGCATTACAGGATTTCCAATCTCATTTCTTCAAGTCACAGTATTCCAAGATTTCTAATCTCATTCAGTAAAATTTTAGCATTCAGGATTTTTTATCTCATTTCGTCAAGTCATAGCATTTCAGGATATCCAGTCTAATTTATTTAAGTCACAGCATTCCAGGATTTCTAGTCACACTTCTTCAAGCCACAGCATTTTAGGATTTCCAGTCTCACTTCTTCAAGCCACAGCATTGCAGGATTTATAGTCTTACTTCTTCTATCTGCAACATTCCAGGGTTCCTACTCACTTCATCCAGTCTTCAACAGTCCAGAATTTCCAGTACCACTTATCCAGTCTTTTGCAGTTCCAGTTTTCAGGACTCTCTCTCATTTCAGTATTCAGTCTGTTTGCATTTCCAGTTTTCAAGACTTTATAATTTCAGTATTTAACCTATTGCAGCACATGTTCACTCTTGTAGTATATTTTCTCCCACAGTCAAATAAATACAAAGTCTAGATTATTTGAACTTCCAGGTGCTTCTTAGTGTTCTATAGTTTTATGAGTAAGAATAACATTTGAATTCCTTGCTTTCAATCTCTGGTGATCACATCCTTCACAGCAGTTATTGGATTGTCAGGCCCTATCCCAAGCCTGACCTGACAGTATGATGCTTAGCTATATTGTTCCAGTGAAGAACCCTTTTCTTCCTAGACTAAGGAGCAAAGCATACTGTACTGTAGCTTCCCACCTCCTACTTGATAAGGTAAAAAAATTATAGTAATGGAGGTGAAAGCATAAAACCTATAGAGGGTGTGGAGGAACCATCTGCAACATCCTTGGGGTCACTTACCTTGATAAGGGTAACTAACAGAGATGTGCACTGGACACTTTTTGGGTTTTGAATTTGGATCTGGATCTCCATTTGTGTTTTGGATCTGGATTGGTTTTGCCAAAACCCTTTTGTGTTTTGATTTTGGATCTGGATTTAAAAAAAAAAAACAACAACATAAAAACAGCTACAATCACAGAATTTGTGGCTATTTTTGATCCCACAGTATTATTAACCTCAATAACATTCATTTCTACTCATTTCCAGTCTTTGCTGAGCACCTCACAATATTGTTTTTAGGCCAAAAGTTTGCGCCGAGGTAGCTGGATGACTAAGCTATGTGACACAAGTGGGTGGCACAAACACATGGCTCATCTAGGAGTGGCACTGCAGTGGCAGACAGGACGACAGTTTTAAAAACTAGGCCCAAAGAGCACATAATGCAAAGAAAAAAAAGAGGTGCAAGATGCAATTGTCCTTAGGCCCTCCCACCCACCCTTATGTTATTTAAACAGGACATGCACAGTTTAATAATCCCATCATTCCAGCAACAGGTGGTCCCCCTGGAAAAAGCTCACCAAGTTCTCAGAATCATAGCTAGCTACAAACATACCACCTCCATAATTGATGAATTTTCACATTATGAGAAGAGGCAAGAAAAAGAGGACAGTGTCAAGAAGGTGATTACAAATTAGAAAGGCACACACAATCAGGAACAACACACAGGCTTTCACCTCCACTCCTGTATTGGTGTGGAACAGAAAGGACTTTAACAAAGCAAATAAATATACAGTAATTACCATATTACTGGACAAACTGAAAAACAAGGCACCAAAGCCTCTGAATTTGTACCCCCTTCTCCATTTTCAGGGATTAAAATAATATCAGATTTAATGCTGGGATGCAAATAAACTGGTGTATACCACAGGATCAAGATTGGATATTTCCCCCTCCACAGAGGCTGGAGACTTATTTTGTGAAAATCTCATGCGTTTCTTTTTTTCCATTACTTTATTTCATTTTTATTTACATATTTTGTGGCAGATGCCTTATTTTCATTTTTCACAGCTCCCAGTTACACGCATGTGAGCATATCTGTATGTCCCAGTTACACACATGTGAGCATACCTTTGTGTCTTGTTTATTTTAATCATATTTTATTTTTAAATAAAGCAGCCCCTTAGATGTTTTACCAGCCCCTCCTGAGCCCCCACAGCAGCCCTGGATGGGGCAAAGTGTGTTCTGGTGGGTTATGGTACAGTAGTAAGCAGGACTGTGCAGTTATTTTCACTTTTATTGAGCCCCTGCTCTAGTTGAGCTTACCATTCTACAGTTGAAACTCATTTCATATTATAAGTAGGACTGTGGGAGAAAGCAATGATAACCTCTATGCCAACAGCATGCCTCAGCTTGGAAAGCCAGACATCTTCCTGTCTGTAAGCCACAATGAGAATCCATACTGGGCCTTAATCAGTAACTGTTTGTTCTTCACAGGAGCTCCTGGCCCATCTAGTGCTGCAGTGCAATGGAAAGCTGATGCAATGCAAGATCACTGAAACTATGTTCTTCTAACAACACAACGTCTTGCGATAACCCATCGCAGATTTTACACTGTACAATTATTAAGGAGAAAACATTTACAAAATAAAGGAAAAGAACCCTGTACAACAAATGCTGGGTACACAGTGCACACTACAAAATGTAGATGAGTGGGTTCAGACAGGGCACCCCTGAAATGATATGGCAGACATATAGTCATAGGTCTGTTTGGAAAATAAAGTTTTCTCCGGCAGTTGTGCTGGATTATGATTCTGTCTCTTCTGAGTATGACTGGCTTTGGCCTTAAATGTGGTCTCATTGGAAAACACTGATTCAGAATTGCAATTTCCATTTCTACCTTTGTGGCTATGTGTTTTCATAAATCTGGTTGTGATGTTGAAGATTGCTTCATATTCTGCTCTAGGCTTTAATTTAAACCTAGGATCAAGTAC
Source organism: Pseudophryne corroboree (assembly GCF_028390025.1). NCBI lineage: Eukaryota > Metazoa > Chordata > Amphibia > Anura > Myobatrachidae > Pseudophryne > Pseudophryne corroboree. Next base: position 280,145,228 of record NC_086451.1, on the reverse strand, counting down.
AGCAGCACCCCTGGAATTATACGGCAGCGCCTCTGGACTGATACAGCTGATAGGCAGCACCCCTGGATTTATACTTCATAGACAGCACCCCTGGAGAATTACACAGCACAGCAGACAGGCAACAGCATCCCTGGACTTTAAGGTCAATGTGCGCAGCACCCCTGGATTTATAGGGCAGAGGGGCAGCACCCCATATAGGGCAGCACCCCTGGAATGATGTGGAAGACAAAGAAAAGATGTGCAAGATGGAGTTGTCCTTGGGCCCTCTCACCCACCCTTATGTTGTATAAATAGGACATGCACACTTTAACAAACCAATCATTTCAGTGACAGCGTTTGCCACACAACTGTGGCTGAAATGATTGCTTTGTTTGGGCCTGCACCAAAAGAGAAGCAATTAATCTCTCCTTGCAAAGACTGGCTCTACAGGGGCAAGATGTTATCCTCATCCTCATCCTCCAATTCCTCCCCCCATTCAGTGTTTACATTCTCATCCTCACAGAGAAATAATTCCACGCTGAAGAGGTGGATTTTTTTGTATTTTGCCCAAGAATGACAATGGGCTTTTTCATCGCATGGCCAACAACTGCCTCCACTGGTGCCTTACTCAAACAAACCACATCATCATCAGATTCCTCATCGTCAACTTACTCCTCAGTGCCAGCAGAGGGCATGCAAATGGTGGTAGGAGCCTCCTCTTCCCATACAGTCTTTGGAAGGTCAGGCCTAGACATTGCAACTGCGAACACACTTGGCCTCTCCTTGGGGATTTGTGATACTGTATCTCTGAATGCACAGTTGTTTTTTCCTGTGCTTAAACAAGCTTTATTTTATAAATTTTTTGAGAGGGAGGAGGGCTTCCAGCTTCATGAGAAGCTGAACCACAAGTCAAGAACATAGGCCAAGGCCGTAGCCTTTACTTGCCACTTCGTGTCGTGAATGGTATATTGTCAATTTGGCATTTCTTATCAGATACTTTTTTCTTATTTTTGGTTTCCTTATTTTTGCTTCTTGGATATTACATGCCCTCTATGACATTGGGCATCGGTCTTAGCAGATGACATTGATGGAATTGCATCATCAATGTCATGACTGGTGGCAGCAGCAGCTTCAACACTACTACTAGGAACTGGAAATGGTTCCTGATCTTTCACTTTTTTTCCTCCAAATTTTTGTTCTCCATTTCATAGGACAGCACCCCTTTATTATTACAGCACACAGAATAGTGCCCTTTTATTTTCACAGCACCCCTGTATTTTACAGCATACAGGACAGGGCCAGTGCACATTTATTTTCACAGCACCCCTGTATTTTCACAGCATACAAGACAGGGCCAGTGTACATTTATTTTCACAGCACCACTGAAATTTCACAGCGTACAAAAGGGGCCAGTGTACATTTATTTTTACAGCACCCCTGTATTTTTACAGCATACAGGACAGTGCCAGAACCCCTGTATTTTAACAACACCCCTGTAATTTTACAGCATACTAGACAGGGCCACTGTACATTTAGTTTCACAGCACACCTGTATTTTTACTGCATACAGGACAGGGCCAGTGTACATTTATTTTCACAGCAAACATGAATTTTTACTGCATAAAAGTCAGGGCCAGTGTACATTTCTTTCCACAGCACCTTGTATTTTACAGCATACAGGACAAGGCCAGGGCCCCTATATTTTAACAACACCCCTGTAATTTGGCAGCATACAAGACAGGGCCAGTATATAATTATTTTCACAGCACCCCTGTATTTTTACAGCACACATGACAGGGCCAGGATCCTGTATTTTAACAACACCCATGTAATTTTACAGCATACAAGACAGGGCCAGTATACATTTATTTTCACAGCACCCCTGTATTTTTACTGCATACAGGACAGGGCCAGTGTACCTTTTTTAACACCCCTGTATTTTTTACAGCATACAGGACAGAACCAGCACCCCTGTATTTTCACATCATACAGGATAGTGCCCCTTACGGAACAGTGACAGCCAGGACAGCAACACCCATGTATATCTGCAGCACCCCTAACAGTACATGACACCACAGTGACAGGACAGCACCACTAATAGCACAGAACATCACAGTGACAGGACAGAACCCCTAACAGCAACCCTAGAGAGCACACACTGATCCCAACCGATGCCACCACCCACAGAGAGAGAGGTCTGTCTCCCTCACTTTCCAAGTCTGGAGTGAAAATGGTGGAGACGTGCGGCTCTTTATGTGGAATCCAAAACTCACGAGAATCTGACAGCGGGATGATGATGTTTTGCCTTGATCTGGGATCCGAGTCTGGCGGAAAGTCCTGAACCAGACTCAGCTCCCGGCTCAGATCGTGAAGTTCATGGGGGTTTCGGTTCTCTGAGAACCGAACCCACTCATCTCTAGTAACTAATATTTAATTAATATTTTTTTGGGGGGGCAAACATGGACACAGTTATAGAGCAGGCAACATAGGTACACAACTATTTTGTTCCACATTAAATAGACTTAGACAAAGCATAAGTGTACAGTATAACAGGTCTTTAAGGTAGGTCTAAGTATGGTGAACAAAACTGCATCAATCATCAGGACAATGGACATGTATCCAGTATTATTACTACTACTATTATTTTATTTTAATTAATGATGTATACTATATATGTGTGTGTTAGCATTTTTTGTTTGATATATTTTTTTCCCCATTTTTATTGGCTTAAGCAATTGTAAAATCATTAGCAAAATGTATGCCAGCTTGAATTAAATCAATATTCCATGGAATCTCTTATTATTTTGCTTTATACTTTATTGAGAAAATCCTAGTTTCCATAGCAAAGGAAACTAGGAAACATTCCCTTAGAGCCTGATCCTGAGTTCATCGCACTGCCGTTGTTGCATGCAGTAGAGCTAATAGCATTTCTTTAATGTCTGCAGGGTGTGCAGTGCACCTGTGCCCCTAGCTCCAGGGGCACCCACACCACACACCCTGCGCTCATATACAGTTATGCTAACCTTTCCATCGTATCCGGAGTCCCACAATGGTCAGTGGCCTGGCATTTGCAAAGCATCAAACATCACAGAGAAAAGGGCACGGTGGAGATTTTCCCAATGATGTAAGCATGTGCAGTACAGATGTCCCCAGGAATATGGTTTTCCCAGAGACCACCATATGGGCAGTAGACTCTTTAACACTGTCATAGATGAGGGGGCCTGCACGGAGTCCTCTCCTTTCTTAAATCACCCCAGAGTGAAGCATTTTGTTTTACTCTGCAGGCATACAATTGTTATTTGTGCACAGTCTCAATACTGATTCATATGTATGGTCTCTGTGGGTTGGGGCTGAGAGACCAGCGTTTGGGATCCCGGAGGTCAGCGTACAGACCTCGGGATCCCGGCAGCAGAATGCCATTGTAAGGACGAGCGCAATGAAGCCCTTTGCAGGCTCGGTGGCTCATTGCGCTCGCAACAGGTTCTATTCCCATTCTATGGGTCTAGTGGACACCCACAAATGGGAATAGAGCCTTTGGGTTATCATTCTGACTGCCAACATTTTGAGCATTCATTATTCCGGCATCAGCATGGTGACCGCCGGGATCCCAATCTGCAGTCACAGGACCGCATCCCATCTCTAAAGTGTATTGGACATTCCTTGGTGTTATACTATTTCCTGTGTGATTAAAGTCACAGTATAGCTTCTATGGCACACTATAAATTGTTTTCACTCCATCAGCAAAGTGACTTAGATGCAAAATTTTAAGAAAAATACAGTACATCTTGGATTATCTCTATTGTGCCTGGTGCCTTTGGCGGTATTGTGAAAGATGCTCAGTGTACGAGGACACATCTGTATGTAGCCCTGTTAGAGCAAAACACTATGTAATTTTTATTAATATCTCTATAAGTGGCTGATGCTGTGTTACAACAAAACCACAGAAGAAAATAATGCATAAGTTTAGGTCAGCATCATTAGCAATTGTGCAAATTTTACTGCAGGCATAAATCCCGTACATTTATACAGAGTATCACAAAATGACTTTATGTTCTGTCATGAATCCAGAATCAATCTTTGTCTGAAGTGGTGGACTCTACAGAACTTCCACAGTATAAGATGCTGCTGTCATGGGTACCAAGAGAGCAGGAAAGTGGTGTTTAGCAATAACAGAATGTGGGTCTAATTCAGGTTGCATTGTAAATGCAATGTGAATGCAATTTCAGCAACAGGACCGCTCTGCGCACATGCAGGTCCCGTCTTGTACAAACAATTAAAGCGTGCAGGTGCATTAACTGCAAACATCTGTGCCTAAATGATAGGCAGAGGAATTCGCGGGGCAACGACCAATCGTTTTTGGAGTGGCGCTATGGAAATGGGGGCATGTCGGCTGTGTTTTTGGGGCGGCTGCATGTCGTCACACGCAGCTGCTCCGATCTAAAAGATTATTAAAGGGTTGTTTTGCAAAGAGGCAAAAAGAAGAGGACTATTAATTATGTCTCTAAGGGGCACACTTAATTTCTATAAACTGATAGAAAAATGGAAAAATGGATGAGATATTGTAATTTATGTGTAGGATAGGATAAAACTTACTGACATACAGCAATATTTTTATCATCCTTTCATCTGTGTATAACATTAAAAGTTAAGTTTTATCCTATCCTACACATAAATTACAATATCTCATCCATTTTTCCATTTTTCTATCAGTTTATAAAAATTAAGTGTACCCCTGAGAGACATAATTAATAGCCCTCTTCTTTTTGCCTCTTTGCAAAACAACCCTTTAATAGTTTGTTTCTGAACTAATGTCTGGGAGCACCACCAACATTGTTCTACTTCAAAAGCCTTATTAGGCGAAGTCGGTAGCTTTATGTTGGTTGAAATACATTTGTCATATATGATATATACAAATTGAATGACAATCATAGTACAATCAGGACCAGTGCAGATCCCTAAAAACCCCCACCCAATACCGATCTAAAAGATGTCAGCTGGACTCCTGCCGTTGCAGCCACTCTTCCATAGTTTCTGCGACCACGCTCTAATTGTGGTGTGATCGCAATTAAAGTGTGATCGCAGTTGGTGAGTGGCGGGTAGCATGCTGGGCAGCCTTTCCTGTGATGAGCCAGCATGTGATTGAAAGGATTGCAGATTCTACTTTTTAGCAGAATCTGCAATGCTTACTGAATGAGGCCCTGTATATGCTAGGAGAGATGAAACAGTGTAGCTTGTTTGTCCATATGCAGACATATTGGTATCTCAGTCACGTGTGCAGCTGCGGGAGACTTGAAGGAGCTAAGGTTTAGGCACTTAGGGCAGAGCCGTCTTAACAGCAGTGTAGGCCCCTGGGCACAGCAATGCACTGGGACCCCTACCCACCCATCAGTGGTAGGGGTGGGGGGTGCTATCAGCGGAAGCTTTGATGTCCATCTGGGGGTAGGGGGGTTCTATCTTTTGCTCAGCATGTAGGACCTTGAGAAATAATTTCTGCTAATTACTCCTTTACTGCACAGATGGGGTGGGAAGGAGAACACTAAACTATAAAAGGGGACATTGTGCTGAATGAAGGGGCCCTGGTACATGACTTCCAGGGTGGTAGGACGTGTTTAAAACACAGGGGAGGGGTGGATAGTGGAGTGGGCTTAATATTCATCATTTTCTGAGGGTCAGGGCAGCTTGCTTTACCGCAGATATCTCCAGTTCCTGGAAATAGATTTCTTAGATTTAATTGGATAAAAAAACTAGAGAGTCCCACCTTTCAGGAGGTACTGGGGACTTGGGGATCAGACTTCAGGAGCCAGAGCAATCCACCAACAAATATATAAAACTGCATATTAGGCATGTGGAGCTGGAGCAGGGACCAGCTGCTTGAAGGCTGATATCTCTGGTTCTGGGCATAGTAGAGACAAGCTGCCAGTGTCCACTGAAAGGTGAAAGCCCAGCTTTTGGAGTATACCCTCAGAAAAACATTAAGTCAGACAGAACTCGAGATATCTGGCTGGGAAGAACAATGAACAAGCTTGGATGGGGACCACTGCTTTGAAGTCGGATATCTCCGGTTCCCCATGGCCGATTTTCAAAAATCTGGTACCCCTGGAAAGAGGGGACCCTGAGCTATCAGCCTAGGGCCCTTTTACTCCTGGAGCTCTTGGGCAAGAGCCCATTGAGCCCATACGAAAAGACGGCCCTGACTTAGGGGGAAGGTTAGGGTTAGGCACAAAGGTGGACGTTAAGGTTAGGCTGCATGAAGGAAGGCATTTGGTTTCCCCAGCACCCTGAATGATATCAGTAACCATATATAAATCCCACATAATAATAGAATTCACAAATCTTCGTTACACATATTTGCGCAAATGTGGTTAAGCCCCAAAGCCGCATCAAGGCGTCTCTGTATATTTGGGGTCCCTAGCGCTATATCTACAGATGTGTCCACTATTACCTTTCTGAAAAGAGTGCCATGGCAGTAAATTTGGCATGACATGAATTCCTTTTGTTGTTGGGCCATCATGTTGTGCAATGACAATTCATGACAATTCAGTTTCACCACTGGGTGTCCAGTGCATCACGTAACGTAGCTTTCCACCAACATTGCTGTTAAATAGACACTGTAATCAGGTCATTCTGATGTATGGCCAGCTTTAGAGTTTAATTGCTAATTGTTTAGGTGTGAAAATCTCAGTGTGAGAGGCCTTTGAAGTAGACTCCTTGGGGGGTACAGATTTTATCCTGGCTGGGGGATTTTACTATATGTTGCTCAGAGCACAGAGGTGAATGAAGTCTAAAGTGAAATTAAGTAATAAGTTAAGAAAAACCTTAGTGCTATAGAGTAAAAGAACATATAAGATTTTGCAATGATAAAATATTTCCAAATAAAGGGCCTCATTACGAGTTGATCGCACGAAGCAGCTTTTTGCAGCCCGTGCTATTATCTAATCTCCGCCTATGAGGGTTGCTTTTTCCCATAGCAAGGCTGCAATCGCTTGTGCAGGCCTGCTATGGTAAAAAATGTTGTGCAGTTTCTAAGTAGGTCTGGACTTAGGGGGTCATTACGACTCGATAGCTGCATGTCGTCGTTCGCACAGCTGCAATCGGATCCGTGCTGCGCATGCGCGGCGGCCGCTATGTGCACGCACGTCCGTTGCCGGGCAACGACGCTTGGATCGAAAAAAGCGATCGCAGCGCCGATCGCACGAAGATTGACAGGCGGAGGGCGTTACTGGGCAACTCACCGTTTGCAGCCGTTTTCGGGGAGTGGTAAGAAAAACGCAGGTGTGGTGTGAGAAACGCAGGTGTGTCCAGGGCGGGTGTTTGACATCAGAGCTAGGACCGAACATGTTGAAAACATAGCAGCAGGTAAGTAAGTCACCGGTACCCCTGCACTGAGCATACTGCCGGCACTGCCGACACCCCTGCACCGAGGACACTTCTGGCACTCCCACACTGCCAACACTCCTGCACTGAGGACACCGCCGGCACAACTGCACTGGGGATACTGCCAGCACTCCTGCACTGAGGACACCTCCTACACTGCCGACACTGCCAGCACTTCTGCACCGAGCACACTTCTGGCACTCCCACACTGCCGACACCCTTGAACTCCTGCACTAAGGACACCTCCAGTACTCCCGCACTGCCGACACTGCCGGTACCCCTGCACTGAGGACACCACCGGCACTTCCCGCACTGCCGACACTCCTGCACTGGGTATACTGCTAGCATTCCTGCACTGAGGACACCTCCTGCACTGCCGACACTGCCGGCACCCCTGCACAGAGGACACTTCCGGCACTCTCACACTGCTGGCACCCCTGAACTCCTGCAATGAGGACACCGCCCTCACTGCCAGCACTCCTGCAATGAGGACACCTTTTGCACTGCCGACACCCCTGCCCTGCCGGCACACCTATTGCTAGCACTCATGGACTGAGGACACCTCCCGCACTGCCGGCACTTCTACACCGAGGACACTTCCGGCAACCCCACACTGCCGGCACCCCTGAATTCCTGCAATGAGGACACCTCCCGCACTGTCGACACTGCCGGCACACCTGCACTGGGGATACTGCCAGCACTCCTAGACTGAGGACACCTCCCGCACTGCTGGCACCCCTGCACCGAGGACACTTCCGACACTCCCACACTGCCGACATTGCCAGCACCCCTGAACTCCTGCACTGGGGACACCTCCCACACTGCCAACACTGCTGGAACCCCTGCACCGAGGACAGTTCTGGCACTCCCAAACTGCCAACATCCCTGAATTCTTGCACTAAGGACACCTCCAGTACTCCCGCACTGCCGACACTGCCGACACCCCTGCACTGAGGACACCACAGGCACTGCCTGCACTGCTGACACTCCTGCACTGGGGATACTGTCAGAATTCCTGCACTAAGGACACCTCCCGCACTGTCGACACTGCCGGCACACCTGCACTGGGGATACTGCCAGCACTCCTAGACTGAGGACACCTCCCACACTGCTGGCAACCCTGCACCGAGGACACTTCAGACACTCCCACACTGCCGACACTGCCAGCACCCTTGAACTCTTGCACTGAGGACACCTCCCACACTGCAAACACTGCTGGAACCCCTGCACCAAGGACACTTCTGGCACTCCCAAACTGCCGACACCCCTGAACTCCTGCACTAAGGACACCTCCAGTACTCCCACACTGCCGACACTGCCGACACCCCTGCACTGAGGACACCACCGGCACTGCCTGCACTGCTGACACTCCTGCACTGGGGATACTGCCAGAATTCCTGCACTAAGGACACCTCCTGCACTGCCGACACTGCCGGCACCCCTGCACTGAGGACACTTCCGGCACTCCCACACTGCTGGCACCCCTGAACTCCTGCAATGAGGACACCGCCCTCACTGCCGGCACTCCTGCAATGAGGACACCTTTTGCACTGCCGACACCCCTGCCCTGCCGGCACACCTATTGCTAGCACTCATGGACTGAGGACACCTCCCGCACTGTAAAGCATGAAATGCCAAATATTCCATTTTTAAATTCTCTCCCTTTATTGACTTTTCACAGATCACCGGACATGAATCCTATCGAGCTAGTGTGGTCTCAAATGAAAAGTTATATTCGTTCTCAATGTAAGCCAAGGACAAAAGAGCAACTGATTGATGGCATCAATACATTTTGGAAAAACGTACTTACATTGGAGACCTGTAATAATTATGTAGACCATTTATTTTCTGTGCTGCCAGTGATTATAGAAAGAAATGGACAAGCCAGCTGCATGTAATTGGAATGGATCATATTGTCGACAAAAAGAAGGTCAACAGTCATTAGGTCGACCAATATTGGTCGACAGGCCATATGTCGACACATCAAAAAAGACAGTACGCAAACGAATAATGCATAGAATTTGCATAAAGGGCCCTTTACCTATCGTACTCATCCTTTCTGCAAATGCTTGAAATATCAAAATTAGACTACCTGCTTAAATTAATTAATTTGTTATATTTTATCTGTAACATGTACTTCACCCTAGTATTACATCTGTTATGCAATCTTGAAAATTGTTTTTTTTTAAAAAGTAGTCACCTCTGCAACACTGTATACTGTAATTGTGTATGGATTGTACAAAGCATCCAAGTGATTGCATTCAGTTTTGTCTAACTTACAGTATATTTATACTATTTAGTTGGAATTATTTTATCATTGCAAAGTCTTATAATATGTTCCGTTACCTTGTAGCACTATTAGGTTTTAATTAACTTATTCTTTAATGTCACTTTAGACTTCATTCACCTCTGTGCTCTGAGTAACAAATAACTAAAATTTTTGCATTAATAAACTGAGGCTCTGAATTGCTAAAAGTTCACTGTTTATTTCAAATTCCAGGACAGCAGCCCTTCCCCCACCCAGAATACATGTTACTGTGCTGTATCTCTATTCCCCAAGGAATCTACTTCAAAGGCCCCTCACACTGAGATTTTCACACCTACACAATTAAGAACTGGACTCTAAAGCTGGCAATACTGTACATCAGAACGACCTGAATACAATCACACACACATAGCGATTTTGGGCTGCTTTTCTAATTGATTTGCTGAGTCACTTAGAAATACAGCACAAATCACTATGTGTGTATGGACTATAGCGATAGTGATGTGCGTCCCTGCATGCTTGAAAGATCTAGTCATCACCCATGTTTTCTCTATTGCAAACACGGGCAGTGACAGATCGCTCAGCACACATCGCTGGTGCAGCTCTGTGTGCTGAGGGATCTTGCTGAGCCCGTGTGATCACCGATATCGCTGGGCAGAAAACCACTCAGCGCACACATACTGAGTGATTTTCCGCCTACCCAGCAAAGTCAGCGGGAGTGAATGGTTTTGCATAGCAGGACGCTTCCTGCTGAGGTGTCCTCAGTGCGGGAGTGCCAGACAAGTCCACGGTACCATCAACCAAGTGCAAGGAGGACATCTCCCGCACTACTGACACTCCTGCACTGGGGATACTGCCAGCCCCCCTGCACTGATTACACCACCTACACCTCTGCACCGAGGACACTACTGGGACTCCCACATGTATTGGAGATATATTAATACTTCACAATTAGCTGCCGCTGCTGATATTCCCGTGTGCCTGATTGATAAATTGCCCTGCACATATGGATGTCCATGTTGCTGCCCACGGTGCTGTTGGTGGCTAGAGGTGGGAGGAGAAGCCACCGGCATCCTTGATTCTGCTGACCGGAAGTCTGACCCGGTCACATGCTCGTTGCCAGGGGTTACATGCTCGTTGCCAGGGGTTACATATGCTTTTTGCCATAGGGGTTATATGCTTAGAGCCAGGGGGTTACATGTTCATTCTGGGTAGCGCTGGGTAATGGTCTAGTAATACCCCTGGCATCTGTCTCCTATAAGGGCCGTCTTCCATGCTGTCTGCATGGAATCTGCAGCTTCCAGTAGTAGGTAGAGCCTAAGCATCTATTGTGCCGGTGCCCCCCCAGGACTCAGCCATTCCGGCTGCAGGCTTATGGCTGATCAGGCCCTGGGTCTCATGTTTCTTCACCCACTTGTATGGCAGGCAGAGCACCCAGTGACTTATTATGGAGCACAGCCCAAGCACAGGACTGATTTGTGGCAGACAGGCACAGCACCCACTTGTATGGCAGACAGAGCACCCAGTGATTTATTATGGCAACACAGCCTCAGCACTGGACCGATTTGTGGCAGACAGACGCAGCACCCACTTGTATGGCAGACACTGTCGATCTTCAGACCGGATCCCAGTGAAATATATGTGGTATTGAAATACCAAAAATTCTCTCTACTCGCACCTTAACCACCAAACAATTGCAAAAAATGACAAGTATCAATAGTGCCTTTTAGTTAGTATCATAATTTCTATATTGAATCTCTGTGTGGAGTTTGTATGAACTCTTCATCAGCACATTATCAATCACAAGGAAAAAGATTTTTTTAAACATATAGGCAACATTGAGCCAGGTACATGTTGGAAGTTAGTATGAGAGATGTATTGGAAAAATATTAATACTTCACAATTAGCTGCTGCAGCTGATATTCCCGTGTGCATGATGGATAAATTGCCCTGCACATACGGCTCATGGGGGTCATTCTGACCCGATCACTGCTGCTGACCAGCCGCTGCGGGCCGTGTAGTAATGAGTAGCTCCCGGCCAGCACGCTAAAGCTGCGCTGGCCGGGAGCTACTCCTGAAGTACAAAAGCATCGCCGCTGTGCAATACTTTTGCACTTCTGCAGGGGGGGGGAGGGGCGTAACTGACCTGCAGGGCGGACTGGCCCTGTGCTGGGCATCCCCCACATGTCTCTGTTCCTGATCGTAGCCCTGCAAAATTTTGCAGGGCTACGATCAACTCGGAATGACCCCCCCATAGCTGCAATTTTGTTAGCAGATGGGCAAAACCATGGGGGTCATGCAGGCCTGATTGCACGCTAGGTTGTTTTGCTGAGCTGCGATCAGGACATAACTGCGCATGTGTGTGCCCCGCAATACGCAGGCGCGTCGCACAGGTACAAAGTGGATCGTTGCTGAGCAATGGATTTAATGAAGAATCCATTCGCACAGACAATCGCAAGGAGATTGACTGGAAGAAAACATTTGTGGATGTCAACTGACCGTTTTCTGGGAGTGTTTGGAAAAACGCAGGTGTGTCTATGCGTTTGCAGGGTGGGTGTCTGATGTAAATTCGGGGCAAACACTTTAGCCTGTTCGTGTCCGGAATTGACGTCAGACACCTGCCCTGCAAACGCTTGGACACGCCTGCATTTTTCCAAACACTCCCAGAAAGCGTTCAGTTGCCACCCACAAATGCCTTCTTCCTGTCAATCTCCTTGCAATCTGCTGTGCGAATCGATTCTTCGTTAAATCCATTGCTCAGCAATGATCCGCTTTGTACCCGTACGACGCACATGCGCATTGAGGTGCATACGCATGTGCAGTTTCGACCTGATCGCAATGCTGCAAAACAACCTAGCGTGCGATCATTTCGGAATGACCCCCATGGTTTTGCCCATTTGCAAATAAAATGCTGCTAGAATCAGGTCTGAACTACTCCCTCTAGAATCTCTTTATCAGACTTTCTGCTTGCTCAGTTTCTGAAAATGCCACCTGCTGTCTGAAAAGTGGTACTGCACTATATTTCAGAGGAGATACACATGGCTTGCCGTGTATATCTTAAGAGGAAAGCTTATCTCGTGCCATGAACGGCAGGCCATGATACTTTTTTCAGAAAGGTAATAGTGGACACATCTGTAGGTTCAGGGTGTGGCACCCCAAAACACCAGCATAAGCCAGAAAGCCCAGCATAGCATACCAGTAAAAAAAGATCTCTGAATTCTATTATTATGTGGGATTTATATCTGGTTACTGTTATCATTCAGGGTGCTGGGGGAAACCAAATGCCTTTTTTTCTTGCTCAGAAATACCCCTCCCTTTCGAGCACCTGAATGATATCACTAAGCTAATTGAGCATCTACCAATATATATGTCTGTTGGGAGAGGCAGAGAGGTTCCTGCATTAGGAGGAGGTGCAGGCCCTGACATGCCACATGGAGCATTATGGGGTTGCTCCAAGGTAGGTAGCTCTTAGCTTAGACATATTGTAGTAAGGAGCCATTATCATGTGGCTCCTTGCTGCTTAATATTAGACCCAGATTGGGGTAATGGAGGTGTGAGGTGTGGTGCCTCTGGACTGGCTGAGCTGGATGGCTTTAGTGTGGCATACCTTTACATTCTATTTACACTTTTCACTTATTCATTTTGTAACACAATTTCTCTATTTTAATTACATTTCATGTATGTATCACCCTCTCTATAGCTTCGGCTTCCTAAATACTAATTTATTAACACTATAGTTTTTTCACTGGTATGGTACGCTGGGGTTTCTGGCTTATGCTGGTGTTTTGGGGTGCCACACCCTGCACCTAGATATAGCGCTAGGGACCCCAAATATACAGAGACACCTTGATGCGGCTTTGGGGCTTAACCACACATTTGCGCAAATATGTGTAACGAAGATCTCTGAATTCTATTATTATGTGGGATTTATTTCTGGTTACTGTTATCATTCACGGTGCTGGGGAAAACCAAATGCCTTTTTTTCTTGCTCAGAAATACCACTCCCTTTCGAGCACCTGAATGATATCACTAAGCTAATTGAGCATCTACCAATATATATGTCTGCATGAAGGAAGGGTTAGGATTAGGAGGTGGAGGAGAGGGGAGGAACATACTTACCTCGCCCCTGTTGGGATTTCACATATCTGGATGCCGGTGTCAGTATTGTTGCCGCCGGCATCCGGTCCGGTCATTCACACTGAACCCATCAAAACCCTTATCAAAAGACATCTCATCTTCAAATCTACTACTAGCAGAATTTTTTTTTGTGCTTTATATGGCTTGTGGTTTGAGCAATCTTGCCAGAATGTATTTACAGTATGTGACCTGCTACATCTCAACCCCTTTGAATCCTGACAGTCAGCATGCCATCTAACAGAGACTATTCCCACTTGTGGGTGTCCATGAGACCCATGGAGTGGAAATAGAACCTGTGGCGAGCACAGCTCACTTGCGTATTTCGTGGTGGTCAGCGCGCTCTAAAGGGTGTGCGAGGGATTGGATTGATTGGAGAGGTGGATGGTGGTGTGTGAAGTGATGTGTTCTCTGTGTATCTATTTGTAGGGGATGTGGTAATGATCACTCGATGTAAATGAAATATAGGATTTTATTTGGATGTAATAGGATTAATATTCCATAGTCAATAATGAATGTCCCAGGTTGGTTCACCACTTATCAGGTGTGTCTTGCAGACTACCCTTTCTCTGAGTATACCCTCCTATTGGTATACTGATGGAGCTACAGCTCAGGTAAATGTTAGGTATGCCCTAGGGGCCACCTTTACCATAGGTGTGGATGGTCCTATGTATCCTCTGATGCTGTGTCTATTGTTAGGTTTGTGGTTAAGTTTATGGTGTGACTAGTGCGGCGTCCCGCCTGTCAGACCCTTCCGTGTGTGGCAACGAGTGGCGTGGTCATATACTGTGTAATGAAACTTACCGCCGGGGGCAGGTGCTACCTGCCGCCGGTGACCAGTTCTTAGCCGTCCTCAAGCCTGTGTTCCTCGATGTATCCTCTCTGGGTGTCCTCCGTGTCTCAGAAGCCGCGCACCTTGTCTGTAAATGCCGGTCTCCTAAACTCCCGTCCCGTCCTCTGACTTCCTGGTTCGCGCGTCACGTGCCGGGTCACGTGAGCGCGATGTGTGCGGAAGCGTCTCCTTCTCCAGCCGGAGAGAGGAGAATGTATGTGGCAATGTCGGTAGTAAAGTCTGTGGGTCCCAACGCGTTTCAGCACTGATGCCTTTTTCTAGGGTTACCCATATGGTGTTCAGTGGCTTATTTATGCTGTGATCGCTTTCCTGATTGGTCCTTCCTCGGTGTCCCAATCTCTATTCTGATTGGGAGGCGGACATGTCAATCATCCAGATTAGGTGTCAGTGATTGGATGTGTGACTGTTTTGATTGTGTACATGAATTGGGTGTTAATCGGATATCCTTTACATAGGAAACCTTGTATTTATGTTGATGTGTGTTAACCTGCATGGTGGAAGAAGGTTGTGTACCAAAAAATGTACTGTTGGAGGGGAGATACTGAATGTTTTTTGTTGTGATATAAAGAAATTGTCACCGTTAGTGATACTGTGAATATTTTCTATATTGTGATAGAAGGAATTGTCACAGTTAATGGTACTGTGAACATGAATGGATATTTGTTAATATAATGCATGTGTGTTGTTATTGTGTGGTCGTAATTGTCACAGTTAATGGTACTGTGAACATGGTTGGATATTTGTTAATATATTGCATGTGTGTTGTTATTGTGTGGCCGTATATGTCCTTTACTGATGATTGCGGACCAGGGTGATATGGTGGTATGTGTCGATGACTGGCCCATATTGGGGAGGGAAGTGGTGCAGAAGGTCTCAAATGGGGGGATGTGGGATCAGCTTGTACTAAATGGCTGTTGCTGATTCTAGTAAATTGTTCTGGTGCGTGTATTGTATGCTGCACCAAAAGTGTCAGCAGTACCTAGCTAGATTTTGTTAATATGAACATTGAGGATGAGCGAGTGTGGGGGGGGGGATGAAAGGGCAGGTGGGGATAGGATTGCAGGTACATTATTTTTGCTGTAGCTGTGATTTACATGGCAGTGGTCGTGTTGTACTCTATATTAAGGCCTCGTGGTGCGAGTGTCTTTAGATTGAAGATCCACCTGAGTTCTTCTCTATTGATTTTTTTCACATAATCCCCCCCTCGCCAGTTGTTAGTAACCTGTTGTATTGCTATGAATTGTAATTTGGATGGGTCCTGCATGTGTGTCTCCTTGAAATGTTGTGAGACGCTGTGTTGTTCATAGCCTTTCTTTATGTTGTGGATGTGTTCAGAGATCCTGATCTTAAGTGTTCTAATGGTACGCCCGACATATTGTAGTCCGCACGGGCATGTGATCAGATATATAACCCCTTTTGTGTGGCAGGAGATTTCTTCCCTAATGGTGTATTTCTGACCTGTGGTGTTCGATGTGAACTCAGTGGTTCCTTTAGTTGATCTTGAGTTGGATGTTCTACAACCTAGACATGATCCACAATAATGGAATCCCTGCCTCTTCCCTGTGCCGTGTAATTTTGTCTGTTGTGGTCTGGTTGGTGGAATGTGGTTGTGTACAAGTTTGTCCTTGAGATCTGGGGCTTTCTTGTATACTATTTTGGGTTGTGAGGGTAGTATTCTTGCTAGGGTTTCATCTTGCATAAGGATCGTCCAGTGTTTTAATATACTCTGTTTTATTTGACCTGCTCCAGTGTTGTATTGTGTAACAAAATAGATGTCCTTATTGTTTTGTTTTTCGTCCCTTTCTTTGTATTTAAGAAGATCTTTCCTGTCTGTGTTTTCCAATTTTTTGTAAGCTTTGTGTACAATTTCTTTATCATAATTTTTGTCTATAAATTTTTGTTTGAGGTCTAGTCCCTGTGTACGGTAGTCTTCTATTTGTGTGCAGTTTCTTCTTAGTCGTGTAAATTGTCCTGTCGGGATGCTTTGGAGCCAATTCGGGTGGTGGCCACTTGTGGATAAAATGTAGCTGTTGACGTCCACCTGTTTGTGATGTGTGCGGGTGTGGATCTGATTGTCCTTGATGTAAATGTCTAAGTCAAGGAAAACTGCTTGTGTCTTGCTGTGCTTAGTGGTGAATTGTAAATTTCTATCGTTGTTGCTGATGTATAGTAGGAATGTATTTAGGTCATGTTCTGTCCCTTTCCATACAAGTATGATATCGTCAATGTATCTGCGCCAGAGGACCAGGTTCGCCCCAAAGTCATGCCCCTTCCAGATGTGATCCTCCTCCCACTTGCTCATGAAAAGATTCGCATAACTTGGTGCGAACCTGGTCCCCATGGCGGTCCCTGTCTGTTGTTTGTAATATTCGTCCTCAAACCATGTATAGTTATGCTCCAATATGAATTGTATTGCCCTGATTATGAAGTCAGTCTGTGCCAATGGTATTGTGGCATCTTGTGACAGAAAGTGTTTGGAACTGTCAGTCCCTTGGTCATGTTTTATGATGGTATAGAGGGATGTTACGTCACTGGTCACTAGTATCATGTCATCTGCCCAGGTTATATCTTGAAGTAATTGAAGTATATGGGTGGTGTCTCTGAGGTATGATTTTTGTCTAACTACATGTGGTTGGAGGAATGAGTCTATATATCTGGATAGGTTGGAGGTAAGGGAATTGATCCCTGATATGATGGGTCTTCCTGGCGGGTGTTCCAAATCTTTGTGTATTTTGGGAAGATAATAAAATACCGGTATTACTGGGTTGGTTGGTGTGAGAAAATCAAATTCCTTTCTGTTGATGATTCCTGTGGATAAACCTTCGTTTAATAGTGATTGTAGCTGCCGTTGATAATCTTGTGTTGGGTCCCCTTTCAGTTTGATGTAGGTATGTGTATCCCCAAGTAAGCGTAATGATTCTAGGATGTAGTCACTTTTGTCAAGTAGCACTATACCTCCCCCCTTGTCTGCTGGTTTGATGATTAATGTTTTTAAGCCCTTTAGTTCTTCCATTGCCTGTATTTCTCCCTTATCTAGGTTGAGACGTTGTTTGTGAGTCTTGTTGATTTTCTCTAGGTCATTTGTTACTAATTTTTCAAATGTGTTGATTAAGTGTCCCTTTATGTGTTGTGGGTAAAAGGTCGATTGTGGTTTGCATTCAGTATGTTTGAATGCTGAGGTTTCGGTAACAGGTCGGTGTTGTAAGTGGGTCTGTGCGAAGAACTTTTTTAGGGTGATTTTCCTAGTAAATGCTTGTATGTCCATATAGGTTTCGAACTTGTTCATTTTTTTAGTAGGGGCAAACTTGAGGCCTTTGTTTAGTAATTTCTTATGTTGATCTCCTAATGGGAAGCTGCTTAAGTTAAATACTCCTTCAGTCAGCGGGGTTTTCTCAGGGCCCTTGGTGGTCTTATTCTTTTGGCCTCCCCTGCACCCCCTTCTATTTCTAGTGTTTTTCTTTTGTTGTTTTGTTTCTTTGTTACGGGTGTGCGGCAGGCTGCAATGCCTGCCTCCAGATCTAAAAAATCTATGTCCCAATTTTCTCCGTTTTGGGTGGTGGTGTTGGGTGCTTGGTCGTGTGATCTTTCGGTGTATGCGTTTGTCTTTTTTCCATTCTCGTATGGTGTTTCTAACTGTATGTCTGATACTGCTGTTAGACAGCCTGTTTCTAGGGATTGTCTTATTGTGTCTTCGTAGTTTGGGTCCTCTATCTCGTGGATGGAGAATGATGATTCTATGTCTTTCATGCATGATGTATCAGTGATATCTGATTCTGTCTCGGAGTCTGGTTGTGTCTGTCCGTTTGTTGTAGAGTGTAGCACTGTCATGTACTCTTGATACGTCAGGATCCTATTTGTTTTCGGATGTCTGTATGTTGTGTTAATGATGTTTTTCCGATTTGTTCTGTGAGGTGGATTGGTGTTATCTGGAATGGCTAAGGGTTTGGGTGTGGTGGGTATTTTCCTTTTGTGTGTGGTTTTGATGCCCCACTTGTCTCTAAGAAATTTTTTCTTTTTTCTTTCAATAATAATGTCCTCCCCTTTCTTTAATCTGTTTTTGGTAAGTGTCTCTATTTCTTGATAGTCCTGATCCTTGTGGTAAGATTCCAATTCACTATGTAATGAAATGATGTCTTTATCTATTGTTTCTAAGTCTTTCTCATGTTGTTCTATGATAATGTGTATCAGTTTTAGGGAACAGTCTTTGAGTGTGTTATTCCATTTGTCCATAAATTCTGTGTTGTTTCTGTTATGTGTGGGTATTTTTTTGATGTTGAGACCCTTTGGTATTGTTTTCTGATCTTCATACCATTGTAGGGCGAATGTATCCCACCATAATTTTGTTTCCTGTTTGAGTAAACGTTCTAACTTGACGATGTGTGTACATAAGTCCTGTCCTTTGCTGAGAAATGAGGTGGTTTGTTCAAATTTGTTGAATGTTAATCTGGCCCTATCTATACGTTCATTTCTGTAGTCTAGGAGTCCCATGTGTGGCTGGTTAAGTGTGTTAGTATGTACACTGGGCAATGGGATGGTAGGGGATGGGGTGTGTGTGCTGCAGCCTTTGATGGACAGACAGTGATTAAATATGGTTGAAGGCTGCGCTCACATTGGGGGATGGTGGCTGAGTGTGCAGCTGACCTGGAGGTGTCCCACCTCCTGTTACAATTGCGTATTTCGTGGTGGTCAGCGCGCTCTAAAGGGTGTGCGAGGGATTGGATTGATTGGAGAGGTGGATGGTGGTGTGTGAAGTGATGTGTTCTCTGTGTATCTATTTGTAGGGGATGTGGTAATGATCACTCGATGTAAATGAAATATAGGATTTTATTTGGATGTAATAGGATTAATATTCCATAGTCAATAATGAATGTCCCAGGTTGGTTCACCACTTATCAGGTGTGTCTTGCAGACTACCCTTTCTCTGAGTATACCCTCCTATTGGTATACTGATGGAGCTACAGCTCAGGTAAATGTTAGGTATGCCCTAGGGGCCACCTTTACCATAGGTGTGGATGGTCCTATGTATCCTCTGATGCTGTGTCTATTGTTAGGTTTGTGGTTAAGTTTATGGTGTGACTAGTGCGGCGTCCCGCCTGTCAGACCCTTCCGTGTGTGGCAACGAGTGGCGTGGTCATATACTGTGTAATGAAACTTACCGCCGGGGGCAGGTGCTACCTGCCGCCGGTGACCAGTTCTTAGCCGTCCTCAAGCCTGTGTTCCTCGATGTATCCTCTCTGGGTGTCCTCCGTGTCTCAGAAGCCGCGCACCTTGTCTGTAAATGCCGGTCTCCTAAACTCCCGTCCCGTCCTCTGACTTCCTGGTTCGCGCGTCACGTGCCGGGTCACGTGAGCGCGATGTGTGCGGAAGCGTCTCCTTCTCCAGCCGGAGAGAGGAGAATGTATGTGGCAATGTCGGTAGTAAAGTCTGTGGGTCCCAACGCGTTTCAGCACTGATGCCTTTTTCTAGGGTTACCCATATGGTGTTCAGTGGCTTATTTATGCTGTGATCGCTTTCCTGATTGGTCCTTCCTCGGTGTCCCAATCTCTATTCTGATTGGGAGGCGGACATGTCAATCATCCAGATTAGGTGTCAGTGATTGGATGTGTGACTGTTTTGATTGTGTACATGAATTGGGTGTTAATCGGATATCCTTTACATAGGAAACCTTGTATTTATGTTGATGTGTGTTAACCTGCATGGTGGAAGAAGGTTGTGTACCAAAAAATGTACTGTTGGAGGGGAGATACTGAATGTTTTTTGTTGTGATATAAAGAAATTGTCACCGTTAGTGATACTGTGAATATTTTCTATATTGTGATAGAAGGAATTGTCACAGTTAATGGTACTGTGAACATGAATGGATATTTGTTAATATAATGCATGTGTGTTGTTATTGTGTGGTCGTAATTGTCACAGTTAATGGTACTGTGAACATGGTTGGATATTTGTTAATATATTGCATGTGTGTTGTTATTGTGTGGCCGTATATGTCCTTTACTGATGATTGCGGACCAGGGTGATATGGTGGTATGTGTCGATGACTGGCCCATATTGGGGAGGGAAGTGGTGCAGAAGGTCTCAAATGGGGGGATGTGGGATCAGCTTGTACTAAATGGCTGTTGCTGATTCTAGTAAATTGTTCTGGTGCGTGTATTGTATGCTGCACCAAAAGTGTCAGCAGTACCTAGCTAGATTTTGTTAATATGAACATTGAGGATGAGCGAGTGTGGGGGGGGGGGATGAAAGGGCAGGTGGGGATAGGATTGCAGGTACATTATTTTTGCTGTAGCTGTGATTTACATGGCAGTGGTCGTGTTGTACTCTATATTAAGGCCTCGTGGTGCGAGTGTCTTTAGATTGAAGATCCACCTGAGTTCTTCTCTATTGATTTTTTTCACATAATCCCCCCCTCGCCAGTTGTTAGTAACCTGTTGTATTGCTATGAATTGTATTTTGGATGGGTCCTGCATGTGTGTCTCCTTGAAATGTTGTGAGACGCTGTGTTGTTCATAGCCTTTCTTTATGTTGTGGATGTGTTCAGAGATCCTGATCTTAAGTGTTCTAATGGTACGCCCGACATATTGTAGTCCGCACGGGCATGTGATCAGATATATAACCCCTTTTGTGTGGCAGGAGATTTCTTCCCTAATGGTGTATTTCTGACCTGTGGTGTTCGATGTGAACTCAGTGGTTCCTTTAGTTGATCTTGAGTTGGATGTTCTACAACCTAGACATGATCCACAATAATGGAATCCCTGCCTCTTCCCTGTGCCGTGTAATTTTGTCTGTTGTGGTCTGGTTGGTGGAATGTGGTTGTGTACAAGTTTGTCCTTGAGATCTGGGGCTTTCTTGTATACTATTTTGGGTTGTGAGGGTAGCACACAAAGGCTGCAGCACACACACCCCATCCCCTACCATCCCATTGCCCAGTGTACATACTAACACACTTAACCAGCCACACATGGGACTCCTAGACTACAGAAATGAACGTATAGATAGGGCCAGATTAACATTCAACAAATTTGAACAAACCACCTCATTTCTCAGCAAAGGACAGGACTTATGTACACACATCGTCAAGTTAGAACGTTTACTCAAACAGGAAACAAAATTATGGTGGGATACATTCGCCCTACAATGGTATGAAGATCAGAAAACAATACCAAAGGGTCTCAACATCAAAAAAATACCCACACATAACAGAAACAACACAGAATTTATGGACAAATGGAATAACACACTCAAAGACTGTTCCCTAAAACTGATACACATTATCATAGAACAACATGAGAAAGACTTAGAAACAATAGATAAAGACATCATTTCATTACATAGTGAATTGGAATCTTACCACAAGGATCAGGACTATCAAGAAATAGAGACACTTACCAAAAACAGATTAAAGAAAGGGGAGGACATTATTATTGAAAGAAAAAAGAAAAAATTTCTTAGAGACAAGTGGGGCATCAAAACCACACACAAAAGGAAAATACCCACCACACCCAAACCCTTAGCCATTCCAGATAACACCAATCCACCTCACAGAACAAATCGGAAAAACATCATTAACACAACATACAGACATCCGAAAACAAATAGGATCCTGACGTATCAAGAGTACATGACAGTGCTACACTCTACAACAAACGGACAGACACAACCAGACTCCGAGACAGAATCAGATATCACTGATACATCATGCATGAAAGACATAGAATCATCATTCTCCATCCACGAGATAGAGGACCCAAACTACGAAGACACAATAAGACAATCCCTAGAAACAGGCTGTCTAACAGCAGTATCAGACATACAGTTAGAAACACCATACGAGAATGGAAAAAAGACAAACGCATACACCGAAAGATCACACGACCAAGCACCCAACACCACCACCCAAAACGGAGAAAATTGGGACATAGATTTTTTAGATCTGGAGGCAGGCATTGCAGCCTGCCGCACACCCGTAACAAAGAAACAAAACAACAAAAGAAAAACACTAGAAATAGAAGGGGGTGCAGGGGAGGCCAAAAGAATAAGACCACCAAGGGCCCTGAGAAAACCCCGCTGACTGAAGGAGTATTTAACTTAAGCAGCTTCCCATTAGGAGATCAACATAAGAAATTACTAAACAAAGGCCTCAAGTTTGCCCCTACTAAAAAAATGAACAAGTTCGAAACCTATATGGACATACAAGCATTTACTAGGAAAATCACCCTAAAAAAGTTCTTCGCACAGACCCACTTACAACACCGACCTGTTACCGAAACCTCAGCATTCAAACATACTGAATGCAAACCACAATCGACCTTTTACCCACAACACATAAAGGGACACTTAATCAACACATTTGAAAAATTAGTAACAAATGACCTAGAGAAAATCAACAAGACTCACAAACAACGTCTCAACCTAGATAAGGGAGAAATACAGGCAATGGAAGAACTAAAGGGCTTAAAAACATTAATCATCAAACCAGCAGACAAGGGGGGAGGTATAGTGCTACTTGACAAAAGTGACTACATCCTAGAATCATTACGCTTACTTGGGGATACACATACCTACATCAAACTGAAAGGGGACCCAACACAAGATTATCAACGGCAGCTACAATCACTATTAAACGAAGGTTTATCCACAGGAATCATCAACAGAAAGGAATTTGATTTTCTCACACCAACCAACCCAGTAATACCGGTATTTTATTATCTTCCCAAAATACACAAAGATTTGGAACACCCGCCAGGAAGACCCATCATATCAGGGATCAATTCCCTTACCTCCAACCTATCCAGATATATAGACTCATTCCTCCAACCACATGTAGTTAGACAAAAATCATACCTCAGAGACACCACCCATATACTTCAATTACTTCAAGATATAACCTGGGCAGATGACATGATACTAGTGACCAGTGACGTAACATCCCTCTATACCATCATAAAACATGACCAAGGGACTGACAGTTCCAAACACTTTCTGTCACAAGATGCCACAATACCATTGGCACAGACTGACTTCATAATCAGGGCAATACAATTCATATTGGAGCATAACTATACATGGTTTGAGGACGAATATTACAAACAACAGACAGGGACCGCCATGGGGACCAGGTTCGCACCAAGTTATGCGAATCTTTTCATGAGCAAGTGGGAGGAGGATCACATCTGGAAGGGGCATGACTTTGGGGCGAACCTGGTCCTCTGGCGCAGATACATTGACGATATCATACTTGTATGGAAAGGGACAGAACATGACCTAAATACATTCCTACTATACATCAGCAACAACGATAGAAATTTACAATTCACCACTAAGCACAGCAAGACACAAGCAGTTTTCCTTGACTTAGACATTTACATCAAGGACAATCAGATCCACACCCGCACACATCACAAACAGGTGGACGTCAACAGCTACATTTTATCCACAAGTGGCCACCACCCGAATTGGCTCCAAAGCATCCCGACAGGACAATTTACACGACTAAGAAGAAACTGCACACAAATAGAAGACTACCGTACACAGGGACTAGACCTCAAACAAAAATTTATAGACAAAAATTATGATAAAGAAATTGTACACAAAGCTTACAAAAAATTGGAAAACACAGACAGGAAAGATCTTCTTAAATACAAAGAAAGGGACGAAAAACAAAACAATAAGGACATCTATTTTGTTACACAATACAACACTGGAGCAGGTCAAATAAAACAGAGTATATTAAAACACTGGACGATCCTTATGCAAGATGAAACCCTAGCAAGAATACTACCCTCACAACCCAAAATAGTATACAAGAAAGCCCCAGATCTCAAGGACAAACTTGTACACAACCACATTCCACCAACCAGACCACAACAGACAAAATTACACGGCACAGGGAAGAGGCAGGGATTCCATTATTGTGGATCATGTCTAGGTTGTAGAACATCCAACTCAAGATCAACTAAAGGAACCACTGAGTTCACATCGAACACCACAGGTCAGAAATACACCATTAGGGAAGAAATCTCCTGCCACACAAAAGGGGTTATATATCTGATCACATGCCCGTGCGGACTACAATATGTCGGGCGTACCATTAGAACACTTAAGATCAGGATCTCTGAACACATCCACAACATAAAGAAAGGCTATGAACAACACAGCGTCTCACAACATTTCAAGGAGACACACATGCAGGACCCATCCAAAATACAATTCATAGCAATACAACAGGTTACTAACAACTGGCGAGGGGGGGATTATGTGAAAAAAATCAATAGAGAAGAACTCAGGTGGATCTTCAATCTAAAGACACTCGCACCACGAGGCCTTAATATAGAGTACAACACGACCACTGCCATGTAAATCACAGCTACAGCAAAAATAATGTACCTGCAATCCTATCCCCACCTGCCCTTTCATCCCCCCCCCCACACTCGCTCATCCTCAATGTTCATATTAACAAAATCTAGCTAGGTACTGCTGACACTTTTGGTGCAGCATACAATACACGCACCAGAACAATTTACTAGAATCAGCAACAGCCATTTAGTACAAGCTGATCCCACATCCCCCCATTTGAGACCTTCTGCACCACTTCCCTCCCCAATATGGGCCAGTCATCGACACATACCACCATATCACCCTGGTCCGCAATCATCAGTAAAGGACATATACGGCCACACAATAACAACACACATGCAATATATTAACAAATATCCAACCATGTTCACAGTACCATTAACTGTGACAATTACGACCACACAATAACAACACACATGCATTATATTAACAAATATCCATTCATGTTCACAGTACCATTAACTGTGACAATTCCTTCTATCACAATATAGAAAATATTCACAGTATCACTAACGGTGACAATTTCTTTATATCACAACAAAAAACATTCAGTATCTCCCCTCCAACAGTACATTTTTTGGTACACAACCTTCTTCCACCATGCAGGTTAACACACATCAACATAAATACAAGGTTTCCTATGTAAAGGATATCCGATTAACACCCAATTCATGTACACAATCAAAACAGTCACACATCCAATCACTGACACCTAATCTGGATGATTGACATGTCCGCCTCCCAATCAGAATAGAGATTGGGACACCGAGGAAGGACCAATCAGGAAAGCGATCACAGCATAAATAAGCCACTGAACACCATATGGGTAACCCTAGAAAAAGGCATCAGTGCTGAAACGCGTTGGGACCCACAGACTTTACTACCGACATTGCCACATACATTCTCCTCTCTCCGGCTGGAGAAGGAGACGCTTCCGCACACATCGCGCTCACGTGACCCGGCACGTGACGCGCGAACCAGGAAGTCAGAGGACGGGACGGGAGTTTAGGAGACCGGCATTTACAGACAAGGTGCGCGGCTTCTGAGACACGGAGGACACCCAGAGAGGATACATCGAGGAACACAGGCTTGAGGACGGCTAAGAACTGGTCACCGGCGGCAGGTAGCACCTGCCCCCGGCGGTAAGTTTCATTACACAGTATATGACCACGCCACTCGTTGCCACACACGGAAGGGTCTGACAGGCGGGACGCCGCACTAGTCACACCATAAACTTAACCACAAACCTAACAATAGACACAGCATCAGAGGATACATAGGACCATCCACACCTATGGTAAAGGTGGCCCCTAGGGCATACCTAACATTTACCTGAGCTGTAGCTCCATCAGTATACCAATAGGAGGGTATACTCAGAGAAAGGGTAGTCTGCAAGACACACCTGATAAGTGGTGAACCAACCTGGGACATTCATTATTGACTATGGAATATTAATCCTATTACATCCAAATAAAATCCTATATTTCATTTACATCGAGTGATCATTACCACATCCCCTACAAATAGATACACAGAGAACACATCACTTCACACACCACCATCCACCTCTCCAATCAATCCAATCCCTCGCACACCCTTTAGAGCGCGCTGACCACCACGAAATACGCAATTGTAACAGGAGGTGGGACACCTCCAGGTCAGCTGCACACTCAGCCACCATCCCCCAATGTGAGCGCAGCCTTCAACCATATTTGAGCACAGCTCACTACCAAGACCGCAGCATGGCAAACGCAGAGAGGCTGCAAGGGGCTTTGTTTTGCTTGACCCCCCCTGCTGGTATTCTGATGCCGGGATCCCTTGGTCAGTATGCTGACCGCTGGGATCTCCAGCACCAGTAAGCCATACCCAACCCATCTTGCCTATTGGCCCTCATTCTGACCTGATCACTGGCAGGCTACTTTTAGTTCTGCTGCGATCAGGTTGTCGCCGCCTACAGGGGAGGGGTGAATCACTGTGCAGGGCTGCGCTTGCTTGTGGAGAGAGCTGCACAAACAATAGTTTGTGCAGTTTCTGCACAGCTCAGGACTTATTCACCCTCTGCGATCATCCAGGATGGAGCTGACGTCAGGATCCCTCCCTCTAAATGGCTGGGCACGCCTGCGGTCGGACGGACACTCCCTGAAAACAGTCAGTTAAAGGCCTCTCCAGGAGGGACACAATGCTCTGCTCCTGGACTTTCCCCTTAATTTATGATTTCCATCACCTGTGCTGAAAAACATTTCTTATCTATTAACCTGTTCAACACAGGTGCAGACAATCATACATTAAGAAAAACATCCAGAAGCAGAGCATTCTGTCCCTCTTGGAGAGGGTCATATTCATACTTGCCTACCTGACCCTCTCTATGAGGGAGAAAATGCTCTTTTCCTGGACTTTCTTGGTAATGTATGATTGCCATCACCTGTGGTGAAACACCTTTCAAATCAATTAACTAGCTCACCACAGGTGATGGCAATCATACATTACCAGGAAAGTCCAGGAACAGAGCATTTTCTCCCTCATGGAGAGGGTCAGGTAGGCAAGTATGGTCATATTGTGAGGTATGCTTGCAATGAATCAATCTACAACAGGCATTCCCCACATTGGTCCACAAGGCACACTTACAGTCCAGATTTTAGTGAAATTCATGCTTGAGTGCAGGTGCCTTAATTAGTACCTCAGTTACAGTATTTTTATTTAACCATCTGTGCTGAAGCCTGGATAATTTTTATCACTAAAACTTGCACTGTTAGTGTGCCTTATAGACTAAGGTTGGAAACGACTGATCTACAGTTAACAAAACTGCAGATCAATCCACCACAAATATGAAGATATTTCAGATGTTGGACCAGATGTAATGTAATAGCTTGAGATTTGTAGATGCCAGTGGGATTCCAATGAGATAGTCACTACAGTACTGTACATTAAATCAGCAATTTGTTTCAAGGGAAACCAACCAAATTTTGCTCTTAAACTAATTGCACTTTAAATTTAGTGACTATCTTGCTGGAATTGCACAGGTTATTTCTTATGGCCTATGGGGATCATTCTAATGCACAGGTTCTCAAACTCGGTCCTCAGGACCCCACACAGTGCATGTTTTGCAGGTCTCCTCACAGAATCACAATTGAAATAATGAGCGCTACATGTGGTCCTTTAAAAATGTGCCAGTGAGTAATTAATACACCTGTGCACCTACTGGGTTACCTGCAAAACATGCACTGTGTGGGGTCCTGAGGACCGAGTTTGAGAACCTCTGCACTAATGAATAATACAGGTTCTGTGTCTGGGTATCTTCAAGCATGTATTTCACCTGGTTTTTATCTTACACAGAACCTATGTAATTCATGAGTGTCCCGGTTTGTATGGATGGTATGGTACTGTACAACTTACAACAATATATTAAAAAGTAGGAACATTACACAAAACTCCTAAATATAAAATACCATGTTTTTCCACAAAATGTTTAATGTTGTGATATAAATTTGTCATAAGTATTCCAAATATTAAATTGTCCCAATAAATATGAATAATAACTCAAAATTACTAAGTGTCTGTAGGCTCTAAAAGATAATTGCTGGTTAAAAGCCAAGCTATTGGTCTTATTTTATGCAAATGATTATTTTTTTAAATTGTGTTTGCACCTGTGCGACAACAAGCATCACCTCTTTTATTTAACGCTGAGAATTTTTGGATATGTGACATTTAAAACAGGTGCACTAGTTCTGTTAGTAAATTGAACACCTTGCTTAATTATTCTGACAAACTGCCAATACGAAATTATTCTAAATCTGCATAATGTTACATGTGACAAAATGTTACCATACTGTTTGCAATCTGCAACCAAGTGGAATGATTTAACATTCTGGCAGCTTAAACATTTCATTTGCAAACCTGTACTCTATTCAGATAGGCTATTATTAATTATGGCATGATCACTTGTTTCTGTACAGTTTAGTAGCATTAAATCATGTGGTAGATTAGATAAATTTATGTGAAAAAAATGCTGTTTAGACACAAATTTATTGTCTGCATGTTTGTTGCAATACCTGTGGCACATATACAAAAAAAGTTGCAATTTAAGCATTTTAACAGAAAAAAAAGCATTTTCAAGTATGCCTAGTAGCATGCAGTCACAATAGCATTACATTTCTCTTGTGAGGGAAAAGTCAATAAAATCTCATTTAGTGCCTTTTAGTTGTGAAAGTAGTGAAATTTAATGGCAAAAAAAAAAGAAGAAAACATTATTTCTTCATTAAAATTCACAAACACCATATAAAAACAAAATCTGGAGTATAATTTAAAAATAACTGCATGTTTTTAATATGTCTTTTAAAATGTAAATCCACCCTTGTCAGTTAGTGTTGGTCATTTCTTTGGTATCCCTGAGTAAACTGAAGCTCCACAAAAGAGAATCTGCTGTGCAGACATGTACAGTAATGTCTTTCTCCTCTCAAAATGCTCTACTGTAGCCACCATAAAAAACAAAAAACGTTGCACTACTGTGTGACCAAAGAAAAAAAGCATTTCACCAGCTAGTGCTCCCACAAAATAAAGCACTAAACACCAACTTGTGCCCTAGCAAAAAAAAACACCAGTTTGAGCCCTAGCACGAAACAAAACATTGCTCCAGCCCATACTTTCAGAAGATGTAATCTTGTCTATCACCTGGCTATCTGCAGTTCTCTCACATCACAGAGAATCCCAGTTTTTGGTCCTGTCTAGCAGCCCAGTGGCATATGTATCCATCTGGTATCTGCCTTTCCTAATTCAGTGCCTCATTCATCCTCATCTGGACTATTGCTTACTTCTGGCTGCTCCTGCTGACTCTTTCCACTAACTGTGGACTTAACTTTTTTCTGCAATGCTGGCAGCACCTCTGAGACAAGAACACTTCTGTCAATTTTGTGGCTTCCTCTGCAGATCTAAATACAGAATGAGTGCTATTGGAGTAAGGGGGTCATTCCGACCTGATCGCTCGCTGCAGGTTATCGCAGCGCAGCGATTGGATCGGAACTGCACATGCACCGGCGCCGCAGTGCGCCATCGCATGCCAGACAGCTGAAGGCCGTGGTTGCCTAGCGATCGCCTCTGAGGCAGAGGCGGTCGCTGGGTGGGAGGAAAAAACAGAAAATAGCAGCGCTAATGTGATAATAATACATATGAAGGACTGAGTGATAAAAACTTCACATTTAATATGTAAGCAAATTATGCCACATTAAAAACATATATACCGAGCTCATAAAATCAAATGGAAACTGAGGGTCTCAATATAACTGCCTATACTGATGTAGTCCGTTCCTGTTATAATGAACTGGATTTGCAGATGGGTGAATTGTATAAGAGTGGACTGACAGCGCAGTATCGCCAAACAACTTTACCAGAACCGCTAGAGGAGTAGTCCCTTTGATATCTTTGATGTAATTCAAGTGTCCAATTGTAGGGTCCTCATTGTGTTATGGTGTCCTCTTTTGGAGGTGAAAGTTGGTAAACTCCAAAGCTTTAGTCACCACGATTTTTCTGCTAAGATCAAAGTCCAGTTTTGGTCCGTATATACACAGGCAGTGATGATAAATTGAATAGTGACCCAGGAATGTTCCTGACGTGTTTCGCTGCAAGACCTGCAGCTTTATCAAAGGCTTGATAAAGCTGCAGGGCTTGTTCTTAACCTTTTCTAACATCATCCACTATATATTCATACTATACTTTCATCTTCCACCACTACTCTGCCTTTTTACTTGTCAATAAAACTTCTTTAGTATCTACCCAGTGTTCTAATCTCCTTCATCTTATTTCAATTTTCAAGTCAATTGCGTGTATGTCTGCACCTCCACTCCCTTCTTCCATTGCACCCCATTCTTTTGTCACCTTTCAAGACAAAATCAACAACATTGTCCAAGATATTCTACATTGTAAATCCCACATATTCCACCCATCTACCACTACAGCACTCAATCTACTCTTATTACTTTCTCTAAAGCAACAGAAGATGAAGCCTCTACACTCATTTCACCATCTCACCTTCCTTCTTGAACCCATTCTCTCCTACTTTTTCTGCTACCTCACTGCATGCCTTCCCACGAGTGCATATATTCAACATGTCACTCTTCACTGGTAAATTTCCATCCTCATTTACAGTAAATACATGTACATACAGTATTACACATTTCAATAAAATCATCAATCAACTAACCTTCTACTTTTCCTATTGCAAACCTCTTCACTTCATGAACTAATTTGTTAATTTTGTCTTCTCAGGTCCCAGAATCCTGCATTCCGGCACTTACCTGTGAGTTTGTCAGCTTGCCTTCAGACATCCTGCAGGCTATCCCATTGCCAATCCCTCAGTGTCCACTGTTACCATCAGTGTACCCCATTTCCTTTGGTGTGTACCCTGCAGACTTTCCCACCACCTCTGGCTGCTGGGTGACACTCCACTCCACCAGCCACAGTGCAGCAGGTGGAATAAAAGGACTTGCCAGTTCTCCACCTAATGGCCAGAGCAACATTGATACTTAGTCTGCATCCCTAGGCTCCAGACTCCTATGTTCATATCATTTTTCCAGTAGCCCTGTATTGCTGCATTGGAGAAATACTAGTTCCAGCTTTCTTCAGTTACAGCCTGTATTTCCTGTGCTTCAGTTCCTGCAGTCTGCAGATATTCCAACTAGTTCATCTAGCTGCACTCAGTAATTACAGCTGGTTCCCTGTATCCTTCTATCCATTCAAGCCAGTTCCAGTCTGGTCCAGAAGCAATTGTTAGTTCCAGCCTGACTCCAGTTCCATTACAGCCAGTTGCAGTCCGGTCCAGAAGTATAACCAGCTTCAGTCTGATTCCAGTGTACTCTCTGGCCAGTTCTTATCCTTAATCTATTTACTGTCTCCTTCCTGCAGTAGTCAGTTCTGCTTCACCACACAAACCCTGTACTCAGCTCTCCTGATAGTTTTCTGCACAGAGCACCCACTACAAAATCACCTAAAGTGATATCCTCATCAACCCAAGAATCTCCATGACCAGTCTCTAGCAACACCTGTACACTAAAGGCACACAGATCTACCTTCACTCCTCTCACCTCTTCCCTTATGTACTATCATCCAGTACAAACTGTTGAGTGTATTGTTACTTTGTGAAGTAAAAAATCTTGTGTACTGATTAATAGTTATACCGTAACTATGAAATATATACTTAAAACTTGTGACCATTCTACAGTATACTGTATATAGCTGTAGACAGTCTGTCTGGATCTGTTTATCTCTACTATATCTTATGGTATGTACTACATATGCTTTAAACATAACTCAAGTGGGTTGAGGTGCTTTTTGGAAACAGTAATGCTATAAAGAACATACAATATTTAAAATTAACTTACAGTATATGGAAAGAACATTACTACCAAAGGTACAGTACACCTAGGGGGAGATTTATCAAAGCTTGGAGAGAGATAAAGTGAAGAGAGATAAAGTACCAACCAATCCAATCAGCTCCTGACATTTTACAGGCTGGTTTTGAAAAGTGACAGTTAGGAGCTGTTAGGAACTGTACATAATTTGAGAATAGTTTGTGCTGACTGAAAATGCAATCTTACTTTTCCTATTTTATCTTGTTTACATATCAATTTATTTACAGTTTTTAAACTTTGTAATTAGTAAATTAAGCATACATGAGTGTAAAACAACAAACAGGCTAATACCACACATTCCTTATTTTTTTATTTAATTTATAACCTTTCATTTCAGTCACATTACTATTTGCAACTTTTTAATGTCTTATTTTAAATAGTTCTAAAAAAAATAAAGAGGTGTATCTATTAATAATATTTTAAAGGTTATCCATGTTGTAATCTATAAAAACATGATCGTTAAAATGCCAAGTGATGCCCACATTGCAATAAAATGTGCCTTTTTTAAATGTAGTGTCCTAGTTGACCTTATCTGTGTTTACTTTACATAACCTTTTGGAATTAAAAACAAATCACAGTCCATTATTTCCAACATGCATTTAGACATTTGAGATAGATATATATATATATATATATATATATATATATATATATATATATAAATATATATATATCTCCAGCAATTCCTAGTAAGCAGCGGCACTCGGAGACTGACACATGGATGATTAGAGAAATACTGTGTTTTAATCCATAGTGGCAAAGAAAACCATCCTGGGATGGTTTTGTTTGCCACTATGTATTAAAACTATGTATTAAAACAGAATATCTGAAGGTGTGCACCTCCTCCTGCATTTGCATTTCTAAGGATTGCAATTGCAAAGTTGCTGCAAACAGTTTTCCAATTGCAATCTTTAGTGAATTAGGGCCCTCATTCCGAGTTGATCGGTCGCAAGGCGAATTTAGCAGAGTTACACACGCTAAGCCGCCGCCTACTGGGAGTGAATCTTTGCTTCTTAAAATTGCGACCGATGTATTCGCAATATTGCGATTACTAACTACTTAGCAGTTTCAGAGTAGCTCCAGACTTACTCTGCCTGTGCGATCAGTTCAGTGCTTGTCGTTCCTGGTTGACGTCACAAACACACCCAGCGTTCGCCCAGGCACTCCCACCGTTTCTCCAGCCACTCCTGCGTTTTTTCCGGAAACGGTAGCGTTTTCAGCCACACGCCCATAAAACGCCGTGTTTCCGCCCAGTAACACCCATTTCCTGTCAATCACATTACGTTCGCCGGAGCGATGAAAAAGCCGTGAGTAAAAATACTTTCTACATAGCAAAGTTACTTGGCGCAGTCGCAGTGCGAACATTGCGCATGCGTACTAAGCGGATTTTCATTGCGATGCGATGAAAAATACCGAGCGAACAACTCGGAATGAGGGCCTAGGTTCTAATACATCTAAGGGCATATTTACTAAAAGTTAATTTCCGTTGTTTTTTATTGATTTTAAATTGATGGAAATCGATTCAATATTGTGTTTAATTTGTTCAAACACACATTTATTAACATTTAAAATTTAATGTAAAAAATTGTCAGTAAAACTGTGTTTTAGCCCCTGAAACACAATATCAATTTAGATTGATTTCCAATGTGCGGTGGGCACTTTTTGTGTTTTGTGTTTTGGTTTTGTATCTGGATCCTCGCTCGTGTTTTGAATCTGGATTGGTTTTTTGAAAAAAATCACAGAATTTGGGGGTGATTTTGATCCTGCGGTATTATTAACCTCAATAGCATTAATTTCCACTAATTTCCAGTCTATTCTAAACACCTCACAGCTCACAATATTGCTTTTAGGCCAAAATGTTGACCAGAGGTAGCTGGATGACTTTGCAAAGTGACACAAGTGTGCAGAACAAACACAATGCCCATCTAGGAGTGGCACTGCAGTGTCAGACAGGATGTCAGATTTAAAAAATAGGCCCCAAACAGCACATCATGCAAATAAAAATAAGATGTCCATTGAGGTAGCTGGATGGCTAAGTTAAGTGACACAAGTGTGCGGCACAAACAACTGGCCCACCAAGGAGTGGCACTGAAGTGTCAGACAGGATGGCACTTTTAAAAACATGGCCCCAAACAGCACAATATGCAAAGAAGAAAAAGAGGTGCAATGAGGTAGCTGGATGGCTAAGCTAAGCGACACAAGTGTGCGGAACAAATACCCGGCCCATCTAGGAGTGGCACTGCAGTGGCAGACAGGATGGTAGATTTAAAAAATAGGCCCAAATAGCACATCATGCAAAGAAGAAAAAGAGGTGCAATAAGGTAGCTGTATGACTAAGCTAAGCGACACAAGTGTGTGGCACAAACACCTGGCCCATCTAGGAGTCACATGCAGTGGCTTAATGTCGAAATTGACCTGCAATTTTTTGGCCCACCGACAGCATCTCCTGCACGTCCCTATCATTTCTCAAAAAATTCTGCACCACCAAATTAATTGTATGTGCAAAACATGGGATGTGCTGGAATTTGCCCAGATGTAATACACGCTCAATATTGGTGGCACAGGAGAGCTTACCCCTAAACCACACACACATGGCAAAGCCTGTAAAAATAATTTTGATAATAACCCTTTTATTCGGAGCTATTATAATAATATGCAGCACAGGCGAGCGTACCCCTACACCACACAGGGCAAACCCTGTGAAAATAATTTGGATAATAATAACCCTTTTATTTGGAGTTAATATAATAATATGCAGCACAGGCGAGCATACCCCTAAACCACACACACAGGGCAAACCCTTTAAAAATTATTTGGATAATAATAACCCCTTTATTTGGAGTTAATATAATAATATGCAGCACAGACGAGCATACCCCTACACCATTCAGGGTAAACCCTGTAAAAATA
Source organism: Pseudophryne corroboree (assembly GCF_028390025.1). Taxonomy (NCBI): domain Eukaryota; kingdom Metazoa; phylum Chordata; class Amphibia; order Anura; family Myobatrachidae; genus Pseudophryne; species Pseudophryne corroboree. The sequence continues at coordinate 280,109,956 of NC_086451.1, read as the reverse complement.
ATTTGGATAACAATAACCCTTTTATTTGGAGCTATTATAATAATACGCAGCACAGGTGAGCGTACGCCTACACCACACATGTCAAAGCCTCTAAATATTATTTGGATAATAATAACCCTTTTATTTGGGGCTATTATAATAATATGCAGCACAGGCGAGCGTACCCCTAAACCATACATGGCAAAGCCTGTAAAAATTATTTGGATAATAAAAACTTTTTTTATTTGGAGCCATTATAATAATATGCAGCACAGGCGAGCATACCCCTAAACCACACAGGGTAAACCCTGTACAAATTATTTAGAAAATAATTTAAGTATATATCCTTTTATTTGGAGTAAATAATATACAGCACAGGACACCACCACTGGATTTATGGCAGTACAAGACACCACCACTGGATGATGCAGCACAAGAGAGCACCACTGGACTGGACTTATATGGCAGTACCCCTGGACTTATACGGCAGCAGCATTGATCTTATGGCAGCACAGGACACCACCAGTGGACTTATGGCAGCACAGGACACCACCATTGGACTGATGCAGTACAACACAGCACCACTGCACTGGATTCATACAGCAGCAGCACTGGACTTATGGCAGCACAGGACACCACCACTGTTTCTGGACTGATGCAGCACAACACACCAGCACTGGACTGATGCAGCACAAGACAGCACTGGAATGACACATAAGAGAGCAGGTTGCCACCCCACGCGCCACACCACTTTCCCGCACAGACACTGAGGGGACATGTCCTCTCGCTACACCCTCCAGGACTGGAGTGAAAATAGCAGCGATGCGCGGCTCCTTATATGGAATCCAAAACCTATGAGAATCCGACAGCAGGATGATGACATTTTACCTCGTTCTGGTTTCCTAGTCTGGCGGGAAGTCCCGAGCCGGACTAGGTTCCGGGCTCGGGATGTGATGTTCGGTAGGGTTCGGTTCTCAGAGAACCGAACCCGCTCATCTCTATTTTCCATCAATTACCTTTAACATAACCCATAACATAATAAGGTCAGAATTGCACTAAATATACAGAATATGAGGAATTGCAAGGGACAATTGCTCAGAATAAAAAAACAGGGCATTTTCTGGGGCAAATGTTTAAAACCTTGCACATCTTTTGGAACACTTGTTATAGCTTTAGTGGATGACATTGATGTAGTAGATAAGCATATTTATAAAAAAAAAATTGATACCTTTCCAAATAACTCAAGATGCCATGCTTTTAGATAGAGATGAGCGGGTTCGGTTTCTCTGAATCCGAACCCGCCCGAACTTCATGTTTTTTTACACGGGTCCGAGCGACTCGGATCTTCCCGCCTTGCTCGGTTAACCCGAGCGCGCCCGAACGTCATCATCACGCTGTCGGATTCTCGCGAGGCTCGGATTCTATCGCGAGACTCGGATTCTATATAAGGAGCCGCGCGTCGCGGCCATTTTCACACGTGCATTGAGATTGATAGGGAGAGGACGTGGCTGGCGTCCTCTCCGTTTAGAAATTAAAATAGATAGGAGAGTGAGAGTGAGACACTTAATTTACTTACTGGAGCTTAGGAGGAGTTATACTAGTGACTGATGACCACTGACCAGTGACCTGACCACCAGTGCAGTTTTATAATTTATTATTATTTAATAATCCGTTCTGTTCTTGTTCTCTGCCTGAAAAAAACGATACACAGTGACTCAGTCACACTCACATACCATATCTGTGCTCAGCCCAGTGTGCTGCATCATCTATGTATAATATCTGACTGTGCTCACACAGCTTAATTGTGGGGGAGACTGGGGAGCAGTTATAGGTTATAGCAGGAGCCAGGAGTACATATTAAACAGTGCACACTTTTGCTGCCAGAGTGCCACTGCCAGTGTGACTGACCACTGACCACTGTGACCAGTGACCTGACCACACTGACCACCAGTATAGTATATTGTGATTGAATGTCTGCCTGAAAAAGTACACTCGTCGTGTGACTTGTGTGGTGTTTTTTTATTCTATAAAAATTAAAAAACTCATTCTGCTGACAGACAGTGTCCAGCAGGTCCGTCATTATATAATATATACCTGTCCGGCTGCAGTAGTGATATATATATATATTTTTTATATCATTATTTATCATCCAGTCTATACTAGCAGCAGACACAGTACGGTAGTTCATGGCTGTAGCTACCTCTGTGTCGGCACTCGGCAGTCCATCCATAATTGTATACCACCTACCCGTGGTTTTTTTTTTCTTTCTTCTTTATACATACTACATCTCATTATCATCCAGTCTATATTAGCAGCAGACACAGTACAGTACGGTAGTCCACGGCTGTAGCTACCTCTGTGTCGGCACTCGGCAGTCCATCCATAATTGTATACCACCTACCCGTGGTTTTTTTTTCTTTCTTCTTTATACATACTACATCTCATTATCATCCAGTCTATATTAGCAGCAGACACAGTACAGTACGGTAGTCCACGGCTGTAGCTACCTCTGTGTCGGCACTCGGCAGTCCATCCATAATTGTATACCACCTACCCGTGGTTTTTTTTTTCTTTCTTCTTTATACATACTACATCTCATTATCATCCAGTCTATATTAGCAGCAGACACAGTACAGTACGGTAGTCCACGGCTGTAGCTACCTCTGTGTCGGCACTCGGCAGTCCATCCATAATTGTATACCACCTACCCGTGGTTTTTTTTTTCTTTCTTCTTTATACATACTACATCTCATTATCATCCAGTCTATATTAGCAGCAGACACAGTACAGTACGGTAGTCCACGGCTGTAGCTACCTCTGTGTCGGCAGTCGGCAGTCCATCCATAATTGTATACCACCTACCCGTGGTTTTTTTTTCTTTCTTCTTTATACATACTACATCTCATTATCAACCAGTCTATATTAGCAGCAGACACAGTACAGTACGGTAGTCCATGGCTGTAGCTACCTCTGTGTCGGCACTCGGCAGTCCATCCATAATTGTATACCACCTACCTGTGGTTTTTTTTTTCTTTCTTCTTTATACATACTACATCTCATTATCATCCAGTCTATATTAGCAGCAGACACAGTACAGTACGGTAGTCCACGGCTGTAGCTACCTCTGTGTCGGCACTCGGCATTCCATCCATAATTGTATACCACCTACCCGTGGTTTTTTTTTTCTTTCTTCTTTATACATACTACATCTCATTATCAACCAGTCTATATTAGCAGCAGACACAGTACAGTACGGTAGTCCACGGCTGTAGCTACCTCTGTGTTGGCACTCGGCAGTCCATCCATAATTGTATACCACCTACCCGTGGTTTTTTTTTCTTTCTTCTTTATACATACTACATCTCATTATCATCCAGTCTATATTAGCAGCAGACACAGTACAGTACGGTAGTCCACGGCTGTAGCTACCTCTGTGTCGGCACTCGGCAGTCCATCCATAATTGTATACCACCTACCCGTGGTTTTTTTTTTCTTTCTTCTTTATACATACTACATCTCATTATCATCCAGTCTATATTAGCAGCAGACACAGTACAGTACGGTAGTCCACGGCTGTAGCTATCTCTGTGTCGGCACTCGGCAGTCCATCCATAATTGTATACCACCTACCCGTGGTTTTTTTTTTTTCTTTCTTCTTTATACATACTACATCTCATTATCAACCAGTCTATATTAGCAGCAGACACAGTACAGTACGGTAGTCCACGGCTGTAGCTACCTCTGTGTCGGCACTCGGCAGTCCATCCATAATTGTATACTAGTATCCATCCATCTCCATTGTTTACCTGAGGTGCCTTTTAGTTGTGCCTATTAAAATATGGAGAACAAAAATGTTGAGGTTCCAAAATTAGGGAAAGATCAAGATCCACTTCCACCTCGTGCTGAAGCTGCTGCCACTAGTCATGGCCGAGACGATGAAATGCCAGCAACGTCGTCTGCCAAGGCCGATGCCCAATGTCATAGTACAGAGCATGTCAAATCCAAAACACCAAATATCGGTAAAAAAAGGACTCCAAAACCTAAAATAAAATTGTCGGAGGAGAAGCGTAAACTTGCCAATATGCCATTTACCACACGGAGTGGCAAGGAACGGCTGAGGCCCTGGCCTATGTTCATGGCTAGTGGTTCAGCTTCACATGAGGATGGAAGCACTCAGCCTCTCGCTAGAAAACTGAAAAGACTCAAGATGGCAAAAGCACCGCAAAGAACTGTGCATTCTTCGAAATCACAAATCCACAAGGAGAGTCCAATTGTGTCGGTTGCGATGCCTGACCTTCTCAACACTGGACGTGAAGAGCATACGCCTTCCACCATTTGCACGCCCCCTGCAAGTGCTGGAAGGAGCACCCGCAGTCCAGTTCCTGATAGTCAGATTGAAGATGTCAGTGTTGAAGTACACCAGGATGAGGAGGATATGGGGATTGCTGGCGCTGGGGAGGAAATTGACCAGGAGGATTCTGATGGTGAGGTGGTTTGTTTAAGTCAGGCACCCGGGGAGACACCTGTTGTCCATGGGAGGAATATGGCCGTTGACATGCCTGGTGAAAATACCAAAAAAATCAGCTCTTCAGTGTGGAGGTATTTCAACAGAAAAGCGGACAACAGGTGTCAAGCCGTGTGTTGCCTTTGTCAAGCTGTAATAAGTAGGGGTAAGGACGTTAACCACCTCTGAACATCCTCCCTTATACGTCACCTGCAGCGCATTCATAATAAGTCAGTGACAAGTTCAAAAACTTTGGGCAACAGCGGAAGCAGTCCACTGACCAGTAAATCCCTTCCTCTTGTAACCAAGCTCACGCAAACCACCCCACCAACTCCCTCAGTGTCAATTTCCTCCTTCCCCAGGAATGCCAATAGTCCTGCAGGCCATGTCACTGGCAATTCTGACGAGTCCTCTCCTGCCTGGGATTCCTCCGATGCATCCTTGCGTGTAACGCCTACTGCTGCTGGCACTGCTGTTGTTGCTGCTGGGAGTCGATGGTCATCCCAGAGGGGAAGTCGAGAGCCCACTTGTACTACTTCCAGTAAGCAATTGACTGTTCAACAGTCCTTTGCGAGGAAGATGAAATATCACAGCAGTCATCCTGTTGCAAAGCGGATAACTGAGGCCTTGACAACTATGTTGGTGTTAGACGTGCGTCCGGTATCCGCCGTTAGTTCACAGGGAACTAGACAATTTATTGAGGCAGTGTGCCCCCGTTACCAAATACCATCTAGGTTCCACTTCTCTAGGCAGGCGATACCGAGAATGTACACGGACGTCAGAAAAAGACTCACCAGTGTCCTAAAAAATGCAGTTGTACCCAATGTCCACTTAACCACGGACATGTGGACAAGTGGAGCAGGGCAGGGTCAGGACTATATGACTGTGACAGCCCACTGGGTAGATGTATGGACTCCCGCCGCAAGAACAGCAGCGGCGGCACCAGTAGCAGCATCTCGCAAACGCCAACTCTTTCCTAGGCAGGCTACGCTTTGTATCACCGCTTTCCAGAATACGCACACAGCTGAAAACCTCTTACGGCAACTGAGGAAGATCATCGCGGAATGGCTTACCCCAATTGGACTCTCCTGTGGATTTGTGGCATCGGACAACGCCAGCAATATTGTGTGTGCATTAAATATGGGCAAATTCCAGCACGTCCCATGTTTTGCACATACCTTGAATTTGGTGGTGCAGAATTTTTTAAAAAACGACAGGGGCGTGCAAGAGATGCTGTCGGTGGCCAGAAGAATTGCGGGACACTTTCGGCGTACAGGCACCACGTACAGAAGACTGGAGCACCACCAAAAACTACTGAACCTGCCCTGCCATCATCTGAAGCAAGAAGTGGTAACGAGGTGGAATTCAACCCTCTATATGCTTCAGAGGTTGGAGGAGCAGCAAAAGGCCATTCAAGCCTATACAATTGAGCACGATATAGGAGGTGGAATGCACCTGTCTCAAGCGCAGTGGAGAATGATTTCAACGTTGTGCAAGGTTCTGATGCCCTTTGAACTTGCCACACGTGAAGTCAGTTCAGACACTGCCAGCCTGAGTCAGGTCATTCCCCTCATCAGGCTTTTGCAGAAGAAGCTGGAGACATTGAAGGAGGAGCTAACACGGAGCGATTCCGCTAGGCATGTGGGACTTGTGGATGGAGCCCTTAATTCGCTTAACAAGGATTCACGGGTGGTCAATCTGTTGAAATCAGAGCACTACATTTTGGCCACCGTGCTCGATCCTAGATTTAAAGCCTACCTTGGATCTCTCTTTCCGGCAGACACAAGTCTGCTGGGGTTGAAAGACCTGCTGGTGAGAAAATTGTCAAGTCAAGCGGAACGCGACCTGTCAACATCTCCTCCTTCACATTCTCCCGCAACTGGGGGTGCAAGGAAAAGTCTCAGAATTCCGAGCCAACCCGCTGGCGGTGATGCAGGGCAGTCTGGAGCGACTGCTGATGCTGACATCTGGTCCGGACTGAAGGACCTGACAACGATTACGGATACGGACATGTCGTCTACTGGCACTGCATATGATTCTCTCCCCATTGAAAGAATGGTGGAGGATTATATGAGTGACCGCATCCAAGTAGGCACGTCAGACAGTCCGTACTTATACTGGCAGGAAAAAGAGGCAATTTGGAGGCCCTTGCACAAACTGGCTTTATTCTACCTAAGTTGCCCTCCCACAAGTGTGTACTCCGAAAGAGTGTTTAGTGCCGCCGCTCACCTTGTCAGCAATCGGCGTACGAGGTTACATCCAGTAAATGTGGAGAAGATGATGTTCATTAAAATGAATTATAATCAATTCCTCCGCGGAGACATTGACCAGCAGCAATTGCCTCCACAAAGTACACAGGGAGCTGAGATGGTGGATTCCAGTGGGGACGAATTGATAATCTGTGAGGAGGGGGATGTACACGGTGATATATCGGAGGATGATGATGAGGTGGACATCTTGCCTCTGTAGAGCCAGTTTGTGCAAGGAGAGATTAATTGCTTCTTTTTTGGTGGGGGTCCAAACCAACCCGTCATATCAGTCACAGTCGTGTGGCAGACCCTGTCACTGAAATGATGGGTTGGTTAAAGTGTGCATGTCCTGTTTATACAACATAAGGGTGGGTGGGAGGGCCCAAGGACAATTCCATCTTGCACCTCTTTTTTCTTAAATTTTTCTTTGCGTCATGTGCTGTTTGGGGAGGGTTTTTTGGAAGGGACATCCTGCGCGACACTGCAGTGCCACTCCTAGATGGGCCCGGTGTTTGTGTCGGCCACTAGGGTCGCTTATCTTACTCACACAGCTACCTCATTGCGCCTCTTTTTTTCTTTGCGTCATGTGCTGTTTGGGGAGGGTTTTTTGGAAGGGACATCCTGCGTGACACTGCAGTGACACTCCTAGATGGGCCCGGTGTTTGTGTCGGCCACTAGGGTCGCTTATCTTACTCACACAGCTACCTCATTGCGCCTCTTTTTTTCTTTGCGTCATGTGCTGTTTGGGGAGGGTTTTTTGGAAGGGACATCCTGCGTGACACTGCAGTGACACTCCTAGATGGGCCCGGTGTTTGTGTCGGCCACTAGGGTCGCTTATCTTACTCACACAGCTACCTCATTGCGCCTCTTTTTTTCTTTGCGTCATGTGCTGTTTGGGGAGTGTTTTTTGGAAGGGACATCCTGCGTGACACTGCAGTGCCACTCCTAGATGGGCCAGGTGTTTGTGTCGGCCACTAGGGTCGCTTAGCTTAGTCATCCAGCGACCTCGGTGCAAATTTTAGGACTAAAAATAATATTGTGAGGTGTGAGGTATTCAGAATAGACTGAAAATGAGTGGAAATGATGGTTTTTGAGGTTAATAATACTTTGGGATCAAAATGACCCCCAAATTCTATGATTTAAGCTGTTTTTTAGGTTTTTTGGAAAAAAACACCCGAATCCAAAACACACCCGAATCCGACAAAAAAAATTCGGTTAGGTTTTGCCAAAACGCGGTCGAACCCAAAACACGGCCGCGGAACCGAACCCAAAACCAAAACACAAAACCCGAAAAATTTCCGGCGCTCATCTCTACTTTTAGATAGGGACCCCTTCTGTCAGGGCCCAATACTTTCAATAGATTTATTTATATTTTAACTTAAACACAGGCTTCAGAACATTACTAGATATTCAAAGTAAAGAATACTAAAGCTATGTCTATGGGATTTTTAAATTGTGTAGATTTTGTTAACAAAATAAACTCTTTCGAAACTGACATCTTTTTTGATATGCCACATTACATGAAGAGGTCCCACAAGTGTATCATGAATATCAAAAATAACTTAAAATCTTTCATTTATTTGCACATCAAATAATAATAATAATAATAGTAATAATAATAATAATAATAATAATAATAAAAAAGAATCAACAGTTTCTCACAAACTTTGCTATACTGTGAACTACTGTAGTAGATGTATCTCCCTTAATCTGTGCTTTCAGCTGTATAAACCACATTATATTTAACTGTAGCTCAAAACCAGTGCATGAAAAAGATACCTTGTCCCCAACTGTGCTTCCTTAAGGCAGGTTTCCAAATGCAGTTTCTCTGATCCAGACATCTAACAAATCACTTCTTCAAAGAGAAGATAAAGAAAGTAATTTTACCTGCTTCTCTGTGGTTAAGATATCTGATACTGTGATCATCCTTTTCTACTTTGCTCACTGACGTGATTGATATTTGGAATAAACAATTTTTTTTTTTGAAAAGTACATATAATTGTAGAAAATGTAATCCCGTGTTCTACATTTACTCTAACTACAAAGTGAAAAAAAGAAAAGACAATGGTCGTACAGCATCATGTGTATCTCTTACTGTTAACAACAGCACCTGTGGGGAGACCTACCTGGGGCATATTAGTAGTCTTTTTGTTATCCACTGTAGTTGTTAATAGACTGCCAGAGATTGTTCCTTAATTCCCAGGGTGATGGAGCAGAGATAATGGGGGCACCGACAGAAGCACCCAATTCAGAATGCATAGTTAGTCAGATGCTGCCTACTATCATATAGAGGCAGCAGAGGGCATGCAGCTCTCTAAGGGGTAATTTTACCAAGATGGGAGTTCTATTTAAAATGGGATGATGGCCATAGCAAGCAATCAGATTCCAGGCATTATCTTCTAGAAGGTGCTAGATAAATGAGAAGTAAAATCTGATTGGTTGCTATGGGCAACATCCCATCTTAAATAGAATTGCCATCTTAGTTTACCCCTGTGTCCTGTTCATATTTTGAGCCTACTGACCTCTGCTTACTTTTCCTCACACTAGGTGATCACTTCCTGCTACTCCTCCTCCAAAGGGTACTGTTCAGCTGTTGCACTTCAGCTTAGGTTTAGCACTGCAAACCTTTTCTAGTAGTATTTCCAACTTTCTAATGTGAGTTTTTTCAGTATTGATTTTTTTAACATATTTACTCATAACCAGTTTTAGTTTCTTATTTTAGTTATTAAATTACATTCAATTAAACATTATTGTTAACCTGGATTGACTTTTACATTTCACTCAGTTCAGCTGTCCTGACTTTGTCTTGTTTGAATGGTTCTCTCATGCCTACTGTTAACCCTGACTTTGGATTATGTACTGAACTTGACATGTCTGCTACCAACCTTGATCTCATATTGTGTACTGACTTTGTCTTATCTGCTGCCAGTCCTGAGCTTGGATTCTGTACTGATCTGACCTTGCATTTTCTGCCACATTGGCCTCTTTACTAAGCTTTATGTTATTCTGTCTGTTGTTCTCAGTTTGCCATTATCCTGTTTCTGGTGTATCGACTCTAACATTAAGGGGGGAATGTAATAGAGTGTGAGAATCAGAAAGTGAGAGATTTTGTGAGAATTCTTCTATTTTTTTTAAAGAGGCAGTCATGGCAAAATCAACCTGGGTTTGCCATGTAAATGATTGCTACTTAAAAAAAAAACAGAAATCACAAAATATTTCACTTTCTTATAATCACACCCTATTCCATTCCCCCTATGTGTTCTGTCCATTTAAATATACGTTATGGTAAGAACTTACCGTTGATAATGTGATTTCTCTTTTGTCCACAGGTATCCACAGGATAACATTAGGATATGGTTGAGCGACAGCGGAAATGGCACCAACACAGTCACAAGCTTTCTGGCCTCCCAGTATGCATCGGGGCCTTCACCATATAGTCCCGCCCACTGACTCAGTCAAATCAGTTCTTTCCACAGCGATTTAGGCAGGAACATCAGCTAGAGACCTGTTTAGGCGATAAGAACACACATGCACACCCTTCCATACAAGAAGGAAGAGGTTTTAGTGATTGCCAAGATCCTCAAATCAGGTGCGTCAGGGTGGGATCCCTGTGGATACCTGTGGACATAAGAGAAATCATGTTATCAATGGTAAGTTCTTACCATAACGTATATTTCTCTGGCTGGGTCCACAGGATTATCCACAGGATAACATTGGGATTCCCAAAGCCATTTTAGTGGTGGGGACGCTCCTGATTGCACAGGAGGACCTTTCGCCCGAAGTCTGCATCATGAGAGGCAAAAGTATCCAAGGCATAATGTCTAATGAATGTGTTTATGGAAGACCATGTGGCTGCCTTACATATCTGTTCTGCTGAAGCACCCTGTTGTGCTGCCCAAGAAGGACCTACCTTACGTGTAGAGTGTGCAGAGACATTAGCCGGAGTACGGAGATCTGCATGAGAATAAGCTTCTGATATTACCATTCAGAGCCATCTCGCCAGCGTCTGTTTACTAGCAGGCCATCCTCTTCTATGGAATCCGTAGAGGATGAAGAGAGAATCTGTTTTTCTGATGGCACTAGTACGATCTATGTAGATTCTTAAAGCTCGGACCACGTCCAGCGACGCTTCTCCTGCAGATAGTCCCGATACCTGAAAAGCTGGGACTACAATCTCTTCATTCAGGTGAAACTTTGATACCACCTTTGGAAGATAACCAGATCTCGTTCTGAGAACTACTCTGTCTGGAAAAAATTTTTAGGAAAGGAGACTTACACGATATTGTTCCTAAATCTGACACTCTTCTGGCTGACGCCATTGCCAGTAAAAAAAGCACTTTAGCCGTTAACCATTTAAGATCTGCTCTCTTAAGTGGTTCAAACAGAGGACCCTGGAGAAATTTAAGAACTAAATTCAAATCCCAGGGAGCTGCAGGAGGAACAAATGGAGGTTGAATATGTACTACTCCCTGAAAAAAAGTACGTACATCCTGTAAATCAGCAATCTTTCGCTGAAACCATACAGTTAACGCTGATACTTGAACTCTCAAGGAAGCAACTTTCAAACCTTTATCCAATCCTGCTTGAAGGAAATCCAAAATCCTGGACACTTTAAAGGATCTTAGATTCAAATTTTTTCCAGTACACCAATGAATATAGGCTTGCCATATTCTATGATACACATGGGCCGAAGAAGGCTTCCTTGCTCTAAGCATAGTTTGGATTACTTGATTCAAAAACCCTTTAGCCTCTAAGATAGAGGTTTCAACAGCCACGCTGTCAAAGACAGGCGATCCAGATGACTGTGACAACAAGGACCCTGCATTAGCAGATCTGTACGTTGAGGGAGTAGTATCAGTGCTTCCACGGACATTCTCAACAGATCTGTGTACCAATGCCTTCTTGGCCAAGGTGGAGCTATTAGAATCATTGCTCCTTTTGCTTGTTTTATCTTTCTCACTAGTCTGGGTAACAGAGATATTGGGGGGAACAGATACGCCAGATGAAATCTCCATTCTACTGACAGTGCGTCTACAAGGACCGCTCCGGGATCCTTCATTCTCGATCCGTACCTTGGAACTTTGTTGTTTAGACAAGACGGCAAAAGGTCTATCTCTGGTAGACCCCATCTGTTCACCAGTGTCTGAATAAACTTCTGGGTGTAGTGCCCATTCGGTTTCCTGAATGATGAGTCGACTGAGAAAATCTGCTTCCCAGTTCAGTACACCCGGGACAAATACTGCTGACAATGCTGGGAGATGGAGTTCCGCCCATCTTAGAATGGGAGTTACTTCCTCCATCAGTCTCTTGCTGTGAGTTCCTCCTTGATGATTGAGGTACGCTACTGCCGTCGCATTGTCTGAGCGAACCTGGACTGGTATTCCTTGCAGACTGTCCTTTGCCTGAACTAGAGCCAAGTAAATGGCCCTTATTTCCAACAGATTTATTGGCAGGTGACTTTCCCTTGCGGTCCATTTTCCCTGGAACCACAGGCTTCCGAGTACCGCACCCCAGCCTTGCAGGCTGGCATCTGTTGTCAGGACTTGCCACTATTTTATCCAAAAGGTTCTCCCCTTGTTTAAATGGTCTGTCTGTAGCCACCACGCTAGAGACCTTTTTACATTTACTGGAAACTTTATCATCTGCTTTTTTATCGTCTGATGAACTCCATTCCATTTGGTCAGAATAAGGTGCTGCAATGGTCTGGAGTGGAATTGCGCATATTCCACCATGTCAAAGGTTGATACCATCAGACCCAACAGTCGCATTGCTGCATGGACTGACATTGTCTGGGCGTGCAACGCTTCCTGAGCCATGACCTGCACCTTGACTATCTTTTGCTCTGGTAAGAGAACTTTCTGTAGGTCTGAATCCAATATGGCCCCCAAATAAACCATCCGCTGTGATGGATTCAGAGATGACTTTTCCCAATTTATGAGCCACCCGTGTCTCTGTAAACAAACTATTGCCTGTTTAAGATGGCTCAAAAGTACATCCTGCGAATGTGCTAGGATTAACAGGTCGTCGAGGTATGGAAATATTCTTATCACCTGTTTGCGCAGACAAGCTGCCATAACCACCATGTTCTTGGGAAACACCCCGGGTGCTGTAGCTAGCCCGAAGGGCAGAGCTTGGAACTGAAAATGTTCCTGGAGGATGGCAAACCTGAGGTAACACTGATGCGAAAGTGCTATAGGCACATGTAGGTAAGCATCCCGAACATCCAGAGATACCATATAATCTCCCGGTTCCATAGCCAACATTATGGAGCGTAACGTCTCCATGTGGAACTTCAGGATCCAAATGTATTTGTTCCACATTTTCAGATTTAGAATTAGTCGAAATGACCCATTTGGCTTCTGGATTAGAAATAGATTGGAGTAAAACCCCTGTCCCCTTTGTGATGGAGGTACTGGGACAATCACACCTGACTGCAGTAATTTTTGGACTGCTTCTTGCAGGGCATTGGCCTTCGACGCTATACGAGATGGGCTGGTGCAAAAAAATCTTTGAGGAGGCTGCCTCCTGAATGGGAACCCATACCCCTGAGATACTACCTTCTGCACCCAAGCATCTGCTGTTGACTGTTGCCATATGTGTGCAAAATTAAGCAGTCGGCCCCCAACCCTGGAATCCTCCAGGCGGAGGCCTGTCTCTTCAGGCTGACGGATTCTGTTCAGGCTTGGAAGCTGGCTTTTTGCTAGCCCACTGCTTCCTACCCCTGGTTTTAAACTGGGGTTGCTTAGGCTCCTCTTTAGCTTTCGCTTTGCTTTGCTAACGAAAAGAGCAACATTTTAAACCCTTGGACTTAGGGTTATAGGTAGCCAGAAATCTGACTTTCTTTGATTCAGCCTCTGATTCTAGGATATCCTATAAAGGTTTTCCAAATAATATATTACCAACGAAAGGCAATGCTTCCAATTCTTTCTTGGATTCCGCATCTGCCTTCCAGGTACATAGCCAAACTGCTCTGCAAGCGACTACTGTCAAGGCTGAAGCTTTAGAAGCAACTGTACCTACATCAATTGCTGCTTCTTCCAAGTATTGGGCAGATTGTCTTAGATGGCAAAAACGATCCTCTTGCTCCCTAGTAGGAGAAGGGATGTCTTTCTCTAGTTCCTCTATCCATTCGCCTATTGCCTTTGCTACCCAGGCCGAAGTCATAGCAGGTCTTACCACTGCTCCTACTAGAGAAAATATATTTTAAAAAAGGCTACCTACCCTTCTGTCTGTGACATCATTTAGTGAGGTAGATGACAGTGGTAAAGCAGACTTATGCACGAGTCGCAGAACATGTGCATCTACTTTTGGAGGAACCTCTCTTTTCGAACAATCCACAGCTGGAAATGGATAATAAGAATCCCATCTTTTAGGAATCTTATACTTTTTTACTGGGCTCTGCCCAAGACTCATCCATCATTTCCGTCAGCTCATCTGACGCTGGGAATTCACCTTTCACTGATTTTGTTCATTTAAATACAGGTGCTTTAGCTTTCAATACTGTCTTGGCTGGCTCTTCCAATGAGAGAACAGCCTTCACAGCATTAATAAATTCAGCTACATCTTCTGAACTAAAACTCTCCTACTGATCATCATACGGAGAATTCGAATCTACTGTATAACCATCCGTTGAATCATCTTGTGTAGTCTGCCACATAGACGTATCTGTCTTAGTCTTATCTGTCCCTTGGTGGCTTGTAGAGGCTACTGGAACCAAGCCATAGGAAGGGAGCTGCATGTATGGGTTCATAGTGTTACCTAACCCTTGAGGTGGTGCTACCGGAGTTAACCTGTCCGCTATTGAAGATAGAGTCTTTGCGAACATATTCCATGGTGGCTCTGTTGGTGGTTGAACCAACTCCTGTTTTTTACTTCGCTGAAAAGCGAAACAGTTTGCACACAAACCCTCATAAGTGACCAATTGATTCATATCAATTACCCCTGACTTACAAGATAAGCATGTTAGGGCTGTAGGAGTGCTTGATAAATTCTCCTCGTCACTTTTGCCGCTCACAGACATGGTAATATTCTATTATTAACTACACAATTTGTGACTGAAAATCACCCTATATGTAGGTATATTGAGGTGAGATCAATCTGACCACAGTGCACCTGATTTGAGGATCAGAACAGAACTGACATTACACAGAAAAGTCAGCACACATACTAGCAGTCAGACACATGTTAAAGCATTAGACATTGTCATATGAGACTACAACCTCCATAACAACTTATACATAAGTAGGAAAATTGTACTTCTGTTTGGTTCATTTTTCAACATAACATGCAGAAAACACAGCAATATACAAGTCTCATATGCAATAGGTACTAAAAATTAACAATTCATACTAAGAAGTAGAGAGAATTTTTAGTACTGTATACCCTGCCTCCGGAGAGCGGGATACAGGGAGACTCACCACACTTCCATATCCAAGCAAATGCGCTTGTAAGACGCTGAGTGGATTCAGATGCTACTGATGTACACTACTGCTCTTGATAACTGATAATGGACACGGTCGCTCACTGACGGACACAGACACTGAGCGACTTCCATGTGTATGCAGATGCTAAGGCCTGCGACTCGGTCTGGGCGGGATCTCTAGTGTACACAACCGCAGCGTCTAAGCAGCGACCGAGTACCCTCGTGGTAGCGTCTGAGCCGGAAGTGAGGTCATTTAGTTCATGAAACGAGAGACGCGCGGAAACTGGCCATGAACTCGGAGGAGGGGCGGCCAGGAGAGCATCTGAATCCCCCTGTTGACTTAAACTCCGAGGATCGGGGCCTCTCCCTAGTCCTGGCGCCTATGATCCCCAGAGCGTAGCGCTGTCGCACTCGAGATGTTCGGCGCATCAACACACTGATTGTAGTCTCCACCAAATCAGTGTAGCTGTGTCCTGACCCCTCTAGTAAGAGGAAGTCCATAGACTTACCGTCCCCACATGCTCCGGCCACAGCCTGGTTACGTCTGCTGGACCTGCTAGAACATCCAACACAGACGCCCGTCGAGACAGCACTAATACCCGAAGGTAAGCGTTGTTGCGACCCGGTGAGGAGTTGTTGGAGCGACTCTTTCTAGTATGCATTTAAGACGCTGTTAAGAGAATCGCTCAAAAAAAAAAACAATATAGTAAGTCTATAAAAATAAAATAATAAAAGCTTGAGACTGCTCTCTCAGCAGCCCTGTGACCATGCGGCTTCCTGCCGCACCAAGCAAAAACTGATTTGACTGAGTCAGTTGGCGGGACTATATGGTGAAGGCCCCGATGCATCCTGGGAGGCCAGAAAGCTTGTGACCGTGTTGGTGCCATTTCCGCTGTCGCTCAACCATATCCCAATGTTATCCTGTGGATAGTCCTGTGGACCCAGCCAGAGAAAATATAATTTATAAAACAAGAGTTAATACACTACCACTCAAAAAAAAATTATAATACCATGTTTTTCAGTTAGTATTGAAATGTAGACAGTTAAATGTCTCAATGTACTCTGAAATTAAAGTATAGAAGATCAAAGTGACCTTTTACATAAAAAAAACACCAAATACACTTGTGGCATTCTTTTTACAATGGAAATCAAATATTGTTTAGGAAATGTTTTACAACATTGTTGCGGAGTTCCCACAAATGTGTCGCACTTGTTGATTGCTTTGTTTTTATTTTTCTGTCCAATTTATACCAAACCAGGTTGTTGTGGATTACGTCTCTAGGTTGTGCTGGCCATTTCAAAATGTGAAACCTACCATCTTGTTCTTTTCTGACATAGCCTTATGGTATGGTTTGGGTCATAAACTTGATGTAGGATAAACTCTAGACATACTGTACTAGATGTACAGTAGATCAGTCGATATTGCATGGTAGTGCAAAATGCTGTGGTAGCCCCTCCCTTCATTTTTGAAAATTGGTATCACAGTTGGTGTTATTTGCTAAGCAGTGGCTTGTAAAAAAAGATCACTTCTAGACTAAAATTTGAAAGGACAAAGCTACAGTATGGAGTATTTTGCTAATTAAAGTGTTTGCCTTTTACATTTGGAGTTAAGCACATTCTATTATTACTCTGAGATTTTTATATTATTTTTTAATTATTGCACTACCCTTAATATTTCGCTTTCCTTTGTACCGTTGCAGGTTTTTCAGTGGACTATATTTGCTTACATTTCAATAAAAACTGGAAAAATAGGAGTAGTCTAAAACTTCTGACCAGCAGTATACATACTTAATATGTGGATTATAAACATGTGTATTCCCGTAACAAATATATATCTATGTATTGAAGTTTTACCCAAATCCAAGAAAGCTTTTTTGCCAACTTACTGTAGTATAAATGTTTTTATTATCTCACGTTTTGTTTAAAGAACATTAAGAAAAGATGGGACAAATGTTCTATGTGTCAATATTTTAATTGGCTCATTTGCTAATTGTTCTGGCTATTAAGGCTATTACACTACTTTTTAGTGCATAACCATACGTGAGCTATTGTGTGAATGCTATTTACTGATTATGTGCCAACGTGAAAAAATAAATGTTGATCTTTGAGTGAATTATTTAAATTTTTTCCACTAATGAACATTTGAACATGTGACTATCTATGTTCGGCTTTAAAGAATTTCAAATTTTATAAATATCATCATTATGTACTTTATTAGGACCATTCTGATTTTCTGTATTTTTTAACATTTTGTTAGGTTATAATTAAATTGATTTGACATGAGGACAGTTCTTCTGCGAGCACTTTGCACTTAGCACATCTGTTAACATTACAGGTTTTACAATGTTATGCCAAATGAAAAGACATTTATTACAATTAAGGACAAACAAAAAATGTATGTTTTGTCAGATCAAATGCCGCAGGGTAGATTTGGTCCTTCATTGATCAAACTGGTGCTTGGTCTAATATAATCCAGTTTTTCAATCATCGATGTTGGCTGTTATTGTTGAGCCTAGCACAGCCATACAGTTAAAAGCTAAGTTTAGAGATACTAAAGTCAATACTGGTTTGAATGCAAGTTGGACACAATTATACTCAGACTCTGTATGTGGAATTAAATGCATATAATCACCCAAATGTTGCCTTGTACATCAATTTGACTGCACTGCCCCTATGTGCATGCTTGGTTTGATATCTATCATCATGAATAGTCGCACTGGCACCAAACCTATACAGTATTTGGTGCAAAATATACATTGTACTTACATACACATATAACTTTGCATAGCCCACAATTGCATTGAGATACCCTTGACTCACCTTTTCTACATTTTGCCTATGTTTAGCGAATGCCCAATTAAAACCCAGTTGAACTTTTTCAGCCAGTAGCAGAAATGCAACTAAGTATTACTAAACACAGCATTACTTGTAGATGAGTGTGCTCATCTCCAGTGATTATGCCATACACAAAATACAAAATACTTACAAACAAAAATATATTTTTGTCCCCACAAAAAATAAGGGCATGTTTACATATTTGCATAGTCATTCCTTCCCTTTCTTCACTTAAACTATGGCATTTACAGAGCTATTTGGGTTATAATGCACTGCACCAACAAAAGCAAAAACGTTCCTTAGTAATGTCCATATCTTGCAAATAAAATGGTCATATTTAACTACATAGGCAAGCCAGCAGCACAAATATAGGTGCAATGATATCACAGATATGCAAAAATAGCCTTTTTGCATTGTGTAGCACTGTTTCTTTTCATCATAAAAAACTCCCAAACTCTCCCAACATTTTGGATATGTGCTTTTCTGCAATTCTATGACATAACTAAAAAAGGTATACAAATACAGTACATTTTAATAAAATATATTTACTATTATTAATGCAGTTTCATATTATACAGAACCAAATTAAGACCCCATGGGGCATATGTAATAGGGTCCGAGACTGACAGAGGTGCAGGAAGCCAGCTGATCTTGGACTTTTTTTTTTAAAGTGACAATCATTTACAAGACATGGGGGTATATTTACAAAGATTCGTGTTTTGGCCGTTTTGAAGGGTGTTTGATCTCGAATGGTATCGGGTGCATTTTACTGCAACTTTTTGAATCCTGATACGGTCATTCACTAAGCTGCCGACTTTTCCCAATTCGTATTTTCTGAAGTCGATGTGATTCGTAATGTCAGGCAGTGTTTTACGGGAGTGATGAGTAAAACACTGCCTGACCAAACACAAGGAATCCCGGCCGGATCTGTGAGATCCGTGCAGGGCTTCATTGTGTACCTTAAAAAGGTGTTTAAAGTCTTTATAAATCTGAAAAAAATGCGTGGGGTCCCCCCTCCTAAGCACAACCAGCCTCAGGCTCTTTGAGCCGGTCCTGGTTGACAAAATATGGGGAAAAAAATGACAGGGGTTCCCCCATATTTCATCAACCAGCACCGGGCTCTGCGCCTGGTCCTGGTTCCAAAAATACGGGGGACAAAAAGCGTAGGGGTCTCCCGTATTTTTAAAACCAGCACCGGGCTCCACTAGCCAGGTACATAATGCCACAGCCGGTGGACACTTTTATAGTGGTCCCTGCGGCCCTGGTATTACATTTCCAACTAGTCACCCCTGGCCGGGGTACCCTGGAGGAGTGGGAACCCCTTAAATCAAGGGGTCCCCCCCCTCCAGCCACCCAAGGGCCCGGGATGAAGCCCGAGGCTGTCCCCCCCATCCATGGGCAGCGGATGGGGGGCTGATAGCCAAGTGTAAAAAATGTGAATATTGTTTTTAATAGCAGTACTACAAGTCCCAGCAAGGCTCCCCGCAAGCTGGTACTTGGAGAACCACAAGTACCAGCATGTGGTGGAAAACCGGGCCCGCCGGTACCTATAGCACTACTACTAAAAAAATACCCCCAAAAAAACAGGACACACACACCGCGACAGTATAAGTTTATTACATACATGCACACCTCCAAACATACATACTTACCTATGTTCACAAGATGCTCGGTCCTCTTCTCCATGTAGAATCCTCGGGGTACCTGTGAAAAAAATTATACTCACATAATCCAGTGTAGCTTCTGTCCTTTGTATAATCCACATACTTGGCAAAACAAAAAAATGAAAATCCGACCACGCACTGAAAGGGGTCCCATGTTTACACATGGGACCCCTTTCCCCGACTGCCAGGACCCCCCCTGACTCCTGTCAAAGAGGGTCCCTTCAGCCAATCAGGGAGCGCCACGTCGTGGCACTCTCCTGATTGGCTGTGTGCTCCTGTAGTGTCTGTGAGGCAGCACACGGCAGAGATACAATGTAGCGCCTATGCGCTCCATTGTATCCAATGGTGGGAACTTTGCGGTCAGCGGTTGACCGCGAGTAACCTCACCGCTGACCGCAAAGTTCCCACCATGGATACAATGGAGCGCATAGGCGCTATATTGTATCTCTGCTGTGTGCTGCCTCACAGACACTACAGGAGCACACAGCCAATCAGGAGAGTGCCACAACGTGGCGCTCCCTGATTGGCTGAAGGGACCCTCTTTGACAGGAGTCAGGGGGGGTCCTGGCAGTCAGGGAAAGGGGTCCCATGTGTAAACATGGGACCCCTTTCAGTGCGTGGTCGGGTTTTAATTTTTTTGTTTTGCCAGGTACATGGATTATACAAAGGACAGAAGCTACACTGGATTATGTTAGTATAATTTTTTTCACAGGTACCCCGAGGATTCTACATGGAGAAGAGGACCGAGCCTCGTGTGAACATAGGTAAGTATGTATGTTTGGAGGTGTGCATGTATGTAATAAACTTATACTGTCACGGTGTGTGTGTCCTGTTTATTTGGGGGTATTTTTTTAGTAGTAGTACTACAGGTACCGGAGGGCCCGGTTTTCCACCGCATGCTGGTACTTGTGGTTCTCCAAGTACCAGCTTGCGGGGAGGCTTGCTGGGACTTGTAGTACTGCTACTAATAACAATATTCTCATATTTTACACTTGGCTATCAGCCCCCCATCCGCTGCCCTTGGATGGGGGGACAGCCTCGGGCTTCACCCCTGGCCCTTGGGTGGCTGGAGGGGGGGGGACCTCTTGATTTAAGGGGTTCCCACTCCTCCAGGGTACCCTGGCCAGGGGTGACTAGTTGGGTATGTAATGCCAGGGCCACCGGGACCACTATAAAAGTGTCCCCCGGCTATGGCATTATGTACCTGGCTAGTGGAGCCCGGTGCTGGTTTTAAAAATACGGAGGACCCCTATGCTTTTTGTCCCCCTTAT
Organism: Pseudophryne corroboree; assembly: GCF_028390025.1. Taxonomy (NCBI): domain Eukaryota; kingdom Metazoa; phylum Chordata; class Amphibia; order Anura; family Myobatrachidae; genus Pseudophryne; species Pseudophryne corroboree. The sequence goes on along the minus strand of NC_086451.1, from coordinate 280,089,032 downwards.
TTTTGGAACCAGGACCAGGCGCAGAGCCCGGTGCTGGTTGATAAAATATGGGGGAACCCCTGTCATTTTTTCCCCCATATTTTGTCAACCAGGACCGGCTCAAAAAGCCTGAGGCTGGTAATGCTTACGAGGGGGGACCCCACGCAATTTTTTTTCTGTTTTTACACTAAACACACCCTTTCCCATAGATAACCATGCACAGATCTCACTGATCCGTGCATGGTTATCCAAACTCGACTGGAAAAAGCAGGTCTATTTTTTTGCTGCTTTTTTTAATGATTCGCAAAAAAAAAGACCCGCACTTGAGCACTCAGAGACTAATACCCAAATACGAATGAATAGTGAATACCTGTATTGTATGAAATAACAGCCGCGTTTGACCGATGGTCTATTGATTTGTATTTCAGAACTTTGCCAATCAAACCATTACGAATAGACCAGACACTGCCGAGTTTTCTGTTTAGTGAATTCCCGGATTGGGACTTAGAAAAAAAAACACAAATCGGCAAAACTCGGATTTTTAGTAAATATTGGCCATGGTTTTGATTGTAACTGATTTCCACTTTAAAAAACCATCCGAAATCGACCAAGATCACGCACTTCTGGCAAACTTGGGTCCTATTACATATGCCCCAATGTGTCCCTTGGCAACGTGTTGGTTAAGTTCATCTTTGCACCACTGTTTGATGACAAAATCAACATAAATATGGGTTAGGGTAATTTAAAAATCTCAGTTCTCACTGGGCCCTAGACACTTGCCTAATGGATGCAGAGCTGTATCAGGGTGCAAGGGCACTCTGGGCTGGCACAACTGGCATCCCATGCATGTAACATCATTATATCATACTGTAGTACAGCACTGAAGATGCTAGTTGATTAGTTCTGGCCATGTTCTATAGAGGTGAGATGTGATATTCTAGGTCCTTAGCCAGCAAGCTAAAACAGTACTGTTGGGTCAGCAACTATGGGCCCTTTAGGCATTGCACCATGGGTAATACAGGAAACTATTTACAAATATTTGACATATTTATGAAAAGTTACATTTATGTACACTAAAGTCAGCACTGGAGATTATCTTGTATTGTATAACCATAGGTAACAGCATTGATCACACACCCCTCACTATGGGTCTAGCAAGCCAGCAAATTTCCGGGTCTCAGCCCCAACACTGGTAATGAGCATGGTCGAGTAGTTTGCATTCACACATGTAGAAATCCTGGGTTGATGCATGTTCACATGCAAAAACCTGAGCTTTAGCTGCATGTGTGAAAGTGGTATACCATGACTTAGTTATGTTATAACTACTGTACAGTATTTTTCTTCCGTGTTTGTGCCGTTAACCATTTTCTCATTACTTTACTATAGCTACGCTTTTCCTCTCCCTATCCCACTGTGCTGGTAATTTCCTAGTGTGTACAACTTTCACTGATAAATCAAATGGCATCACGTATCTGTGGCTTTTGAATCTATTTAGAATGTATTGTAATGATTGGCTGGACTTATCTAATGCTCCAGTTGTGAGTGATGCACTTCACTTTCATTGATTTCTTTTGCTCTTGCATTGCTCTAAATTATACGTACAAATCAGAAACAAGTGATCCACTTTGATTTAGGGAAGTAAGTAGTGCTATTACAAAGCAAGACTCATACATTCTGGTGCAAGAAAAGTCATAGCACATGAAAAGAGAGAGATGGGGTCAGCAGTTCCTCAGACAGCTGGCTGATCAGGATACTAAATTATAGTCATCTGTAGAGCAGAGCACAATACTCTCCTAAGCTGCAGAGAGGAATCTTAACTGCAGTCATCAAATACAAGATGAAAGGTAGATTGTGAGGCGCATAATGCTGCAAAACAACTTTTTAAAAAATCTGTTTCATGTGTAACTTTGATTCAAAAGAAGCATTTTAATATAATATTTTGTTATATGGTTACAAGTACATCATTAGTAAAATATATGAAAAATGAGAGTTACAGTAAGATTATGATTTCAGAATAACATGTAAGTAAAATTTGGTAGCTTATCTACAGTATTACAATGTCCACCTTAACTTTAAAAACTAGTTGTAGAGATTAATATGCTATAAAGGTACATACATCAAAAAACTTAATTGAATTATTTTTTGGTGATACTTATTTTGTGTCCTGGTAATAATGATGCAAACAAATTAAATATTGTACAGAAGGGATGTAGTCAGGTGACTGGTGGTCGGGATCCCGGCACCAGGATGCCAGCAGGGGGCCCAGGGCTATTCCCATTTGTGGGTGATCATGACACCTGTAGAATGGGAATAGAACCTGTGGCAAGGACAGTGAGCCACCGAGCCCACAGGATGGCGAGTGCAGCGAGACCCCAACGGGATTCATTGCACTTGCCCCCCTGCTGGCATTCTGGTGACTAGGATCCTTGCATCGGTATGCTGACCACCAGGATCCCAAACGCCCAGTCACCCGACCCCACCTGTACAGAATGCTTTAGGTGGCACATCTTTGAATGTGATAAGAGATTTTACATTTGCTGACAAAAATACTAATTGCAAAGTCATCTATTTGCATCTAAATTGTAGATGCAAAATTCACTGAAGAAATATGATTTTTGTTTGGTTTGCAGAGATTGTCATACATGCTAGATACAACCAGCTCACATGCAAACATGGGGGGTTTCCAGTTGCCCAGAAACTCAATACTCTTGGCAAGGAGCTCAAATAGCACTGGTATATAGTTCTATTACTAGAGCTGCAGCCATATTGTGCAGTTTAAGGGACAGAGCAGAGCTGCTGCACATGTCTGGTGGTAGCAGGTTCTACCAAGTTTGCTGTGAGTCCTCAATCACTGCACTGGACCAGAGAGCAGCTACCAGGAAGAAGAGACAAGATCCTTACCATGAGTTGGGAGAATGTGTGCTAAGAGAATGCAGTACTGGTTCTATTATGTTTGAGTATGTATTTATTATTGTGTTTTTAACCTTTTCCTGAACACTTATTTATATTTCTATAAATATGTTTGATACAGCATGTACCCTAGACTATCTATAATGTTAAATATTAATAATGTATTGCATACAGTATCCAATGTATATAAAGACCAATGTTTTCATTAATGTCCAGGGTTGTTACTAGGTTCTTCCACCACTCTCCCAGACTACTGACTACTGTACTGTGAGATTGTTGATTGCACTTGGAAACCATCCTCTAGAAATCCTGAGTATGCTACTGCAGCTTGTAAAGGATATCATATGTGACTACCTTACTAAAAGATATTAATGTACATGATTTCCCATCGGACAACATTATTTTAATATGTTTCACCTTTCAAACAAAGTAAAATTAATTTGGTGCATCAAAAGTATTGCCCCCCACCCTTATATATTTTGTAGTAATTCAATTCCTGATTCCTGCAGCTGCAACATCAGGGGATGTACTGTCAGCCATCCAATCCATAAATTTTAATTTGCTAAGAATTTCCTTCATTACCTATCAGGCAGTGAGAGATCTGCAGTGCTGTAGAGTCAAGCATTCCTTGTCCCTTGCAGTCTATTGCATGTGTATTCTGCTATGTACAAGCTATTTTAAGGCCACCACTACTTCGTTACACTGAGTTTATTGAGCGTTTGTGTTCCTCGCAGGCTAATTAGCTCAGCTGGTTTCTGTGTTGATATGGAAAAAGTTGTGATTCTGCTGAGATACTTGCCATCCCAGCTTCTCTGACCCTTCCCCAATGATAAGGCCCATCTTGTCCTTCATAGGGCCACCTACCAATGTGTCATCAAAAATCATTGCTATTCAGCCCCTGTTGATGTGCCAGTTCCCATGTGACTCTGCTAGTGCTGGACGTCTTTATTGCTGAAAATGCATATTTGCCACAATGCAAATTGACTAGGATATATGAAGTGACTGCACTGATTAATTTAATACGTGACACTTGTATATCTGTGTGTGAGATGCCTGGATCACTCATGCTAAGCATCTCTTACTGCATGGCATAATGAGGCTGAATGTATGAGGACACATCTGTAACATTGTTTTTGTCTCTTATTTTCCACATCTCACCAAAAGGTAAAGACAAGAAACCTGTGTGCAATATGGGCTCAGGTAAAATAAGAGAGACTCTCTGTGACGTTATACAGTATGTTCCAATTTCTTATGACCTCAAGTTGGGTACAAATGCGATGTGTGTACCCAGTGACATCGCTCATGATGTTACCCTATGAGGACCAAGCATAAGCAAGTGCATACACACTTGCCAATGTGGGCAGTGATGGAGTAAGGGAGGGCCCATTCTGCATTCCCCAGATGACCATATATGTAGGGCTGACAGTGGATATTGCTGCTGCTGATGATGATAATAATAATAATAATTATTTTATTTATATAGCGCTCTTTCTCCAACAGGACTCAAGGCGCTTTACAGACATCAAAACAATGCACATAGGGTGTCATTCTGAGTTGTTCGCTCTCTAGCAGTTTTTAGCAGCCGTGCAAATGCATAGTCACGGGGGAGTGTATTTTCACTTTGCAGGTGTGCAAACGCCTGTGCAGCAAAGTGCCTGCAAACACATTTTGTGCAAAACAAGAACAGCCCTGTAGTTACTTATCCTGTGCAATGATTGCTGCGACGAGTGATACGGTAATGACATCGGATACCCGCCCAACAAACGCCCGGCCATGCCTGCGTTTATCCAAACACTCCCAGTAAACGGTCAGTTGACACCCAGAAACTCCCACTTGCTGTCAATCTCCTTGCGTTCGGCTGTGCGATTGGAATCATCGCTAGAACCAGTGGAAAACCACAAAGGACTTCATACCTGTACGATGAGCGTGCACATTGCGGTGCATATGCATGCGCAAATTAGCCGTTTTTTTAACTGATCACTAAGCAGTGAACAACAGCAGCTAGCGATCAACTCAGAATGACCTAATACAGTGGATCTAAGTAATACAGCAATAGATAAGCAACACAGACATAAAAGAAAACCTTAAGCACACAGAAAGCATAATGCATGATTTGTGTAGGCATTTTGGGTAATGACTTCCAAGGGTTGTGTATTCCAACATCACAAGGTACCAAGTGCAGCCACCATCTTGGGCGCACAGCGTAGGATTACCCAGAGTGGAATAGCCCACCCCTTGAAGAGATGACACAAAATGGGGGTGATTTCAGAGTCCTAAAGTTAAGAGTAGGGTTCCAACAAAACCACCAGGTCCATGTATATATTCATCCCATCCACAAGTGTACCATATGGGGCAGCCATGTTGGGCACACTTCGAAGGTTACACTGTGGAAGGTGAGCCATACAAGGGCCCAGTGCATATATGGGAAAACTGACACTTGTGTAGTAGTATGATGCACCCTGTATGTAGGGCGCAATGACTGGGTGTGCAATCAGTTAAGGTAAACATTACAGGAAAACCACATGGTGGGGTGGAAGAGAAAATACAGTTAAAAAAACAGGGGGGATAAACAATTGCAGGTAACCAGTGGCAAAGGGAAAATTGGGTTAACATTATTTTGATAAGATCATAGTACGGGTGGGTATGAGAATGTGGTGGGCACTCTCGGGAGCAATGCTGATGACCCACAGGAGCGTGCATCGTCAGTGACTTATTGGGTACAGACTAGACAATATGCCCGACACATCTGTCTGATCTGTCGGATTGGACGACAGTTGTTTAGTGTGTACCCAGTTTCAGACTCTAGTCCCACCAACTATTAACATTATGCATACCTCTAGGCAACAGCCTTGCATGTTCAGTGGGCCTAATTCAGATGTGATTGCAGTAGCAAAATCTTTCTATAATGAGAAATACCATGTTCACTGGAGGGGGAGGAAGCAGATATAGCATGCGCAGAGAGAGTTAGATTTGGGTGCGTTATTTTGTTACTGTGCAGGGTAAATACTGGCTGCTTTATTTTTACATTGAAATTTAGATTTCAGTTTGAACACACCCCAACCAAACCTAACTCTCTGTGCACACGTTATATCTGCCCCACCTGCACTGCACATAGTTTTTCCCATTAGAGAAAAAGTTTGCTGCTACGATCAGGTCTGAATTAGGCCCTATGGCCCTCATTCCGAGTTGTTCGCTCACAAGCTGATTTTAGCAGCATTGCACACGCTAAGCCGCCGCCTACTGGGAGTGAATCTTAGCTTAGCAGAATTGCGAACAAAAGATTCTCAAAATTGCGAATAGAAATTTCTTAGCAGTTTCTGAGTAGCTCGACACTTACTCTGCCACTGCGATCAGTTCAGTCAGTTTTGTTCCTGGTTTGACGTCACAAACACACCCAGCGTTCGCCCAGACACTCCCCCGTTTCTCTAGCCACTTCCGCGTTTTTCCCAGAAATGGCAGCGTTTTTTCACACACACCCATAAAACGGTCAGTTTCCGCCCAGAAACACCCACTTCCTGTCAATCACACTACGATCACCAGAACGAATTAAAAAACCTCGTAATGCCGTGAGTAAAATACCAAACTTCTTAGCAAATTTACTTGACGCAGCCGCAGTGTGAACATTGCGCATGCGCAGTTAGTGGAAAATCGCACCGATGCGAAGAAAAATAACGAGCGAACAACTCGGAATGAGGGCCTATATCCACAAGAATATTGTTAGCACAAGCTTTCCACATCTTAATTCTCTGCCCACAAAAATAACTTCCAGGCCCCAGTAGGTGATGTCTACTAAACTGTCCATGGTCCAATCAACAATGTGACCTATCAATTTGTTATGTTAAAAAAATTCAGTAAAACCATGGAAAATTATAATTTTACCAGGAAAAAGGGAAACTGCATAGTAGATAGGATGATCTCAAATCATATACACATACAAGTGAAAAAATGACAACTACAGTAATAAGGTGCTAATTTTGTTACAAAATATGTATTCTATAATGAAGGGGTGGATCTAAACATTTCTTTTATTGGGGCAGTTTAAGAATTAATAGTGACTCCTATCTACTATCTACTAATTACTCCTCCCACTGCCAGTCCTGCTCCTGCCATTTTCATATTTTCATTCCCAACTTTTTTTAGCCCTGCTCCTCCCTATACAATCACGGAAGTCTGTACATGCAGGCACACAACAGGAGCCGAAAACATGCATCCAAGAAATGCAAGATCCAATTAGAAAAGCCAATTTGTGGTACTCAAGGTGAGATTGTAAAACTTTTCTACAATATGCGACCTGGTAGAAGTAGAAGAAAAAGTGGGGAAACCATTCTTGCACATAAATTAATGGTGGGCCTGAGAATTGTATGCTTCTAATGGGTCCAAGTTGACATAAAAATGACTGAACTGATTTTCAAGAAAACTATTCTGTAGTGGAAAGTCCTAGAAATAACCCACACTTTGTTTCATCTTAATCCATCAAGTTAAAGCTGAAGAATTACAAAAAAATATATTTATTGGCATGTAAAGTAGTGGTGGACCTGAGAACTGGATGCTTTGTGTATGGTCAGCGGTAACCTCTTCATGAGTAAGTACAAGCAGGGATCTTTATACTGCAGTCAAAGCAATACAGCCAAATCAACACATACTGTATACAGGGAGACTCTACAGTAACATTGTGAACTGCCTTAACTATGAAATACATGTGGACATAGCTGCAGGTAGAAGCTATTGTTATATAATATGGTTTCGTTTAAACTAAATACTGTGTCTAGTGATAAATAGTATCTAAAATGTATTTCACATTCTAAAAATCCCTAAAAAGTAATATCTATCACACACTACAGAGACATATTGTACACAAGAGATCAACTTCTGCAGATCCCTTGGCACTCAGCTATGATATAACTACAGAACAGACACTACCACTATTATCCCACCTTTACTCCATAGAACAATTAGTAAACTGGAGTCCTATAAGCAGGGGCAGATTGTCATGTGACCACACACCCCACATAATAGGCAGCCCACCATACTCTGTACACTGCATTGTCCCCATTAATTCTGTTATGCCATCTCTGCAGTACAGCAACTCTGCATTCCAGTGATGCTGCCATGGATACACGGTATGTTATACCTCTTGTGCTGCCCATGTTGGGCCACTTCTACCACATTTTACAGGGTCACTTTTAGTTCCCAATCTGCCCCTGGTCTCAGACACAACTGCAGCAAAAGACACAGGGAAGGCTGCAACTGCAATCAGGCCCTATGAGGAGGAATCCCGCCCCCTCAACAGACCCAACCCCTCATCAGACCATACCTCATTAGGGCTGCTTCCATAAATTTTCCTGGTTGTTTTTCCATCCCAATCCGCCCCTGCCTATAAGTGACATTTACAGTACATTGTTAGGTCACATCATAATGTCATCATCACTCGGACATCATCATCCCGCAGCCACAAACAGACATCCAAATATTCCATATAACTGATGATTCATCACATCCATTATTGACAAATTTCCCTTAAATAACACATGCCAATGACACACACCATACATACATACATACATACATTAACATAATAGCTTCACATATGAATACTGCCACACAAGTTACTGTATACTGTATTATCAGACTCCCACACACACAGATCAGAAACTAACTAGACATGGCAAGTAGACACCAACCTCTCACTCATCCCTCCACCAATCATCAACCCCAATTGTGTTTGCTGTCACCATGGCAAAAAGACCACTTTGAAAAACTACAAATCCCATATCCAACTGCCAGGCTGTCACTCCTCTTCCTGTGTGATGGGGCCGGGACTCGAGAGGTGTTGCCAGACCCTGCTCTGACTGGCCAGATGCCTCAGGCTGACAAGCTGAACTGACTGTGTATGTGACACTGGCTGCAGCCCATCCCCCTACCCAGAGTAGCAGCATTGATTAAGTGGGAGTAGCTATGATTGAATTTTATGGGAGCAACTGCCCAAATTGTCCCACCCCCCAGATCTGCCACTGCAATAAAGCAGCAGAATTAATTTTTTGCGTGGTTGCATACAATAAACTGTATCCTTTACAAGGATCTAGGGCATCAATTAACATATTGAGATACTACACTGATTGGCAAGAGAAGGTTGGCAAGGAAAATAGTCACCTGTATCAATTGAAAAGTATGATTTATTACACAATGGAAACTGGTTGCTGAATATCCCATATATTATTAGATTCAATAGATTCTATAATGCTTTTAGAATTAATGTATATATTTTAAATCTTGCATATATATTATATACACTGTATGGACAAAAGTATTTGGATGCCTGCCTATTACACCAACAGGTACTTTGAGAAAGTCACGTGAACGTGACGAAACGCATCAGGACCCGCCCCTATCCACACTCAGCTCAGGTGAAATCTTCCAGGTGTTCCTTGGTCCCCGCTGCACCCTCCGTCTACAGCATCCGACATTAGCGGCTTCAGCGCACACGCCGCCACGACCGGGTTGTGAGAGAGACGGTCCATTCCTTTCCGCTGCACAGCGTATATGGGCATTGCAGGACATTGAAGCCGAGGACGCTCGGCTCTTACCAGCCCATTTTGGAAAGGTATTGAATATCAATTTCAACTGAGGGACTTTTAATTCATTAGGATCCTACCAACACACCTGGTATTTATCAACTATCTAACAAGTGAATCACGGAACTTTTCACCCCAATAAGCTGAGTTATTACAATATACCACTAGTTCACGTCTAGTGATTGTTCTTATATATATTTATATATATTATTCACCGGTTATTTGATAATTAATCTTTTTATATGTTTTATTAATAAACATTGTTATTTTTTAAAGTTGGCTCTCTGTACATTATGTTTCGTTCCTGATATTCAGCGCAGCCGTTTGTTCTTTTTCAGGTACTGTAATGATATTGTATTCAAATACTTATACTTTATCATGGAGTTGGTCCCCCTTTTGCAGCTATAACAGCTTCCACTCTTCTGGGAAGGCTTTCCACAAGATTTTGGAGTGTTTCTGTGGGAATTTGTGCCCATACATACAGTACAGCATTTATGTGGTCAGGAACTTGACAAGAGGGCCTGGCTCACAATCTCCTTTCCAGTTCCTCCCAAAGGTGCTTGATGGGGATGAGGTCAGGGCTCTGTGCAGGCCAGTCAAGTATTTCCACAACAAAATCATCAAACCATGTCTTTATAGTCCTTGCTTTGTGCATTGGGGAACAGTCATGTTGGAATAGAAAAGGCCTTCCACAGGATAGGGGCTGAAATGCCGGCGTACGGGATGCAGGTGGTAAGAATACCAACTGAATCATCCTGCTGTTTAGATGCCCGATAGGGGTCGGGAAGCATGCAACCCCTCACCCACTAATCCTAACTATCCCTTACTACAGCCTAATCCTAACCCTCCCCGCCCCCTAGCCTAACTTTAACACTCCCTAGAAGTGCCTAACTCTAACCCCCCTCCCAGCAGCCAAAACATAACTCCCCCATTCCCGCAGCCTAAACCTAACCCCCCTCCAGAGGCTTACGTCTACGGGGGCCCAGCTGTAACTCAATCTGGATCCCAGCTGTTGGGATGCCGGTGTTGGCATTGTGATCCTATTTGGGATGCTAGTGCTGGCATTTTGATTAGTGTCATGATTTCGGCATGGTATTTCGACAGCCGGGTTCCTGACCGGATCCCATGTCAACAACCAACAATTTATCATGAGGATCTGACTGCTGATCTTCAGTGTCACCAGGTGGGAGAAAAAACGTTAATTGTTTTAAGAGTCCAGGTTTGTTTTGATCACATCTTTTTTTTAAATAATAAAATAGAAAAACATGTTTTTTAAAAAGTTTGCTAAAAATCTTTTGTCTTTAAAGAATAATAAAATACCAAAAAAGATTATACATACTGTACTTAAAAACAAATCACAGAAAGGCCTTAATTTTGCAATTACAAAAACATGCATTCATTTGTAGAAACATGTTGTGAAGATGCATTTAAAGGGGTAGTCATCATAATTGTTACAGCATAATATTATTATCGGATTCTGATGGCAACTATCATTAATATCAATGTGTAATTTGGAAATAATATATGTTGGTTCCACAATAGCTGCTCTAGAAGTTGCTAAGACTATCTGCACACCTCCCAACTGTCCCGATCTTTGCGGGACAGTCCCTTTTTTTGGGTCTGTCCCGCTATCCCACCCACGGACCGCAGTGTCCCTTGGTGGGGGGGCGGTCAGTTGGGAGGCTTCTGTCACTCACTGCCCTGCATAGCAGAGCAGTGGTGAATAGACGGTGTGTGCATGCGCACAGCACCTATTCACGAGTGACAGAGGGAGAGGGGGCATGCCAGCAGCTCATATGCCACTTAAAATCATGGCATCACCGTTAAGCCATGCCCCCTTTTGAGGCCACTCCCCCCTTTCGGGAGCACATGCGAAGAAGAATAGAAGAAGCATAGAAGAAGAAAGTAGAAGAAGCATAGAAGAAGGAAGTTGGGAGGTATGTGTCTGGTATGGTTCATTCTCCTCAAGCCTTGAAGCTGGTAATTCAACTTTCCTGATAGTCCTGCAGAAATATTAAGTATCAATGTTTAAAAGAAAAAAACAATTAAAATCATATATTCTTTAAAAAAGAGAATGTCTGCCTAACTTTAGCACAGTGAGGTATTTACACAAGTGTAATGTTTTCGGAAGTATGGAACTTACATGCTAAAATCTTTGTGACAAGTATGTATGCAGACAGGCTGTGGTAACTGTAGAGGGTTATTGAATCAAGGACATTGGCTCCATGGACCAGAAGTAACTAAAATCCATATTTAAAAAAAAATAAATGTCAGTACTTGCTTTGAAACCATTTGAACACCCCCCTAATGACTAATTAAGCAATTGGAAGTTTCTATTTAGCTTGATTAGTCCATATTTACTCACATTCTGCAGAGCTGATCCTATCCTCTGCTTCCCAAAGTCATCTCCTCTCCAGCAGGAAATCCAAGGACTGGGTGAAGGTACTCATCTTGCACGCCCTTCCCTCAGACACTGCACAACACTACACAACTCCCTAACCCTGTAACCACTACCTGCACACACTACACTACTGCTCACCCTGCACCCGCTCCTCACACACACTGTACTACACTACACTTCAGAACACTACCCTTAACCCTGTATCTCTCACACACTACTCTGCACCCTCCCCATACACAGCATTGCCAGTCTGCTGGTGGTTGCATGCTGATTAAAATAAATAGCGTGGCTATCAGGAAAGTGCAAACCTGCTGGTAATTCAAAATTAGATACGAGTTCTGCAATTTGTTTTGCAGGCAAAATCCGGCACTGAATTGAATATGTACCATAGTGTACTAGTTGCTTTGGATTAGTATTTTTGTCACAACAGAATTGGTATCAAGTCACAAATGAAACATAATAATGCATTGTGTGAAACGTGGAGTGGATCACTCGTATCAGAACTCACTTTTGACTTTTTATCAAGATTAGCAACTGAATCATATACAGAAGTTAGATCATACATCCTAAATGTCCCCATTTGGCAGGACAGTCCTGGGGGAGGGCAGTTGGGAGACCTCTCTCTCACCCACTGCGCTGCTTAGTAGAGCAGAGGTGAATAAATGCTGTGTACATGCGCACAGCATCTATTCACAGTGAGAGAGGGACCGGGGACACGCCAGCAACTCACAGAGCCCCACATTGGTAGAAACAGGGCATGGGCAGCCATTGCTGCACTTCCCATGAAGCCATGCCCCCTATGTCCCGCTTCCCAACTAGAAAATTAAGAGGTATGGTTAAATTAAATTCTATCCTCATAAAATAAGTGGCATATTTAATCAATGTAAAAGGTCCAAATGGCGTTTGATTTTTTTTAAATGAGTATATTTTGTATTAACTCAATTTCATTCCAACAGAAGAGAACTGGATAAACTCCGTTTAGAATAGGGTCAATTTCTAAGATAAATTTGAGTACAAAATTAACTCTATCCAAATGATAGAGGCATTTAGATGTGTATGACAAGAGATTTCGGCAGGCATGTCATGAATATTTCAGCAATGATGAAACATAGAAATACTTGGCAAAGAAGGTTTTAACAATATGCCCCACTGTGCAAAATTCTTGTGAAGGGATTCACAATTCCCCACAGGTTCACCTTTTACTAAAACAAAGTTGCTTTCTGAAAACATTTTGGAAAAAGAACAACTAGTTGGAGAATGACTCTTTCAGTAAAGTGAAAACATAAAGGTTTGTGCTCTTCATACTTCTCTTTGAAGCAGTAGGCACTCCCAGAGGAAGACCCTAACAGGTCGAAACGCGTTGGAGCTACCCATCTATACTACATTGGACTGAGGACGAATATTCACTACAAAGAAGGACAGTACTGCTAATCCTTTCCGCAAACCATCCGGTCACGTGATCCGGAGTTCCGGAAGCAACCAGTTGCCAGGCGACGGAAGAAGCCCGAGACAGCGGAGAGTGGAAGGTGGAGGGGAAGGGAGAAGGTAAGTCCCTGTAGGAGGAGGAGAGGCGCAGCCAGCCGCTCGGAGAGCTCCGGCCGGGTCCACTTCGCCTCTGTGACAGGCGCACACCCCAGGTCAGCGGCCCCACAGAGCGGGCCTGATTCGGGCGCTCTACTGTGGGACGTGCTGCAGGAGGAATAGCGCCAGTCCAGGGTCCTTATTCTCCACTCTAACCAAAGCATACACTACCGCTGTCAACTGTTCATCACTTCACAAGATAATCCTTCACTTCAGAGCACAGATTAGCGGGACGCCGCTGTCTGTATAGACTTGTAAACCGTTTGGACTTTAGCACATATTATCATTAATATTTTTTTGTGGCATTTTTCTTTTTCTTTTTCTTTTTTTTTTTTTCGACTTTACAAAGATTACAGCATTTGTTCTTTCAATTGAACCTTGCACTTCAGAATTTAAGCTCAAACCAGGAGCGTGCCCCAATCACTGATTGACTTTTAAACCGAATTTATACCTGTTGGGAAAGAAAGTATCTCAGCATCTTAGAATAAACAACCTTAAGTATATTACCTGCTTTTTCATTATTGATTTTAGTTTCACTTTATAACCGTACATTCACCACTACAAATAGGGTTTGAGCGCTGGTTCCCTGTGGATTTATCCACATCTGTATACTTACCATTTAGATGTGTATGACAAGAGATTTCGGCAGGCATGTCATGAATATTTCAGCAATGATGAAACATAGAAATACTTGGCAAAGAAGGTTTTAACAATATGCCCCACTGTGCAAAATTCTTGTGAAGGGATTCACAATTCCCCACAGGTTCACCTTTTACTAAAACAAAGTTGCTTTCTGAAAACATTTTGGAAAAAGAACAACTAGTTGGAGAATGACTCTTTCAGTAAAGTGAAAACATAAAGGTTTGTGCTCTTCATACTTCTCTTTGAAGCAGTAGGCATCAATTGCTTACTGCCACATTCAATTAATTCACTATTTGTATTTAAACATTCCTCGTGTAAACTATTTTATTTTACATTTTACATTTAGAACAAAGTTTTTTTTAAAACATGTCATTTTTTCAAGTGAAAAAGAGCCACCAGCAGGATAAAGGGTTCCAGGAAAAACCTTAATAAGAAATACTGTATTAACATTTTTAGCTCATATTTCCATAAGTTACTAACATACTGTACTTTATTGCAAGAGATCCTAAACACTGTCATCTTGAATAGTGATAAGGAGAAATAGACAAAAGTGAAATTGTACTATTTAGAATGCTTTACATGAGTAATTGCACAATATATGCCATTTTGTTAAAATTACCTCAAGGTCACAACATATAAATAAACAGTAATAATAATTAATAGATTAATAGATTTATTAGAACATATGCCAAGCACATACCAATAAATGAGTTGAAGTATTTAATTGCACTAATGGGTGATAATAACACCCTTGTACTCTAATCAGTTTATTGTCCCTTCCACTGAGAGAAACATTATTGTAAGACACTTCCGCTACAGTATCTCTTACCATGCCACTAAGTTTCTTCTATTGGTATGCGGTAAGGATGCTGGCAGTCAGGATGCTATCAGTCGGAATCCTGGTGCCAGAATCCTAACATGTGGCCAAAATGCAGACGCCAGTACTCTGATATTATCCAAAATGCTGACAATGAAATACCGACATCCAGCATCATTATTAGTATGCGCCCCACTGTAGTGTTAACCCACGGGTGGGGAGGTTTGAGGAGGTTTAGTTACCCCTGGGGATGGTTAGGGTTAGGCTGCAGGGAAGGGAGGGTATGGTTAGGTTTATGCACCACCAGGGAGGGTTAGGGTTAGGCTCTGGGGGAGAAGAATTAGGTTCAGGCTATGAGGAGAGTTAACGGGGTATGAGGGGAGGGCAAGTTTACTTACCTATCCCCTGTCAGGATTCTTTCCATTGGGATGCCATGGTTGGTATTCTGACAGCCCGCATCCTGAATGCCAGCCAAGTATACTACACCCCTTCTATTGAATTAGTAATGATTTTGCATCATACAGTAGAAGCACCACTAACCCCATCACAGGGGTAGAGGAAAAATTCCCTCAACAACAATAAATCCAAAAGTCATATAATAACAGAGTTGCATGCTGATCCGTTCGTGACCACATTCAGGTGGTGGATATTTTTCTAATGGAATTCCGGTGCCTACACATTGAGCCACTCCACAAGTGCAGCCATCATCACTATTAATGGCACTTACACCTTCACTATGCTGGGTGCAAAAGATCATTTTAAAATAGGTTCTCCCTCATCATACACATGACTCAGAAAAGGACTCCATACCAAAAACATTCCTATGACATGCCCATGAGATGGATCTATTTCATGTGTTCACCAAGTTGACAAACTGAAACAACAAAATCAAGTATAGAAAGGCAGCTGAGATCTTTTGAACTATACAGAATTATGCAAAGATGTGTACATTCACTTTGGCACATGTGCAGTTTGCCAACGCTCTCTAGATTTGGCCTCATATGGAGCAGCATGCAATTCAGAATCAGGCCCACTGTATTTAACACGCCTTTGTAAAATGAATTTTTTTTATGGCATATACAGTAATTGCAAATGTTTAAAGAATAAATTATTTTTCATGTAGGTACAGACTCATACAGTACCTTCCTTAATAGAACAAGAGCAAGACTGATATTACCCTTTACTTTAACTAATGTAAATAATGGTATAATGGATTTAGTTATACATAAACAAATTCCTCTTCATAACTTGTTTTGATTATAATTTAAATAAGTCAAAAAATAGTCCCTAAGTCTGTATCCTATTTCAAATGAAAAAACATGTATATTTTAATTTCATTTTATTTCTTTACACAAGGTAGTAGCAGTGTAGTAATTATTTTCCTGACAATGGTTTTTGTCATCAAAAAGTGTAGTTATCAGTTATAACTTCACTTATCGGTCTTTGAAGGTTGTTCGTTGCAAGTCTATTGATCTTCACTTTCAGCAGGTCGCTTGGGAAATTCAGTGGCTTATCTACTGTATAAGCAATGTCCACTTATTTTACTGGGTACATTGTTTTAGATATGGACTGGTTAACTTAATTAATGATGTATTTAACTATAAAATAAAATAAATGTTTCTATTTGGCTAACAGTTGACTGTAACTTTTCTCTTTTTCCTCGCCATTTTGTCACCTTGGGAACAAAAAGGTACAATAGTCAGATAGAAATCACCTGGGCTTGGAGTATTCCGTTTGACTTGTTTGATTGCACCAACCAGAGAATGTAGATCTCATTCTGAGTTGGGTGCAAAGATGAAAAAAAAAAAACAGGTAACTTTGTATCTGGAACAAAACGCGGTACAATGATGAAGATACATTTCTACTACTGTAGGCTTTTACATATACAGTAGCCAAAATGCACCACTTTATTTTAATACTGCACTTTAGGTCTCAGTATGGCCAAATTCTCTAAATCTCTCTGCACATTTTAAGTCTTCCTCACCTTCATTGAAACATAGTTGTGCAAAGGTGCAAAAACATTTGCTTTTTCTTAGTTTATCCCAACTCAGAATCAGCCCTTGTACAGTATATGAAGTATAGAGGGGATACATACAAATCAGCTGCAACATGGCAGTGGAATCCTTTTAGTTACTTTGCTTGTCATTTCTTATTACTCTTGCTTTCACCTTCTACAGAACATCAGCAGTTCTTAGTTTTTTTCTATTTATTTTCTATGGGGTATATTCAATTAGGGTCGGATCCATTCCGACATGCATTTGTCGTAATGGATCCGACAACCCCTATTCAATCTCATCTCAATTTGACATTTAAAAAGTCGAATTGAGATGAGGGACCCAGAGGTGGAGAGGGGGGGAGCCGCGGGGAGACCAGCAGGGACAGCCGCAGGCAGACGGAGGAGAGCGGCGCTACAGCAGCGCTGCAGAAGGATGTCTCACAGCCGCCAGACCTCACGGCAGTGTCCACCTGGCTCCAGCAAGCGTGACCTCACTTGCTGGGGCCGGGTGGACGCTGCCATGAGCGGCGTGGCTGTGAGACATCCTGCTGTAGCACTGTGCTGTAGCGCTTCTCTCCCCTGTATGCCCTGCAGTTGTCCCCTGTCTCCCCGCGCCCCCCCCCCCCCTCCTCCTCTGGGTCCCACATCTCAGTCCGACATTTTTTTATGTCGGACTGAGATGGTCGGAAACGGGGCCAAATCCTGTCGAATATATACCGCTATACCGTTGATTCACGTACTATTCGACAAGTCGAATTCCACGACTTGTCGAATAAAAACTGATGGGACTGAATAGGTCGAATCACTACTCGACCTTAAAAAGTCGAAAACTGACGTCTTTTCGACAGACGGCAGTTTTCGACCCTAATTGAATATACCCCTATATCTCTCAAACACTCTCTTCTTACATTATTTTTTTTTTACCTTCTCCATTAATTATATTTTTTAAATTTACTTTTAACTATAATGCAGCTCTGATATGGAACTCCGGAAATGAAAGTATAAAAACATGGGTGGAGTGTGTGCAATGTGGGCCCCCTTGGACCAGGTGGCAATGTACAACACACAATGCACCCATTATGGAAACACCAATATAGCAGAGTGGAGGCACATCTGACCTCTCCCTAACAGCAACCAGACTAATGCTGACTAATCCAGAGACTGGCTAACATGATAAACACTAATCCACACTGCAGGTCTCTCTGAAATTACACTTATGAGTATAGACTGGTTAGTTTGATGACTGATTATGGAATTATGTTTTTTTTTTATAACTTAGTAATGACAATGGCCCTGCTAATAAAATTCCACTTTATTATAAAATAATGACATCGAGTGTCTGAATGAAATACACATAAACAATAGTATTATGGTGTATGTTTATAGTGCCACCAATTTGCTATTTACATCAGATCATTCCTCATTGAAGCTCGCAGTTTAATTTTCATAACACACACACACACACACACACACACACAAACACACACACACACACACACACTATATAAAATTTTAAATAGTAGCAGCCAATTAACCTAAAAGTACTGAAAAAATGTTAATACAGAAGAAAATACAGGACATTAAGATTTTGCCGAACAGTTCCTCACATATGTAATTTCATTGTCAATAACAGTTTTGTAACTGCTGTTGAAAGTGATCAGAATTTCTAATAATAGTGTTCTTCCTTGCCCCTCACCTAGTGACATACTGTAATATGTCTGCTGCTAGACTAACTGCCATAATACCCAGCTCAGTTTATTAAAAGCTGAGGTTTCATCAGTTAGTCAAAGGCAGATTATATCACTAGAGAAAGGCTTATTAACAGTGAGAAATAAAGATTGTATAGATCTAAGAATTACAAAGGCTGATTCAGTTGAACCACATTAATCAAGCATAAAGAGATGCTTCCTTAGATCAAATAGTTATTATACCCAAAACAAATCAAATTCTAGAACATTTTTTCCAGCGAATACTGACTTGAAACTGCTGACAAGGATATTAGCCGCCTAACTGAACATATTTTGACATAATTTATACCCTCATCCACTGCTTAAAGTGGTCCTGGACAGGTGGTGGAACTAATTTACCCAGCCACCCACCCCTCCCCCTTCTCACATTAAGTGGAGCCAGGGCTAGTGTTTTTGGCACCCCCCTGCAAACTATAAATTAGTGCCCTACTTCCCATACTTTATAAAGATACATTGATCTCACAAAGAAGCAACATGGTCACATAATAGAACTTTCAATTCAAATTGCACAACACAGTAGCACAATTTTATTCACATTACACTGCTTCTTATTCAGGATGCATCACTCAGTAGTGCCCTTTATGTACATTGCACTACACAGTGGTATCCTCTATACATGTCATGCCATACAGTAGTGCCCCTTATATACAGTACCCACAGTAGTCAGTAGTGCCCCTTATACACAATTCCCACAGTAGTAGTGCCCCTTACACATAATGACCACAGTAGTGCCACCTATACACAAAATAGTCACAGAAGTGCCGCTTATATACAAAATGCCCACAGTAGTAGTGTCACTAATATACAGAATGCCCACAGTCGTAGTGCCTCTTACACATAATGCCCACAATAGTAGTGCCCCTTATATATATCTCTGACTCTGTTCCTCCAGCAGCTCACTGCCTGTGTCCCTCCAGCAGCTCCATGCCCTGTATCCCTCCAGCAGCTTCCCCACATCTATTGTCGCTCCAGCCCCCTCTCATCTTGTCTTCAAGATGCACAAGGCCTGCTCCTCTTCATGGCTCCTCTACACTTCAGCAGCTGTGACAGCATGACCTCACATACGCCATAACGGAAAAATAAGCTACTGGGCCCTGAGGAGGGGATGAATGCTGTCCAACAGACACAGCTTGTGTGAGTACCAGAAGGGGTGGGCTGTAGATGGAGGAGGACCATGGAGCCACCAGGACCTGAGGAAGGGGGAGGTAGCTGCAGCTCATCAGTAACACATCTATTGATGTAGGTGATGGGTCAGGTTTTTCTATTGGAATTACTGTGCAGGGAAATGGAGGTGGTGGAACTAGTTCCGCCTACCATTAGAGGTGGTGGAACTAAGTTCCACCTCATTCCCCCTCACTTTTATCCCTGCCATCATCCACCTTCAGTTGCAGTTTTGTGTTTTTCTCAAAACTGCAACTGGCTGCGTTCGAATGCTGGGGGCCACCCAGTACAGGACAAGGCTGCCCAGCATGCAAATATCCTACAGCGATGCACTTGCAAGGTATTTGCGATGGCATCACTGATTTGTGGAAGCCCTCCTGCCTCTGCAGCCAGGCTGCAAATGCAGGCACAGAGTAGGGGTGTGCACCGGGCCATTTTTGGGGTTTTGTGTTGGATCTGGATCTATGTCATGTGCTGGATCTGGATTGGTTTTGGCAAAACCACCCTTGCGGGTTTATGTTTTGAATCTGTATTTTTTTCGAAAAAATTTTCAAAACAGCTACATAACAGAATTTGTTTTTTTTTGTTCCTACATTATTACTAACCTCAATAGCATTAATTTCCACTCATTTCCAGACTGATTTGAACACCTCAAAGCACACAATTTTGTTTTTATCCAGTTTATACCAAAAGGTTGCACCGAGGTAGCTTGATGGAGCAGCAGCAGCCCTTAGATGTATATACTGGAAGGACAAAATATAAAAAAAAATGTATTTAAAAAAAGACACTTTAGGCAAGGTTCAAGATTTCAGTTCAGAAAAAGATGACAAAGGCAACAAAGAATAAAAAATAAATTTTTTTAGATTTAATTTATTAAATTTATTTTAATTTCAATTAATTTTAATTTACTTTTTTTAATTAAATTTATTTAGAATCAAATTCTTAATTTCCTCCAAGATATCTCCGATATGCTGAAAGTTCATTATATGAGTGTGGATAGTTTATCTCTATTTACTTAATTTTAATGTATCTAATTTATAATTATTATTAATAAAATTAATTTAAATTAATTACAATGTGGTGATAAGAAGAGTTATGAAAATAGGACAATAAGTTATAATAAGAATATGACTTACACACACTACACCCTGAAATGGACAGAGCATGCCTGAATGTGTTCTGGGAGGATACAGCACAAAATATAAAACTAAAGATGTCTTTTATGTTTGGTGGACTGACAGAACACCCCTAGATGGACGGGGCAGCTGGAGTCCTTGGATGTATACTGGGATGACACAGCACAAAATATTAATTTAAATCAATATATATATATATATATATATATATTATTTTTTTATATCACACACTGTGGTTACAGTGTTGCACAAAGAGTCAAAAATATGTAGAAGTATGTTTTCTGTATATCACACACTGGTGGTTACAGTGTCACACAAATGAATCAGAGATATACTGTATATAAACTAATTACACACTGCGGTTGACTACTCTGACATCATTGCACAATGCGTTTATGAGTAGGAAATTATATACTGTGGTCTGACCGGCAGTGTCACAGTACTTATGAAAATAAAATAAAAATTGTATAGTACACTTGGGTACAGCACAAACAAAAAATATTTTTTTTTAAATCATTTTAGACTTTTTGATTTTAGCTGTTATTATTTTTATTTTACACTGGGGCGGATCCCCTGGATGGATGGACAGATAACCCTTTCATATACAGCAGACAGAGTACCCCTTTCAAATACATAATAGAAATCTATTTTTGTCTTTGGATCATACACAGGTATATAGCATTAGTGTACGGCAGCCGCAGTACTAGTCGTCACTGAGAGATGCACCGATAGAAATATATTTTTGGCTTTCCATCACACACAGAAATATAGCAGTACTGTATGGCAGTACTGGTAGTCATCATTGAGTGATGCACCTATAGTAATATATTTTGAATCACACACAGAGGATATATAGCAGTATAGTGTATGGCAGCCGCAGTACTAGTAGTCAGAGTGACGCACCAATAGAAATATACTTTTTGCTCTGGATCACACACAGAGGATATATAACAGTATTGTACGGCAGTACAGGTAGTCATTACGGAGTGACACACCAATAAAAATATATTTTTTGCTTTGGATCACACACAGAGGATATTTAGCAGTAGTGTATGGCAATACTGGCAGTCGTCACTGAGTGACGCACCAATAGAAATATATGTTTTGCTCTGGATCACACACAGAGGATATATAGCAGTAGTGTATGGCAGCCACAGTACTAGTAGTCAGAGTGATGCACCAATAGAAATATATGTTTTGCTCTGGATCACACACAGAGGATATAAAACAGTAGTGTACATCAGTACACAGCCTCTTATAGACATAGAACACCTGGTCCTATACACAGCCACAGTATGCTACTATGCAGAGCCCTAAAACAGTGACAGCACACCTACACAAGCAGCACCCCAGGTTAATGCAACTCTCCTGCAAACTGTCAGCTCTCTCCTGCCCCATCTGCTCTCTCCTGCCCACCCCCTTTGCTCTCCCCTGCCCCCTTTCCTAACTACAGCACAGAAGAAACATGTCCTTACTGTGCACTCTCCAAGTCCAGAGTTAAGATGGCGCCGGTCACCATGACTGTATATGGAATCCAAAACTCGTGAAATCCCACAGTGGGCTTTGCCTTGTTTTCGGATTGGATCTTGGCTCAGATCTCAAAGTTCGGGGGGGGGGGGGGTTGTTTCTCAGGGAACCGAACCCACTCATCCCTAGCACAGAGCTGCCATTTTTGGGGTCACAGCAGCCGCGTGTGACTTCATGCATCTGCCCTCAACCCACTACCATTTCTGGTGACACTCAAGCCCAAAGCCAAGTCAACAACCCGCAATGCAGCATTGCCGCCCCTCGAATGCCTCTGCCTGTCAATCAGGCAGAGGCATTTGCATAACTGAGATGTTATCTCATGTCCCCGCCCATGCATGCACAGAGCATGTCCTGCATGTGCGCACTACAGGGGCAGACAGGTCAATGCGATCGTATCTCAAATCCATCTAAAGTTGAATACACCCCATAGTTCTGTACTCAGATATTGAACATCTTATTGCACTTTACAAGTATAATCCTGGTCCATTTAATAACTCTTAGAAGCAGGGTACAAAGTCCTAATGAGATGAGAATTGTTTTATCATGATTAACACATGTTTTTCAAAGAAGTTTTGAAGAAGAGATGTTCAAAAAATATTTTTTTTCCTGATACTGTAGATCTTAGGTATATAATTGTTTTGTGCTGGAATTAGAGAGATGCTATATTTTTCCTCCTATACCTCTCTGCAATTACTCTTTTTTCTACCATCTTTTTTAAATTTCTTCCTATCGGTTCCCCACTAATCATTCAAAGCTACTGTGACAAGTCATTATCTTTAACTATATATCTGCTCATAAATACAGGCCCGTGTACAGTAGATTTAGATGCAAAAGCAATTTGTGTGTTCTTTCCCATAACTTGCATTTTGTTAATCAGCATATGCTCACCAAAAATTATTACGCACCTCTAACTATGCTGATTTTGCCGTTGTACTTTTGACACAAATTCCATTCAACTTGGCATGAGCTTGAATGTATATAATACAAGTTTATATGTATTTTTGAAGTTTCAATTATAAATATTAATAAAAATATAGTGAAAGGACAAAGGAACCACAAAGTATTACCATATATGGTGCAATCTTCTGCAATCCTATATTTTTAAAGTATTTGCCAAGTGAAGTCAACATTTAGTTGCTATTAGATTATGACTTGAACATGTATAGTTGTACAGTGTGACTATAATTTGTGTTCCAGGTAGAACTGGATTCTTTGGATACACGGAGTTAAAGAAAGCATGCAAAACAGCATTTCAAAGTGGTTGCTTCATTCAAATATTTATAAGCAGTAAGTCAAATGTAGTTAGCTACAAGGGGTTGTGGTATAGAAACATAGAAACATAGAATTTGATGGCAGACAAGAACCACTTGACCCATCTAGTCTGCCCCTTTAGGTAATCTCAACCATTGTTAAACCTTAATTCTTTGTAAGGATATTCATAAGCCTATCCCAAGCATGTTTAAATTGCTCTACAGTCTTAGCCTCTACCACCTCTGATGGGAGGCTATTCCACTTGTCCAATACACTTTCTGTGAAGTAATTTTTCCTTAAAATTTCCCCCGAACCTGCCTCCCTCCAGTTTCAGTGTATGTCCTCGAGATCTAATACTCCTCTTCCTTTGAAGAATGTTTCCTTCCTGAACTTTATTAAAACCCATGGTATATTTAAAAGTTTCTATTATGTCCACATTTTCCCTTCTTTCCTTCAAACTATACATGTTAAGATCTTTTAGCTTTTCCGGGTAAGTTTTGTGATGTAGGCCATGCACCATTTTAGTTGCCCTTCTTTGTACACTCTCTAATGTATTTATATCCTTCTGGAGATAAGGGGGGTATTTCTGAGTTGATTGCAGCAAGAACTTTGTTAGCAGTTGGGCAAAACCATGTGCACTGCAGGTGTGGCAGATATAACATGTGCAGAGAGAGTTAGATTTGGGTGTAGTGTGTTCAATCTGCAATCTAAATTGCAGTGTAAAAATAAAGCAGCCAGTATTTACCTTGCACAGGAACAAAATAACCCACCCAAATCTAACTCTCTCTGCACATGTTATATCTGCCTCCCCTGCAGTGCACATGGTTTTGCCCAACTGCTAACAAAGTTCATGCTGTGATCAACTCAGAATTACCCCCATGTTTTCCAGAACTGGACACAGAATTCAAGATGAGGCAGTACCAATGACCTAAACAGTGGTATTATCTGACCACTATCTGCCTATCTGACCACTATCGGCCTATCTGACCACTGCCTCGTCCACCTACTCCCTACCTATACACAGAAGCTGAGAGCAGTTAAGCCTGTCATTAAGACTGTCAAGAAATGGACCAATGAGGCCAAGATGAAGCTCCAGGCCTGCTTTGACTGCACGGAATGGGGGGTCTTTGAAGCCTCGGCAACCGACCTGAATGACTTGACAGACACTGTCACATCCTACATCAGCTACTGTGAGGACATGTGTGTACCTACCAAGACTTACCGCATTTACAACAACAACAAGCCCTGGTTCAATGCCCAGCTCAGGCAACTTCGTCGAGCCAAAGAGGAGGCCTATAGCAGCGGTGACAGAGCACTATACAACCGTACTAGGAACTCTCTGACTAAAGGAATTAGGCTAGCAAAAAAGCAGTTCTCGGACAAGCTGACAAACGATCTCTCCACCAATGACCCCGTATCTGTATGGAAAGGAATGCAATCCATAACCAACTATAGGAAAACATCAAAGTCCACCGCCATGCACCAAGACCTTGCAGATGAACTGAACCACTTTTATTGCAGGTTCGCAAAAGAAGTCCCCTGCAACCCAAACAATCACCTCTACGATGCCCCGAACACCGACGGCCAACCCCAGGCACTGCAAGTCACCCAAGAAGAGGTGGAGGCATTGTTCAAAAGGACCAAAACCAGGAAAGCTCCGGGTCCTGACGGAGTGTCACCATCTGCCCTAAGAGCATGTGCGGGTCAGCTCGCCCCCATATTCACCAAGATCTTCAATAAATCGCTGGAGCTACAGAAAGTCCCTTCCTGCCTCAAAAGGTCTACTATAGTCCCGGTCCCCAAGAAACCCACTATCACGAACCTGAACGACTACAGGCCGATATCACTGACGTCTGTGGTCATGAAAACGTTCGAGCGTCTGGTTTTGAATCACCTGAAAACTGTGACTGGCCCCCAACTGGACCCCCAGCAGTTCGCCTATCGCTCGAATCGGTGTGTCGAGGATGCAGTCAACCTGGGCCTGCACTACATTCTACAGCACCTAGACATTCCCGGTACCTACGCGAGGGTCCTGCTTGTCGATTTCAGCTCGGCCTTCAATACAGTCGTCCCCAGCATCCTCCACCCCAAATTACTTCGCCTAGGGGTCCCAGAAGCTACCTGTTCCTGGATAATAGACTTCCTGACAGATAGGACACAGGTGGTGAAAGCGGGGGAATTCACCTCTCAAGCGCGGTCCATCAGTACAGGGGCCCCTCAGGGCTGTGTCCTCTCACCCCTGCTCTTCTCCCTGTACACAAATGACTGTACCTCAGAGGCGCAATCAGTAAGGATCATCAAATTTGCCGATGACACCACCGTCATCGGCCTCATCAAGGATGGGGACGAATCGGCCTATAGACGGGAAGTAGACCGGCTGGCCCAGTGGTGCATCCACAACAACCTTGACCTCAACCCCCTCAAAACTGTCGAGATGATAGTGGACTTCAGGAAGAAGTCATCTAGTGCACCTCAGCTAACGATTGCTGACAGTGTGGTATCGCTAGTGGACTCCTTCAAGTTTCTAGGGACCACAATCTCCAGGGACCTTAAATGGGGGTCCAACACTGACGCCACTGTTGGGAAAGCGCAGCAGAGGTTGTTCTTCCTCAGGCAACTAAGGAAGTTCAACATCCCACAGAAGCTCCTGCTCCTCTTCTACTCCGCGATTGTGGAGTCGGTACTGTGCTCCTCGATACTCGTATGGTACAGCTCCGCCAGCGCGAGGGACATATGCAGGCTCCAAAAGGTGGTCAGAACCGCAGAGAAGATCATCGGGGCCGACCTTCCCTCAGTCCAGGACCTGTACTTGTCCAGAGCTAAAAAGCGGGCAATGAAGATAGTAAAAGACCAGCTACACCCCGGCCACAGCATGTTTAACTTGCTTCCTTCAGGCAGGCATTACAGGGCTGTCCCCGCCAGATCCACCAGAAGCCTCAAAAGTTTCTTTCCCCAAGCTGTCCGCCTGCTGAACTCCTGAACATTGACTGACTAGACGTACATGTAACTCACTTGTGTCCCTACGGTATACCTATCTGTGTAACTTTACTTGCCCCCCACACACACACACACACACCTGCTTACCTGTTACCTACTTGGCTGTTGTATAGCAAACCGAAGACAAATTCCTAGTATACGTAAGTATACCTGGCCAATAAAGCTGATTCTGATTCTGATTCTGATTCTGATTATTACTTCTTTTTTTCCTGCTACTGATTCCTCTCGCTATGCAACCAAGCATCTGACTTGCCTTTCTCATTACTTTGTTGCATTGCTTTCCTGCCTTTAAGTCACTTGAAATAGTGACTCCTAAATCCCTTTCCTCCTCAGTAGTTTCCATTATAGTACCCTTGATACTATATTTAGCCTTTGGGTTCTTGAGACCCAAGTGTATGATTCTGCATTTTTTAGGATTAAACTTTAGTTGCCACGTTCTTGACCATTTCTCAAGCCTAGCTAGGTCATTAATCATTTGTTTTAGCCCTCCTGGTGTGTCTACCCTGTTGCAAATCTTTGTATCATCTGCAAAAAGGCATACTTTCCCTTTAATACCATTTGCAATGTCACCAACAAAGATATTAAAGAGAAGTGGTCCAAGTACAGATCCCTGGGGTAATCCACTGGTAACAATTCCTTTAAAAAATTGCACTCCATTTACAACTGTTTCCTATCCTGCAACCAGGTTCTTATCCATTTAACTGTTTGATAATCCACCCCCAAACTTTCAAGTTTATTTATCAGTTTGCGATGTGGGACAGTTTCAAATGCCTTACTAAAGTCTAGATATACTACATCTACAGCTACCCCTTGATCTATTATTTTCATCACAGAGTCAAAAAAGTCAATAAGATTAGTTTGGCATGATCTCCCACCAGTAAATCAATTCTGTTTTGGCTCCTGTAAGTTATTTGATTTAAGATATTCCACAACTCTTTATTTTAATAGTTTTTCCATTACTTTCCCTACTACTGATGTAAGGCTTACTGGTCTGTAGTTACTTGCTTCTTCCTTGTTTCCATTTTTGTACAGTGGAACTACATTCACTCTTTTCCAGTCCTCTGGAATGGCCCCTGTATTTTGTGACTGGTTAAATTATTCTGTTAAAGGTGCTACCAGCACATCTTTTAGCTCTTTCAGTATGCTTGGGTGTATCCCATCTGGCCCCATTGATTTATCCACTTTTAGTTTTTAAAGTTCCGTTAGGACCTTCTCCTCTGTAAATGTAGTTTTATCTACCTTATTTTTATGACTGTACTTGCAGCTTTACTGTGGCAAATAAAAGAAGAGAGGAAAGAATGTTTCTTTGTTGGCGCACATGAGATAATGGATTTATTAAAAGTTAAATTTTAAATTTAGATTGTCCAAACACGAAATAAGACAATACAGTACAACAAATAATATAAAATGATACACTAACTACACACAGTGAATGAAATACTTAATAAAGTGAATTTTAAGGGACACTATATTGAGTAAATCCCCAAACATTAACACACTAGTACAATCTTGTGCATTAAGTGTCTCTAATATCATTATGTATGTGAATCAACTAATGTTGTACTCCTAGTAGCTACCACACAGCATTCATTACTATAATATAAAAGTTAATCTCTGGGAATTAATTGGGTAATTGTCTGGATGCTGAATTCATAGACTAATCACAGTCCTACTATTATATTGTTTTCAGACCATTGAATAATCACCCTAGAGCATTCAGATCCATAGCAAGATATAATAAAATTGAACCAATACAAGATACAACACAAATAGCGAGCCTTGGTTTTAAAATTCACTTTATTAAGTATTTCATTCACTGTGTGTAGTTAGTGTATCATTATATATTATTTGTTGTACTGCATTGTCTTATTTTGTGTTTAAGACAATCTTAATGGATTTATTAAAAGTTACATTTTAAATTCTCATGTGCGCCAACAAAGAGACATTCTTTCCTCTCTTCTCTTTTTGTACAATATAATTGTGTCTGGTTGCACCCCCGAATATCCAGTAACAAGTGATTGATTCAAAAACCGATGGATATTAATTGGGGCCCTCCTTTTCAATTTAATATTACTAATTATCCAGCTGGTGCAGAGCGCATCCCATCTCCCCATCCTTCTAACCTTAACTGTGGACCCTTCCCTTCTCCTTCTGTAGTAAATACTGAGCAAAAATAATGATTTAGGTGATCTGCTATTGCCTTGTCTCCCTCCACCAAATTCTCACTCTCTGTCTTAAGTCTTACTATTCCTCCATTTGATTTTCATTTATATACTTAAAAAAAGTTTTGCCCTCTTTATCTTCTAACTAGGCCATTTTCTCCTCAGCTACTACCTTTGCATGTCTGATCACTTTCTAAGCATCCTATCATCTGTCAAGATACACCTCTTTGTCTTTATTATTTTGAGTCTGTTTGTATTTCCTAAAAGCCTGGCTTCCTTTTCCTGCTGCTTTTCATAACCCTTTTGATACAAAGGTCTGTTGCCATTAGTATTGCCCTTTTCAGTTTTTCCCATCTCTCCTGCACTCCTTCAAGTCCTTCCTGTCTGCCAAAGAAAATACTTTAACATGTCCCCATTTTTGCAAAGTCAGCATTCCTAAAATACAACACCTTTGTTTTTGTGTGACAGGAGTTGGATCCTGTCTTTATACTAAACCATACTGCTTGATGATCACTGGAACCCAGGTGCTCATCGACATATACAGTATGTCTGATATCCTGTCACCATTTGTGAGAATCAAATCTAACATTGAGACTTTGCAAATGGGCTTCCTGACCAATTGCTTGAGAGATGCTCCCTGTAAGGAATTTAGAAATTTGCCACTTGTAACTGAACTTGCAAAAGACCCCTCACAATTTACATTAGATAAATTAAAGTCTCCCATGATTATGACTTCTCCCTATAAATACATTTTAGTGATGTCCAACAATAGGTTCCTGTCCAAATCCTGCCCCTGGCCTGGTGGTCTATAGAGCACCCAATGGAAATAATATCCTTCTCCCCGGTTTCTGCGGTGACCCAAAAGGCCTCAGTTTTGTCTTCAATATTTTGTATTAAAGTAGCATTTATGCTTTTTTTCACATACATTTGCTACCCCTCCTCCTATTCTTCCCATTCTATCCTTCCTAAATAAATGGTATCCCGGTATAGCTATGTTCCAGTCATAATTCTCATTGCACCATGACTCTGTAATTGCCACAATATCGAGGTTATCACTTGTCATTATTGCAATTAGCTATGGAATTCTATCTAAGCTCCTAGTATTTGCACACATAGCTTTAAGAATTTTGCCTGTGCAACTGGTACTAGTAGCCATGTCGAGAAAGTACAAAATAAATGACAAGTTAAAAGTTGAAATTACCTGTTTGGTGATGTTGTTCAGTGTTTGGTATATATTTTCTTTTACTAATCAGTAATCACACTCTGTCCTTTACACCATGACTACACCTCACTAAATATAAAGATATAGTACACCTGACCACAAATGGCCAAATGATCAAAGGGGGTAAACACCAGTCAGCATGGAATAATAAACTGTTTCACTGAGCAACTTTCCCACGAATGCAATGACAATTACAAGCAAATCATTATATCAATAAACATACATGAGTTTGTATAAGAGAGAACTGTAGTGAGCAGATTGGGGATGCATTTTCATAGGTTAAAAAGACAGATAATATGCATAAAATGAATTACATACTTTTGAGGCATTAAGGTAGCCCATTTGTGGTAGTGTTGGTGTGTTGATGTTTCCCTTCTGTTTTCCTTCAGTTTAACGCAGGTATAACGTTAACTTTAGAATAACACTTTTATGTCAGCACTTCTATGGAAGCACTACCAGCCTTATACTAGACTTTAAATAGGAAAAATTGCCATGTGTATGCAATGACTGCAAACTCCTCCCAATAACATCCCACTTCAAAGCTAAGGAAATAAATTAGCTTAGATAAACAAGCATTACATACCAATAAGGCAGCCAACTAAATCTTTACAAAGGGAAAAAATACAAGACAAAACTCTTTTTCAATGTACCTAAACTATGCAATCATGGTATTCATTTGAGATAATCAACAGATGCAGTACAACTTGCTGGTATGTGTAGTTCCATGAATCGTACCTGTTGGGTCTGGGACTCAGATTCGACAACAAAAATGTCAACACACCTTAGGTCGACACCAATTGGTTGACATTCCTTAGGTCGACATGGACAAAGGGTCAACATGGACAAAAGGTCGACAGGAACAAGGTCGACATGGAAAAAGGTTGACATGAGTTTTTTATGTTTTTTTGGTGTCGTTTTCTTCGTAGAGTGACCGGTAACCCCAATTAGTGCACCGCGTCCCCTCGCATGGCTCGCTTTGCTCGCCATGCTTCGGGCATGGTGCCTTCGCTTTGCTCGGCACAGATTACCGTTCCAATCGTAGTCCATGTGGATCGTTAAGTATGAAAAGGTTCCAAAAAAGACATAAAAAACTCATGTCGACCTTTTCCATGTTGACCTTGTTCCTGTCGACCTTTTGTCCATGTCGACCAAAGGTGTGTCGACCAATTGGTGTCGACCTAAGGTGTATTGACCTTTTTGTTGTCGACCTGGAGTACGGATACCTACCTGTTGAGGACAAGGAGTGATGAGGAGTCAGTTCACAAAGTTCACAATCGCTAACAGCTGATGATATAACTTAATGCAGGTATAACGCTAATTTTAGAATAACACTTTTATGTCAGCACTTCTATGGAAGCACTACCAGCAGACGGCTACCAGCCTTATACTAGACTTTAAAAGGAAAAATTGCCATGTGTATGCAATGATTGCAAACTCCTCCCAATACCATCCCACTTCAAAGCTAAGACAATAAATTAGCTTAGCTAAACAAGCATTACATACCAATACATCAGCCAACTAAATCTTTACAAAGGGAAAAAATACAAGACAAAACTCTTTTTCAATGTACCTAAACTATGCAATCATGGTATTCATTTGAGATAATCAGCAGATGCAATACAATTTGCTGGTATGTGTACTTCCACGAATCGTACCTGTTGAGGACAAAGAGTGATGAGGAGTCAGTTCACAAAGTTCATAATCGCTAACAGCTGATGTTATAACTTAACACTTTTATGTCAGAACTTCTATGGAAGCACTACCAGCCAGGCTTACCTCTTATGATAGAGGCTGGATACAATTAGGTCTTGCTGTAAACAGGTTGATGGGCTGTGCTGCAAATCACAACAACATCATAGACAACTTGTGTGTCACAGGGCTAGATGCATCATTGCTTAGAAAGTGATAAAATGGGGAAAGAAAAAGTACCAGCCAATCAGCTCCTAACTACCATGTCACAGGCTGTGTTTGAAAAATGGCAGTTAGGAGCTGATTGGCTGGTAATTTTTCACTCTCCATTTTATCACTTTCCAAGTGATGATGCATCTGACCCACAGTCTTTCAGTTTTTATACCACTGTGGACAAAAGCTTGGAAACTACTTCCATGTAATATAATATAATTTTTGTAATAACCTTTTCAGCAGTCTTAATCCATGAGTGCAATAGAAATGGAACAAACGCCTTTCAATATTATCTATTATCATACTATAACTCCTAGGACAAATTGCTATCCCTACCCTCCATGTTTATAATTAGAGGAGCACATGATCATTTTTAATAAACAAATATAGACATTTGCTTTTGAATGGAAGTGTTTATTGTTGCCTAATAATTTCCAGTTTGATTATTATGTCAATATGATCATGTGCCCCTGGCCACTTCATCATGTGTATATAATTTTGAGCTTCAATATATTGTGCTCATGTGACCGCACTGTTCATATTTTCTGAGAGACACTGAATGCGTCTATTGATGCCTAGTAACCTTTAAGTTCATTGCTATGTAGGAGCAATCACGTGCTCCTGTTCATCCAATCATATCAAGCTTATTCATAGCACAGCCAGTTGCGCTAACGTGACCGATTTGTTTACTTTTTCTTTATATACTTAATACGCCTACTGTCGCTTAGCAACCCTGAATGACACTGCCTCGTAAGCACGATCATGTGCTCCTGCTCATCCAATCCCACTTAATTATTTTTTAGCACAGCATTTTGCGCTCACATGACTACACTGTATAATGAATCAAGGTAAATATAATATTACCCCAGTTCTCTTCTTTTTTAACTGTATCAGCAAGATCTTTAGTACTATGGGGGTCATTCCGAGTTGATCGCAGTGATCAGTCTAAATATTGGCATTTCTGCGCATGCGTATGCACCGCAATGCACACGCACGACGTACGGGTACAAAGCCATTTGTTGTTTTGCACAGGTTCTAGCAAAGTTTTCAGTTGCACTGACGGCCCCAAGAAGATTGAAAGGAAGGGGGCGTTTCTGGGTGTCAACTGACCGTTTTCAGGGAGTGCTTGCAAAAATGCAGGCGTGGCTGGGCGGTCGCTGGGCGAGTGTATGACGTCAAATCCGAACATGAATAGGCAGAAGTGATCGCAAGCGCTGAGTAGGTTCAGAGCTACTCTGAAACTGCACAAACTGTTTTTGCAGAGCTCACCTTAACATGCGTTTGCACTTCTGCTAAGCTAAAATACACTCCCCAGTGGGCGGCGGTATAGCATTTGCATGGCTGCTAAAACTAGCTAGTGAGCGATCAACTCGGAATGACCCCCAATGTAATGCATTGTGGAAAAACTATTTAGATTGCTTACAGGATCACAATATATCTTTGAACAGCAGGCTATTGCAAGTAATGATCAGGGAGTAAGACATATAGCTCCCCTGATCACATGATTACACACCTGTTCCTGATATTTGTATGTAAAAGGATGTATAATAATAATAAAAGGATGTTATTTACAAAGTTGTTTTCTGCACATCAGTCCTTTATAATGATATGCTTGCCTTCTGTGTTTTTAAATATGTTAATTTGCACTGCGGATCAGTGTAATGACAGTTACTCATTGAATGACCCAATTTGGGAAGTATAAATGGCAGCTCTGGGCTACACTTGACATATGCTCCTGACGAAGGTGTGGGGTGTTCCACACAGAAACACGTTGAGCCATTACCAACGATTTTTGACAAACATCTCTGGACATTATTTGGACTTTGAACTTACATCTGGACCAGCTTGAGAAAATCGTGGAGAAAATCATCTAATCCCATGTCACATCAGGTTAACAGCACCAAGGGAAACAAACGAACTGCACGGAAAGCATATCTCTTACTGGATAATTCATCTCCTGATTGATGGATATTATTCATATTCTAAACTTTGCATATATTGGAACCATAGAGCCTAATTCAGACCTGATCGTAGCAGCAAATTTGTTAGCAGTTGGGCAAAACCATGTGCACTGCAGGGGTGGGCAGATATAACATGTGATTTTGGTGGGGTGTGTTCAAACTGAAATCTAAATTGCAGTGTAAAAATAAAGCAGACAGTATTTACCCTGTACATAATCAAAATAACTAGGGATGAGCGGGTTCGGTTCTCAGAGAACCGAACCATACCGAACTTCACCATTCGAGTCTGGTTCCGAGCCAGGCTCGGGTTTTCTCGCCTGACTCGGAAACCAGAAAGAGGCAAAATATCATCATCCCGCTGTTGGATTCTCGTGGGGTTTGGATTCCATATAAGGAGCCGCACGTCCCCACTATTTTCACTCCGGCATTTGAGAGTGTAGAGAGAGGACGTGTCTCTTTTCTCTCAGTGTCTGTGTCTTGTGCTGAATCTATCCAATAACAGTGCTTGTGTCCTCTGCTGCCATATGTCCAGTGCTGTCCAGTGGTGCTGTGTTGTGCTGCATCAGTTCAGTGGTGGTGTGTTGTGCTGCATCAGACACAGTGGTGGTGCCCTCTGCTGCCAGGTGCGTATCTACCCATTGGACAGAATCGCATTTGCCAGGGGCGCCAGCCGAGCAGGGGGCGCCGCCAGACAGTGCCACCCTCGGCCAATGGGTGGAATCCCTTAAGCTGTAGTGTCTGGCAATACCTGCTGTGCTGAGCTGCCTGTGCATTGCCTGGGATGGAGGGCAGAGGATAGCTCAGCAGCCAGGAGCTGGCGCCGGTGTCTGACAGCAATGCACTACAGGGAAGAAACTGGAAATAAACTACATCTCCCAGCAACCCTTGCTGTCAGGAGCTTCCGGTGGTAAGGGCTGCTGGGAGCTGTAGTTTATTTTCAGTTTCTTAACGTAGTTTGTTGTGGTGCCAGACACCGGCGCCAGCTCCTGCCTGTTGAGCGATCCTCCACCCTCCATCCCAGGCAATGCACAGGCAGCTCGGCACATAAGGTATTGCCAGACACAACGGCTATCTGCTGGGATGTTGTGGTGTGGGGACTATGGCTATGTGCTGTGTGGGGAGGCTATGTATGTGCTGGGAGTTTGGGAGACTACTACTGTGTGCTAAGGGTGGACTACAGCTATGTTCTGGGAGGGGGATGGGGACAATGGCTATGTGCTTGGGGAGGTGAGGGGCTTTATGCAGGGAGGGGGACTATGGCTATCTATGCTGGCAGAGAACTATTGTTATGTGATGGGAGGTGGGTGGTGACTAATGCATGACTGTGTTTGGAAAGGTGGAGACTATGGCTATTGCTTGGGGAGGTGAGGGCTATAACTATTTACTGGGTGGGGACTATGGCTATGTGCTGGGAGGGGGATGGGGACTATAACTATATGACTGTGGGGCTTATCTGACACGGTGGGGGCTTATGTGTATCTGGCACCATGGGGCATATCTAGCACTGTGGGGGCATACCTGGCACTAAGAGGGCATATCTAGCACTGTGGGGGCATACCTGTCACTATGAGGGCATATCTGGCACTGTGGGGACATGTGTATCTGGCATTATGAGGGCATATCTGGCACTGTGGGGGCATATCTGTCACTGAGGGGACATATGTGTATCTGGCACTGTGGGAGCAAATCTAGCACTGTAAGGGCATATCTGTCACTGTGGGGGCATATGTGTATCTGGCACTGTGGGGGCATGTGTGTATCTGGCACTGTGGGGGCATATGTGTATCTGGCACTGGGGGGCATATTTGTATCTGGCACCATTGGTGGCATATGTGTATCTGGCACTGCACTATTGGGGTTTTATGTGTATCATGCCCCCATTTTCATTAGCCATGCCCCATGTGGCATGTGGCCATATCCAAAGGTGCGCACACACAGTACCATCAAGATATGTTTTCTACTTGCACCACTGAGTATTGCGCTGTGCTGCACTTCTTTGCATTACTATTTGATTATACTACCTGGCCTTGGGTGGCATTGCCTCCTCAGCCAGGCCAGGCACTGCTAATGTCTCCTCAGTGTTATAAGAATTACTGTGTGGGCATAATGTGTAAAGGGAACTGCTACTGTGGGGCAGGATGTGTATAATGTTTACTACTGTGTGGCATAATTTGAATTGGGGGAACTATTGTATGGTCATGCCCCTTTCCTACAAGATCATGTCCCTTTTTTGTACACACACTTTCCCTATATCAACTATGGGGGGCGCCAGTCCCTTACTTTGCCAGGGGCGCCCGGACCCATAGATACACCCCTGCCTGCTGCCATATGTCCAGTGCTGTCCAGTGGTGCTGTGTTGTGCTGCATCAGTTCAGTGGTGGTGTGTTATGCTGCATCAGTCATAGTGGTGGTGTCCTCTGCTGCCATATGTCCTGTGCTGCTGTATAATAAGCCCCTTACAGTGTTGCTGTGCTGTGCTGCATCAGACCAGTGGTAGTGTCCTGGCCATCAGTCATTCCAGTGACCATTCAAAGTGGTGGTGTCATCTACTGCCATATGCCTAGTGCTGCTGTATAATTATCTGTGTTGTCCTGCATCAGATCAGTGGTAGTGTCCTGTACATCAGTCAGTCCAGTGACTATTCACAGTGGTGTGTCCTCTACTGCCATATGTCCAATGCTGCTGTATAATAAGTCCCTTACAGTGTTGCTGTGTTGTGCTACATCAGACCAGTGGTAGTGTCCTGGCCATTAGTCATTCTAGTGACTAGGCAGTCACAGTGGTATATGCTGCTGCTATATGTCCACTGCTGCCGTATAATAATAATAAGAACAACAAGTCCCTTACAGTGTTGCTGTGTTGTGCTGCATCAGACCAGTGGTAGTGTCCTGGCCATCAGTCATTCCAGTGACCAGGCAGTCACAGTGATATACGCTACTGCTATATGGCCACTGCTACAGTATTATAATAATAATAATAATAATAATAACAACAACAAGTCCCTTACAGTGTTGCTGTGTTGTGCTGCATCAGACCAGTGGTAGTTTTCTGGCAATCAGCCATCAGTCATTCCTGTGCCGCATATTTTGTTATCTATCTCCAAAAAAATAATGGAGAACAAAAATTTGGAGGATAAAATAGGAAAAGATCAAGAACCACTTCCTCCTAGTGCTGAAGCTACTGCCACTAGCCACGACATAGATGATGAAATGCCATCAACGTCATCTGCCAAGGCCGATGCCCAATGTGATAGTAGAGGGCATGTAAAATCCAAAAAGCCAAAATTCAGTAAAAAGACCCAAAAAAGAAATATAAATTGTCTGAGGAGAAACATAAACTTGCCAATATGCCATTTATGACACGGAGTAGCAAGGAACGGCTGAGGCCCTGGCCTATGTTCATGACTAGAGGTTCAGCTTCACATGATGATGGAAGACCTCATCCTCCCGCTAGAAAAATTAAAAGAGTTAAGCTGGAAAGAGCACAGAAAAGAACTGTGCGTTCTGAGATGGTATCACAAATCCCCAAGGAGAGTCCAAGTGTGTCGGCGGTGGTAATGCCTGACCTTCCCAACACTGGACAGAAAGAGGTGGCTCCTTCCATCATTTGCACGCCCCCTGCAAATGCTGGAAGGAGCACCCACAGTCCAGTTCCTGATATTGAAATTGAAGATGTCACTGTTGAAGTACACCAGGATGAGGATATGCGTTTTGCTGGTGCTGAGGAGAAAGTTGATGATGAGGATTCTGATGGTGATGTGATTTGTTTAAGTCAGGCACCGTGGGAGACACCTGTTGTCCATGGGATGAAGAAGCCCATTGTGATGCCTGAGCACAATACCAAAAGAGCGGTGTGGAATTAATTCTCTAAAAATCCAAACAACAGGTGTCAAGTTATCTGTTGCCTCTGTCAATCTGTAATAAGTAGGGGTAAGGATGTTAACCACCTAGGAACTGCTTCCGTATTATAATAATAATAATAATAATAATAATAATAACAACAACAACAAGTCCCTTACAGTGTTGCTGTGTTGTTCTGCATCAGACCAGTGGTAGTGTCCTGGCCATCAGTCATTCCAGTGACCAGGCAGTCACAGTGGTATACACTGCTGCTATATGTCCACTGCTTCCGTATTTTAATAATAATAATAATACAGGTTGAGTATCCCTTATCCAAAATGCTTGGGACCAGAGGTATTTTGGATATCGGATTTTTCCGTATTTTGGAATAATTGCATACCATAATGAGATATCATGGTGATGGGACCTAAGTCCAAGCACAGAATGCATTTATGTTACATATACACACAGCTGAAAGGTAATTTTAGCCAATATTTTTTGTAACTTTGTGCATTGAACAAAGTGTATCTATAGTCCCACAATTCATTTATGTTTCATATACACCTTATACATACAGCCTGAAGGTCATTTAATACAATATTTTTAATAACTGTGTGTATTAAACAAAGTTTGTGTACATTGAGCCATCAAAAAACAAAGGTTTCACTATCTCACTCTCACGCAAAAAAGTCCGTATTTCGGAATATTCCGTATTTCGGAATATTTGGATATGGGATACTTAACCTGTAATAATAATAACAACAACAAGTCCCTTACAGTGTTGCTGTGTTGTTCTGCATAAGAACAGTGGTAGTATCCTGACCATCAGTCATTCCAGTGACCAGGCAGTCACAGTGGTATACGCTGCTGCTATATGTCCACTGCTGTCATATAATAATAACAACAACAACAACAACAACAAGTCCCTTACAGTGTTGCTGTGTTGTTCTGCATCAGAACAGTGGTAGTGTCATGGCCATCAGCCATCAGTCATTCCTGTGCCGCATATTGTGTTATATAACTCCAAAAAAATAATGGAGAACAAAAATTTGGAGGATAAAATAGGGAAATATCAAGAACCACTTTCTCCTAGTGCTGAAGCTGCTGCCACTAGCCATGACATAGATGATGAAATGCCATCAATGTTGTCTGCCAAGGCCGATGCCAAATGTGATAGTAGAGGTCATGTAAAATCCAAAAAGCTAAAGTTTAGTAAAAAGACCCCAAAAAAAGAAATTTAAATGGTCTGAGGAGAAACAAAAACTTGTCAATATGCCATTTACGACACGGAGTGGCAAGGAACGGCTGAGGTCCTTGCCTATGTTCATGATTAGTAGTTCAGCTTCACATGAAGATGGAAGCCCTCATCCTCTCACTAGAAAAATTAAGAGTTAAGCTGGAACGAGCACAGAAAAGAACTGTGCATTATGAGATGGTATCAAAAATCCCCAAGAATAGTCCAAGTGTGTTGGCGGTTGCAATGCCTGACCTTCCCAACACTGGACGGGTAGAGGTGGCTCCTTCCACCATTTGCACACCCCCTGCAAGTGCTGGAAGGAGCACTCACAGTCCAGTTCCTGATATTGAAATTGAAGTTGAAGTACACCAGGATGAGGATATGGGTGTTGCTGACGCTGAGGAGGAAGTTGACGATGAGGATTCTGATGGTGATGTGGTTTGTTTAAGTCAGAGACTTAAGGGGGAGACATCCGTGGGATGAAGAAGCCCATTGTGATGCCTGGGCAAACTACCAAAAAAGCTACCTCTTCGGTGTGGAATTTTTTCTCCACAAATACGGAAAACAGGTGTCAAGTCATCTGTTGCCTCTGTCAATCTGTAATAAGTAGAGGTAAGGATGTTATCCACCTAGGAACATCCTCCCTTATACGTCACCTGCAGTGCATTCATCATAAGTCTGTGTCAAGTTGTGAAACTTTGGGTAAGAGTGTAAGCAGTCCACTGACAACTAAATCCCTTCTTCCTGCTATACCCAAGCTCCTGCAAGCCACACCACCAACTCCCTCAATGTCAAATTCCTACTCAGCCAGGAACATCAGTAGACCTGCAGGCCATGTCACTGTCAAGACTGAGGATTCCTCTCTAACCAGGACTCCTCCGGAGGATCCTTGAGTGGTACACCTGCTGTTGTTGCCGCTGCTGTTGTTGCTGCTGGGTGTCAATCGTCATCCCAGAGGGGAAGTTGGAAGACTACTTGCACTACTTCAACTAAGCAATTGACTGTCCAACAGTCCTTTATGAGGTAGATGAAATATGACAGCAGTCATCCTTTTGCAAAGCAGATAACTGGAGCCTTGACAGCTATGTTGGTGTTAGACGTGCGTCCAGTATCCACCATCAGTTCAGTGGGACTTAGAGAATTGTTTTAGGTACTGTGTCCCCGGTATCAAATCCCATCTAGGTTCCACTTCTCTAGGCAGGTGATACCGAGACTGTACAGAGACGTCAGAAAAAGTGTCCTTAGTATCCTACAAAATGCAGTTATACCCACTGTCTACTTAACCACGGACATGTGGACAAGTGGAACAGAGCAGACAAAGGACTATATGACTGTGACAGGCCACTGGGTAGATGTATGGCCTCCAGCAGCAACAACAGCAGCAGCACCAGTAGCAGCATCTCGCAAACACCAACTCGTTCCTAGGCAGTCTAAGCTATGTTTCACCGCTTTCCATAAGAGGCACACAACTGACAACCTCTTACGGAAACTGAGTAACATCATTGCAGAATGGCTTACCCCAATTAGACTCTCCTGGGGAATTGTAATATCGGACAACGCCACCAATATTGTGCATGCATTACATCTGGGCAAATTTCAGCAGGTCCCATGTTTTGCACTTACAATTAAATTGGTGGTGCAGAAATTTTTGAAAAATGACAGGGGCGTGCAGGAGATGCTGTTGGT
Source organism: Pseudophryne corroboree (assembly GCF_028390025.1). NCBI lineage: Eukaryota > Metazoa > Chordata > Amphibia > Anura > Myobatrachidae > Pseudophryne > Pseudophryne corroboree. The sequence goes on along the minus strand of NC_086451.1, from coordinate 280,048,305 downwards.
GGCCTGAAAAATTGCGGGCCACTCTCGGCATTCATCCACCACGTGCCGAAGACTGGAGCGCCATCAAACACTCCTGAACCTGCCCTGCCATCACCTGAAGTAAGAGGTGGTAACGAGGTGGAATTCAACACTCTATATGCTTCAGAGGATGGAGGAGCAGCAAAAGACCATTCAAGCCTATACATCCACCTACGATATAGGCAAAGGAGGAGTAATGCACCTGACTCAAGCGCAGTGGAGAATGATTTCCATCTTGTGCAAGGTTCTCCAACCCTTCGAACTTGCCACACGTGAAGTTAGTTCAGACACCTCCAGCTTCAGGACATTCCCCTCATCAGGCTTTTGCAGAAGCATCTGGATAAATTGAAGGAGGAGCTAAGATGGAGCGATACTGCAAAGTATGTGAGACTTAAGGATGGAGACCTTCATTCGCTTTGCCAGGATTCAAGGGTGGTCAATCTGTTGAAATCAGAGCACTACATTTTGGCCACCGTGCTCGATCCTAGGTTTAAAGCCTATGTTGTATCTCTCTTTCCAGCAGACACAAGTGTGCAGAGGTGCAAAGACCTGCTGGTTAGTAAATTGTCAACTCAAGCGGAATGTGACCCGTCAACAGCTCCTCCTTCAATTTCTCACACCACTGGGACTGCAAGGAAAAGGAAAATATTTCCTAGCCCACCTGCTGGCGGTGATGCAGGGCAGTCAGGAGCGAAAGTTGACATCTGGTCTGGACTGAAGGACCTGCCAACGAGAATTGACATGTCTACTGTCACTGCATATGATTCTGTCACCATTGAAAGATTGGTGGAGGATTATATGAGTGACAGCATCCAAGTAGGCATGTCAGACAGTCCGTATGCATACTGGCAGGAAAAAGAGGCAATTTGGATGCCCTTGCACAAACTGGCTTTATTTTACCTAAGTTGCCTCCACTCCAGTGTGTACTCTGAAAGAGTGTTTAGTGCTGCTGGTAACCTTGTCAACGATCGGCGTAGGAGGTTACTTCCACAAAATGTGGAGATGATGTTCATCAAAATGAATTATAAATTCCTCCAGGAAGACCTTTACCAGCAATTGTCTCCAGAAAGTACAGAGGGACCTGTGATGGTGGATTCCAGTGGGGACAAATTAATACTCTTTGAGGAGGATGTACACATTGAAAGGGGTGAGGAATTGGAGGATGAGGATAAGGTCGACATCTTGCCTCTGTAGAGCCAGTTTGCACAAGAAGAGATTGATTGCTTCTTTTTTTGGTGGTGGCCCAAACAAACCAGTCATTTCAGCCACAGTCATGTGGCAGACCCTGTCGATGAAATGATTGGTTTGCTAAAGTGTGCATGTCCTGTTTATACAACATAAGGGTGGGTGGGCGGGACCAAGGACATTTCCTTCTTGCACCTCTTTTTCTTCTTTGCATCATGTGCTGTTTGGGGCCTATTTTTTAAATCTGCCATCCTGTCTGCCACTGCAGTGCCACTCCTAGATGGGCCAGGTGTTTGTGCTGCACACTTGTGTCGCTTAGCTTAGTCATACAGTCACCTCGGTGCAACCTTTTGGCCTGAAATTAATATTGTGAGGTGTGACGTGTTCAGAATAGACTGGAAATCAGTGAAAATTAATGTTATTGAGGTTAATAATACTGTAGGGTCAAGATTACCCTGAAAAGTGCCAGCCGCATATCTCTAAAAATAACCCACCCAAATTGAACTCTCTCTGCACACGTTATATTTGTCCCCCCCCCCCCTGCTGTGCACATGGTTTTGGCCAACTGCTAACAAATTTGCTGCTTTGATCAACGCTAAATTACCCCCATAATTCATCTCCTGATTGCTGGGTATTATTCCGGATTCTAAACTTTGCATATATTTGAACCACTTTTTTTGGGGTGGTCTTCAGTATGCCGACGGCAGGGAACCCGGCGACCAGTATACTGGCACCGGGATACCGACCACCGGAATGCTGAAACATATTGTCCCTCTTGGGGGTCCATGACCCCCCAAGAGGGAGAATAAATTGTGCGGCATGCCACCGTGCCCGCAGCGATTCCACAAGGTGCTCATTAGCACTTGTCCAGCTGTCGGTATGCCGCCAGTCGGGATCCCAATGCCGGCATGCTGGCGCCTGGGATCCCGGCCGCCGGCCACTCATACTACACCACTTTTTTATGCATGCTTGTCCTAAAAGGACTGGGAATTATGACTGTTCTCTGTACTTTTAAAAATATCCAGATTTTGCTGTCATTCAAATCCTAGATTGAATCATTGAATTCAAAGACTGCCTCTAGATGGATTCCCTATGAGGTCAACATAGCTTTTTATTGAACTTATACTATATGTGGAATGTTTTAATAAATTGTGATATGTTTTAATTGAACCGCAGTCTATAATTGTTTTTCTCTCCAATCACCCTAAGCGCCACCTTCCTTTGTAAACGCCTTACAATATGTTGACGTGTCCATTACTTTCCAGTGACTTTTAAATATACAAATAGAAATGGACTTTTTAAGCTATCTGTCAGATATATTGAAATAGTTTGAGAAATTTTCAAGTTTTGAATAACTTTAGATAAGACAGCACAACAAAATAGGGAATGAATTGCCATTTGTAACATATCATCACAATCCCCTCTAACGTTTATGTGATGTGGACTGATAAGCAGTTACATCTGGCTGCATGAACATCTCATATGCACTAGATGGTTCTGTATCATCATAAGAACCCCTGTGATGCATCGGTATAAGCCTTGCAGTTTCAAAATTTTACAGCAATGTAACACACACATTGTATATAACTAAAAACATCAAATCATAACCCATCATATGAAAAAGGCCAAAAAAACACTGTCTAATATTTGAAAACAGTTGGCAGGATTTAATCAGTTAAACTGACTGTCTCATGATGTTGTTTGGCAAAGGTGTCTTTATCAAATGTTCATACATATCTCTCTCTCTTTGGTAATACAGCTGTAGCCATGCTCATCTATGCATCTCAGTGCTGCAAACACATCACAGCATGGATGGCATAGCTAGTGTGCCCACAAATGAATGTGCGCATGTGAACACACACATACGCCCATTCACTCATTTGCACATATAATGCAGCTTGCCGTGGTGTGTATGCATTATGGCTACATCTATATTGTGAGTCTTGTCTTCTAATGCATCTGCGGTCATAGCCACCCGAATGGTGAGGATCACTCCTACTGCAAGGATACTGGATATCAGTATACACCCACAGTTCCCTGTTTGGTTTGGGGCTCAAGTTATAGAGAGCTACTGTATCTGTGCAGTCCTGTGGTAAAGCCTGTGGGAAGGAAAATAGACATGGGGCTAATTCAGACCTGATCACTGTGCTGCAAATTACATGTCCTGCGATCAGATAGTCACCACCCAGAAGGAGTGAAAATTCGCCCCATGCAACTGTGCGATTGCATGTGTACACTGTGCGAAAATTCCCCTCAGTCAGCGGACAGCTGCAAAACCGTTCGGCTCACACTCACCATCAAATGTTTTTCCCATTCTGTGCACTGTGTGCAGTCTGTGTGTAGCTCAATACTTACTCCTCCAGTGCAAAGAAATCAGGCTGATCGGGACCAGAGCTGACGTCACAAACCTTCCCTGAAAATGCTTGGGAACGCTCTAGACACTCCCTGAAAATGGTCAGTTACCACCCATAAATGTCTTCTTACTGTCAATCACCTTGCGAACAGCCGTGTGATCTAAATTTTCGCACCATCCTGTCACTGTTTGGCGAAGTGTGTGCACATTGCGGTGCGTATGCATGTGCAGTAGTTTGATAATCGCCTGCTCTGCGGAAACGCACAGCGGTGATCAGGTCTGAATCGGGCCCTTGGTTACTATCACCTTCCAGTAACACATAGTATATCTGTCCCAGCTCAGCTGCAGCAATTTCTCCCTTCAATTTCTGTGCTGCATACACATTGTTTGGTATAATCAACAGAGAGCCTATAATTTCCACTTGTGTTAGTTCCAACCTGCCATGTGAGATGTCCCCTTCTAATACCTTCTCATTCAAACAACACACAGCGTCCTGATTGATTTTGTCCTAACCCTTCAAAGTATGTGTGGGTGTTGTCTCCTGGTCTTTCATAGACACATTCATATATACAATTAACATAGTGGCTTGTAGCTGTCCAGTTTTGACTTGCTTGCAGATGGAGTGTGTTCCGTTATCTTTCTGAATCTTTTTGGTGTGCCATAATGCAGCTGTAAATCTTCCAACTTTTTGATCATAGATTGTTTGCATTTGCTTAGGGATATGCAACAAGCACCGTAGATGGAACCCATATCAACAATCTGCTTCTCACTGTATTTCAGCAGTTGACAAATTTCACAAGTCTCCACTATCCCTCTGGCCATCATATGTGTCATTCAGATACCTTTCCTTTTTCTCCAAAAAGTTACAGTTCTGTTTCCTCTTGTGGAATAACATCCACTGTTCTGACTTACAACAGGGCATCTGTGATATCATTTTCTTCTAGTCTAGTGTGGGCATTGACATATCACACAGACACAGGCGTCAATAAGACTGGTTCCATATTTCAGTCTGTTTGGTTCCTCTCCAGATGATTATATAATGTATTTTCCAGTTATTCCACTGCCCAATGGGTATCTATGAGGTCAGTTTTGAAAAACAATAAGATAGGGTGAACCCTATCATGGCCATTCAAATCAAACAAAGGGGGTCATTCCGAGTTGTTCGCTCGCAAGCTGTTTTTAGCAGCTTTACACACGCTAAGCCGCCGCCTACTGGGAGTGAATCTTAGCATCTTAAAATTGCGAACGAAAGATTCTCAAAATTGCGATTACACACCTCTTAGCAGTTTCTGAGTAGCTTCAACCTTACTCGGCATCTGCGATCAGTTCAGTGCTTGTCGTTCCTGGTTTGACGTCATAAACACACCCAGCGTTCGCCCAGACACTCCTCCGTTTCTCCAGCCACTCCCGCGTTTTTCCCAGAAACGGTAGCGTTTTTCCGCACACACCCATAAAACGGCCAGTTTCCGCCCAGTAACACCCACTTCCTGTCAATCACACTACGATCACCAGAACGAAGAAAAAGCTGTGAGTAAAATTGCTAACTGCATAGCAAATTTACTTGGCGCAGTTGCACTGCGGACATTGCGCATGCGCACTAAGCGGAAAATCACTGCGATGCGAAAAAAATTACCGAGCGAACAACTCGGAATGACCCCCAAAGTCTTAAGTCCATCAATCCTACAGGATCAGATCCTTCAGTTCTTGTTTCTCACAGGTGTACATAAAAATAAGAATAACAAATAAACAATGGAATAACAAATTACTGTTTGTCCTTCTTATTATAGTCTATTTCCATTATTGTATGAAAATTCTCCAGAAATTATATTGGGATTTGCGTATTCAATCCTTATAGGTTCACCCAGGTGCTGATACAAGGAATCTTGCTCACATGTGTACTTACATTACACTCGTGATATTACTCTTATAAAGGTATCTTTCTTCATGCATCCAAAAGATATTCCAGGGGTGATAAGGTAGTCACACACGAACAAATTTGTTCCAAACGAATACATGCTCAAATAAGTTCTCACTTTTTCCATGTGCTGTATGTTCCTGTAGCGGTTTCTTTAACCCCTTGTTTTCCCACCTCAAATGTTTCAGAAGCACATTATTGCTCTGTAGTAAGCAGAAAGAAGGAGGGAGTTGGTAGGGGTATTATGTAGACACAATTTATTCCATAAAATGCTTAAAAAAACTTGAAAAAAATTGTATTTTTTCTTATTCCTAAACACTCATACCAGTGGAGCAAATGATAAATAGCAAATCTTTTGGTAATAATAAAAACCTGGGAAATACCACTAGCAGGTTAAAAGACAGAGGTATAAAATGTTTACCTGGCTCTCTCCTGGCACACCAATGTGTTTCAACTATTGTTTTAGTCTTTTTCAAGGTGCAAACTGGAGAGCTCACTAACAAGGTATTTATACCTGTATACATTAGTTACCGCCGCTTCCTGGGCGGAACAAGGATGATAAGACTGATTGCAATCATACAATATCAAGCATAATTTACCTGTTACATCGTGGTCTAAAATTAAAATATTATATAAATACTGTACTTCGTCAGTATATATGAAAAAATGGCTGTGCGTTCCAACTGATCTGGAACGCATGCGGTTTCTGCCGGATATCTGGTAATCTTTGATGAAAGCGCCGCAGTGTCATGAGCGGAAGTGGTAATACACTCCCTGTGCTGTACTTCCTGTTCTACATGTTGCCTGTGGTTTTTATGGAAATATGTGATCCAGCTACAAGATTTTGAGTTCCACCTTTACTAAAAGGTGACACCATAAGAAAAATGATGTCACTAATATATATAATAGGATATTGAGTGTCATAAGAATGGAGCAATAATGGATCTTACAGAAAGGAGCATACAATATTAGAACCTATCAATGTATTTATATGCCTACACCTTTGGTGTTTTTAAGAAGCCCCGCTTATACATATTATCTCTGCAGTGTTCATAGGAGTTGTATAGTATACGAAATGCAGTATTTGGTCACTGAAGATGATATTGGAATAAACACATATGACTTATAGAAATATAGAATATCACCGAGTTGTCTTCAGGCGCTTGATTACAATTTTTGAGGATGCTCCTAAATAATCCGTTCAACATCAATTCTTACCCTCAACCAAAGAAATAAGGTACAAAATAGTGTAATACTGTTAACTTCTGAACAAATAGATCTGTGTATAAAGGTAAACTCCGTACCAGATGGTAGTGTCTAAATAATAGACAATATGCGTAGTGGAAGAGAGAGGATATGAATTTCATCAAGTAGTCCCCAGTATTTCATCCGCACATCACTCCATTAGAAAGATTCTCATGAAAAAGGATAAAAGCAAATATAGTGTAATACTGCTTTAATATAATTAAAAAGGCCAAAAGAGATGGCTGGACTCTCACCATAAGATAGAAATCACAAGGCAGATAGAAAATCAAAACCAGGCGTCCCCAGCACCTCGCAAGTCCTCCTATGGGTCCTTTCCAGACTCCCAATGACCACCAGCCAACGCGTTTCAATACTTCAAAGTATCTTTTTCAAGGCATGTATTGTTCCCTTCCCAGAGGATATCTTATTTATACCCCCATACTGATGACATCATTTCCCATAAGAAAAAACCTATTTCCAGACATGGATTCACCTGTCCTCTAAACATCCTATACCTGACAATGTTACACATCCAATCCCCTTATCCTATCCGGATATTTGTGTATCCCTTCCCCGGCGCCAAATGTTCTAGCATCCCGGAATCCAATTTTCAAGTTCCCGGCTCTCTGAGACACATCACATCCGCCGGGTGACCCGCACACGTGTCCTTCCGCTTTTTCCGGAAATGACGCTCTTCCGTATACGTCACTTCCGGCCGCAGCGGATTTTGCGTTCCACCGTTAGTTCCGGACTTTCCTTTCCATTGTGCTGCTTTACATATTGCAGGACGTCCTTTATTGCCGGGGTGCTTATTTATCGGGGGAATAATGACTTTCCTCAAGGGATAAGTTCCGGCTCCATATACAAATAGGAAGATAAATACACAATTAGACACATAATAATATTAAAAATATTTAAAAGTTGTTAAAATTAGCTCATAAACTAATAACTAAAAATTTTTATAAAAACCATTTCAATTCAAAATCTTTATTGATGCCATTAGGGGCTAAAGTGCTGTAATTATATATTATGGTCATCTCACTTCTGGCTAATTTGACCGCAATATCTCCCCCTCTAGCATCAGAAAGGACCTTTTTCAGTACATAAAAATTCTTAATGTGTTTGATATCACAGTCATGGGTTTCTTTGAAATGTTTCGAAAGTGCATGTGTGTCTAAACCTTTTCTAATATTTGAGCTCCCATTCCCAGTTAGGACTGTGTTGTATGTTATTCCATACAGTCTGATATTTGAACAGTGCATTTTAACGAGTTGGGACGCCACACTCTATTGCACAGGACTTTTGGACACATAAATTGCATTGGATCTACCATATACCCTGCATTTAAGTATATTTATTTTTTGATTTATTCTTATACTTTATATTTTATTTTTATTTTCATTTTTATTATTATTTTGAATTTTATTACTTTTTCTTTTTTTTCTTTCCTACTATTATACGTGTACACACGGCATTGTTTTGTATCATTGTATTCTAGTAGAATAAATACTTATATCACATATATTGTTATTGCCTACATTATCAGCACCATCATCATTCAGGCGCAGTTGTGAAACCCCTGTGATGCCATTTATTCCTTAGAGGCTTCGGGTTTAGCCTCAATCACGTATTACTGCCATCCCCCCTTTATCTGTGTAAGTCGAGCACTGGTTACATCTATTATTTACTTGAGGCATAGTATCTGGCCTTACTGTGAGGCATAATGTTTTATGGGCATTGTAGTGTGTGTCATAATGTATCATGAACATTACAGTGCGTGGCATAATGTTATAACGGTCATTATGGTGTGTGGCATAATGTGTCACTGCATTGTGGTGTGTGGTATAATGTATCATGGACATCACAGTGTGTTGCACAATATATAATGGGTATTAAGGTATGTGACATAATGCATTATGGACATTATGGTGTGTGGCATATTGTATCATGGGCATTGCGGTGTGTGGCATAATGTGTCACTGCATTGTGGTTTGTGGTATAATGTATCATGTACATCGCAGTGTGTTGCACAATATATAATGGGTATTAAGGTGTGTGACATAATGCATTATGGGCATTATGGTGTGTGGCATAATGTATCATGGGCATTACGGTGTGTGGCATAATGTGTAACAAGCATTGCAGGGTCTGGGGCATTGTCGTGTTTGGCTTAATGTATCATGGGAATTATGGTGTGTGGAATAATTTACTGTATCACAGGCACTGCTGTGTGTGGTATAATGTGTCAGGGTCATTACAGTGTGTGGCATATTGTGTAATGGCCATTATGTTGTGTGGCATATTGTGTTAGGGGCATAACTATAAATGACAAATAATGTAAGTGGCATGAATCAGGATTTTTTTTTACTGTTGTGGCCAATGTCTGGGCATGCAGGTTACAAAACTGGAGTATAAGGTAGTCTTATCCTGCAATGCCACACAACTTTCATGCCCACTTTTTGTAGTGTGTGGGCCTACAGCATGTGCAAATTCTCTACTTTTCAAATGGCAATTGGGAGAGGGGGGGTCACCAGAAACTTTTTGGCATGGGTGAGCAAAATTTCTAGTTACACCACTAGGGTCACTAATGGTGTATATAGTATATGGGGGTCATTGATGCTGTTTACAGGATTTTTGGGATCACTAATTATGTGTGTAGTGTGTGGGGGCACTAATTCTGGGTGTAGTATATCGGAGTCACTAATGCTGGGTGTAGTATATAGTGGTTTCTGATGCTGTGTCTAGCATATGGGGGCTACTGATGCTGTGTCTAGTATATGGGGGTCACTGTTGATCTGTCTAGTATATGGGGGTCACTGACACTGTCTAATATGTGGGGGTAACTAATGCTGTCTGTAGTATATATTGTAGTATATTCATGTACAATAGAAAATAATCATCAATCAAGTCAGGATTAACCTGATTTGATTGAAGACTATTTTGTATTGTAAACAAATACTAATGATACCATGTGTGCTGTGAGGCCATGCCCTCTTCACCATGAGGTCACACCCCTTTTTTGGGGATTTGGCGAGCACAAAGAGTTTCTAAATTGGGGTTTTGGGGGCCCAAAGCATATTGTTGTACCTGGGCACACCACACACTAGTTCCACCACTGGTCAGTGGTATGCCTCCAAGTGATACCAATGATACACAGAGTAGCCTGCCTCTGAATGAGCTGGTATTTGTGAAATACTGCTGCTACTGCTGCTGAAGGCATTACATCTACCCAGTGTGCATTTCCAAGGACACTAATAATGCCTTTTTAAATGCCCTTGTACAGGCTGAAGATTGCTTTTCTAGTGAAGTGAAATGTAGATGGGATTTGATACTGGACACACAGTACTTCAATCAACTGTCAAAAATCGACTGAATTAATGGTGAATACTGGATGCACAGCTAATACCAGCATACTGTAGGTTTTATGGCATCAGTAATCTGCTGTGCAACTAGGTGACTGCTCTAATACTTAATCCCCCTTTCAAAGGATTGTTTAACAGTCAATGGTTTTGTTAAACTACTACAAGTAGTCTTCCTGGTCCCCTTCTGGGATGAAGATCCACTCCCAGTAGCAACAGCAGCAGCAGCAGAAGGCATAGCACTCAAGGATCCTCCTGGGTAATCCCGGATATGAGAGGAGTCAGTCATGCTTATGAAATTTGATGTGGACTATTTCTGATCATGATTGACGATGAGGGTGTTGGTGGTGGAGATTGCAGTTGCTTGTATTTAACAAAGATAATGGAGCTAGGTGACACTGGACTGGTTGTTATGTTTTTAGCCAAAGTTTCTGGATTTGTCAAAAACTTTTGATGAATACGCTGCAAGTGATGTAACAGGGAGGAGGTTCCTCGATGGTTAATGTCCCTACCTCTACTTAATATGGCTTTACAAAGGCTACAGATGGCTTGACAGTTGTCCAGATTTGGGTAGAAATAATTCAATACATAAGAGGAGGATTTTTTTGTCTTTTGCCCATGCATGAATTTTTCATTTCATGGACAACAACTGTTTCCAATAGTGCCTGATGTACACAAACAACATCGTTCCTCATCAACATCCTTATTAGGACCAGCTACACAAATATCCTCCTTATCATGGTGCAATTCTACAGTAGCATCCTCAATTTTTATGTCAGCATGTTGACTTGTGCTGCTCATCCCCACATTTGTAGAGTACAGTATTGGAAAGGTCAGGCTCACACATGGCACCCACTTACACACTTAGACTCTCCTCAGGGATTTGTGATATTTCTGAGCACAGAGTTGGTTCCTGTGCCTTAATGAGTTTCATTTTTTGACACTTCTACAGGGATAAAGGCTTACATATGGATAAGCGGCAGAACCATTAGACATAAATAAAAGCCAAGGCCTTACCTTTTCTTGCCACTGCGTGTGGTGAATGTCATGTTGCAATTTTATGTTTTTCTACACCAAACTTTCCCTTTATTACATGTATTTTTTTTCTTCTTTACAACTGTATATTGTATTGATTTAAGATGCCCTGACTTAGGCCCTTTATTCCCTTGAGCATTGAACTTACTAGATGACTAATTTCATCATCATGACTGGTGGCTGCATTGGTTGCTATTCTGTAAACTGGTCGTTATCCATTTTTCAATTAGCAGATCACTGCGTGGAGTCATAGGGCTTTGAATAATGGGGGTCATTCCGAGTTGATCGCTAGCTGCATTAGTTCGCAGCACAGTTATCAGGCTAAAAAATGGCAGTTCTGCGCATGCTAACGAGCGATCAACTCGGAATGACCCCCAATGTGCACTAGGGTAAAGTGCACCAAACAGTGCAAACAAAATAACAGAACATATTTTTTTCTGCTTTTGAACTTGCAGCAGGGCTCAAACTGCATGGAATCACAGGGCTTATAGATGCATGTGAACACAGAATAATAGGGTAAAGCGCAAGCAAAACAAAATAATTATATACTGTACACATAGAGTATACTTAATTTTCCTTCTTTTGACCACGTGAACAAAGTGCACCAAAAAGTACAATTTACATTAGAGGCACAGCACAATATGTAGCGACGTGCCTCCTATACACAGTGACCACTATACATACACAGTCCCCTGTGAATCTGGAGTCGGACACATCACAGTAGTACAGTATACCACAGTAATACGTGTACAGCTATAGCTTGTGAGTCTGGTATTGTACACAGCACAGTAAGCAAGCCTCTTATACAGAACAGAGTACAGCACAGATAATGGTAGTGTGCACTAGACATAAATGGCGCCGAGTCCCAGCTGTGGAACTTTTATGGATACTAAGGGGGTAATTCCAAGTTGATTGCAGCATCAAATTTGTTAGCAGTTGGGCAAAACCATGGGGGTCATTCCGAGTTGTTCGCTCGTTATTTTTTTTTCGCAACGGAGTGATTAGCCGCTAATGCGCATGTGCAATGTCCGCAGTGTGACTGCGCCAAGTAAATTTGCTATGCAGTTAAGTATTTTACTCACGGCATTACGAGTTTTTTTCTTCGTTCTGGTGATCGTAATGTGATTGACAGGAAGTGGGTGTTTCTGCGCGGAAACTGGCCGTTTTATGGGAGTGTTTGAAAAAACGCAACCGTGTCTGGGAAAAACGCGGTAGTGGCTGGAGAAACGGAGGAGTGTCTGAGCGAACGCTGGGTGTGTTTGTGACGTCAAACCAGGAACGACAAGCACTGAACTGATCGCACTGGAAGAGTAAGTCTCGAGCTACTTAGAAACTGCACAGAGAAGTCTTTTCGCAATATTGCGAATCTTTCGGTCTCAATTTTGATAAGCTAAGATTCACTCCCAGTAGGCGGCGGCTTAGCGTGTGCAAAGCTGCTAAAAGCAGCTTGCGAGCGAACAACTCGGAATGACCCCCAATGTGCACTGCAGGGGAGGCATATTTAACATGTGCAGAGAAAGTTAGATTTGGGTGTGGTATGTTCAATCTCTAATTTGCAGTGTAAAAATAAAGCAGCCAGTATTTACCCTGCACAGAAACAAAATAACCCACCCAAATCTAACTCTCTCTGCAAATGTTATATCTGCCCCCCCCCCCCCTGCAGTGCACATGGTTTTGCCCAACTGCTAAAAAATTTGATGCTGCGATCAACCCGGATTTACCCCCTAAGTCCCGTGAGAATCTGACGCTGGGAGGAGGACGTTTGGCCTTCTTTTAGTTTCTAAAAATGGAGCGAAGAGAAATATAAGTTTGAAAGCACCTTTAAATATACTGTATACATACATAAACACTATTGTTTATAGCAGTCAAATATATGTTACTATGGTTGTTGTTTTTATTACAGTAAATGCCAACATATACTATGCCTTGTTGCCTTTGAAATTGTACTCTTTAACAAGACACTTTAGTAATGCTAATGAATTAATACATCTCTAGCAGTATATTGCATATGGAGACTGCATTCTTCTAAAGTTAAACTACTCAGACTAAGGGGGTCATTCCGAGTTGTTCGCTCGCAAGCCGTTTTTAGCAGCTTTGCACACGCTAAGCCTACGCCTACTGGGAGTGAATCTTAGCATAGTAAAATTGCGAACGAAAGTTTCGCAATATTGAGAAAAGACATCTCTGTGCAGTTTCTGAGTAGCTCCAGACTTACTCGGCATCTGCGATCAGTTCAGTGCTTGTCGTTCCTGGTTTGACGTCACAAACACACCCAGCGTTCGCCCAGCCACTCCTCCGTTTCTCCAGCCACTCCCGCGTTTTTCCCAGAAACGGTAGCGTTTTTTCCCACACGCCCATAAAACGTCCAGTTTCCGCCCAGAAACACCCACTTCCTGTCAATCACATTACGATCGCCTGAACGAAGAAAAAGCCGTGAGTAAAATACCTAACTTCATAGCAAATTTACTTGGCGCAGTCGCAGTGCGAACATTGCGCATGCGCACTAAGCGGAAAATCACTGCGATGCGATGAAATTTACCGAGCGAACAACTCGGAATGACCCCCTAAATCATATTATTTAATTTTGTGGTATCTTCATACTTTATATCTAAAACTAGAACTACTGTAGTTTTGTTCTGCACGGTTAGAAGTGTACCCAGCTGGAAATTACTGAAAGAATATGATTAATGCTCACTTAGCTACTGATTTAAATAAATTACCCACATATATGATCAAATCAGTATATTATTTTATAAATCATTTCCCCATACATAAATCTAACCTTTGAAGTCTAAAGTGTTTTGAAAACAGATCAATTAATTGACCTTTTGCAGTGCACATGCCTATGACTATTTTGAGAAAGTTATTTTAAGAAAGACCTTAGATCATAGATAAAAAAAACATCAGAATAAACATTAAAAGTCAACAATTAAATGTCATAGAATGAGCTTACCTTTCTTATTTCTAAAGCATAAGATGTTAATGTCATGTGTCATTTATATGACTATAAAAGGGGCAAAAATGTATCCTTTTTTATATTTTTGTCTTAAGTTTTATTTTGGGATGCAGTCAATTTACCTACAATCAAAATCCCGACGGGTCAAAAAATCCGACAACCAAAATACCGACATAGTCAAAATACAGACATTGAAAATGCCGACAAGGTTAAAATACTGACATTTAGAATGACGACAGGTCAAAAAGTCAACATGAGTTTTTCATGATTTTTTAATCGAAACCGACTTGTTCATACTTTACCATCCCAATTGACCTGGAGGGGGCATACAATAGTGTGCCGAGCACAGTGAGGCACTGTGCCCGAAGCATGGTGACCACAGCGAGCCATGCAAGGGTACATGGTACACTTATATGGTGTCCATGTCAAACTATTTCAACATACACACCAAAAAAAGATGAAAAGCCGGGTCGATTTTTTGACCATGTTGACATTTTAAATGTCGGTATTTTGACCTTGTTGGTAATTTGACCTTGTCGGTATTTTGACCATCGGTCAATTGTAGTCAGTATTTTGACCGTCAGGATTTTGATTGTAGGTATTTCATACTGATCCGTTTATTTTATAAAGTACTACATAAACTCTTGACACTGTACATATAAAGGAAATTAATAATAATATGTTTAAAGCAAATACAGTATACAGTATACAGTAGTTGCATTTTGCTTTTACAAGTTACAGAATGTTTTTGTGGAGACTTATATTAATAAAATCTTTTACATTTATAAACATGACTTTTGAAATGTATACAATAATTAATGCACTTTCTTTATTACAAATTTCTTATTTATTTTAGCTAAATCATGGTAGTATTTTGAAAGCAGTAATCATTTACAATGGAAACCCAATCTGGCTTTGCCTTGTAAATGATTGCCGCTTTAAAAGTACAGGCAATCTCTGCTAAAACCCTGGATCTTGGCAAACAAAGACCATATTACATTTCCCCATGACTTAAAAGTGATTAGAATAGAGTTGGTCAGTCATTTGGTGGCCTTCTTATACATAAGCAGTTTCTGCACTATAGCCCCACCTCTTGAGCCATCACTCATCCCACACAACGAGCTTACAGTCCTGCAGCACTTGGAACATGTTGCTTTATCACCAAATCATCTTGGACAAGAGAAAATGTTTTACCCCTTTTTAATCCCCTTAGGAGTCAAATTTTGAAAAAACCGTGATTAGTGGATACTTATGCCATGGAAGAAATATACTCCCTGTATTTAATATTTCCAGGTCCAGGGATTTGGCCTGGGCATTGATCATTTGTATTATTATTATTATTATTATTATTATGAAGAAGAAGAATAATTTGATTTAAATACTGTTCTTTCTCCAGTAGGACTCAAGTAGTTTAACAGAAAGAATAAACAAAATATAGTACAGAAATAATAAAGTACAGAAAAGTTTTTCATAAAATACAGAGAGCATGGAGATACAAACTGAAATACATTTAGAACACTCCAATCTAAGCAAAAGGAAAGGCAGCGCCACAGGTGTTGTAAATTTTCAAAGTGCAGCACAACACAGTAAATTTGCATTACATATACTGTACAGTACAGTGAGCAGATCACTCAATTGATAAATTCTATGTGAATAGTATAAGATTATCAGATTCCACCTGTTTGAGCGGGATCCGGTCATGTGACTGGAGCTGGAATCCTGGCAGCCTCTATGCCGATGCCGGGATCCAGAGCAATCAAAAGCCCTACAGTTGGCATGCCGACCAACTGGGACTATTCCCACTCGTGGGTGTCCATAGAACTTGTGGTAAGTGCAGTTATCCACTGAGTCCACAAGGAGCTTTGTTGCACCCCCCCAACCCCTGCTGGCATTCTGGGACTGGAAGCTCCGGGGTCAGTATGCTGACTGCCGGGATCCACATCGCCGGTGACTACCATCACCATCACCACACAGTATGTAAGCATGGGCCCAGAAGTCCAGAGCCTTATATGACAAAAAAGTAAACTGAACGCTTGTTCCATACTGAAACTCATTTATGGTTATGCGTTCCACTGTGGAGTACAAGCAACACAATAGTAGTCTATAAAAAGATCCTTAAGTACAGCTAGCATCAAAATGGCCATTGAATAAATGTACATATATAGGTTTATCTCAAAGGATGTACAGACACATCCCACAGTATGATCAGATCATATACAAATTAATCAGATTTTATATATAGTTTATCCGAAATTATGGCAGATGTTACACTATGTTGGAGTTCAAAGGGAGCCAAAAATTATTTGGAGAATAGATTATATAGAATAAGGGCTTGACCTAAACGAATGAAAAA
Source organism: Pseudophryne corroboree (assembly GCF_028390025.1). Taxonomy (NCBI): domain Eukaryota; kingdom Metazoa; phylum Chordata; class Amphibia; order Anura; family Myobatrachidae; genus Pseudophryne; species Pseudophryne corroboree. The sequence continues at coordinate 280,031,886 of NC_086451.1, read as the reverse complement.
GAAATTATGCAGAAATGAAAAATAATAATTCTCACTTGCTATGCATTAATTAATTATGTGGATTGATTCATTTCTGCACAGTGGTGGTCATTAATGGAATGGAGAGGTAACACTTAGTTTTTTTTTAAATGCTGCATAGTTCATAAATTGCATCAACCCAGTTTATTTATTTCTCTTTTAAGATCAACAATTCTAAAACTCCAGTTATCCCACATAGGGGTCTATTTAATTAGCGCCCGTATTTCCTAAAGTTGGAAATACCGCCACTTTTTTCGACAGGAATAGGCCAAATTTGCATTCGACCTATTCAATGCAAGTGCCGTTTTTACGACTGTCGGAAAAAGACGGCACTTGTTGAAAACCACGTGAATCAGCAGATTAGCCGCAGATCCACAGGTTTTGTCGAATTTGCAGCCAATTCCGACAGGATTTTGGCCCGTTTTCAACAATGCAAATCTGACTTTAAAAGAAGTTAGAACAGCATTGTCGAGAAATGGGCAAAACTTGTCGGAATTGCCCAAGAATTGAATACTGCACTGTCGGATCCTCTCCATCAGAGGGGATTCGACATGCATTAAATACCCCTATAGTAGCTTTCCTGGGTTGTTAACTGTAACTCTAAGGACGCATTAACAAAAGTGTGAAAAAACAAATATAGTTAAAAGCATAGACAATACTGTACTTATACTTTGTTATCATGGTAACAGAAGTTCACTCATTAGTGAGTTGCAATCTTTCCCTGCAGCAGTCCTCATGTCCTTAATGGTCATTGTATTTTACCAAGTGTTAACACATCTGAAGAGGGCATGTAATGTAAAAAAATTATACAACCAAATGGGAAGGGTTCGATTTGCTGGTGTATTCGGGATGCCGGTGTTGACATTCGGAATAGCGTTGGTAGTCTGACTGCTGGGATCATGACAGCCGGAATCCTAACCAGATCCCAAAAGAAATTGATTCAGAAATAGTTTATGATTTAGTTTTCTTAAATTAGTTTTCCAACTATCAGAATCAAATCATGTTTAATGGGATTTTAAAACATGCTTTCAACATTTAAAAGTAATGCTAGGTACTCGTATGTGCAATAAATATCATTCTTTTTTTATTTTAAGGGGCAGACTTTATTGTAGTGAATGGTGCACCACAGGTATGAATTATATTATGTTACTGTATGTTGAGAAGTCATATCATGTAACAACAATGTAGATGGAGTGCCATATGTATTAATTGCTCTGTTGCTATTTATTTCTGAAAGAAGAGAGAGAGAGAGAGAGAGAGAGAGAGAGAGAGAGAGAGAGAAGTTTAATTTCACTTTGTAAACATCAACAGATGAGGCTTTAAGAGTGAAATGTGCTGATGTGAACGCAACACACATTTGTTTAAGCCAGACTTTCTACTTCATTTATTGGCATTTGAGATGTAGCATTTGGTGTTTTTTATCTACTGAGCTATCTATAGTTATAAGGAGTACTATGATTTTCTGAAAAAATAATAAATGAATAAAAAATGTATACCACACTTCCAAGAAATATAAGCTGTTTATTAAAGTACAGTATGATAAAAATAGATTTGTTTATCACTGGGACACACTGACCTAGAAAAATACATTGGTTTCCCACTTTTCTGCCACACTAAAACACGTGTCATATAGTCCTATATCTGAAAAGTAATACATAAGTCCTATGAAATATTAGAGAAAATAATATACATTTTTCCAGAACAAATATGTATAAGTACAGAAAAAAAAATGTATAACGAACCAGTAGTGAGAATTTAATGTACAACCTTCTACACCTGCTACAGTATTCTGCAACCCTAGGCCAGGACCACTGCAACTTTCACACAATTGCATTTTGTTCTATTTCAAATACTGTAAACTCAAGATGGCAATTCAAATTATTTTCACATCATCATTTTGCAATCTCTTTTCCCAACTTTTCCCCAAAACAGTGTGTCATGGCACAAAGAAATAGTTCCACGAGCTCCAGTTCTGAGAGTTCTAATCTGCCTCCAACTGGTGTGATGTTTAGGTAGGGAATCGTAAAGTAAATATTTGCATGGAATAGGAAATATATGTCCCAAATGCATATGAATTATAAATGATCAAAAAATTATAAGGTACTTAGCTTGGCTATAGATATGAGCAGTTCAGATTAACAGAAATCAGATAGAGCTGGATTTGGGGAACTGAGTCATGGCTCGGTTCCCCCTAGCAAATTTGTGTTAGCATAGGAGTGCTATACTGTGCATGCTCCTAGTTAGTTCCTCCAGGGAAGCTTCATTCCCTTACTAAGATGGCCACCATGGATAGTACTGGACATGTGCAGCATCATCTTATTACTGTGTAGAGTGACATAGAGGGAGACAGACGTCTCCCCTTTAGTGCCAGAGAGATGCTGCCATTTACTTGCATTCACTACTGTTACAATAACCCTAAACCACTACTGATTACATGTACAGACAACAGCTGGTGGCCTGCTGCAACCCTACTCTGTTATAAGCTCAGCTTCATGCTATGTCCAGTGTAGCCAAGTGAGTATGGATGTACTGTACCTACTATTCTTAATAAACCACCTTATGGGTTAAACCACAGGTTCTCAAACTCGGTCCTCGGGACCCCACACAGTGCATGTTTTGTAGGTCTCCTCACAGAATCACAAGTGACATAATTAACTCCACCTGTGGACCTTTTAAAATGTGTCAGTGATTAATTAATACACCTGTGCACCTGCTGGGTTAACTGCAAAACATGCACTGTGTGGGGTCCTGAGGACCGAGTTTGAGAACCACTGGACTTTTAACTGTTTCAAGACACATTCCGCTGTTGTGTACACATCTCTGCCATACCATCATATGTACACACATATTTCCATTTTAGATAGGAGAGTGCTAGAAGAGAATTGGTGGTTTTAGCTGTCTTGCAATAGTGGCCATTGGAGAGATGTAAGTGGTTGGGGTGTGTGAAAAGGATGGAACAGAAGGCATATTTAATCTGTGAGTTGGTGAGGGTCTGACACTAACAAGCAAGCTGCAATACAAGCTCCTCCTGTGTATCTTTGTGTGATAGTAAACTGCACTTACAATTGTTTTTATAAGGGTATTTATCTACAGTTATATTTTGTATGACAGTAGAGATAGTACTGCAGTTTCATGCTTAGTTTCTTCAGTGTTGTGTCTGCGTGGATAAAACACATTTAAACTGTACATGTGAAGGAAAAGAAGACTTTTTTTAGTGGTTTAAAAAAAATATCAATTATTTTAATTGAATTTCAATTTATAAAGGGAAGTTTGTATGTGTTTGAGAAGCAGTGTATATTACTGTACTTATTGGGTGTTATGGACCCATCAGCTGCACCCCAAAATAATAAAAGCTGTTTTTTCACGTCTCTCAATTAAATGTTATAATATGTAATTCCTGGGGATACTGTGAGTGTTTGAGGGACAGTGCAGATCAATTATATTAATAAAACTGCATGGTAAAGATAATAGTTCCTCATTTCCTTATGATACTGCACATTCACTTGGTGTGTTTGCAGCAACATATTAAGGGGCTAATTCAGACCTGATCACTTCTGTGTGTTTTTGAACAGCGGGCGATCAGGTATGAACTGCACATGCGCAGGTGCCGCAGTGCACTGGCGCATGCCATAGATGTGATCAGCATTTCAGCCCAGCAATCGCCTCTGCATGAATGACAGGCAGAGGCATTCACTCGATGAGAGGGGGGTGGGAGGGTGCGGGAGGGGGCAGGCCGGCATTTTGGGGGTGAGGATCAAGCAATGCAGGCATGCCCGCACAGTGCAGGGGGCGGGCAGCAGTGGCTGCGTGACGTCACATGCAGCCGCTGTGACCCAGAGAGTGATGGGTAGCTCCCTGTCAGTGTGCCGGAGCTACGCTGGTAGGGAGCTACTCTTCAGGTACAAAAGCATTGCTTCTGTGCAATGCTTTTGTACCTATGTGTGTGGGGGGGAGAACAGAGCCAGACACGCGGTCAGACTAGCCCTGTGCTGGGCATCCCCCCACATGTCTGTGAAAGTGAACGTAGATGTGCTAAATTTAGCACATCTAAAATCAAATCTGAATTACCCCCTAAGTACAGTAGCTTTACTCCTGTCCAGGGCCAAACACAGTCAGGCATCTCCTGTAACCTCACATGCACCATCTTCGCTCTCAGTCCAGGTGTGTCATCTCCAAAATAGGCATATCAGTGCACAATAACAACATAAGACTGAAGAACAAATTGTGTGTTCATAAACTTCACAGATTCCCAAGGAGGGTCTGAGGGTGTCCACGAGTGCTCATGTGTGAGTCTGACATTTTTTACTCTGTAATCCTAGAGTAGCCTCTTTCCACCATATCTGCACCCTGAAAACTGGTACACCATTTGAAATTCTGCACGATTTGGAGTATGGATGAGCGGGTTCGGATTTTGGAAATCCGATCCCCACTGAACACCCTGATCCCAGTCAGGAACCGAGTCTGGCTCAGGTTTTCCCACAAGACTCATTTCCCAGAACGAGGCAAAACATCATCATCATCCTTGTGTTGGATTCTCACGAGATCCAGACTTTGTATATTTCGTTCCTCCCGCCCCTCCATCTTCACTCCTGTCCCAGATAGTGTAGAAATGTCTCCTCAGTGTCTGTGCGGGAAAGTGGCATGGTGCATGGGGTGGTGACTTGCTCTTTTGTATCATTCCAGTGGTGCTGTCTTGTGCTGCATCAGTCCAGTGGTGGTGTCCTGTGCTGCCATAAGTATAGTGGCGCTGCTGTATAAGTCCAGTCCAGTGGTGGTATCTTGTGCTGCATCAGTCCAGTGGTGGTGTCCTGCGGTACTGCAGTATAAGTCCAGTGGTACATCCTTATAAGTACAGTGGTACTGCCGTATAAGTCTAGCGGTACTGCCGTAAGTCCAGTGGTACAGCCCTTTAAGTCCAGAGGTCGAATGTATAAGTCCAGCTGTATAGCTGTATAAGTCCAGCGGTACTGCCGTATAAGTCCAGTGATATAGCCATATAAGTCAAGTGCTACAGCTGTATAAGTCAAGTGCTACAGCTGTATAAGTACAGTGGTACTGCCTTATAAGTCCAGTAGTGCGACACGGAGTGGCAAGGAAAAGGCTAAGGCCCTGGCCTAGGTTCATGACTAGTGGTTCAGCTTCACATGATGATGGAAGCCTTTATTCACCCGCTAAGAAAATTAAGAGTTAAGCTGGCAAAAGCACAGCAAAGAACTGTGCGTTCTAAGATGGTATCACAAATCCCCAAGGAGAGTCCAATTGTGTCGGCGGTTGCTAAGCCTGACCTTCACAACACTGGAAGGGAAGAGGTGGCTCCTTCCACCATTTGCATACCCTCTGCAAGTGCTGGAAGGAGCACCCACAGTCCAGTTTCTGATATTCAAATTGAAGATGTCATTGTTGAAGTACACCAGGATGAGGATATGGGTGTAGCTGGTGCTGAGGAGGAAGTTGACGAGGAGGATTCTGATAGTGATGCGATTTGTTTAAATCAGGCACCGGGGAAGATAGTTGTTGTTTATGGGATGAATAAGCCCATCGTCATGCCTGGGCAGAAAACCAAAAAATCCACCTCTTCCGTCTGGAATTATTTCTATCCAAATCCGGACAACTACTGTCTTGCCATATGTACCTTATGTAAAGGTGTAATAAGAAGGTGTAAGGACTTTAACCACATAGGAACATCCTCCCTCATACATCACCTGCAGCGCATTCATCAAAAGTCACTGTCAAATTCAGTAACTGTGGCTAAGACCGAAAGCAGTCCAGGGACACCTAAATCCCTTTGTCCTGTTGTCCCTAAGGGCCTGCGAACCACACCAGCAACTCCCTCCTCATCAATTTCCTACTCAATCAGGATCGGAAGTAGTCCTACAGGCCATGTTACTGGCATGACTGACTCCTCTCCTATTCGGGATTCCTCTGGAGGAGCCTGTATTACTATGCCTACTGCTGCCGCTACTGTTGTTGCTGATAGGAGTAGTTCATCATCCTGTAGAGGAGGTTGGAACACCACTACTTCTTTTACTAAGCAATTAACCATCCAACAGTCCTTTGCGAGGAGGATGAAGTACGACAGCAGTCCTCCTGTTGCAAAGCGGATAACTGAGGCCTTGAAAGCTATGTTGGTGTTAGACATGCATCCAGTATCTGCCATTAGTGTACTGGGATTTAGACAATTGATGGAGGCAGTGTGTCCCTGGTACCAAATCCTGTCTAGATTCCACTTCACTAGGCAGGCGATACCGAGAGTGTACGAGACATCAGAATAAGTGTCACCAGTTACCTAAAAAATGCAGTTGTACCCACTGTCTACTTAACCATGGACATGTGGACTAGTGGAACAGGGCAGACTAAGGACACTGTGACAGCCCACTGGGTAGATGTACCGCCTTGCGCAGCAACAACAGCAGTGGCACCAGTAGCAGCATCAAAGAAACGCCGGAAACGCCAGCTCGTTCCAAGGCAGGCTACATTGTGTATCACCAGTTTCAGTAAGAGGCACACCTCCGACAACCTCTTAAGAGAAACTGAGGGAAAGCATCGCACAATGGCTTACCCCATTTAGACTCTCCTGGGGATTTGTGATATCAAACGCCACGAATATTGTGTGTGCATTAAATCAGGGCAAATTCCAGCATGTCCCATGTTTTGCACATAAAATTAATTCGGTGGTGCAGCAATTTTTTAAAAATGACAAGGCCGTGCAGGAGACGTTTTCGGTGGCCTGAAAAATTTTGGGACACTTTCGCCATTCAGCGACTGCGTGCCGAAGACTGGAGCACCAGCAAACACTCTTGAACCTGCCCTGCCATCACCTGAAGCAATAGGTTGTAATGCGGTGGAACTCAACCCTATATGCTTCAGAAGATGGAGGAGCAGCAAAAGGCCATTCAAGCCTATACATCCACCTATGACATAGGCAAAAGAGGGTATATGCACCTGACTCTAGCACAGTGGAGATTGATTTCCGTGTTGTGCAAGGTTCTCCAACCCTTCAAACTCGCCACACGTGAAGTCAGTTCTGACACTGCCAGCTTGAGTCAGGTCATTCCCTTCATCAGGATTTTGCAGAAACAGCTGGAGAAAGTGAAGGAGGAGCTAAGACAGAGCGATTCCGCTCAGTATGTGGGACTTGTGGATGAAGCCCTTCATTCACTTTGCCAGAATCCAAAGGTTGTCAATCTGTTGAAATCAGAGCACTAAATTTTGGCCACCGTGCTCGATCCTAGGCTTAAAGCCTACATGGTGTCTCTCTTTCTGGCGGACACAAGCCTGCAGAGGTGCATAGACCTGCTGGTGAAAACACTGTCAGATGAAGTGGAACGTGACAAGGCAACAGCTAATTCTTCATTTTCTCCCGCAACTGGGGCTGCCAGGAAACAACTTAGATATCAGATTCCTAACCAACTCGCTAGCGGTGATGCAGGGCAGGCAGGACCAACTTTGGACATCTGGTCCAGACTGAAGGACCTGCCAACAATTTCTGACATGCCTACTGTCACTGCATATGATGCTGTCACCACTGATAGAATGGTGAAGGATTACATCGATGACAGCATCCAATACAGTCTGTGCCTGTACTGGCAGGAAAAAGAGGCAATTTGAAGACCTCTGTATAAACTGGCTCTATTTTACCTAAGTCCCCCCCCCTCTAATGTGTAACCTTGTCAGCAATAAGCATATGAGGTTACCTCCACACAATGTGGAGATGACGATGTTCATTAAAATGAATTATTAATTCTTCCTGGAAGACCAGCCTTTAGAAAGTACAGTGGGACCTGTGGTGGTGGATTCCAGTGGGACGTATTAATACTGTGTGAGGATGAGGATGTACACAACACTGAAGGGGGTGAGGAATCGGTCGATGAGGCAGAGGACAACATCTTTCCTCTGCAGAGCCAGTTTGTGCAAGGACAGATTAATTGCCAGTTTGTTTTCTGGGGGCCCAAATGAACAGATCATTTCAGCCACAGTCGTGCGGTAGACCCTGGCGCTGAAATGATTGGTTTGTTAAAGTGTGTGTGTCCTTTTTATACAACAGAAGGGTGGGTGGGAGGGCCCAAGGACAATTCCATCTGGCACATCTTATTTTTCTTTGCATTATGTACTCTTTTTGGCCTAGTTTTTGAAACTGCCATCCTGTCTGCCACTGCAGTGCCACTCCTAGATGGGCCAAGTGTTTTTGCTGCCCACTTGTGCCGCTTAGCATAGTCATCCAGCTACCTCGGTGCAACCTTTTGGCCTAAAAACAATATTGTGAGGCGTGTGGTGTTCAGAATAGACTGTAAATGAGTGGAAATGAATGTTATTGAGGTTAATAATAGCATAGGAACAAAAAAATCTGTGATTTTAGCATTTTTTTATGTTTTTTTCCCAAAAAAATACAGATCCAAAACCAAAACCCGCAAGGGTAGTTTTGGCAAAACCAATCCAGATCTGAAACACGAAGAAAGATCCAGATCCAAAACCAATACACAAAACACAAAAAGTGGCCAGTGTACACCCCTAATTTGTGGTGGTGGATCAGGGTGGGGACAGAACATCGATGGTATAGGCATTATGAGCCTAGGGTTTGCGTTTTTGGATGCAGGCTTCCTTGTCCCGGCAGAGGAGTTCCAGTGGCAAGTTCTAGTAACTTTCTGCTTAATCAGATGTCTGAGGGCTGCAACCAACATGGGGGGTCATTCCGAGTTGTTCGCTCGCAAGCTGCTTTTAGCAGCTTTGCACACGCTAAGCCACCGCCTACTGGGAGTGAATCTTAGCTTATCAAAATTGCGAACGAAAGATTAGCAGAATTGCGAATAGACACTTCTTAGCAGTTTCTGAGTAGCTTCAGACTTACTCGGCATCTGCGATCAGTTCAGTGCTTGTCATTCCCGGTTTGACGTCACAAACACACCCAGCGTTCGCCCAGACACTCCTCCGTTTCTCCAGCCACTCCCGCGTTTTTCCCAGAAACGGCAGCGTTTTTTCACACACACCCATAAAACGGCCAGTTTCCGCCCAGAAACACCCACTTCCTGTCAATCACACTCCGATCAGCAGAACGAAGAAAAAACCTCGTAATGCCGTGAGTAAAATACCTAACTGCATAGCAAATTTACTTGGCGCAGTCGCACTGCGGACATTGCGCATGCGCATTAGCGACTAATCGCTCCGTTGCGAGAAAAAAATAATGAGCGAACAACTCGGAATGACCCCCATGATCTTCAGATGCAGCACTTGGCATCTTTCCCTACAGACACCTCCTACAGACCTCTCCTGCTGCATTAGTATATTTGAACAGCACTGCTGTATACAAAGATGCATCAGTGATACTCACTGCATCCACCTGTTAATCAGGCCCACAAAAAAAGTGAATACAATTAAGGAGGATGATGTTGTTTGTATCGAAGTAAATAAGCATTGTTTCATGCCAGTGACAAGAACCACATTTGCATGACAAACAAAAAAAAAGCCAATTATTCCACATTTTAATATATTCCCCAAATCCTGAACTCTGTTAAAGGCATCTGTGGCATTTGTAGTGCTAAAGTAAGTAGAGCTATGGGCATTAACCCTCTATGTACCTCTTCCCTGTTATGTCATTTTAAGAGAGTTCATTCAAATCCTTTAACAAAATCTTGAAAATCATATATAATAACAAGCAATCCAGCATCAGCTAAAGTACTAGCAGCATGGATAGATACTGGTATATGCAATCCCCATTGCAAACACATACATCAGCAACCTTCCCATTATGAGAACTGGAAGTAGTATATGGGAACCAAGAAGAGTAGTAGTTTCAAATAATAAATGTCTGTGAAACAATCATTTGCAAGAGTGTACAAATATGACATCTGCCATTCTCTTGCACAAAGAATCACTGAAGCCAAGACGGCAATGGCAGAATTAGATTTGCAGCCAATATCTACTATCAACACATCTGGTTTTAGTTGAGTAATTGATGTATCCATGCTACCAAATTCCATCTCAATTCTCTTTTTCCAGAGCAATTCTTTATTTTTACTGGGACGTTCAACAATAAGTTATTCTTTGCCTTTAAAATGCCATTAAACTGACTTTCCCCTTAACTACATAATATGGACATGCGATACTGGTCAAATTTAAAATTAAATGACTATGTCAGTCCACTGGGTTGTTGGGTCACTTTCAGCAGCAGTATATACTGTAACACACAATGCCAGTTTATTCACGGGAAGGGTACTCTCAGAATCACTGGCTTCACCAGTGTAAAAAAAAAATCAGGTATGTTATAGCAAAATCTAAGACTCTCCCTTGCATTTATCAGTTACGATAACAGAACAAACAATGGGCCTAATTCATACTTGTACATTAATGCTTACGCAGCTGCAAATTTGCAGGTTATGGAACTGCTAGACATCACAAGTGAAGCTGCCACCCAGAAATGGATATAGAAGCCTGATAGGGCCATTACAAAATGCTCAGCTACTGCATACGCATATGAAAGCACTGACACAACAACAAGGAATATCGGCTCCTAGAGTTGATCTATGACTATGCAGACTAGGCCATAGCAGCCATAGTTTCTCGTACATGATTGCAGTTGCAGTCAGATACATGCCTTGAAAGCCATGAGAGACATTGCACGTTTGATGCATCTCATGACTCCATTGTGAAAAAATCAGCATAGTTTGCAAACATGAATTAGGCCCAAGGTACATAAATTTCAACACATGCCACGTTTTGCACACCCAATAAACTTAGTGGTCCAGATTTTCTTAGAAAATGGCATGTCTGTGAATGAGATGCTGGATGTGGCTAATAAAATTACTAGACATTTTCTGCATTCAGCAACTGCATGTACAACATTGAAGCAAGTATAAGAAAATATCAATTTGCCATGCCACCATCTGAAGCAAGATGTAGTAACCAAGTGATTCTGCTAAATATGTTGGACTTGCAGAACAAGTTCTTTATTCACTTCACCAAGACCAAAGTGTTTGCAATATTTTGAAATTGGATCAATACATTTTGGCAAGCATGCTTGATCCTATAATTAAGTATTTTGTAAAGCTGTGCACTGGCCTGCCTCACTGGTTTTGGTTTTGGATCTGTATTTTTTTTCCAGAAATTGATAAAAAAGCTAAAATCACAGAAATGGTGTCTTTTTTTGCTCCTACAGTATTTTAAGTTCAATAACACTGATTTCTAGACATTTCCACTCAACTTTGACCACCTCACAGCTCACAATATTGTATTCATGATTTTTTGGCAAAGAATGCAGCAAACGGTCTGATTTCTAAGTGACAGAGCAATGGTACAAACAAACGTCAGTTTATAGCACATATATGAAACATTGCCACACAGCAGTGGCTGAAATGAAAAATGTTGAAAGATGGAATTTTTCATTGAGCCTTTCAACACAGCCTTATATTGTATATTGAAAGGTACATGCACAGTTGAACAAACAAAATACGTAAACGACAGTGACTGATAATTTTGTGGCTGAAGTGCTTTGTTTGTTTGGGCCACCACAAAACAAGCAACTAATAGGATTAAGGCAGATAAGCTAACAGATCTACAGTGACATAATGTCATCATAATTACTGTCCTCATTCTCATTATCATCTGTGTGTAAATTGGCCCTCATTACGAGTTGTTCGCTCGCTAGCCGCTTTTCTCAGCAGTACACACGCTAAGCCGCCGCCCTCTGGGAGTGTATCTTAGCTTAGCTGAATTGCGAACGAAGTATTCGCAATATTGCGAAAAGATTTTTCTGTGCAGTTTCTGAGTAGCTCGAGACTTACTCTTCCATTGCAATCAGTTCAGTACTTGTCGTTCCTGGTTTGACGTCACAAACACACCCAGCGTTCGCCCAGACACTCCCCCGTTTCTTCAGCCACTCCCGCGTTTTTCCCAGAAACGCAGCGTTTTTTCACACACTCCCATAAAACGGCCAGTTTCCGCCCAGAAACACCCACTTCCTGTCAATCACACTACGGTCACCAGAACGAAGGAAAAACCTTGTAATGCCGTGAGTAAAATACCAAACTTCTTAGCAAATTTACTTGGCGCAGTCGCAGTGCGAACATTGCGCATGCGCAATTAGCGGAAAATCGCTGCGATGCAAAGAAAATTACCGAGCGAACAACTTGGAATGAGGGCCATTATACACAATATCAATACAGCCCTGCTGGAATATACCATTACATAAGTTTCTGTACATTGATGTACTGTAATTACCTAAAAAGGTGTTTCTTGTGGAATATGTTGTACATTTTGATAAACACCATCTTTTACACATTTCGAGGAAGTAGCATCCTACACCGATTGCTAACAAGGTTTCTGGCTATGTTGATAACTGTTTCTGAATACACTCTGGAAGGTGGGCAACTTAAGTAATGCAATTCCAGTTAATCTAAGGGCCTACAAATTAATTTTTTATTCCTTAAAGATACTCTGTGACATACCTGTTTGTATGCTGTCATTAAAATAACCCTCCACCATTCTCTGGATGGTCAATGTTTTAGATGGAGTTACAGTCAAGGTGTCACTAATTTTGAGCAATTCTTGTAGACCCAACCAGATGTCAAAATGTTGTGTTGACTCCTCTGCAACACCACTGGGTCTTTTTGGAAAGCTGAGATTTTTTTCCTGACAGCAACAGTTGCCAGAGAAACAGAATGAGGATACGTTGTAGTGTATCACTTGAGCTGACAACTTGCACACAAGGAGCTCTTTGCATCTCTTAAAATCTGGGCCTGTTGGAAAGAAAGACACTTAGTATGACTTAACCCTATAATCAAGCATGGTCCCTAAAACATAGTGATCGATTTTCAAGATATTGCCAACCCTTGGAGCCTGGCAAAGCAAAAAAAGGACTTGATCTACAAGTCTAACATACTTAGCGGAATAACTACATATCTCCTCCTTCAATTTCTTAAGCTGATTTTCAAAAGTCTAATTAGGGGAATCATCTGATTCAGGCTAGCAGTGTCTGAACTAATTTCACAGATGGCTACTTCAAAGGGTTTCAGCACCATGCACAAGGCAGAAAGTATTCACCGCTGTGCTGGAGTAAGGTACCTTCTCCCTTCACTCCCAATGTCATGCCTTATTTTGTAACTATGGGTGGCTTTTTGCTGTTCCTCAATTCGCTGAAGCATTTAAAGGTTGGAATTCCACCTTGTTATCATGTATTGCTTCATTTGATAGCAGGGTATACTGAACTGTTCTTGGAGCCATTGCAATCTCCTGCAGCATGCTGAAAATGTGTCAAAATGTTTCAATTTTATGTTTTTCAGCACTAAACTTTCCCTTTAATAGAGTTGTTTTTTTATCTGTACCACTGTAAAATATTGTTTTTTTTTTATTTCAAATGCCCTGAGTTAAACCCTATATGTTAGTGGTTATAAAATTGTGTACCATGCAACCTGGGGTGCCTCAGGGCACTTGCAGGGGTGCCACAGGCTTGTGGTCAAGGAAAAATTCAAATTCTTTACAGTCAATGTAACAGAGAAAACCAGTGTGTGTGGCTTCCATTCATAAAATAGGGGGACAAACAAAAGTGAATCATGTCCCTCATCACATAACTGAACCTAAGGATGATATTTTACTTAATTTAATATTTTTTCTGAATTCCTCAAAGAGAAACGTTTGACCTAGAGTTACTGGAAAAAAAATACTGAAACTGTAGGGTGCCATGACTCAAAAAGTTTGAGAACCACTGCTCAATGTCCTTGAGCATCTGCTTTAGTTGAAAGACTAGTATCATCATGACTGCTGGCAGCATCTACAGCAATATTATTTGGTTGCTTTTCTATAAACTGATTGTTATCCATTTCTCAATTATTAGCAAGTTTTATAAGTGAACATAACAGTACAATAGAACAATATATTTATATTTTTTAATTTATCAATTCACTGTGAGGAATCAAGTTTTATATGCACATGAACTAAAATGCACTGTCTGGAATACAGTGCACAGAACAGTACAATAGAGCAATATACAGTTTTTGCAAGTTTTCATATTGCAGCTCACTGCAGGGAAAAAAAAGTTTTATATGAACAAAAATGCACTGTCTGGGATACAGCACACAGAACAGTACAACAGAATAATGTTTTTTTATTTTCAATTCACAGCTCACTGTGGGGATTCAAACTTTAAATGTACGTCAACCAAAACGCTCTGTCTGGGATATAGCACACCAGGGACGTGCGGTGAGCTAAATAGCTCAGGAGGCACTGACTAGCACCAGAGCCAGATTTACATGCAATATATGAGCCAAAACGTACATCTGGGCATTATACACAGGTGCAGCATTATAAACTCCTGGAAATTTGGTGAGTTTTGATCAGAGATGTGCGGAAAAGTTAGCTAGGTGAGGCACTGCCTCGCCTGCCATAGACTTTTTACTCCAGAATTTTGGGTTTAAAAATTATTAGAATAATGCAAAGAAGATATTTCAAACATATTTTTTGTATTTTTCATAAACTTTACGCAGTCAAAACTCTACATTTTTATATAGTTTAAAAGTGTTTCAATTTGCAGCTCACTGGGACACTGTGACAGCTTGTGAATAGTTGGACACCGTAATAGCACAGCTTATGGATAGATGGACACAGGGACACTATGACAGATTGTGGATGCATGGACATAGTGACAGCACAGCTTGTGGTTGGATGGACACAGGGATACAGTGACATATTGTGGATAGATGGACATAGTGACAGCACAGTTGTGTATGTATGGATGGATGGATACAGGGACACTGTGACAGCTTGTGGATATATGGACACAGGGACACAGCGACAGCTTGTGGATGGACACAGCTGAGCATTGTGTAGCACATACTGCATGCCTGGAGCAAATGGTAATGAGTCAACACCGTGGGGTTCTTATATAGGATACAAAACCAACAAGAATCCAATACTAGGATGATGACGTTTTGCCTCAATTTGGAATCAGAGCTTGGTGGGCAAACCTGAACAGTGTCTTAGATTTGTCAGTATTTACTGTAAATGACTGGAAATTAATTTTATTGATATTAGTAATACTGAAAAAAAAAACATGCTTTAAGCTGTTCCCATCATATTTTGAAAAAATAAAAAAATAAATTCAGAACAATTGAGAGTGGTTTTGTCAAAACTAAAACATGATGATGATTTATAAGCAAACCACAGGGGGTCTGCACTCATCTTTACTTGCTTATCTCTTAAGATCACCCTAATGCAATGTGGAGCTGGTTAATATGCCTAACCTTACCCTTCCATTGGAGTGAGTAATAACACAATAACATTTCTTACAGCCTAATGCTGGATGCCATACCATTGCATAACATCATCATATGTTCTATGTCTTTGCACCAAAATGCTTAATAGCACCATATAGTGGAGAGAACAGCACATACATAAAACAGGGACACACAGAGCAGACAAAAAAAAAAGGACAGGCATTCAATCAGGGTAGCAATGATGCTACAAGAAACCTTACAATCTAGTGGCACAAGGGAATAGCTGACAGATGGTGTTGCACAATGTGGAATATGTGACAGCTGGAAGGAGGAAGTAATATGAGCTGTACAGATGGAAATAGGTTTAGCTCTTAAATTAAAGAGTTGTATATCTCAAATCTAGCAACTTACAGGATCCCAAAAAGGATGGGAGATCATGTCAAACAAATCTTATTGACTTTTTTGACTGGGATTTTAAAGTAATCAATCAAGGGGGAGCCATAGATGTAGCTTATCTAAACGTTAGTAAGACTTTAGACACTGTCCCACCAAGCAGACTGTTAAATAAACTTTAAAGCTTGGGATTGGATTCTAAGATGGTTGAATGGATATGATTTTGGTTGCAAGGTAGAAAACTGAGGGGGACATGTACTAATCAGTGATAAAAGTGGAGAAGTAAGCCAGTGAGTAAGTAAGCAGTAAGCTGCTCTGTTTACTTTTATAGTATGCAAATGATAAATGTTACGTCAATGCTAAGTGGTTGCCATGGGCAACTTCTCCACTGACTTACTTTTCCACTTTTATGACTGCTTAGTACATGTCCCACAGAGAGTTGTAGTTAATGAAATGCATTCACAGATAGGAAAGGTTACTAGTGGAACCCCCTAAAAGGATCTTACTTGGTCCGGTGCTTTTTAATATCTTTGTTGGTGACATTACAAATGGCATTGAAAAAGTAGGTCTTTTTGCAGATTACACAAAGGTATGCAGCAGAGTAGACATATATATATATATATATATATATATATATATATATAGTTTGAAGCAGACAAAGGAAATTGGGGGCATGATAGAAACTTTAGAATAAATCATGGGTTTTAACAAGGTACAGAAAGTATTAGAACACAAGGACATGCCTTGAAATTGGAGGGAGGTACTCTACAGGACAGTTTTAGGATAAATTATTTAACAGAAAGGGTAGTGGACAAGTGGAATAGCCTCCCATTAGAGAGGGTAGAGGCTAATGCAGAAGAGCAATTGAAACATTCTTGCGATAGTCATAAAGATATCGGGTGAAATCGGGCATAGGCTCCACTAGATCGTTAGTGCTGCACTCGTGATATGTCGGTTCCCGCAGGCATGGCTGGGATCGCATAAGATATATTGCATGCTAAATATACCAAATCATATGGAATCGTACAGAACCACTCCCAGGAAGCTCCTGGGAGAGTTCAAGGGAAATCACCTCCGACTGCAGCCTCAGACATATCGATGTAGTGTATGGGGCCCTTTAGTTGTGTCTGCATTTGTATGATAAAGTCAGTACATTATTATAGTGTAGCAGATTCTCATGCATGTATTTCATGTTATTTAAATACATTTACTTTTTTTTTACTGGAAATAATACATTTTTTTATGTTTTCATTACATAAGTTGCATATTGTAATTCCATTCCATTGCTTGTTTGTATGACAAATTCAATTCAATTCTGTTCATGAATCTTACTACAATAAAACATCATTCTTCAGATTTTCACATTTTAGTTTAGATTTATTGAGAAGTAGAAGTAGATACCTTGATAAAGACACAATACGTGTTGAAACGCGTCGGAGGAGGACTTTATGAGGGGAGACGTTTTGGGACTTCACCATTTGATTTGGACGGCGGGCTCCCGGGACGCCTGTTATTAACATCTAACCTATGCTGTTTTGTCTACTCATGTGGTGGACCATTTCTATTGGTGAGAGACCATTCATATCCCCTCAGCTTGTTTATTAATGAATGTAATAAAACAGTGTAGCACTATGAGAGGCTTTTCTCTCTTTTTGGTTGGACCTAATCCATAAGGAGATCCTGACAGGGAGGAGTCCAGACTGGTGCAATCCAGCCCCTATGAAAAGTGTGGTTGTCTACTCTTTAAAATGGTAGACCTATCCTTGTGGTACGAGAAATTGTATATACTTATCTCATTGAAGGATATGTTTAAGATGGAGTACACTATATGTTTTTTTTCTTTTTTTCATGAGCGCCTGTGGACTCAAATGGGAATTCTTTTGACTGCAGAAATGGTTGTGCTGTAATTTCACTTTGACTTAGGTGGCAAAATCTTAAAATGTGAGGGAGGAAGGAGGAAGAACCTCTGGTGGACATAGAAACAAGTTATCAAAAATTTATCAAGATTCAAAGACTGGGAATATATTACAAAAGTGAAGTGTTGCAAGTGGAAATGGTGTGTTGAGAGCTGAAATGATGCATTATTAGTGGAGGAAATGGCATTTGCTGAAAGTATTTTCTCCTGTAGTGATCAGGAATGTCGAAACACTTTTGAGGATAATGGGCCTAATTCAAACCTGATTGCAAAAGCAAAGTATTTCACTAATGTGCAAAACCATGTGCACTGCGGGAGGGGCAGATATAACGTGCAGAGCGAGTTAAATTTGTGTGGGTTATTTTGTTTCTGTGCAGACTCAAATCTCTCCAGGAAGCAGAGACAGTGAGAGTTATCATTGGGAATGATGAAATTGCCTAGTATTGAAATAAAATGAGAAATTATTAATACAGTGGTATATTAAGAAATATATTATGTACTCATTTATTAAACAACTGGATTGTGATGAAAGATTCTAATGTGTAATGTTTCAGTTAAATATATTGGGGTCGCTTTTCAGCAAAGTAAGATGGAACAAGGTGAATTGACAAAAGTTTAAATCACTGGCTGACCACATTTGTCAGTAAAGGGATGGTTCATAGTGATGCACAGTTTTAACTCTCATTAGATTTGTAGATAACTCTTTAATACCTATTGAAATATATAGTCTTGATTGTTTAAATATTCAAGGACCTTCTAGTTTCAGAGAGAAAAAGGAGTAAAACATGGGCAAAGCAAAACCATATTTATCATACCTCCTAAAGTGGACAAACGGAGGTGTTACCCATAGGACGTCAGATGCTAGATATCGTTTATCTAAGATATTCTATAAAAAGACATATAGAATCTGATTCGTTGCAATGACCACTAACTCTACTTGTTCATTTAAAAAAAGGAAAACTCTAACCCTCAGAATTCACTATAACTATAGTATACTCCAATTGCCATGTTACAAAATGTGTTTGAAGTAAAAAAGGTGATATCATTGTGTTGTTTAGCTCCGACTGAATGTTGGAAATGATAAATAAGGCCCAGGATTCCATAAAGTGTGGGGTATGGGTCATTGGGTCGACACAACTTAGGTCGACCACTATTGGTCGACATGCATTAGGTTGACATGTGCTAGGTCAACAAGTCAACAGGATGACATGAGTTTTTTTTTTAGTTTTGTTGGTGTTGTTTTCTTCGTAAAGTGAAGTCGACCTTTGGACATGTTGACCTAGTACATGTCAACCTAATGACCATGTCGACCTAGTGACCCTGTCGACCTACTGCATGTTGACCAATATTGGTCGACCTAATGACTGTTGACCTAAGTGGTGTCGACCTAATGACCGTATCCCAAAGTGTGAGAGTAGACAGGTTAATGGATAGGAATTATGTGACAACTATGTTGTCAAGAAATTAGGAAACTGGACTTAGAGGTGAAAAATGCCACTAAAACAAACATTTAATGCCAACTACTGTACCTTTCTAATGTAGGGGTATCCTGATAGTGTATTAATATATTCTGGCTCTGTACCACAGGAGTTTGATCAGCAAGCTAAATGCTAGAGGTAATGTGGTGCTTTCTTGGTATCACCAACATTTCTTTTTGTGCCACCTTTGTGCATACGCAGCCAGATCTGCGTTCATCTATGCACATGCTGGGGGCTGCCCAGCACAGGGCAAGGCCATCCAGAATGTGTGAGGACGACCTCCAATGCGTCCGCAATTAGATTGCGGATATATCAGATCTAAGGTTGACCCAGGCAGCGCAGCCACCCCAAAAACCCTCCTGACATCCCCCCATTTGGTACGCCCCGTCGCCCCAAACATTGCGATGATGCCCCTTCAATGTCTGCTGCTGTCAATCACACTATGGCCACATACTTCCTGGATGCAGTCGCCATGTGTAAGGTCATGCACGTGCACCACGGTCAGTGCATTTGCACAGACCAGATGGACATGACCGTGCAGCTGCATCCATCTCTGAATTAGGCCCTTATTGCATTACAAAGTAAGAGATAAAACATACATAATCATAAACACAATTTTACATATACAGTAGGTGGGACAGTTACCCCAGAACTAAATTGAAGGCAAATGTATTTTTTTTCTCCTCTTTCCCTCACATTGGGGAAGATGTACTAAGCCTGAAAAGTGATAAATATCACTGTGATAAAGCACCAGCCAATCGGCTCCTAACTGCCATGTTACAGGCTGTGTTTGAAAAATGACAGTTAGGAGCCGATTGGCTGGTACTTTATCACTGTGATATTTATCACTTTTCAGGCTTAGTACATCTGGCCCATCAACTGCTAGAGGCATTTATTATTGTGTACTTGCAAGCAAAAATTCTAAGCCTTTGTTTCCAGCAACAGAATGTAATGGCTAAATAAAAAAGTGTAAGGCAGTAGAACCAGATGAGTGTCACATAACAAAATCCAAATAAGGAATATATAGCACTGGGGGTAACCAGAGGAGAGCATACAGATGACTAAGTGACAATGAAATTGAATGAAAATAATTAAATATGCAAATATAAACAAAATATACTAATAATCTCACTGAAATCTATTAGATTATGCGCAAATATTTAGTATCCCCCAGATGTATCTAGAGTGGGCAGCAGGGATACCTGATGTAATTACCCATGTTCTATCACAAAAGCAGCCCCCACTGAAATCTATGGAGGCTGCTTAATTGCTGAATTTACAAGCTCCAGATGGAGTTACCAATGTAGCCTATGAGCTGTTTCCACGTAAATTACCAGAGAGAGACCTGTAGGATCCCTCTCAGACACTCTCCACTCTTGCATACATGGTCAGCAGACTGTGCGTGGAACAGCACTTGGGTCCTTAAGGAGAAGTGAAGTCAGGGCGGGACTGCCCATATGGCAGAATGCCAGAAGGGCCGGTTCGGTCACACAGTAAGCCGGGAAGGCTGTGCGCACCACAGCACCCATCTCTTTGTTTGTGCCCCCCCCCCTGCGCCACTCAAAGTACCTGTTTCTTAGAAATATGGGGATGTACTGCGAGTCCACATCTCCCTGACTCTCAGCATGCCGTGCCTGTGCAGTGCTGTGTACACGTTCCCCTTGCCTTCAGCGTGTTCGTGAATGCCATGGTCAAATTAGGGCCCCCGTACGTCTCTGAGTGAAGTGATTGCACTTCGAAGACTCCACAGAGACAAACTCCTTTCAGAAGCCCCTGTGTGATTTTTAATACATGCAGGAGATATTTCATTCCTTGCTTTCGTAGACCCTATGTATATTCACGAGAAAAACTGTTTTTTTTTGCAAGTTGTAACTGGATATCGGTGACAAAAAAAAATCAGTTATAAAATGTAAAAAATCACGAAAAAAAACAGTTTTTCACGGCTGCGGCATTATCGCAGCAAATAGGATTAGTGAGAGTTAGTAAATATAAATGGGATCTTGTTAGTTAAATGTACAGATTTTTGTGTCTTGCAGCACTGATAAACTACATGTACTATGGGCCTGATTCAGAGATGTACACAATGTGGATATTTTTGGAGTTAAGTGATTTCGGCCGAACTCACATGTGTCACAGTCGCACTGCTCATTTGCCACGGTATCATAACAATGCTGCTTGTGAAGACTCTAAACAAAACCATGTGCACTGTGGAGGGGCCGGATATAACATTTGCAAAGAGAGAGATTTGGTTGGGTTATTTTGTTTCTGTGCAGGGTAAATACTGGCTGCTTTATTTTTACACTGCAAATTAGATTTCAGATTGAACACACCCCACACAAATCTATCTCTCTCTGCACATGTTATGTCTGCCCCCCCCCCTGCAGTGAACATGGTTTTGCCCAACTGCTAACAAATTTGCTGCTGCGATCAACTCTGAATTACCCCGTGTCTCCATGCATTTCCAGAGGCTACAGCATTAGCAATTTTTTGGATATCCGCTGTGTATGGGATCGCAGCTGTGTATACATTAGCGCACATCTCTGAATCAGCCCCTATATGTCTCAAAATAGAGTACTGACAAATGCATTATAAATTAGTAACACTTATTTCTTAAAGATTAATATATAACTATAGTATTTACATGAGTGTGGTACTAATTAGAAATGCTATTTGGTAAGAGGTTGTATTGCAAGGTGTAAGTTCACATTCTGGGCTGCAGAAGTTTGTTCCATAAGTAATAGTTTTGCTCAACGTAATGCAGGAAACTTATTGAATATTTATGTATTGTTGATTTTCTGTCTGTGTTTGGTGACACGACGAGTAAATAAATTACTGTATTTCTACTGCGCTGTGAGGAGGATCAATGCAGAATTCAGATTGGTTTCTTTAAAGTTCTTGCAGATTTCTCTTCTATCCAGTAAAAAAAAAAAATCATCTTTCTTTAACATACCCTACTTGAAAAGAAACCTGTCTCTGTCTATAATTGATAACTGAAAGGATGTTTCAGAATCAACTTTCAGACACAGGAACAATATAATATCGTATTTTGAAATAGAAGTTTGCATACCATTGAAGATGTAGTATTTTACACTTCAAAGCTCCAAAGATATTTACTCCCATATCCAGTTTTCTGATACAATCTAATACCAAAGTCACTGATCTTTTTAATGATTTTAATGTTAATGGAAATGATCAAAAGCAGTGTTCAGCATGTACAGAATATTAATATTAGCAGTTATACTACTTTTAATTTAACTGACACTCGGAAAAACTCTCCTCAATAATGCATTTTGTAATTGGAAATTTATTTTAAAAAGACCAATTACCCAAGAGACATATTGTCATAATTAGTACAACACAATACTAAGAAGCATTGGGTGTAAAATGTATCTTCCAATAAACTACTTAAAAGCAGATACCACTTGTACCCTTTTGAAAGCACAACAAAACTCCACTAACAAAAGGCATCAAATAGGTCATAACTTTTATTGATTCAAATTCAATAACGATAGAGCAAAAATGGCAGCAATTAAAAAGGACGCACACAGATCAGAAACCAATCTTAGTCCCTGTAATAGTGTAGTTGCCTCAACAGAGGCAAAGAGGGGAACAGCATCCTGACCCCAGGTGCACAGCTTAAAAGGCAAATGCCTCACATCCATATCATGCTTAACAGCAGGGCCGGAATAAGGTTGCTGGGGGCCCAGGGCAATGAAGTTGTGGCCCCCACTAGTAAGATTGATGGCAAATCCTGAGCACCCCCAATATACACACACACACACACACACACACACACACACACACACACACACCCTACCCCCTGTGTATAAACACACACACATAGACACAAGATGCAGCGCCTTACCTAGATGCTGCAACATGTTCCAGGGACAGTGCGCCACACAAGTAACAGATGCGGCCGGCTCAAGTTTACTGTCTTGACTCCTCCACCTCACACAGCACTGTGTGGAGGCCCCTAATGTGTGGGCCCCCAGGATGACTGCCTCTGTCACTCCTCTCTAAATCTGGCCCTGCTTAACAGAGACCCATCTGGATAGAGTCTATTAAATTGTGAAGGACAGTGTACCAGCTATGCACCTCAAATTTGCTGATCTGAAAAATCCCCCTGCAATTGCAAGGCCCCCTCCATGAGCCACAGGATTGCCACCAGGAAAAAAGAAAGAGGACTAGAAAGTACACTATATAATGCCTCGAGAAAAAGGGAAAGACTGTCAACAAATGAACCCATCAGAGCAGTGAAGGTGATTAAACTGATAACACACTTACACTGAATGATAACATGATGGAGAACAAAACTCCCCTAGAGGCTGGAAATGGGCAACAACATGCTTTAGAAAGAGCTGAAGCTAGACAACCACTCCCATAACTGTAATGCCGGACCAATAAGGAATGATATCAAGACACAGAAGGCCACAAACTTGACAACCACCCCAAATCCTTACAATGACATTCAAGGTTAAGGAGATCAATTTTCTAAAAAATCAACAAGGACCTCAATGAACTTGAAGTGCCATGAAGCTGTATCCTGCCTGAGGTGGAAATGAAAGTGAGTTGGACTTTACCTCATCTATGTGCTTTTTTTTCACTATTTATATATATATATATATATATATATAGAGAGAGAGAGAGAGAAATGAAGTGCATGAGAGCGCCTAATAGTGTTTAAAAATTGTCAAATCAATTCACCATGTGAAAAAGTGCAAAGTGTAAATTTTAAAAAAGAATCGACTTAGCTTCCTTGGGAAACTGCTTCAGTCTGATGACACTTTTGAGACATGAAAAATAGAAAAAGCCAACATAGTGTGTACTGTTTAAATGGTATACAATGCTCCAAAAGTTTAGGGGCCTTGCTGGTCCCAATATAAATAAAAGAGCTGGATGAGCAATTCCAATTCCAATAGGTAGGAGCTATACACAATTATAATACATAAACAATAATTTTAATATAATATCTCCTGAAGCCAATGTAGGTAGCACACGTACAAGATAAAAATGAATAAACAGCTTATCTATCCATAGGTAAAAGTCACAAGGTGAGCAGCAGCCCAATCCTGTTAGCACGTAAACAAATGTCCTGAAGCAAATGCAGGTAGCATACGTACAGAATAAATAGATTAAAATGGCTTATCTGTCCATTCAAGGAAGTCAAGGGTGAGTAGTAAGTCCCGGTCCCGACGCGTTTCGTCCTGTAGCATAGGACTTCATCAAGGGGATACTCAGTGGGAGAACAGCAGGATATTTATAAGGTAGACAATTGATCACATGTCTACCAGGAAGTGGACATCACTTCCTGTAAGTGCTGGAGAGTGTTTCTTATTGCATTATTCCGCATAAAATGACTCTAATAACTATCAAAGAAATAAATGTAAATAAATAGGGACATACATATGTATTAACATCACACATAAACTTTATAAATTATGGTCCCTGGAGTGGTAACGGCTCAAATGCGGTCGTGAACCGCATCTTGAACCGCAGAGACGTCACTTCCGCCCGGCGTCATGGAGGACAAAGATACGACGTGACCTGCGGCGTGAACCGCAGACGTCACTTCCGCCAGACACTGTGGGGAATCTTTCGGCGGTGACGCGCAGTCTTTCGCGTCACTGACTTTTTACAGAGAGTTCAGGGTTCACGACGGTGACACGCATGTTACTTCCGCTATAGCTGGAACGCACAGCCATCTTCCATCTGATTGATTCAGTGATATCTTGCTGGTATTTTCGCCGTGGAACGCACGACCATTTTAGCTCTAGCTTAACAGAGACTCAGTATTATACAGATGGTAGTACATGGATAAAAGTAGAAACTTTTTAAAAGTATATATTTAGAAAGTTGTTGAAGAGTGGATTGGTATATATAACACATAAATATAATAACTTAGTAAATGATCTCTGGTAGGTGGAAGGTGAAACAGTGATAATGGTGAATAAAGTGCAAAGATATAAATATAAAATTTAATATATATGAACAGAAAATTACTATAAGAAGGGTGCGATCTCAAACCCCTCATTAAATCCAAGGGGAGCCATTGTCTTTAATTCAAAAATCCAGAACATTTCTCTTTTGGATAGTTTATTTAGAATGTCTCCACCCCTTTCGCCAAGATTGACAATTTCAATGCCTTTGAAGGTCATGTCTTCAGGGTTGGAGTGATGAAATTCATGAAAATGTCTATAAATTGCATGTGTGGTGATTTTGTTTTTAATGTTCCTAGCATGTTCCTGTATGCGCAGTTTAAGGACTCTCTTCGTTTTTCCAACGTACTTCAGTCCGCACGGACATTCCAAAAGATAAATCACCATTAAAGAGTTGCAGTTTATGAAATGTTTAATGGTGTATTCGCGAGAGTTGTCATTATTGGAAAACTTCTTCCGATTGCGGTGCACCAATTTGCTGATATTGCAACTCCCACATTTATAACAGCCTTGGCACGGCTTGCTTTGTATTGATGTGGTAGATTTCAAGAGACTGGGTGCCAGAATCTCTTTAAGACTACTTGTTTTCCTAAAGACAACTTGGGGTTTTGGAGGCAAGACTTCTCTTAAGACTGGGTCCATCATTAGGATATTCCAGTGTTTATTCAGGGATTGACGGATGATTTTTTCATGACAGTTATATGTAGTGATAAATGGAACCGTGATACTTCTCTCTACTCCTTCTGCTTCTATCTTTCGTGGAGGCTTATGTGTAATCCTGGTTTTCACAAGGGCTTTTTCAATAACATCCTCTGGATATTCCCTTTCTTTAAAACGTTCGGCATAAAGTTTCAGTTGTGAGTCTTGATCCTCTTTTTGGCTACAGTTTCTTTGGACCCGGTTAAATTGTGAGTATGGAATATTGGTTTTCCAGCTCTGCTGATGGCAACTCTTAAAATGTAAATAGCTGTTGGTGTCGACCTTTTTGATATGGTTACATGTAGTGATTTTAGATTCCTTTGAAGAAAGTATCAAGTCAAGGAACTCAATTTGGATTTGGTCATGTTTTTCAGTGAATTTTAAATTAAATTGATTGAATGACATTTTCTTGAAGAATTCCAAAAATGATGATTCGGTGCCGTCCCAGATAATGATAATATCATCTATATATCTTTTATATATTATCAGTTGGCTAAGGAATGGGTTGTTAGAGTAAATGTGTTCTTCTTCCCAGCTCCCCATCAATAAATTTGCGAAGCTGGGGGCAAAGATTGTCCCCATAGCTGTCCCACATGTCTGCAGAAAAAAGGAATCTTGGAATTTGAAATAGTTATGACTTAAAATAAACCTTATAAAGTCACAAATGGCTTCTTTGTGGACCTGTGTCATTTCCGTATCTCTATCAAGGTATTTCTTGCAAGCTTGAACTCCAATGTCATGAACAATACAGGTGTAGAGGCTTTCGACATCAATTGTCACCCACCAATATGTCTCCTTCCATACGCCATCTTTAAGAGCGTCCAGTATACTTTTAGTATCCTTAAGGTAGGATGGAAGTTTAGAGACATATTTACTTAGGAAAACATCTATATATTCGGACAGATGTGACGTGAGCGAGTCGATTCCTGCTATGATCGGTCTTCCAGGAGGGTTTTGAAGGTTCTTATGTATTTTGGGTAGGAAATAGAAGATTGGAATGACCGGGGAAGATGTCATCAGAAATTGATATTCTTCTTTATGGAGTACATTACAACGTAGATAGTGTACTAGCATAGTTCTTAGTTCATCTACATATTGTGTGGTAGGATCATGTTGTAGTTTCTTATATGAATTGGTATCATTAAGGAGGCGTAATGCCTCTTTCACATAGTCTGGTCTGTCCATGATCACTGTTCCTCCCCCCTTATCAGCTTGCTTAATCACGATTTCTTGATTCTTCTGAAGATCTTTTAGTGCTTGTTTTTCCTTATTCTTAAGGTTGTTTGATTTGATGGGCGGTAGATCTTGGTCACAAAGGTCCTTCTTAACCAAATCATGGAAGATGGTTATGTGATGCCCTTTCGATTCCAAAGGGTAATATTTGGATTTTCTTTTCAAGCCAGATTTCGATTCTTCTGGTGGAGCGGCTTCGGATTTTTTTCGGGCGAAATGCCTTTTCAATGTCAGAGTTCTTGTGAACTTATTGAGATCAATAAAGGTGTTGAATTTGTTCATTTGATTGCTAGGCGCAAACTTGAGACCCTTGTTTAATAGTGTAGTTTCAGACGGTGTCAGATTGTGTTTAGATAGGTTGAAAATTCCATGTGGATTTTCATCTATATTGGTTGATACCTCCTCTTTGCGTTTTGTCCGCCTTCCGCCCCGAGTACCTCTTCTTCTTGAAATGTTCTTTTTGCTGTTGGGGATTTCTTGAATCGTTCCCTGAAGAAGGTTTTCCTTTGAGATTGGATGTTCTCTCTGTGGGGGTCCGGGGATAAAAAATCCGAATCACTAATCGATTCTTGCCTCTGTAATACGGAGAATCTGTTGTTCGTATGAAATCCTCCTAGGCGTGGTGTGTAGGTGATTGGTTGCGGTGCCGTGGGGTTTCTCCTCTTATAGGGTTGGTTAGGTGTGTTTCTCCAGCCTTTCTTTCTCGGGTCCTGGTATACAGGAATGTTGACAGTATGATGTGGTTGAAATCTGCTCCAATTTTTCACTTTATTAGAGAGATAGTCCTGCTTATCCCTTTGGAACTTTTTCTCTTTCCCTTTGACGACTTCTTCCTCAATTCGTTCAATTTTTCTGGTTAACGTTAAATCATTGGCTTTAAAGATTTCTTTATCCTGGTGGGGATAATTTATAAAGTTTATGTGTGATGTTAATACATATGTATGTCCCTATTTATTTACATTTATTTCTTTGATAGTTATTAGAGTCATTTTATGCGGAATAATGCAATAAGAAACACTCTCCAGCACTTACAGGAAGTGATGTCCACTTCCTGGTAGAAATGTGATCAATTGTCTACCTTAGAAATATCCTGCTGTTCTCCCACTGAGTATCCCCTTGATGAAGTCCTATGCTACAGGACGAAACGCGTCGGGACCGGGACTTACTACTCACCCTTGACTTCCTTGAATGGACAGATAAGCCATTTTAATCTATTTATTCTGTACGTATGCTACCTGCATTTGCTTCAGGACATTTGTTTACGTGCTAACAGGATTGGGCTGCTGCTCACCTTGTGACTTTTACCTATGGATAGATAAGCTGTTTATTCATTTTTATCTTGTACGTGTGCTACCTACATTGGCTTCAGGAGATATTATATTAAAATTATTGTTTATGTATTATAATTGTGTATAGCTCCTACCTATTGGAATTGGAATTGCTCATCCAGCTCTTTTATTTATATTGGGACCAGCAAGGCCCCTAAACTTTTGGAGCATTGTATACCATTTAAACAGTACACACTATGTTGGCTTTTTCTATTTTTCATGTCTCAAAAGTGTCATCAGACTGAAGCAGTTTCCCAAGGAAGCTAAGTCGATTCTTTTTTAAATTTACACTTTGCACTTTTTCACATGGTGAATTGATTTGACAATTTTTAAACACTATTAGGCGCTCTCATGCACTTCATTTCTCTACATTTTATCCATATACTGGGCACGAGCTGCCACCCATAAATTCATGGGGGTGTTAAAACATTTTCCATTCAATCATAAATATTTTGTCACCTAAGCACATCCATTATACTTTAGCTTGTGTGTCATTTAGGATCAGCATTGGCGCTATTCTCCATTTTTATATATATATATATATATATATATATATGTGTGTATATATATATATATATATATATATATATACTAGCTGGGATTTTAAGATTATTGTGACCCTTTTGATGTTTAATGATTTTAGAGATTTTTAATGTTTTTTAATGTGATGTATTAAATAATAACCTTTTCATTAAATCCTTCTCATCTAGATTATATATTCCTGTTAGCGCTGCTATCTTCTTGTTGTATTTGGTTTTCTTCTTTGGGTGGGACTGAACCCATTTTATAGCAGCAGCATTATTGAAACAATACCATATGCGCCCGAACTCCAAGTAATTGGTACAAATCTTTCAGCTACTACACATAGTCGTGCTTGTGCAGCATGGATTGTTTCTCTAATTTTTCGGACAGACTCAGTAGGAGACAAATGTTTTTTTTCTAAATGGGATACCCCTATGGAAAATTAGAAAGATACTCATGATGATAAATTAAGGGGCAATTTCTTTAAATTGGAGGACTTAATGAAGTCTGAGGCAAGACATTGGTTAGATACAGTAAACATGCAAAAGTATATACACTGCTCAAAAAATAAAGGAAACACTAAAATAACACATCCTAGATCTGAATGAATGAAATATTCTTATTAAATACTTTGTTCTTTACATAGTTGAATGTGCTGACAAGAAAATCACACAAAAATGACCAATGGAAATCAAATTTATTAACCCATGGAGGTCTGGATTTGGAGTCACCCTCAATATTAAAGTGGAAAAACACACTACAGGCTGATCCAACTTTGATGTAATGTCCTTAAAACAAGTCAAAATGAGGCTCAGTAGTGTGAGTGGCCTCCATGTGCCTGTATGACCTCCCTACAATGCCTGGGCATGCTACTGATGAGGTGGCGGATGGTCTCCTGAGGGATATCCTCCCAGACCTGGACTAAAGCATCCACCAACTCCCGGACAGTCTGTGGTGCAACGTGGCTTTGGTGGATGGAGCGAGACATGATGTCCCAGATGTGCTCAATTGGATTCAGGTCTGGGGAACGGGCGGGCCAGTCCATAGCATCAATGCCTTCATCTTGCAGGAACTGCTGACACACTCATGCCACATGATGTCTAGCATTGTCTTGCATTAGGAGGAACCCAGGGCCAACCGCACCAGCATATGGTCTTACAAGGGGTCTGAGGATCTCATCTCGGTACCTAATGGCAGTCAGGCTACCTCTGGCGAGCACATGGAGGGCTGTGCGGCCCCCCAAAGAAATGCCACCCCTCACCATTACTGACCCACTGCCAAACCGGTCAGCTAGAGGAAGTTGCAGGCAGCAGAATGTTCTCCTTGACGTCTCCAGACTCTGTCACGTCTGTCACATGTGCTCAGTGAGAACCTGCTTTCATCTGTGAAGAGCACAGGGAGCCAGTGGCGAATTTGCCAATCTTGGTGTTCTCTGGCAAATGCCAAACGTCCTGCACGGTGTTGGGCTGTTAGCACAACCCCCACCTGTGGACGTCGGGCCCTCATACCACCCTCATGGAGTCTGTTTCTGATCGATTGAGTAAACACATGCACATTTGTGGCCTGCTGGAGGTCATTTTGCAGGGCTCTGGCAGTGTTCCTCCTGTTCCTCCTTGCACAAAGGCGGAGGTAGCGGTCCTGCTGCTGGGTTGTTGCCCTCCTACGGCCTCCTCTACATCTCCTGATGTACTGGCCTGTCTCCTGGTAGCGCTTCCATGCTCTGGACACTACGCTGACAGACACAGCAAACCTTCTTGCCACAGCTCGCATTGATGTGCCATCCTGGATGAGCTGCACGACCTGAGCCATTTGTGTGGGTTGTAGGGAGGTCATACAGGCACGTGGAGGCCACACACACTACTGAGCCTCATTTTGACTTGTTTTAAGGACATTACATCAAAGTTGGATCAGCCTGTAGTGTGTTTTTCCACTTTAATATTGAGGGTGACTCCAAATCCAGACCTCCATGGGTTAATAAATTTGATTTCCATTGATAATTTTTGTGTGATTTTGTTGTCAGCACATTCAACTATGTAAAGAACAAAGTATTTAATAAGAATATTTCATTCATTCAGATCTAGGATGTGTTATTTTAGTGTTCCCTTTATTTTTTTGAGCAGTTTAGATAAAAAAATCATACCAAGAGGCCTCAGGCTTTCCAAACCCTCCATTTTTCAGGATGACGTTGAATTTCAAAAAAAGATGGCATTCCATATTAGATAGGTGCTCATTGACTCTTATGGGAGTGGTGATTTATTACAGGACAGAGAAACTTAAAGGTATAGAAGCAGAAATAGAGTTCCTAAAAAATAAATTAGAACTGTATAGTCAGAGTAAAGAATCTAAAGATAGGGACAACATAGTTACAGAAAGAGTTAATAAATCCGAACAAGCCATTTTAGAGACTAAGGGGGTAATTCTGAGTTGATCGCAGCAGGAACTTTGTTAGCAGTTGGGCAAAACCATGTGCACTGCAGGGGAGGCAGATATAACATGTGCAGAGTTAGTTAGATTTGGGTGTGGTGTGTTCAATCTGCAATCTAAATTGCAGTGTAAAAAAAGCAGCCAGTATTTACCCTTCACAGAAACAAAATAACCCACCCAAATCTAACTCTCTCTGCACATGTTATATCTTCCTCCCCTGCAGTGCACATGATTTTGCCCAACTGCTAACAAAGGTCCTGCTGCGATCAACTCAGAATTACCTCCTAAATGCAAGAAATTCCAAAGGACGTAGAAGATTACAGGACAGATAATGTGAGAACATATAGACAACAAAAGAGTGTAAGACAGAATGATTCTCAGAAATCCATCTACATAAGGTCAGAACAATCCCATCATTTCAGGGAAACTAAGGAGAACATAAGAGAATATGGGTTCAATCAGAGAAACCGTATGTATTCACCAAAACGCCCTCAGGAGCGGAGTGATTACAATCCAGCATCAAAAAGTAATCATGATTGTGATCTTACCCCTGATACCAATAGAGAATTGGGGGCTAGACCAAAATTTAGATCAGAGAACAGTTCCTCATCCAGTCATTTTTTAGAACAGCGAAAGAGGAGATTTCAAGATCAGGACAGGGAATGGCAGAGGGAACCATTAAAAAGAAGAAGAAACATCAGGTTCGAGGAAAAAGAGGAGGGAGAAAAGAAGTACATTAGAGATTAAAGAAAATAAAAAAGTCGCTAAAATGACCATACATAATCTTTTGTCAAAAAAATTGACAGATAATGAAATCAGGGTACTTAGTAAAGGCCTCAAATTTTGTCCATCAGCACCACCAAACATATTTGATTTATTTGTCGAATTAAATAGATTTGTATGAACTTTATGCAGAAAGAAGTACTTTGCCAAACAGACCCTCCAACGGAATAATGATGACGCATCGCCCATAGTTCTTGAGAGAGACCTCTTGGGCAAGAACACAGGTGATGCTCCATTAAAACCAATTAAACTATTTAACATCAGTGGAAACAATAAGTTTAAGAACAAGTCTGAGTTTTTTCCTATTAAGTCCAAAGGATGCAGCATTGATAGTTTCTATAAGACTACTTTGGATGATTTTAAAAATCTATGTTCCAACACATCAGTATCATCCAAAACCCACAATTTGAATAAATGGGAGAAACAAGTGATCAGGGGATTAATGAAAGATGATTCCATCATAATCAAACAAGCAGATAAGGGGGGGACTCATTTTACAAAACAGATCAGACTACATAAAGGAAGCCAAAAGACAGCTTGAGAACCCAGAATTTTATAGGGTGTTATCTAAAGACCCTACATCTCAATTACTTACTGAACTTCATGCCCTTCTTGATAAGGCCATGAATGATGGCCTGATCTCCAGGGAGGAATTTAATTTTCTAATTAATGCACATCGCTCGGTACCTGTTTATTATTATCACCTTCCTAAAATTCACAAATCCCTCACATCACCCCCGGGGCGTCCCATAATTTCTGGTTTTGGCTCCCTCACATCTAACCTTTCACATTATGTTGATTCTATTTTACAGCCACGCGTGTCTATGCTTAAATCACATGTTAAGGACACAACACATTTTTTAAATCTTATCAAAGATATTCAGTGGAGAGATACATATGGGTTTTTCACACTTGACGTTCAAAGTCTGTACACAAATATTCCTCATGATTTGGGGGTCAACACAATAGCAAATTAATTGAAAAATGATGGTGACCTTATAGATACACATAGACAGTTTATTTTGGATTCTATACGGTTTATAATACGTCACAATTATTTTTTATTTTTGGACGTTTTTAGCTTCAGGTGATGGGAACGGCCATGGGAATGAGGTTCGTGCCTAGCTATGGCAATCTCTACATGGGCGAGGTTGAAGACTAGCTTGTGTGGGGTGGTGGCTTTGACGTGAACCTGGTTCGCTATTGCCATTATATAGATGATTTATTTATAATTTGGGATGGGGACATCACTTCCATTTTATCTTTTGTCACTCACCTAAATTCCAATTCCTTTAATTTATCTTTCACTCATATGTTTCATCCTCACAAAATTAATTTCTTGGATGTCTGCCTGGAGATTAGGGATAACAGCATTCATATCACCAATTACACTAAAGAAGTAGGGACAGATGCATATCTACACTTCAAAAGTGGCCATTATATGCCTTGGAAAAAGAGCATTCCCAAAAGCCAACTATTACAGCTTAGAAGGAATTGCTCAGATTTGACCTCATTTGAGGCTCAGGCCAAAAGTATGTCCAATGCTTTTCTTCACAGAGGCTATCCAGAACCCCTTGTCAAGAAAGCTTTGGAAGAAGTTAAAAATATAGAGAGAGAATATTTACTAATACAGAAGAAAAACAAAGAAAAGGGTACAAGTGGAGTAGAGGAGATAGCATTTATCTCGACATTCAACAATAGTCATTCAGAAATTAGAAAAATTGTTGTAAAGAATTATGGGATCCTGAGAGAAGACCCCCAACTTTTACCATTTATAACACAAGAACCATGCTTCATTTTTCGTATAAATAAATCTTTGAAAAATCTCCTAGCGCCAAGTCACCTCAGAACCACTAAGGAAAATAAGAGTGATGAGGGGAAAGACAAAGATTGGTTAAGCAAATATCAACAAAAAATAAAAGGGTGTTATAAATGTATAACGTGTGATTACATAATCAACCGTACACTAAGCATCACTCTAGATAAAGGTGAAAATATGTATGAAATCAAAAGTTTTATTAATTGTGATACAGCATATGTGATTTACATGTTGACATGTGGATGTGATAAGAAATACATAGGCCGTGCTACTTGAGCCCTAGAAGTGTGATTCCTGGAACATAGGAGGAATATAATTAAAAGAATCCAGACACATAGCGTTTCTAAACATTATGATAGTCACCACAATGGAGATCCTAGATGTTTGAAACTGATAGGCTTAGAATCCATATTACCAACTATACGTGGAGGAGATAGATATAGAAGATTATGTAGACAGGAAGTCTTCTGGATGTTGCAGATGAATAGCATCTTTCCAGAAGGTTTAAACGAATCAGTAGAACTTAACACTGTAATTTAAACTATAATTGAATGGTATTAATATTGGATCCCCATTTTCCTGCTGAGGACATGCATTGAGCTTAACAGGAATTCTGTGCACTGAGTGTTCCTGTCCCTCTCCTCTACTGCACATTTTGTTAGGCTTTAGCTATAAGCTACAGTATGTATTATAACAAAAAGAACATATATGGCAATGTTGCTATGGTAAATGAAGATTCTAGATGTGTAATGTTATATAATAATGATGTCATTGCTGAGTTAATATATGTTGACTCAGTAAAAATTTCTCTGATTATACGTAAAATAATAATGGGGTTAATGATTATAATGTTAGGACATATGTGCCGGTGATACCGCTAACTTTTAAAATTGACATCCTTAGAAAAAAGTTTTGAGAATATATCAAAGCGGTCCTTGGAAAGTTAATACTCAGTAGCCATATGAGCTGCTTGAATCAATATGATTGGTTTATGTCCTAATTAGTTTACATGTTCCCATGGCAACATGTCTCTATGGATACGATGGGCTTGCGGGCCATAAACCTGCAGATGTCTCTGTGATGCTTGTCAATAGGACATCCTATTTCTGTGGGGGCCGTTGCCACGTGACCGCAGAGACGCTGAGATCAGGAAATAACTTGTTCCTGTTTCCATGAGAAGATGGTAAATGCGTTCCATTGAGCGGATGTTACATAAGGTCCTGAACCTGGAAGTGTTTTTTTCCCGATTAAGAAAAACACTAAAATTAAGTAATGTGATTTGTGAAGTTCACCATCTCTGTATTTAATGAGGAATAGATAACTATAGCAAAATTATAGTGTGTTATGAGTAGTTGTGTGAGCACTAAGACACAATGTGTCCCGATGATCTGGAAGTGAATACACAGTCGGACCGCCGCACAGGAAGAAATAACATCTTTTTTTTCCTGAGGGGATATATACACTAAGAGAAATAAATAAAGAAATAGGAACATAATATCTAAGTCTGTCCTAGGATTATGTTTAAGTAAGTATGAACTATGTATATTAATGTTTTTTATAATGTTCAAGATGATTAAGAAGAATTGAATGAACAACTGTAAACTAGATGTCAATTAAGGAGGGTATAAATATCCTGTCAGTATGTTTATCTGAATCACCTTTGATAAAGCTGCAGTGCTCGCAGTGAAACGCGTCAGCTGGCTCCCTGGGGTCACTTTTTATGGAATTGATTGCTGCCTAGTGTGCCTGGACCAAGACTGGACTTTGAAATCAGCAGGAAACATTGTGGTGACGAACTGCACTTGGAATACCACGAACCCTTTCAATATAAAAAGGACACAACAATCTAGTGAGGACCCTGGACCTGAAACAAGCTCTGTGATGACAGAAGGGACATTTACAAGGGACTATACCTCCAGCGGTATCATTGTGGTAATATAACACCATTCAGACTGTGCTTTCAGTCCATTATTCCTCTCATCCATCTACAAACCAGTCTATCAGAAATAGGAATGGATCACATTAAACAGGCAGCTTCCAATATTGTGACCCTTTTGAAGTTTAATGATTTTAGAGATGTTTTATGTTTTTTAATGTGATGTATTAAATAATAACCTTTTTTCATTCAATCCGTCACATCTAGATTATTATATATTCCTGTTAGCGCTGCTATCTTCTTGTTGTATTTGGTTTTCTTCTTTGGGTGTGACTAAATTCATTTTATAGCAGCAGCATTATTGAAACAACACCATATGTGCCAGAACTCCAAGTAATTGGTACAAATCTTTCTGGGATTTTAAGAATGTCTGTTTACAAAAATAAATTGAAATATTAAAAACATAGTATAAATAACATTGTAGATAGCTGAATACCCGCGCTTTGCTACGGGATGAGGATGGTAAATTAGAATGATAGTTGTTTGTTAATTTATGTTGGTTGGAGATCTAGTATATAGGCATATCTTACTTTTCTGATGCACTTTGTGTAGTGGCCGGACCCCTTTTTGGTCCCACAAGGGACCCTGCACTTCACACTATACAACTCTGTCTGTGGCTTCCTGCTGCCTCCATTCCCCTTCTCACATCACATCAGTGGCCCTGTGAAATTATCAATTTATTTACAGTTTCTTATATAGCGTAGCACATTATGTATCTCCTGATATACTCTGTGCTGCTTGAGGACCATGCTACTTCCACGATATAACTCTCGGTGTGTGGGTTTGTGCTACCTCCATTCCCCTCCTCACATCATGTCACTGGCCCTGTCACATGCAGTCCTGTGATCAGTGACATATCATGCATGTCCTGATATAGTCTGTGCTGCTAGCCCATCCCTAGGGGGCTCGGGGTGTCTTACCTCCACAGTGTTTGTTCCCGGCTTGTAAGTCATATGTGTACCAAGTTTGTTGTAAATTAGTCCAGGCATTTGGGAGTTAGCCTGTCTTCTGAAATACTATGTGCTGCTGTCCCACTGTTAGGAGTGTCTAACCCCCACAGAGTTTGTTACCAGATTGTAAGTCATATGTGCACCAAGTTTTCTGTAAATTGCTGCAGGCATTCCAGAGTTATGCTGTCTGCTGAAATACTCTGTGCTGCTATCTCCCCCCTAGGTGTGCTAGGGATTTCTAATCATTTTAGTTGCCTCAGCAATGTTTTAATATGCCCGTATGTAAAATTTCACGATCTTCGCTTGCAAACTGCGGATTTGTATAGAAAGACAAATTTTCGCTTTTATGTAGTAGATATATATATATATATATATATATATATAGATGTAGCCTTGCTCATAGTACTGCTGGGTTGTATCACTTTGCTGTAAGCCTTGAAAAAAGAGCTGCAATCTTCTGAAACGTTGTCATATTAATACTGTTTTGCTTTGTTTGTAAAGACTTTGGAGTGCTGCTGCCTACTTTCTACACTGCTCATTGTTTGCAGAGGGCACCCAAGCATTATCTCCTACCTTTACAGAGTACTGTCCCACACCTGCCTGTCTATAAATATATATATTGACAGCGGCATCCCATCTGCCAGAATCCCGGCAGCGAGGCAGCAAGTTCCCTTGTGGGCTTACTGCACTCGCCATGCTTCGGCCCCAGTGGCTCACATACAGGTATCTTAAGTTGCTTGCTCCATGTATAAACTTCCAGCTTTTCTGTAACTTGTGCTGTTTATTTAAATATGACATCCCTTGAGTTGCCAAGCTTTTCGTACAAATGTATCCTTTTACAATGTTGCCTGCAAACTGTATGCATCGTGGGCTGCTATTCTTGGTATACTGTGGCATGGCATATGATTGCATTATGGAATACATGTGTATGTGTTGTGAACTCAGGCAGAAATGCTCCCACTACATGTAAAAGGAAGGGGGAGCTGGTGGAGGTCAGCCAGCAGGAGTAGTAAATAGCAATGCTCCTGCTACCGTTAGTTTTTATACTTATAATTGTGACACTCGCGGGAACATTTGTGCTCACACTCCCTTGACTACTAGCTTAACAATGGAAAGCTAGTGGCTGTGCATCATGACTACACCACACCACAGTAAGCATCCTCCACAGCAAAGATGTGTGAGGACACATCTGTACATGGATTCCATAATCTGTAGTCTTTGCAATCATAGCAGTAGCCAAGCATGATGTAATTTACTGATTTTGAATCCACTTTGCATTCTTCTTTCTTTTGGTACAGTATGTTCACATAGGCAGTGCTTCCAGGAGCGATTAGATACTGTAACATTGGTTTCTTTTTGACCATGCTTCAATAGGTGTTTTGTTCTCTAGGGCAACTGTGGAAGAATGTGTTTTGAGGTTTTCTGTTGTGCACATGGTTTCTG
The DNA here is from genome assembly GCF_028390025.1 of Pseudophryne corroboree. Lineage (NCBI taxonomy): Eukaryota > Metazoa > Chordata > Amphibia > Anura > Myobatrachidae > Pseudophryne > Pseudophryne corroboree. The sequence continues at coordinate 279,993,806 of NC_086451.1, read as the reverse complement.
AGCAAAACTGCTTGCATCCTTTAATATACAGTACATCTTGTTTTTCCACTATTGTATGGTTTGCTCATTCACTTATACCATTTTTACCAGGAGTGAAGGCAATGGTCAATTGTTTCTCGAGTCCAGTTTTTAGTCTGTGACCAGTTAAACCTCCACTAGTCTACAATCGTCTTCACTACTACAGACATGTCTCTGATCAATCATACAGTATGTGTGTTATTCTTGTGAAGTCATCTATTAAAGTCACAATGTTCCTGTTTTCACTCACTGACTTTACTTCCATTGGGCCAAATGCATCTGAATGCTGTTACTCAAGTTGTTCTGAATCTCTGCTTGCTTTGATTTCCTGCTATACAGCTTTCACAAATGAGTTTCTCTGTGTCAGTCACTGAAATTTGTGTAACCATCCCGTTAGGTAGCTTTAGAACACCTTTATGTCCAAGGTAATCAAATCTTCTATGCCAGAGTTTTAGTAACTGTGACTCATCCATACTTGCCTAACTGACCCTCTCCATGAGGGAGAAAATGCTCTGTTCCTGGACTTTCCTGGTCATGTATGATTGCCATCACCTGTAGTGAAACACCTTTCTTATCAATTAACTAGATTACCACAGGTGATGGCAATCATACATTACCAGGAAAGTCCAGGAACAGAGCATTTTCTCCCTCATGGAGAGGGTCAGGTAGGCAAGTATGGACTTATCGCATAACAGTGCTGTGTAACAAGGAAGTACAGTTTCTGACACCTTGTGCCTCTAGCTATTCTGTACCCTCTCCTGTACTGCACAATGCACTTTCCCTTTAGCAACATGAATTTTAAAGGCTCTAAGGCAGGCATTCCCAAGCACGGTCCTGAAGGCACACCAACAGTGCAGGTTTTAGTGATATCCAGGCCGCAGCACAGGTAGATAAATCAAACTAACTGAGCTACTAATTAAGTCACCTGTGCTAAAGCCTGGTTATCACTAAAACCTGCACTGTTGGTGTGCCTTGAGGACCGTGGTTGGGAATGCCTGCTCTAAGGAGCTAAGTGAACCACTTGCATCTCCCACAGTGGTGCTCAAACACATAAACAAGATGGCATTGCACATGGTTAATACTAATCTTGATGGCCATCTTGGAAATGGGAAATTAATCCTCGCTGGAGGAGCTAAAGAAAGTCTGCACATTGGTGCTCTTCATATTCAATAAGGGAAAAGATGCATAAATGAGCTTCTAGACTATAGGTCTTCATCCTGCGGCCCTACAGTTGCTGTGGAACTACACATCTCAGCATGCCCTGACTCTGTTTTAGCATACCTTAGTAGCAAAACTGTTGCAGGGCATGTTGGAATGTGTAGTTTCATAGCAGCTGGAGGGCCACATGTTGAGGATACATGTTCTAGACTAATGTTTATAAACTGACAATACCTGTTGTCTTTAGCCACCCTTCATAATGGCAGCAGGATGTAGGAAATGTACAATCCCTTATGCCCTTGTGGCATACTGTCTATGCTTACACACAGACACACACACACACACACACACACACACACACACACACACTCACATATAATTGTCCAGACTGCTGCACTCACATCCCAGCTAACATACGGGAAAACAACAGCTAGGAGACATTATTTAGGTGCTCCAGCATGTAAATGATTCCAAATGGAGGCACGCACCAAAAGATGCAGCTGAAAAGGTATTAAATTGCTCAGTTTTTGCTTGTAAATGTGACATTTCTGTCCTTTCTGAATCTTTTCAAGCAACTCAGCATGTATAAAAATTAATCAACAAAGTGTTAACAGGTATTTGGCCAGCTCAAGAAAACTGACCTACCTTATTTCAGTAGATCCTTTTATCCCCAGCCAGCCAGGCATGCATTCCATCACCTGGAATGTATGAATTCGAAGTGATGTCTCTTCCTACTCAGTGTTTTCCTAATGCATCGAGGTAAATAGGGCAAGTTACAGCAAGTTACAAGCGCACCTGCGCTAATGTGCATATGAATGGTGTAGTGGTGTAATGGTTAGCATTACTGCCTCACAGCATTGAGGTCATGGGTTCAATTACCACCATGACCCTAACTGTGTGGAGTTTGTAAATTCTCCCAGTGCTTGCGTGGGTTTCCTCTGGGTATTCCGGTTTCCTCTCACAATCCAAAAATATACTGGTGGGTTAATTGGCTCCCAACACATTTAAGCCTTGTGTGTGTGTGCGTGTACAAGGGGTTCAGAATATAGAGTGTAAGCTCCACTGGGGCAGGGATTGATGTGAGTGGCCAAACATTCTCTGTAAAGCGCTACAGAATATGTGTTTGCTAAATAAATAACTGGTAATAAAATACAGGGTATGCCATAATTACTAACAGGTTGCAGACATTGCAGTCAGTAGTCCAATTTGACATCTGTAACCGATCGTGAAGCATCACCAAGTCATGCTCCCATGCGTCAATTAGTCTGTATTCACTCAATGGAGTGCATCACAGGGGGTGGAGATAAGGGCTAAACAATTTGGGGCATTAAAGAAACATATTTTTATACTCAATCATTAGATCAAGTTACAACATAACTATCCAGAGGGTAAATAAAGAGCCACCCAATTCACAAGAGATACAAAATATATCAATAAGCACCAAAATGCAAAAAATTACAAAGATAAGTTACATTATAAAATAACCTATATATGAAGAATTATTTCTTTTTTAGATTTTTTTTTTCATTTAGAAAAAAAAGGAATTTTATTTTATGTGTGGTGGAGTACTCACAGGAAGCATATGTGTCCACCACCAATAAACCCATCAGGCTAGTAATAAAATGAAAATTTGGGTAATTCAGATCTGAATTTAGCACATCTACGATCGTTTACTCTGACATGAGGGGGGATGCCCAGCACAGGACTAGTCCGCCCCGCATGTCAGACCCTAACCCGCCACACAGGTGCAAAAGCATTGCACGGCGGCGATGCTTTTGCAATTGGTGAGTAGCTCCCTGCCAGCACAACTCCTGCATGCTGGCAGGCCACTACCTACCAGATCCCGGGTCGCAGCAGCTCTGTGTGACATCACGCAGCTGCCGCGGCCCGCCCCTGCAGCGGTCTGGACTCACCTCCATTGTCCGGACCGCGCCCTGCATTCTTACACCGTTGGCATACCCCCTCCTGCCCTGCGACCACCTCTACCTGTCAATTAGACAGAGTCGGACACAGCCCTGAGAGGCTTTTAGCATCTTACTGGGCTCCCGGGGTGCACAGCGCACTCCACATGGAGATCCAGACTGCGATTGCTGCCGCTGCAGTGATGCAGTCTTTATTACCTCCATTATACTCATTGTATCAAGCTTGCATATTCAGCATGCTCACAATCTATGCAAAGAGAGTTCCTTGTCAAAGTTGATGTTGGGACCTAGTCAATCAATCTGCATCTAATTAATTAAATCTGTCTTTGTTGTAGCCAATGCTTAGTCACAGGCATATTTGAAGCACCCATATTAAGTACATCCTTATATAACTCTTATGGTTCACCATTTGATCCCTGAAATTATTTATGGTTAGAACAACATAGGCAAGTACACTTGGACATGTAAATATTACAAATAACAATGTCCATTGTGCAGTGTAGGTGAAATCTAATACTGTAGGTATGGCTACCCTACTATGTGAGTGGGGGAAAGTTGCTCCTGGTACAATTAACCTACAGGTTATACAATTAGAGCATTTAAAGCACCTAATCTTTGTTGTTATAAGCCATGTCACACAATTCCACAGTCAGTTGAATGTCCTTTTTCAACTCAGGGTCTGTCAGAATGATTGGACAGTTGTGCTAATGTCCTTATATATATCATGCGATCCTATGTCATACCGACTTGTGAAAATCATCCTCTTAATTATAGCTATGTCTTTCTTTTACACTGTGACCTTCTTTCTATGGTTGTATTTGTATATCCCCATTGTCTAAAGCATTTTTTTTTATTTCAATTATCTGGCTATCAGTGATCTCTGGCTTTGCTTTAATGCAAAGTATGTTTTTAGTTCATCACAAACATCGGAATTCTCAGCTGTACCAATGTAATTTTGCATTTACATATTTTTAAAATTACTGTCTTAATTACTATTGGTTTTTCCCTTCTCTCACCACCTCTCTCAAGTCTATTAGTCTACTTTTAAACTCAACCTATGCAACCTTGTAATTTTCACATTAAATTTTCCTTGAAACTTTAATATTGTTGTCGAACAAACACACCAACACCATAGTTTTACCAGCACTCCTACTCTTTAATTTTTCTGTATCTATCATACAGTCTCCACTCCTTTTTCCAATTTATTTTAACTAGAGTATGTCCAGGTTTTCATCAACCCTACCCATCACTCCGTGTCAACCTAACCCTTTATTTTGCCCAATACTCCAATTTCTATCCTTCCCTCCTACTCTCTCCCTCCTCTCTCCCACCCACCCCTCTTCTTCCCTCCCTCTCTTCCCTTCCTTTTATCCCACTTTCAGTCACTTCTGCCCAACCATGGAACTACTACCACATCTGTCAGCCCAGCTCCCTCCATTCTTTCCCTGTCACCTCGCCTCCATCTGCATCACAATTTGCCCTGCTAGCGTAGAAGCCCTCACCAACACTATAACTGCTTTATCCCTGCCATTCAATTTAAACTTACCTCAATAATACAGCAATCCTGATAATCTCATTCACATCTCTCCCACAAACTCACAGCCCCAATCGTCTACCGTATGGAATGCCAGATCTGTTTATAACAAACTGGTTCCCACCCATGACCTTTTCATTTCCAACTACCTGCATCTCATAGCCATTATTGAAACCTGGATTACCCCCTCTGACACCACTTCTCCTGCTGCTTTCTCTGCTGGGAGCCTCTAGCTACTGTACTCTTACCAACTCATTCCCTCCCATCCCTTGCATTATATATATTTGAGGTCTAACTATATGCCTCTCCCAATCAGTTCATCTTCGAGAAGCTGTCATTTACCATCCCACTGACATTTCCTCCAAATTCCTTGACAACTTTGCTTCCTCGCTTCCTCCATTATCTTCAGTGATTTCAACATACCAATTGATAACCCCACAAAATCCCCTGCCTCTGAACTCCTCTGTCACTCCAATGACAATTTATCCTCACAGATCAACACCTCAACCCTGGCAAACCAACCTCCCTAAATATCTGCAAAAGTGCTCAAGTACTGCCAAACAAAAGTCAAGGAAATCATGTTCTAAGGCACCCTACCTCCATTTCCAACTTGTGCTCTCATCCTGCAGTACTGTCCTTTCCCTCAATAAACCAGTCTTCGATCCCCTGGCACCTCTATGCCATTTTCACCTCACTTTTCTGCCTACTCCCACCTCATCACCCTTCCTCGCTCTTTGCTCTTGACTTCACTTGACACTTACTTCACATCCAAAATTGACTCCATATGTCACAAAATCACATCTCACCAGATCATCAGCAACCACCTACCTCCTTTCCGTTACCATCCCTTTTACCAACTCTGACATCTTTCTCCTATGTAACTGGTGAGGAAGTCATGGACATCATATGTTCCTCTCCTCCCACCTCCCCACCCAGCAAACTCTCATACTAAACCCTCTTTCCCACACTTACCGTCTACCCTATATGTGTCACCCCTGTCTGTCTGCCCATCCGTTTTAGAATGCAAGCTCACACAAGTAGGGCCCTCTTGTCTCATGTGCTTTTCCTTCTCTTTCTTAATGCATCTTCTATTTAATACTTCCTTTGATGGCACCAAATCCCTCAGTTTTTTGCCACTCTGATATGTATTACAGTGTTTTCTGCTGATGCAGCTATTTTTATATACCATATACTTGTCCTATATATTGTCTTGAATTGAAAGTCACTGTTTTCTTGTCTTGCTTTTTTGTTTATGGTTTCTGTAATTGGGCACTGCAATGCCTCATGGCACCATGTAAATAATAGATGATGATGATAATAATAATAATAATAATAATAATAATAATAAACCGAGAGATTAGGATAATTTCCTTCAATTTTAAAGAATGATGGCTCATTGCAAAAATGAATGTTGTGATCTATTTCTTTGGAAAAAAAATGGTTGTACACATCCTAGAATTCCTTTTATAAACAATTATACCCAGAATGTAAATTGACAATTTACTACTCCTAGCAGTGACCTTAACAAGTCTAGTTAATGCATTAAGATGCTTGACCATGGGGGTCATTCCGAGTTGTTCGCTCTGTATTTTTTTCTCGCAACGGAGCGATTAGTCGCTAATGCGCATGCGCAATGTCCGCAGTGCGACTGCGCCAAGTAAATTTGCTATGCAGTTAGATATTTTACTCACGGCATTACAAGGTTTTTTCTTCGTTCTGGTGATCGTAGTGTGTTTGACAGGAAGTGGGTGTTTCTGGGCGGAAACAGGCCGTTTTATGGGTGTGTGCGAAAAAAACGCTACCGTTTCTGGGAAAAACTCGGGAGTGGCTGGAGAAACGGAGGAGTGTCTGGGCCAATGCTGGGTGTGTTTGTGACGTCAAACCAGGAACGACAAACACTGAACTGATCGCAGATGCCGAGTAAGTGTGGAGCTACTCAGAAACTGCTAAGAAGTGTCTATTCGCAATTCTGCTAATCTTTCGTTCGCAATTTTGATAAGCTAAGATTCACTCCCAGTAGGTGGCGGCTTAGCGTGTGCAAAGCTGCTAAAAGCAGCTTGCGAGCGAACAACTTGGAATGACCCCCCATGCTCCAAAACCTGTCCTGTGTCAATCAAAATCAGGAAAATGTCATTAATGTAGTGGATATATTACACAATTACTTTCATATGTATGCGTATAAATATTAGCAAATGCCAACACCAGGTTACTACCCATGTCTGTACCAGAACACTGTTGAAGAATTTACCACCATACAAAAAAAAGTTTCCTTGGAGTACAATTTCCAGGAGCTCAAGTTTAAATTCAACAGGTAAATGAACATGGGCAAATGTACACAAACCTTCATGTGTAGTAACAATCCTTGCCTTATGATGAATTATTGTGTAAAAAGAACTTACGTCTAGGGTAGCCAAGTGGAAAAATAGAGATCCTCAAAATATATCAAGACATTGTTTACTGCTATGAAATATATTTATAAAAATGCTGTGATTGGTATTTTATCTACGATACAGTACAGTATATATAAAATGTGTATCTTTTGTTGCTAATATATGGTATAAGGTACAATTAAAACATTTAGTGGCTGATTCTAACACATTTGCAGCTGTGTTGTCATATGAGTGTGGTAGTCTACTATCTATCTTATGCTAATGTGAGTATTTGCCCTGGTATGCTGAATATTTAAGAACCTGCATGTGGAATGCCACTACACCTACTGTTTTTCCATATGCCACAACCACGATTTGTATCTGGAAATTAACTCACTCCATGCTTGTTTCAAAAGATACAGTATGTCTGAAACCACTAACCTTCTAATGAGGTGAAAAGGAACAAATGGGGATAGGTCTGAATGCAGGGAATCTATATCAACCCCTACTCGTTGTAACTTTCACCTCACTACACTAAAGCTACAGTGTCCATTGAGTCTCCCACCTGCATCCCTGTGTCTTTTCTTGCTCCTGCTGACTGAGCTCCAACTACAGTGCACTTCCTGGTCACATGACACATCCAATGTCCATCAGTACACAAATCCTGTCCCCACACTCAGAAGCATGTCTATATTAGTTCCTTTTGTGTGCAGCTTTACTGCCTGTGGTGTGACCCCATCCCCAGCTCTGCAAAGCAGTGTCTGACTGTAGAGCTATTGCAGCCTCATCTCTCATTTCCCTGCAGCTCCAGGGATCTCCACAAAGCTGTTGAGTGTTAACTATTAAAAGGATTCCAAAAAACAAAGAAGATATTAATGTTATAAATATCTTCTTTATATTATTCTTATTGTATTTTTTATAAAATCGCAGTCTGACAGGGAGTATGACAGGGGAGGCTCTGACTGCACATCCCTGTCTGAAACAAACATCCTGTGTCCACATGCTATTTTGGTTGGCTTACACATTCACATCACTGCCATGATATTCCCAGCAGACAATACAGTTCTGTGTCTACTGTACATAGAGCCTAATTCAGAGTTGATCGCAGCAGCAAATTTGTTAGCAGTTGGGCAAAATCATGTGCACTGCAGGAGGGGCAGATATATCATGTGCAGAGAGAGCTAGATTTGGGTGGGTTGTGTTCAAACTGAAATCTAAATTGCAGTGTAAAAATAAAGCAGCCATTATGTTCCCTGCACAGAAACAAAATAACCCACCCAAATCTAACTCTCTCTGCAAATGTTATATCTGCCACACCTGCAGTGCACATGGTTTTGCCCAACTGCTAACAAATTTGCTGCTGCGATCAACTCTCAATTACCCCCACAGTCACTTCCCAGTTACCACCCAGAAATGGTAATTTCTAGAGATGAGCATGTTCAGTTCGTTGAGATCCGAACCCCCCGAACTCCACGTGGTTTACATGGGTCCGAGGCAGCCTCTATTCTTCCTGCCTTACTCGCAAAACCCGAATGGAGGAAAACGTCATCATCCCGCTGTCGGATTCTCGTGAGATTCGGATTCGATATAAAGAGCCACGCATTGCCGCCATTTTCACTTGTTCATTGTAGATTGAGCGGAGAGGACATTCTCTGCCTAAATAGCCCAATATCAGCTAAATATCAGCTCAATATCTGTGCTCAGTATTAGTGCTGCATTGTGGTGACCAGTATATAGTAGTACAGTACAGTACAGTAGTCCATTGCTGTATTTTGCTTCTCCGTGTCAGTTCTATTATCCTGAACAGTGCTCAATATCTGTGCTCATTATTATCATTGCTGCATTGTGGTGACCAGTATATAGTAGAACAGTACAGTAGTCCAGTGCTGTTCTCGCTGCCCAGTGTCAGTTCTATTATCCTGAACAGTGCTCAATATCTGTGCTCATTATTATCATTGCTGCATTGTGGTAACCACTGACCAGTATATAGTAGTACAGTACAGTAGTCCAGTGCTGTTCTTGCTGCCCAGTGTCAGTTCTAGTATCCTCATCAGTGCTCAGTATCACTGGTCAGTGTCAGTGCTGCATTGTGCTGACCAGTATATAGTAGTAAAGTACAGTAGTCCAGTGCTGTTCTCGCTGCCCAGTGTCAGTTCTAGTATCCTCATCAGTGCTCAGTATCACTGGTCAGTGTTAGTGCTGCATTGTGGTGACCAGTATATAGTAGTACAGTACAGTAGTCCAGTGCTGTTCTCGCTGCCCAGTGTCAGTTCTAGTATCCTGAACAGTTCTCAATATCTGTGCTCAGTGTCATTGCTGCATTGTGGTGACCAGTATATAGTAGTACAGTACAATAGTCCAGTGCTGTTCTTGCTGCCCAGTGTCAGTTCTAGTATCCTCATCAGTGCTTAGTATCACTGGTCAGTGTCAGTGCTGCATTTTGGTGACCAGTATATAGTAGTACAGTACAGTAGTCCAGTGCTGTTCCGCAGCCCAGTGTCAGTTCTAGTATCCTGACAGTGCTCAAAATCTGTGCTCAGTGTCAGTGCTGCATTGTGGTGACCAGTATATAGTAGTACAGTACAGTCGCCCATTGCTGTTTCTTGCTGCTTCGTGTCACTTTTAGTGGTTCTGTCCCTGTCATATAAAAAAAATATTTTTTAAAGTGCCATCATGTCTGACACTTCCGTATATGTCCAGTGGTACTGCCATTTGATATAATTCCCGACATTACTGCCATTTTCTTCCAGTGATTTGGACCAATAATACCATTGATTAGAACGAATAATTCCTGTAATACTGGCTTTTAATTCTAGTAATTTTGTCATTTTCTTCCAATGATTTGGACCAATAAATCATACCATTGATTAGAACAAATAATTCCTGTGATATTGAGGTGTTTGTGTCGCTTAGCTTAGCCATCCAGCGACCGCCATCCAGCGACCTTGGTGCACCTCTTTTTTTATTTGCATCATGTGCTGTTTGGGGACTATTTTTTAAGTGCCATCCTGTCTGACACTGCAGTGCCACTCCTAGATGGGCCAGGTGTTTGTGCCGCCCACTTGGGTCGCTTAGCTTAGTCATTTAGCGACCTCGGTGCAAATTTTAGGACTAAAAATAATATTGTGAGGTGTGAGGTGTTCAGAATAGACTGGAAATGAGTTGAAATTATGGTTATTGAGGTTAATAGTACTATAGGATCAAAATTACCCCCAAATTCTATGATTTAAGCTGCTTTTGAGGTTTTATTTTTTTTAAAAAACACCTGAATCCAAAACGCACCCGAATCCGACAAAAAATCTTAAGGGAGGTTTTGCCAAAATGCGTCCGAATCCAAAACACGACCGCGGAACCGAATCCAAAACCAAAACACAAAACCCGAAAAATGTCCGGTGCACATCTCTAGAATTTCACAAGAAAAATGGTTCAATCAATATATCTGCACTTGCAGTTCCAGTCTATGTGTTCATTCCTGATATGGCAAGTGCACAGTCAATAATTTCTTTTGTACATCTAAGGCTAAATGTAATAGGGCGCAATTTCAGAAAATGTGCGATTTTTACAGCAAATTTGCACATTTCCAAAAATCGCAAATGTATTAGCTTTCATTTTTGTTAAAAAATGCAAGTTTTTAACACAGACCAAAAATTGCAAGTGAAAAATTGCATCCAGATGTTTTCCCATTGAAAACAATTAAAATCTCAAATGTGATAGTATGCAATTTTTTCACTTGCACACAAAACCTTACCAAAAATAATAATAGACCAGGTTAGACTGGCGATTTTTGGAGAAGCAAGCACAGATCAGTGAGATCCATGCATGCTTCTGTCTGTGAAAGTAAAGAAAGTGTTTAAAAAAATAGACTTGCAGATACCCCCAAAAGCATAACCAGCCCCGTGTTCTTTGAGCCTGTCCTGGTTGCAAAAATATGGGTAAAAAACTGACTGGGTTCCCCCCATATTTTAACAACCAGCACCAGACTCTTGGACCGGTCCTGGTTCAAAAAATATGGGGAACAAAAGAAGTAGGGGTTCCCCATATTTTTTAAACCAGCACCGGGCTCCATTAGCCAGGGAGGTGATGCTGTAGCCAGGACACTTTTATATATATTCTTGATCAAGTTTTTAGTAGTGTTAATCAGGCATATAAAACTATCATGTGTCCCCATGTTGGGTTTTCTGACCACATGTCTATGTATCTTATCCCCTCATATATTCCAATGTTGAAACTCAGGAAAGTAGAAAGCAGAGACATTTTTATATGGCTGGAGGATGCTATATCTAGGCTACAGAATTGTTTTGAGACAACAGATTGGGAATTATTTATTTCTCGGTCTGTTGAAAACTCACAGGTTAATATTAACCATTTAGCTACAGCAGTACTCTCATACATGTACTGGTGCATTGGGAATGTTACCATCATGAAAAGTATTAAGCAGTTTCCGAACAAGAAGCCGTGGATGAACTTGGAGGTGCGTTCATTACTGCATGCTAGAAATCAAGCCTTCAAGGCTAATGATCAGGTAGTATACAGAGAAATTAGATCAACCCTGAAAAAAGGGATTATAAAATAAAAAAAGGATTATTTATCAAGGATTGAATCTGGGTTCGAGAACGATTTAGATTCTAGGAGTATGCGGAAGGGAATATGGAGTTTGATGCATTGGGAGCTAAAATCAACATTTGATGGGCATACTGATGCTGTTTTATTGGAGGAATCAAATTATTTTTATGCCCGTTTTGATAGAGATAATAAAACTACTGTTACTAAATTGTCACCGGGTTGTACTGAAGAGGCGTTAGTCTTTTCTGAGGATGAGGTCAGAAATTGTCTGCTAGGTGTTAGTGTTCAAAAAGCGCCTGGTCCGGATAGCATACCAGGGAAAGTATTGAAAGGGTGTGCTGATGGAATTTGTTAAATTTTTACTTATATTTTTAATTTGTACATCTTGCAGTGCACAGTCCCTGATTGTTTTAAAAATTTAGTTGTTATCCCAGTCCCAAAAACCTCAAATGTTATTGATTTAAATGATTATAGGCCGATAGCTTTGACCCCTTTAATTATGAAGTGTTTTGAGAGGTTAGTTTTATTAACGTATGAAAGGTAACATTCCCCCTGATTTTGACAGATATCAATTTGCATATAGACAACAGACGTCAACAGAGGATGCATTGATTTCTGTTGTTCACTCCTCTCTTTGTTCACTCCTGTCGTATGTTTGAATACTTTTCATCGATTACAGTTCAGCATTTAATACCATTCCCCTTAGTGCTTTTACTAGGAAACTGTACAAGCTTGAGTTTCCTGCCATCTTGTGCAACTGGGTCTTAGATTTTTTAGTAAATTGGTCACAACAAGTGAGATTGGGTAATTCAACATCAACTATCACTAAGATTAGTACGAGTACTCCATAGAGATGAGCGGGTTCGGTTCGTCGAGATCTGAACACCCCCCCCCCCCCCCGAACTTCACCTATTTTACACGGGTCATCCCGCTGTCGGATTCTCGCGAGATTTGTATTCTATATAAAGAGCCATGTGTCACCGCCATTTTCACTTGTGCATTGGAGATTGAACGGAGAGGACGTGGCTGCGTTCTCTCCCTGAAAAGCTCCGTATCTGTGCTCAGTGTGCTGCAAATATCTGTGCTCAGTGTGCTGCAAATATCTGTGCTCAGTGTGCTGCAAATATCTACGTTCTCTGCATGAAAACGCTCCATATCTGTGCTCAGTGTGTTGCAAATATCTGTGCTCAGTGTGCTGCATTGTGGGGACCACTAGTATATAATTATAGTAGTACAGTACAGTAGGCCATTGCTGTATCTTGCAGCTCTGTGTCAAGTATACTACCTCTGTGCTGCATTATTGTGAGCAGTATATAGTATGACAGTGCAGCATTTTGGTGACCAGCAGTATACATATAGTACAGTACAGTAGGCCATTGCTGTATCTTGCAGCTCTTTGTCAAGTATACTATCTCTGTGCTGCATTATTGTGAGCAGTATATAGTAGGACAGTGCAGCATTTTGGTGACCAGCAGTATACATATAGTACAGTACAGTAGGCCATTTCTGTATCTTGCAGCTCTGTGTCAAGTATACTATCGCAAGTCTGACGAGTCCACTCCTGCCTGGGATTCCTCCAATGGATCCTTGAGTGTAATGCCTACTGCTCCTGGCTCTGCTGTTGTTGCTGCTGGGAGTCGATCATCATCCCAGAGGGGAAGTCGGAAGACCACTTGTACTACTTCCAGTAAGCAATTGACTGTCCAACAGTCCTTTGCGAGGAAGATGAAATATCACAGCAGTCATCCTGTTGCAAAGTGGATAACTCAGGCCTTGACAGCTGTGTTGGTGTTAGACGTGCGTCCGATACCGTTAGTTCACAGGCAATTAGAGAATTTCTTGAGGTAGTTTGTACCCGGTACCAAATACCATCTAGGTTCCACTTCTCTAGGCAGGCGATACCGAAAATGTACACAGACATCAGAAAAAGACTCACCAGTGTCCTAAAAAATGCAGTTGTACCCAATGTCCACTTAACCACGGACATGTGGACAAGTGGAGCAGGGCAGACTCAGGACTATATGACTGTGACAGCCCACTGGGTAGATTTATTGCCTTCCGCAGCAACAACAGCAGCGGCGGCACCAGTAGCAACATCTCACAAACGCCAACTTGTTCCTAGGCAGGCTACGCTTTGTATCACCGCTTTCCATAAGAGGCACACAGCTGACAACCTCTTACGAAAACTGAGGAACATCATCGCAGAATGGCTTACCCCAATTGGACTCTCCTGGGGATTTGTGACATCGGACAACGCCACCAATATTGTGCGTGCATTACATGTGGGCAAATTCCAGCACGTCCCATGTTTTGCACATACATTGAATTTGGTGGTGCAGAATTTTGTAAAAAAGACAGGGGCATGCAAGAGATGCTGTCGGTGGCCCGAAGAATTGCAGGCCACTTTCGGCATTCAGCCTCCACGTGCCGAAGACTGGAGCACCAGCAAACACTCCTGAACCTGCCCCACCATCATCTGAAGCAAGAGGTGGTAACGAGGTGGAAGTCAACCCTCATATGCTTCAGAGGATGGAGGAGCAGCAAAAGGCCATTCAAGCCTATACATCTGCCTACGATATAGGCAAAGGAGGGGGAATGCACCTGACTCAAGCGCAGTGGAGAATGATTTCAACATTGTGCAAGGTTCTGCAACCCTTTGAACTTGCCACTCGTGAAGTCAGTTCAGACACTGCCAGCCTGAGTCAGGTCATTCCCCTCATCAGGCTTTTGCAGAAGCAGCTGGAGAGATTGAAGGAGGAGCTAAAACGGAGCAATTCCGCTAGGCATGTGGTACTTGTGGATGGAGCCCTTAATTCGCTTAACCAGGATTCATGAGTGGTCAATCTGTTGAAATAAGAGCACTACATTTTGGCCACCGTGCTCGATCCTAGGTTTAAAGCCTACATTGTATCTCACTTTCTGCAGATGTTCAAAGACCTGCTGGTGAGACACTTGTCAAGTCAAGCAGAATGTGACCCATCAACAGCTCCTCCTTCACATTCTCCCGCAACTGGGGCTGCGGGGATAAGGCTAAGAATTCCAAGCCCACCCGCTGGCGAACCACAAGTACCAGCATGCAGAGAATTAACAGGCCCACTGGTACCTGTAGTTCCCCAAAAAAAGAAATACCCCCCAAAAAACAATACACACACCTTGAAATTAAAAATGTATTTACACTCACTTACACACTCATACTTACATAGTGTCCCGGTCCCCTTGTCCAAGTAGAATCCATTAGGGTACCGGTAAAAATATATATATACTCACCTATAATCCTGTGTAGATCTGTCCTCTTCTGTCCATGTAGGCATCCCAGGGGTTAAAAAAATGCACTAAAGGGAATCCATGTTTACACATGGATCCCCTTTCCCCGAATGCCGGGTCCCCCGTGACTCTTGTAACAAGAGGACCCGACAGCCAATCAGGGAGTGCCACATCATAGCACTCTCCTGATTGGCTGAGCACTCCTGGCCTGTCAATCAGGCAGAGCACATAGGCTTTAATGGAGAATCGCGGGCCTCCATTATAGTCAGTGGTGGGAAAATTGAGGTCTGCGGCTAACTATGAGGTTAATTGAGGGCACCCAATTTAGTAATAAAAACTGCATGTTGTTATAACTAAAAATCGCATGTTTCCTTTACTAAAAATCACCAATAA
The DNA here is from genome assembly GCF_028390025.1 of Pseudophryne corroboree. Classification (NCBI taxonomy): domain Eukaryota; kingdom Metazoa; phylum Chordata; class Amphibia; order Anura; family Myobatrachidae; genus Pseudophryne; species Pseudophryne corroboree. The sequence continues at coordinate 279,978,585 of NC_086451.1, read as the reverse complement.
TCGCATGCGAATCTGTTTTAACCTTAAAATTTGCACCCCATTACATTTGCGATATTTCTTTGAATCCGAACCCGCACGAACTTCACTTTTTTTTTCACGGGTCCGAGCGACTCGGATCTTCCCGCCTTGCTCGGTTAACCCGAGCGCGCCCGAACGTCATCATGACGCTGTCGGATTCTCGCGAGACTCGGATTCTATATAAGGAGCCGCGCGTCGCCGCCATTTTCACACGTGCATTGAGATTGATAGGGAGAGGACGTGGCTGGCGTCCTCTCCATTAGAATAGATTAGAAGAGAGAGAGAGAGAGAGAGATTGTGCAGACAGAGTTTACCACAGTGACCAGTGCAGTTGTTGTTAAGTTAACTTTTATTTAATATATCCGTTCTCTGCTATATCCGTTCTCTGCCTGAAAAAAACGATACACAGCAGTCACACAGTGTGACTCAGTCTGTGTGCACTCAGCTCAGCCCAGTGTGCTGCACATCAATGTATAAAAGCTTATAATAATTGTGGGGGAGACTGGGGAGCACTGCAGGTTGTTATAGCAGGAGCCAGGAGTACATAATATTATATTAATTTAAAATTAAACAGTGCACACTTTTGCTGCAGGAGTGCCACTGCCAGTGTGACTAGTGGTGACCAGTGCCTGACCACCAGTATAGTAGTATATTGTTGTATACTATCTCTTTATCAACCAGTCTATATTAGCAGCAGACACAGTACAGTGCGGTAGTTCACGGCTGTGGCTACCTCTGTGTCGGCAGTCGGCACTCGGCAGGCAGTCCGTCCATCCATAATTGTATAATTATATACCACCTAACCGTGGTATTTTTTTTTCTTTCTTTATACCGTCGTCATAGTCATACTAGTTGTTACGAGTATACTACTATCTCTTTATCAACCAGTGTACAGTGCGGTAGTTCACGGCTGTGGCTACCTCTGTGTCGGCAGTCGGCAGGCAGTCCGTCCATCCATAATTGTATTATTATAATATATACCACCTAACCGTGGTTTTTTTTTCATTCTTTATACCGTCATAGTGTCATACTAGTTGTTACGAGTATACTACTATCTCTTTATCAACCAGTGTACAGTGCGGTAGTTCACGGCTGTGGCTACCTCTGTGTCGGCAGTCGGCAGGCAGTCCGTCCATCCATAATTGTATTATAATATATACCACCTAACCGTGGTTTTTTTTTCATTCTTTATACCGTCATAGTGTCATACTAGTTGTTACGAGTATACTACTATCTCTTTATCAACCAGTGTACAGTGCGGTAGTTCACGGCTGTGGCTACCTCTGTGTCGGCAGTCGGCAGGCAGTCCGTCCATCCATAATTGTATTATAATATATACCACCTAACCGTGGTTTTTTTTTCATTCTTTATACCGTCATAGTCAGTCATACTAGTTGTTACGAGTATACTACTATCTCTTTATCAACCAGTGTACAGTGCGGTAGTTCACGGCTGTGGCTACCTCTGTGTCGGCACTCGGCAGGCAGTCCGTCCATCCATAATTGTATTATAATATATACCACCTAACCGTGGTTTTTTTTTCATTCTTTATACCGTCGTCATACTAGTTGTTACGAGTATACTACTATCTCTTTATCAACCAGTGTACAGTGCGGTAGTTCACGGCTGTGGCTACCTCTGTGTCGGCACTCGGCAGGCAGTCCGTCCATCCATAATTGTATTATAATATATACCACCTAACCGTGGTTTTTTTTTCATTCTTTATACCGTCATAGTGTCATACTAGTTGTTACGAGTATACTACTATCTCTTTATCAACCAGTGTACAGTGCGGTAGTTCACGGCTGTGGCTACCTCTGTGTCGGCAGTCGGCAGGCAGTCCGTCCATCCATAATTGTATTATAATATATACCACCTAACCGTGGTTTTTTTTTCATTCTTTATACCGTCATAGTGTCATACTAGTTGTTACGAGTATACTACTATCTCTTTATCAACCAGTGTACAGTGCGGTAGTTCACGGCTGTGGCTACCTCTGTGTCGGCAGTCGGCAGGCAGTCCGTCCATCCATAATTGTATTATAATATATACCACCTAACCGTGGTTTTTTTTTCATTCTTTATACCGTCATAGTCAGTCATACTAGTTGTTACGAGTATACTACTATCTCTTTATCAACCAGTGTACAGTGCGGTAGTTCACGGCTGTGGCTACCTCTGTGTCGGAACTCGGCAGGCAGTCCGTCCATCCATAATTGTATTACAATATATACCACCTAACCGTGGTTTTTTTTTCATTCTTTATACCGTCATAGTCAGTCATACTAGTTGTTACAAGTATACTACTATCTCTTTATCAACCAGTGTACAGTGCGGTAGTTCACGGCTGTGGCTACCTCTGTGTCGGAACTCGGCAGGCAGTCCGTCCATCCATAATTGTATTACAATATATACCACCTAACCGTGGTTTTTTTTTCATTCTTTATACCGTCATAGTCAGTCATACTAGTTGTTACGAGTATACTACTATCTCTTTATCAACCAGTGTACAGTGCGGTAGTTCACGGCTGTGGCTACCTCTGTGTCGGCAGTCGGCAGGCAGTCCGTCCATCCATAATTGTATTATAATATATACCACCTAACCGTGGTTTTTTTTTCATTCTTTATACCGTCATAGTCAGTCATACTAGTTGTTACGAGTATACTACTATCTCTTTATCAACCAGTGTACAGTGCGGTAGTTCACGGCTGTGGCTACCTCTGTGTCGGAACTCGGCAGGCAGTCCGTCCATCCATAATTGTATTACAATATATACCACCTAACCGTGGTTTTTTTTTCATTCTTTATACCGTCATAGTCAGTCATACTAGTTGTTACAAGTATACTACTATCTCTTTATCAACCAGTGTACAGTGCGGTAGTTCACGGCTGTGGCTACCTCTGTGTCGGAACTCGGCAGGCAGTCCGTCCATCCATAATTGTATTACAATATATACCACCTAACCGTGGTTTTTTTTTCATTCTTTATACCGTCATAGTCAGTCATACTAGTTGTTACGAGTATACTACTATCTCTTTATCAACCAGTGTACAGTGCGGTAGTTCACGGCTGTGGCTACCTCTGTGTCGGAACTCGGCAGGCAGTCCGTCCATCCATAATTGTATTATTATAATATATACCACCTAACCGTGGTTTTTTTTTCATTCTTTATACAATCATAGTGTCATACTAGTTGTTACGAGTATACTACTATCTCTTTATCAACCAGTGTACAGTGCGGTAGTTCACGGCTGTGGCTACCTCTGTGTCGGCAGTCGGCAGGCAGTCCGTCCATCCATAATTGTATTATAATATATACCACCTAACCGTGGTTTTTTTTTCATTCTTTATACCGTCATAGTCAGTCATACTAGTTGTTACGAGTATACTACTATCTCTTTATCAACCAGTGTACAGTGCGGTAGTTCACGGCTGTGGCTACCTCTGTGTCGGAACTCGGCAGGCAGTCCGTCCATCCATAATTGTATTACAATATATACCACCTAACCGTGGTTTTTTTTTCATTCTTTATACCGTCATAGTCAGTCATACTAGTTGTTACGAGTATACTACTATCTCTTTATCAACCAGTGTACAGTGCGGTAGTTCACGGCTGTGGCTACCTCTGTGTCGGAACTCGGCAGGCAGTCCGTCCATCCATAATTGTATTATTATAATATATACCACCTAACCGTGGTTTTTTTTTCATTCTTTATACCGTCATAGTGTCATACTAGTTGTTACGAGTATACTACTATCTCTTTATCAACCAGTGTACAGTGCGGTAGTTCACGGCTGTGGCTACCTCTGTGTCGGCAGTCGGCAGGCAGTCCGTCCATCCATAATTGTATTATAATATATACCACCTAACCGTGGTTTTTTTTTCATTCTTTATACCGTCATAGTCAGTCATACTAGTTGTTACGAGTATACTACTATCTCTTTATCAACCAGTGTACAGTGCGGTAGTTCACGGCTGTGGCTACCTCTGTGTCGGAACTCGGCAGGCAGTCCGTCCATCCATAATTGTATTACAATATATACCACCTAACCGTGGTTTTTTTTTCATTCTTTATACCGTCATAGTCAGTCATACTAGTTGTTACGAGTATACTACTATCTCTTTATCAACCAGTGTACAGTGCGGTAGTTCACGGCTGTGGCTACCTCTGTGTCGGCACTCGGCAGGCAGTCCGTCCATCCATAATTGTATTACAATATATACCACCTAACCGTGGTTTTTTTATACCACCTAACCGTGGCAGTCCGTCCATAATTGTATACTAGTATCCAATCCATCCATCTCCATTGTTTACCTGAGGTGCCTTTTAGTTCTGCCTATAAAATATGGAGAACAAAAAAGTTGAGGTTCCAAAATTAGGGAAAGATCAAGATTCACTTCCACCTCGTGCTGAAGCTGCTGCCACTAGTCATGGCCGAGACGATGAAATGCCAGCAACGTCGTCTGCCAAGGCCGATGCCCAATGTCATAGTACAGAGCATGTCAAATCCAAAACACCAAATATCAGAAAAAAAAGGACTCCAAAACCTAAAATAAAATTGTCGGAGGAGAAGCGTAAACTTGCCAATATGCCATTTACCACACGGAGTGGCAAGGAACGGCTGAGGCCCTGGCCTATGTTCATGGCTAGTGGTTCAGCTTCACATGAGGATGGAAGCACTCAGCCTCTCGCTAGAAAACTGAAAAGACTCAAGCTGGCAAAAGCACCGCAAAGAACTGTGCGTTCTTTGAAATCCCAAATCCACAAGGAGAGTCCAATTGTGTCGGTTGCGATGCCTGACCTTCCCAACACTGGACGTGAAGAGCATGCGCCTTCCACTATTTGCATGCCCCCTGCAAGTGCTGGAAGGAGCACCCGCAGTCCAGTTCCTGATAGTCAGATTGAAGATGTCAGTGTTGAAGTACACCAGGATGAGGAGGATATGGGTGTTGCTGGCGCTGGGGAGGAAATTGACCAGAAGGATTCTGATGGTGAGGTGGTTTGTTTAAGTCAGGCACCCGGGGAGACACCTGTTGTCCGTGGGAGGAATATGGCCGTTGACATGCCAGGTGAAAATACCAAAAAAATCAGCTCTTCGGTGTGGAGGTATTTCACCAGAAATGCGGACAACAGGTGTCAAGCCGTGTGTTCCCTTTGTCAAGCTGTAATAAGTAGGGGTAAGGACGTTAACCACCTCGGAACATCCTCCCTTATACGTCACCTGCAGCGCATTCATAATAAGTCAGTGACAAGTTCAAAAACTTTGGGTGACAGCGGAAGCAGTCCACTGACCAGTAAATCCCTTCCTCTTGTAACCAAGCTCACGCAAACCACCCCACCAACTCCCTCAGTGTCAATTTCCTCCTTCCCCAGGAATGCCAATAGTCCTGCAGGCCATGTCACTGGCAAGTCTGACGAGTCCTCTCCTGCCTGGGATTCCTCCGATGCATCCTTGCGTGTAACGCCTACTGCTGCTGGCGCTGCTGTTGTTGCCGCTGGGAGTCGATGGTCATCCCAGAGGGGAAGTCGTAAGCCCACTTGTACTACTTCCAGTAAGCAATTGACTGTTCAACAGTCCTTTGCGAGGAAGATGAAATATCACAGCAGTCATCCTACTGCAAAGCGGATAACTGAGTCCTTGACAACTATGTTGGTGTTAGACGTGCGTCCGGTATCCGCCGTTAGTTCACAGGGAACTAGACAATTTATTGAGGCAGTGTGCCCCCGTTACCAAATACCATCTAGGTTCCACTTCTCTAGGCAGGCGATACCGAGAATGTACACGGACGTCAGAAAAAGACTCACCAGTGTCCTAAAAAATGCAGTTGTACCCAATGTCCACTTAACCACGGACATGTGGACAAGTGGAGCAGGGCAGGGTCAGGACTATATGACTGTGACAGCCCACTGGGTAGATGTATGGACTCCCGCCGCAAGAACAGCAGCGGCGGCACCAGTAGCAGCATCTCGCAAACGCCAACTCTTTCCTAGGCAGGCTACGCTTTGTATCACCGCTTTCCAGAATACGCACACAGCTGAAAACCTCTTACGGCAACTGAGGAAGATCATCGCGGAATGGCTTACCCCAATTGGACTCTCCTGTGGATTTGTGGCATCGGACAACGCCAGCAATATTGTGTGTGCATTAAATATGGGCAAATTCCAGCACGTCCCATGTTTTGCACATACCTTGAATTTGGTGGTGCAGAATTTTTTAAAAAACGACAGGGGCGTGCAAGAGATGCTGTCGGTGGCCAGAAAAATTGCGGGACACTTTCGGCGTACAGGCACCACGTACAGAAGACTGGAGCACCACCAAAAACTACTGAACCTGCCCTGCCATCATCTGAAGCAAGAAGTGGTAACGAGGTGGAATTCAACCCTCTATATGCTTCAGAGGTTGGAGGAGCAGCAAAAGGCCATTCAAGCCTATACAATTGAGCACGATATAGGAGATGGAATGCACCTGTCTCAAGTGCAGTGGAGAATGATTTCAACGTTGTGCAAGGTTCTGATGCCCTTTGAACTTGCCACACGTGAAGTCAGTTCAGACACTGCCAGCCTGAGTCAGGTCATTCCCCTCATCAGGCTTTTGCAGAAGAAGCTGGAGGCATTGAAGAAGGAGCTAACACGGAGCGATTCCGCTAGGCATGTGGGACTTGTGGATGCAGCCCTTAATTCGCTTAACAAGGATTCACGGGTGGTCAATCTGTTGAAATCAGAGCACTACATTTTGGCCACCGTGCTCGATCCTAGATTTAAAGCCTACCTTGGATCTCTCTTTCCGGCAGACACAGGTCTGCTGGGGTTGAAAGACCTGCTGGTGACAAAATTGTCAAGTCAAGCGGAACGCGACCTGTCAACATCTCCTCCTTCACATTCTCCCGCAACTGGGGGTGCGAGGAAAAGGCTCAGAATTCCGAGCCCACCCGCTGGCGGTGATGCAGGGCAGTCTGGAGCGACTGCTGATGCTGACATCTGGTCCGGACTGAAGGACCTGACAACGATTACGGACATGTCGTCTACTGTCACTGCATATGATTCTCTCAACATTGATAGAATGGTGGAGGATTATATGAGTGACCGCATCCAAGTAGGCACGTCACACAGTCCGTACTTATACTGGCAGGAAAAAGAGGCAATTTGGAGGCCCTTGCACAAACTGGCTTTATTCTACCTAAGTTGCCCTCCCACAAGTGTGTACTCCGAAAGAGTGTTTAGTGCCGCCGCTCACCTTGTCAGCAATCGGCGTACGAGGTTACATCCAGAAAATGTGGAGAAGATGATGTTCATTAAAATGAATTATAATCAATTCCTCCGCGGAGACATTGACCAGCAGCAATTGCCTCCACAAAGTACACAGGGAGCTGAGATGGTGGATTCCAGTGGGGACGAATTGATAATCTGTGAGGAGGGGGATGTACACGGTGATATATCGGAGGGTGAAGATGAGGTGGACATCTTGCCTCTGTAGAGCCAGTTTGTGCAAGGAGAGATTAATTGCTTCTTTTTTGGGGGGGGTCCAAACCAACCCGTCATATCAGTCACAGTCGTGTGGCAGACCCTGTCACTGAAATGATGGGTTGGTTAAAGTGTGCATGTCCTGTTTTGTTTATACAACATAAGGGTGGGTGGGAGGGCCCAAGGATAATTCCATCTTGCACCTCTTTTTTCTTTTCTTTTTCTTTGCATCATGTGCTGATTGGGGAGGGTTTTTTGGAAGGGACATCCTGCGTGACACTGCAGTGCCACTCCTAGATGGGCCCGGTGTTTGTGTCGGCCACTAGGGTCGCTAATCTTACTCACACAGCTACCTCATTGCGCCTCTTTTTTTCTTTGCGTCATGTGCTGTTTGGGGAGGGTTTTTTGGAAGGGACATCCTGCGTGACACTGCAGTGCCACTCCTAGATGGGCCCGGTGTTTGTGTCGGCCACTAGGGTCGCTAATCTTACTCACACAGTCAGCTACCTCATTGCGCCTCTTTTTTTCTTTGCGTCATGTGCTGTTTGGGGAGGGTTTTTTGGAAGGGCCATCCTGCGTGACACTGCAGTGCCACTCCTAGATGGGCCCGGTGTTTGTGTCGGCCACTAGGGTCGCTAATCTTACTCACACAGCTACCTCATTGCGCCTCTTTTTTTCTTTGCGTCATGTGCTGTTTGGGGAGGGTTTTTTGGAAGGGCCATCCTGCGTGACACTGCAGTGCCACTCCTAGATGGGCCCGGTGTTTGTGTCGGCCACTAGGGTCGCTAATCTTACTCACACAGCTACCTCATTGCGCCTCTTTTTTTCTTTGCGTCATGTGCTGTTTGGGGAGGGTTTTTTGGAAGGGACATCCTGCGTGACACTGCAGTGCCACTCCTAGATGGGCCCGGTGTTTGTGTCGGCCACTAGGGTCGCTTATCTTACTCACACAGCGACCTCGGTGCAAATTTTAGGACTAAAAATAATATTGTGAGGTGTGAGGTATTCAGAATAGACTGAAAATGAGTGTAAATTATGGTTTTTGAGGTTAATAATACTTTGGGATCAAAATGACCCCCAAATTCTATGATTTAAGCTGTTTTTTAGTGTTTTTGGAAAAAAACACCCGAATCCAAAACACACCCGAATCCGACAAAAATAATTCAGTGAGGTTTTGCCAAAACGCGTTCGAACCCAAAACACGGCCGCGGAACCGAACCCAAAACCAAAACACAAAACCCGAAAAATTTCAGGCGCTCATCTCTAGTTCCTAGTACAATATATTTTTTTATATTGAGACAGGCACACATAATATTATGACACCACATATTCTGCACCACTTGCAGAGAGAATCTGGCCATAGCACAAGGAGTAGCAGCCAGAATACATAGGAAAAGTGTCTTTGGGTTGCAGAGAGCTTGAGTTGGAGAGACCGAAGGTGGCTGACTTGAGAGACAGAAAGGGTATCACTAGTGAGACAGAAGGGAACTGCCTGCAGAGACAGAAGGAGGGGCAGGGCAGGCTGGAGAGACAGAAGGGTGGCTGGCTGAGGAGACAGAAGGGAGCTGACTGGAGAGATAGAATGGGCCTAGCTGAAAGGACAAAAGGGGGCTGGCTGGAGAGATAGAAGGGGCTGATGAGACAGAAGGGGTTTTGCTGGAGAGACAGAAGAGGCCTGGAGAGACAAGAGAGGGCTGACTAGAGATACAGAAGGGGGCTGGCTGAACAGATAGAAGGGGGTTTTGGCTTATGAGATTGAATCTGTTTGACTGGTGAGAAAGTTGGAGACGGACTGTCTGGAACAGCATATCATTTTTTTATTGAGACATGTGCTTGGAACATCATGATGTCATGCACACCACTGACAGAGATGAGCTGGCGACAGCGCAAAGAAGAGCAGCCAAAAGACCTCCGGGTGCCTGGTATGAACTTATGAACTTACAACCTGATATGGCCGTTAGTGGGCCATCTATTTTCCATTTTACCATGTGTAAGAAGTATTACCACAATCAAAGCTTAAGTTTATTGTTTTGGTTATTTTGCTTTTATTTTTCACTGTAAAGTGCATTGGTATCTCAGTAAGCCTTTCAGAAGAGAGAATTTTTGGTCATGAAGTCTGGTAATGTGATTCTTTTTCCTAGCATCTCAGATTATCAGCCACAAGGTCAGATGTAATGAGACCCGAGTTTGGCGGCCGTGCGGATACTGGCTTAACTTGGATGTTTTTTTAAAGGAGCAATCACTTATAATGCAAGACCATGCCTTGTAAGTGATTGCCCCTTAAAAAAAACACCTGAGTTCGTCCAGTGTCCCATACGGCCACCGAACTTGGTCATCATTACATCTGGCCCACTGTGTTTGTCTTCAAATAATTTCTGAATAGTATTAGGATTACATGGCAGCAATTGCATATAGTGTATGTTTGCTATTTTTCTGGAGAAAACAATAATGATGATGAACAAAAAGAGACAGAGCATGTGTTGGCAAATAGTGTGCTGATAATGTGGCTGCTATTGATACTTCAGTTGATAGCACTGTCAAAGTATTCATGGCCTTTCCTTGGTCATGCTCACTTCCCCAAATATATGGTGGAATGACAATATGAGCTTTCCACTTTCTACAAGTAGCAAATTTAGGGTCTGACATCGTTAACAACATAGAAGATATACGGTATAATATGGCATGTACTATACTGTAATGCAGGATTTGGGGTTTGCAAAATTGTGTTATACGTCCCAAAGAGATATATTTCTACTTTCATTTAAATCTGTAATTTTAGACTAAAAATATATATAAAAAATTAAAACAGATTTGGATAGTCCACTGAGTAGTCATGAAAAGTATTCAGCATAATTATTATAGTCAGTATATTGGCTAGTTAGCAGTTTGTTCTTTATTGTGACAAACTACTGTATCTGTTCCTGTTTAATACTTCAATTAAGAAGTTTTAATCAATAACACCAAAGTTAAGATATACAGAGGCATAATAAAATGCAGGCAAATCAACAGCAAGTAAATCTCTGGGAAAAATACAGTCCTGAACCTGTGTAGCCTAATGATGTGCTGCTGAACTCATTATCAGTCTCCTGTAGCAAAACATAAGGCTTGTCTTTGTAATGCCAAGCTCACTATAAGCAGCAATAAAATACAGTTTCTGTATACACTGTTCCATACAATCAGATCTTCAAAGGTGGATTTTTTATTGACAAAAATAAACTCTTTTCTTATTGTCTTAAGTATTTTCCCAGGAATCACTTTTTTTTAAACTTACTACTTGACACTTTCTGGGCTGGTTTATTGACAGGCACTGAAAGCTACATTATTTCTAGGATGAATCTTTTGGCCAAAAAAATAGAAACTGCTGTGTTTTTCTATAAGATTAGATTTCACACAGTTTTAGCCTAATTTAGCTAAGGCCACAATTTTATAGCCTAGATGTAAGCAAAAAAATGAGGTTGCAATATTGCACCATAATGCATTTTTAGTAGTATTTCAATAGGAACAGTGTGCTGCAGAGTTAATAAAAAATGTGTGTCTCACCTGTTTGTTGATTTCAGTGTTTCTCCCTGCAAACTAGCACAGCTGAAGGTATGTGACTGATCAAAACAGAGCAATTGTAAATAGCTCCCTTTTACAGGCAAGGTGGGAGTGTCTTTTGTCTGTCAGTTTGGGACGGGGAGGAAGAGTTTAGGGAATATAAGGTCTGTCTGGCCATTTGTCTGTGTGAACGATGCTGGAAAAGCTGGATAGTAACTAGGGAGTAGACAGGGAGTGACAGGGCTGGGAACATTTACTTTGTAATGGTAACTGGCCTGTGTTCATGTTGGCAAAATAAAATCATGGTGAAGTTGTCCAGAGTCAGTGTGTGCCCTATAATGACATAGGGGGTCATTCAGATCCGATTGCACGCTGCATTTTTTTTCAGCTGTGTGATCGGGTCTGTACTGCTCATGTGCACAGGTCGCAATGCACAGACGCATCACTAGCCGGCGACGGGGGTTGCCAGGCAGTGATGAAGCTAACGAAGAAAGCAATCGCACCGGTGATTGCAAGAAGATTCCTGAAGTCACAGCCGGCCCAGATCATCATCGCAGCATCTGAGTAAGTTCTGGGCTGTGCAGAAACTGCACACACATTTGTTTGTGCAGCTCACTGCACAGCCCATTGAACCCCTGCAAAGCCTTTACCCCCTGACCCTGTAGGTGGCAATTACCTGGTCGCAACAGTGGAAAAATAGCCTGCATACGACCAGGTCTGAATTACCCCCATAGTTTCTTTATCAAAGAAGCATTAAGAAAAGTACAACTTAAAATGGATTCAGTATGATTTGCCGACAGTAAGGATTCTGGCAGTCAAATACGCTGGAATCCCAATAGTCAAAATTTCAACATCGAACACAGCATGTCCCCTTATGGACCACTGCACTCGCTACGCTTCAGGCTAGGTGGATAGCTTAGCTTGCCACACTATTATATTCCTCAAGTGGTGGCGCGGACCACCATCCTAGTGGTAATACAGGGCGGCAGTCAGGATTTCAACCGTCGGCATTTTGAATGCTGATGGGATTCCGGTGTCGGTATTTCAACCGCCAGAATGCCGAGTGTCGGGAGCATAACTGCATCCCCTTAAACTCCAGTCAAAACATCCGGCTGCATCAAGATATTGGAGTATTACTTACGTGTTTTGTTGTAACTGCATTTTTATGGTGCTGTGATGTGCAATGTGTAAACCAAAGCAATTTACCCAGCAAAGGGGGTCATTCCAACCCATTTGCACACAGTGGTTCT